>NC_072437.2:7341428-7951964 GCF_028878055.3 Symphalangus syndactylus | reverse complement strand
GGAGTCCCATCTCTCAGTGGGGCAGGGGGATGTTTCCATATCTTCCAGATGCCCAAGAGCATGCATCTCTGATCCAAGTAGGCAAAGAGTCAAGTATTCCTCCTTAACTACTATTAGCCATCTCTTAAAGTAGATTTCCTACCTAGTTATTACACACCAAAGCTTTTTTATACTGTGAAGTAATTTCTGATAACCCCAAAACTCAAAACAGATGACACAATGCAAAACAAAACATAGCCTTTGATTTTGAGAGGGATTTATCCACTTTTAATTCCTGGGGTTTCATGAGGAAAACAGAGTCTTTTTTTGTTTGTTTTTTGGTGGTGTTTGTTTGTTTTCAAAACGGGTTCTGTGGCACATCCTCTGTTTTTCCCAAGGAGTCCCCGGCTACCAGAAGTTATCTTAGGGCCTCTCATGTGTGCATTAAGGATGACGAGAAAAAAAAATGGAGACAAATAATACAGTTGACTGAGAAGAAAAATAAACTTTTTCCAGAAAAAACAAGATCCAAGAAGAGAAAAACATAAAGGCCTTTTAAATACATCTATACCTTGTTTATCCACTTTTAATTAACCTGACTTTTAACCATGGTGCTCTTTAAAAAAGAAATCCCTTCAAATCTCTTATTACCTGACTTTAGCCATGCCAAGTGGCTAATATTTTTAGCTTCTGAACTTTACCAAAGGTAACCTCCTAGGTGCTTCAAAAACATGGTAAGAAGTTTCCTTCTTTGTAAGATTTAGAATCTCTCCAAGTTCAGAGAAAGGAAAATTCAAGAGAGGAAATCAGAAGCTATCTATGAGGGAAAAAAACCTCAATAAATGGCAAAATTACATAAATAAGAAATCAGTGGCCGGGCGCGGTGGCTCACGCTTGTAATCCCAGCACTTTGGGAGGCTGAGGCAGGCGGATCACGAGGTCAGGAGATCGAGACCATGGTGAAACCCCGTCTCTACTAAAAATACAAAAAAAAAAAAAAAATTAGCCGGGCATGGTGGCAGGTGCCTATAGTCCCAGCTACTCGGAGAGGCTGAGGCAGGAGAATGGTGTGAACCTGGGAGGCGGAGCTTGCAGTGAGCCGAGATCGCGCCACTGCACTCCAGTCTGGGTGACAGAGCGAGACTCCGTCTCAAAAAAAAAAAAAAAAAAAGAAATCAGAAAGGAATCATTCCAGAAGTCAAGACTAGAACCCAGGCCGCAGTTGTCAAAAAGCAAAGTCTTAGCTACTGAGTTAAAGCATTGAGTGGTTTCTGTTGCTCTTCCCAGAAGGAGCCTAGAGAATCAGTTTCAAGCTCGCAAAGGCTTTTAACTGCTTAAGAAAATGTTTAGGGCTAACTAGGACATGAACCCCCAAATTCCTGTCTTCTAGATGGTGGAACCAAGGGAAAGTAACTGCACATGATCACAAGGTTAAGCTCTTAAGGACACAAAACAAGACAGAAAAATTTCATCCAGTATTGGTTTCAGGGACCCACAGCAAAGTTCGTAACTGACCAGCCTGCCAGTCCAGCTTGAAAAGCAGGCTTGAAAGTGGGTCCTAAACCCACATTCTATCCTGTGATACTCCTTTCTCCGTTACAGAACACAGAAAGACAAATTCTTAGCACAAAGTACACCAGATTTGCTACCGCCTAAGACTAGTTTCACAAATCCTTTTTCCATTAATTAAACCCTTGCAGAGACAAATAGTGAGGTTTACCATTTACTCAGAGAAAGAGAGAGAGAGACCAGAAATTTGGCTGGTAAGAATTTCTTATTCATTTTGTTGGCTTACCAGGCTTGCAAGCTCCCTTTCTATGCAGCTTTCAGAAGAACAGAGTGGTTTCTGATGACCCTACTCACTGCACCATAGCTGTGGGGTTCAAGCCACTTTACAAGAGAAAATCACCATTTCCTGTTTTATGGAACCATAGGCAAGTTTCTTAATTTGCAAGATGCTGCCCAATGGGCTGCAAGAAGAACAGAATTAACATTTTCTACCCCGGCAAAACACACATAACAAAACAAACATTGGTCACCTTGTTCAGCATCCAATGTCAACCTGGCAAAGCTCAAACATTTTCCCATTGGTCCCTGTTTTCTTTGATCCACTCCAGGTGGTGATGGACAACCTCTGAACGGTAATTCACAATGAGATCTCTGGGCAAGGTGAAGACAGGCCTATTGCGCCTTCTCTAGGGCTCATCAAATGTGACCAGACAAATAAGGAGGGTTCTGAGTTAGGCCTGCTGGACTTCCATCAGCAACCCCTTCTGAGATCCCTTCCACATATACAATCACACGTTAAGATGAGATGGACAGAAGGCCTTCCAAATCAGATCCCCAACCAAGAACTCCAAGAGTATCCCTTTCAAACTATCCTCCTATTCTCCATCTGGGAAACCTCCTCAAAATCTTCCTGAGTGAGGAGAAGTCTCCCAAACCAGGAATCTTCCTACTAGTTAGAAAGAGCAAGCCAAGACCCCTGAGGAGCCACACAGATACCCTACAATGGGGCTACAGACAGACATCCACCATGGGGCTACAGACAGACACCCTACCGTGGGGCTACAGACAGACACTCTGATAGGGCTACAGTTAAGGGACGTTTCCCCAGAACTATTTCTCCATTGCAATTAAATCCATGCACATTGGGTTGGCAGTGCCCTGCCAGTAGAGAGAATACCAGAGTCAGCCCCCAGTCCAAGAGAACTAGGAAGCCACTCAGGCTGGCTGGCTTCTGGATCCATTGTTGAAGGCAGGCCACTGAACCATAGGTGGATATCCAAAAGGGCAGTCCTGTACAAGCCCCCAAATTTGTAACCACCCAAGGGGTTCACCTTGCCCCCTGCCCAGGCAGAGCCAATTCATCAAGACAGGGGAACTGCAATAGAGAAAGAGTAATTCACGCAGAGCCAGCTGTGCGGGAGACCAGAGTTTCACTGTTACTCAAATCAGTCTCCCCAAGCATTCGGGAAACAGAGTTTTTAAGGATAACTTGGTGGGTGGGGGGAGGCCAGTGAGCCAGGAGTGCTGATTGGTCAGGGATGAAATCATAGGGAGTCAAAGCTGTCTTTTTGCACTGAGTCAGTTCCTGGGTGGGGGCCACAAGATCAGATGAGCCACTTTATCCATCTGTGTGGTGCCAGCTGATCCATCAAGGGCAGAGTCTGCAAAATATCTCAAGCACTGATCTTAGGAGCAGTTTAGGGAGGGTCAGAATCTTGTAGCCTCCAGCTGCATGACTCCTAAACCATAATTTCTAATCTTATGGCTAATGTTAGTCCTACAAAGGCAGTCTAGTCCCCAAGCAAGAAGAAGTTTGCTTTGGGAAAGGGCTGTTACCATCTTTGTTTATACTATAAACTATAAACCTTCTCCCATGGTTAGTTCAGCCTATGCCCAGGAATAAACAAGGACATCTTGGAGGTTAAAAGCAAGATGGAGCCGTTAAATCTCTTTCACTCTCTCAATCATAATTTTACAAAGGTGGTTTCACTATGACACCAAATAAAGCTACCATCATCTCCAGTTATTTCCCTGTTAACTATTTTTAAGTTTATTTGGCTAGTAACCCAAGTAGAATAAAATTATGTCTGCATTATATCTATAGCTGACAACTCCAAAGACATACTGTCTTTATTTAACAAACAATTTCAAACTAGCTTTATATATCAACCATCCTAGTAATGCAAACTTGAAAAACATTTGGGTTAGCTCCTCTGTTTCTGGGAGTCCTGGGAATATTTAATCAAGCACATCTTTTTTCTCTAAGCCAATTTGAATAGAACTCCTTTAAGGAATTTTATAATTACTTTGGCATTACCATCCAGAGGTAGAAAAATATCACATATATGTAACATAGGTAAGTACATGAAAGACACATGAAAACAGTGATTGTGTGGCTTCGTTCTTAAATTTTAGCCATGAGTCTGGCAACACAGTAACACAAAACTCACTGGTTTATCTCCACTCTATATTTTTATCTGAATTATGTTTCCGATAAAAACGGGATATGTTGAGGTTACCCATCAATAAGGGCTCAAGATTTTTCTTTCTTAACCAGCATTTATGAAGGGGAGTTTCAAGCCTTTCTTTTCCCCTGATATTATTTAATCTTACAGAGGCTGTGACTGAGGCAGCCATCTGGATGTGTCAAAGCCTTCAATGAGTAGATAAAATGTCCCATCTGTTTCCAGATGGTCTTTTTCCTTTTCAGCCTCAGATCAGGTAGTTGATCTGGAGTTGTCTGGGTCCATAAAGCTCCAGGGACTGTTGGGAGTCAAGGGGCTGAGTGGGAAGAGAAGGGTGTAATGGGGGTGGGGGAAGGAGTGGAGGCCCAGGGGGACACATCCAATGGTGCAAGGGGGCTAACAGAGATTAGATGGTGCAAAGAGAACTCAGGTGCAGAGACTACATCTAGGAGAGAACTCTGGGAGCCAGTTTGGGGAGATCTGGGCCATGGCCACTCTGTATGGTCCTCGCAAAGTCACGGCAAAAAGGAGAGGAGCAGAGCCAGTGCCGCAGTGAAGAGGGTCAGGAAGGTTTTAGAAGAGGTTTCAGTAAACAGAAGAACCTTGCCCATGTGCAATTGAGCTCCATGCCTTTTCACGGGTACGTGTTCAAAAAATGGCAGTGTTAGCAAGGCAGTGTTAGCACGATCCAAGAGCAGCATTTTTGGCCCTCTGTATTAGTCAGTTCTTGCACTGCTATAAAGACATACCTGAGACTGGGTAATTTATGAAGAAAAGAGGTTTAATTGGTTCACTGTTCTGTGAACTGTACAGACTTCTGCTTCTGGGGAGGCCTCAGGAAACTTACAATCATGGCAGAAGGCAAAGCAGAAGCAAGTACATCTTACATGGCCAGCAGGAGGAACAGAGAGAGTGGGCAGGTGCTACGCACTTGGAAACAACCAAATCTCGGGAAAACTTACTATCATGAGAACAGCAAGGGGGACGTCAGCCCCCATGATTCAGTCACCTCCCACCAGGCTCCTCCTCCAACACTGGGAATTGCAATTCAACCTCAGATTTGAGTGGGGACATAAATCCAAACCATATCAGCCTCTGACATCCAAAGGTGAAGCAGAGGACAGGAAACCCTCACTGCATGTCCTACACGGACTGGCCAGAGCCATTCCATGGTCAGTGGTCTCTCATCAGGAAGGAGTGCTGGGGGCACTGCACTGTTTAAACCACAAAAGGGAGGAGAGTCTGGTCACAGACTTGGATGATTGGCTCGAGGAGATGAAGGAATGGGTCCTTCGTTTCTTGTTTTCCAGAGCTGGCTTCTTCTTACTCCTTAGGAAAGCATTCTGGTCCCAGTTGTGTAAGGAATACGTAAGAGAGAAAAAAGGTCAGAGTTTAGTCCTTACCTCCCAAGATCTGATTTCCTCATCCAGACAGTTGAAACAGGTGACCAAGGTCTTCCCCAGCTTGAAGACCAGTTAAGGGATCATTTCTAAATCACCTTCTCACGAGGAACATTGGGTTTCCTTACTCTCCTTGGGCCTTAATGACTCAATGGGCACTTCAGGCATTTGCGTCAGAAATTGAGTTGACCATGTTATGTGGCTTTCTTGAGATGTTGGACCTTGAGGGAGAGAGGAGACAGTCAACGTGGTCCTAGTGATGGAGAAGGGTGCAGTGCTGTTTTCCCCAAATTAACCAGAATGAAATCTCAGAACTCCACAAGGAACCTTTTCACAGAGGCCAGAGTGTGCACGATGTAAATATCAAGAAAGAGCAGTGGATTCTCACGATTACACGGCATGCGGCACCTTAAAACCGTGAGGCTGAAGTCAGAGGTGACACAGGAAGAATATGGCAAAGCCACTCCACTTGACAATGCACTTTAAAAACCGCACGGATGTTATAAAACACAAATATTTTACTGCACATGCTAACTGGCAGACTTGCACAATACTTCCATTATAATTATGGGACAGACACAAAATGAAAAGAATATTTTTAACAAAGCACTTGCACGATGCAGCTGTACCCATTCTTAATGATCATTAATGTCTCATCCAAAGAGAACTGTACTTTGTTTGTTTCGTTTACCGAAGGTCAGCATACTGGGAAGCAATTGTCATCACATCTCAGACCTTTTTGCATATTTTCCCGCATTGTTCTGAGCCTGCATGTGCGCAGACGAGTCGATTGGTATGCAGATTGTCTGTCATTAAAGCCATTTGGAAATCAGCTTTGTCATTGGTTTAGTGTTGGAACTTCAGATCCTAGAAGCCACCACTGGAAAGCTCTGTGCACTCAGAAAGGGAAGGTGTGTGGCCCTGCTGAGCCCAACCTCGGGGCTGGAGGAAGAGGCTGACATTGACCTTGAGCCTAAGCAATGCCCCAGGACGCTGAGACGCCACACCTCCAATGAAGAAAAACCGTGAATGGCAGAAGTGGGGAACTACTGGGTGGGAGCTTCCAAGGAGAAAGCAGTGCTCAGAACCACCATTCACTGTCGGGGTCACTCAGCACAGTCAGTTCCTGTCAGTCAGGCAGCCGAGGCCACAGGTCAGGAGGCCACGGGGCCTGTAGACAACCCACATCCCCGACCTCGGCATTTCACCCACATGACTCCACCTCTTATCTGCAAATGGGACCACCCTGAAATCACTTTGCTTATGAAGGAGGAGAAAGAGGGGTGGCCCGTCTCTCTGAGTCCTGCCCCTGCTGAAACACAGCCATGAAGCCAGGGCTTCATGATGCAGCCATAGCGTTGCACACTGTTTCCCATTTCCCTAGAACATGTTTCTAAGCCTCCAGGTGCATGCATTGCAGGCGCCTTTCATGAAGGAGGTCAAAGTGTTGCTTTCGCAAGAGGAATGTGCCCTCTTACTCTGCTCACCTCAAAGCAGCTGGCTGAGCCCAGTCATCCTTGGGACTGGGACATTGTCTTGACCTCTCATGGGGTGATTCCAGGGACCAGGAGGGCAGGCTTACCTCAGAGCTCCTGGGCAATTGTCCTCCATCCTCACAGCCACCCCGGAGGCGGCTGTTTCTCTGCATTTTCCAGACAAGAAACCCAAGTCCCAGAGAACTTTCCTGGGGCCATCTCTCAACACCCACAGGACAGACTGGAACTTGGGCAGGGCTCCTTCCTCTAGAGGGGGCTGGCGGGCACCCACAAAATCATATCCATTAAGATAAAAATATGCAAATTCAATGAATATTGTTAAACTATAGGGCTTTTATTTCCTCCTAGGTTCACCTACTGAAATACCATTCAGTTCAAAACGTGAGGATATGTCTGAATTATTAGGTAAGGAAGACCCTCCTATCGATCTCTGGCCTGTATGTGAAGTGGGCTGGATGGTTGTCTGTGGCTGTTTCCCAGATAACCTGGTACAAGCTGCAGACAGTGGAGGGAACTGATTGGTTTGGGGCTAGAATCATATTCCAATGGCCCATAGCTTTATTGCTGACATCTAAGAGTCAAACTCTCAAGAAATTAAGGAAGACAGAATTTTAGACCATTACACCTAAAAAGTGCCTGGGAGTGAGGTCCAAGGACCCTCAGCGTCTGCATCACATGGTTTGGGGAGCTTGTTAGAAATGCCCAGCGGCAAGCCGGGCCCAGCCCTCCAGCATGAGCACCGCATTCAACCTGATGCCACTGATTCCTGTGCACCTGAGAGGCCCCATGGCTGAGCCGTCCCCTCCTCCACCGCCTCAGCCCTGCCAGCCCCCCGGAAAGATGGTGGAAACTACGGACCCCCTGGCCTCACCCCGGGGATGCAGACCATGCTAGTTTGGCTGAGCCTGGTGCCTCTGTGCTTCTCTAGAGCTCTGCAGGTGATGCTAAAATACAGCCGCCTGAGAACCGCTGCCTTGGGCCAGGGCCATCCAATAGAAACACAGTACAAGTCTCAGTTACGGTTTTCATTGTCTAGTGGCCACATTAAAAAGACACAAATGAGGCCAAAGCGGGCAGATCACAAGGTCAAGAGACGGAGACCATCCTGGCCAACATGGTGAAACTCCGTCTCTACTAAAAATACAAAAATTAGCTGGGCGTGGTGATGTGTGCCTGTAGCCCCAACCACTTGAGAGGCTGAGACAGGAGAATCCCTTGAACCCTGGAGGCAGAGGTTGCAGTAAGCTGAGATCGCAGCATTGCACTCCTGCCTGGCAACTGAGTGAGACTCTGTCTCAAAAAAAAAAAAAAAAGACACAGATGAAACTCATTGTAATAACATTTTATTTCAACATGTGATCAGTGTCAAATTTTTAATGAGATGTTTCAGTTTTTCCATCACGCTGGATCTCCACAGTTCCATATGTCCTTTGCACTTCACAGCCATTTCCACGTGGACAGCCACGCTCCAGTGTGTGAACGTGTGGCCAGTGCCCGCAGTTCTGCTCTGACCTCTCGTTTTACATGTAGGGAAACTGAGGCCTAGAACACTGGGACTCAGAGCACGCGGTCCTGACCCCCGCTCACATCGATGCCCTTGGGAAGCAGTCATCTCCCAGGACCTCTCTGCCAGCGTTGCCTGTGGAGTGGGGTCAGGAGTAGAGGGTGGGGCCACCTTCCACCCGGCAGGGCCTGGGACTGCGGCTGCAGACCCTGCACAGCCTCGAACAGGGGCTCCTGTGGGAACGCAGGGGCCTTCAGATGCTGGGCCCTTTCCAGGAGCTGCCACTGTCAGAAGTCAGGCTTTGCTCCCTTTCCACATCTGGGTGGGAGAGGCCTGGGAAAAGCTCTGCCTGCCTGTGTGTTTGATGGGTTACATGGATGGATGAGTGAGCACTCCAGTGAATGAATAGATGTTCCCATTCTCGCTCCTGCCGCCCTGTCCACTTTCCGGGTACTCAAGGGAACTGCCCCAGGCAGGAGTTAGGCTCCCCAGGGTCAGGGAATGGCTGTGACTAGACTCACTTTCCCGGTGAATCTGGCAGTTGCCAGATTCTGAGAGTTTTAGTCCTGAGACCAGCACCTGCTCCAGCCAGTGTCTCAGCCACCCCCGGAGAAACAGCAGCCTCAGAAAAGGATTCAGGAAGAGGAAAGAGTGGCTGGCGTTTCTGATATTTTTCCTGGGTCCTGACCAACTAAACCTAGAAGGAGGCAGCAGCTCTTACCCCCATCCACACCTCCAAATTTCTTCTAGGTAGAAAGCTGAAAGCGTTGACAGTGAGAATTCAAATCCCTGTGGAGGTCAGCGAAGCCCACCCAGGCAGGCCAGGCCGAGACTGTCTGTCCAGAGCTTGCCGTGGCAGGGTAGTCGCTACCATCACGTGCAATTTCAGAGCCCCCGAGTCAGGCAGGGGATGGGGCCTCACTAGAGCAAGGGAAGCCCAGGTCCTGTGCAGGCTGCCGCTGGGTGTGCTGGGGGCGGCTCATCAGACGGGCAGCGAGGGGTTGGTGAGGGAGCGTGTGTGGCTTTCTCTGGTCGGCTCCAAGTTGGAAGCGAGGACAAAAGCCAGAGTTGCTGTCGGTGATGGATGCGTTCCTGGCCCTCTGGGGCCGGCTGGTCCAGGGGTTGCGCTTCGGCTGCCTGAGTTATTGCTAGAGGAGGTCTGACTTCCGGCAAGTTTGGCTGCGGAGCAGGCCAGCCCCCTGGACTGGCTGCTACAGGTGTGGTTGGCTCTGTTTTTGTTTTTGTTTTTTGTTTTTTTTTTGAGATGGAGTCTCACACTCTTGCCACCCAGGCTGGAGTGCAGTGGCGAGATCTCAGCTCACTGCAAACTCCACCTCCTGGGTTCAAGCGATTCTCCTGCCTCAGCCTCCCGAGTTGCTGGGATTACAGATGTGCACCACCTCACCCAGCTAATTTTTGCATTTTTAGTAGAGACAGGGTTTCACCATATTGGCCAGGCTGGTCTCAAACTCCTAACCTCAGGTGATCCGCCCACCTCGGCCTCCCAGAGCGCTGGGATTACAGGAGTGAGCCACTGCGCCCAGCCTGGTCAGCTGTTTTGATGGATGGTCTGGTCATTGTATTTCAGCCTCTTCTCTCTCAAAAAATTCAACCATCAGCAGTTAGACTTGGTTTTAAAACAAAGAGCTTTCTAACCTTGTTCTACCTGCTGGCTTCATCTCTACCTAAAGCGTTTTTCTAGCCCTGACCAATCTCCCCATGGGTGGGGAGGCCCGTGGAAAGGTCAAAGCAGGCTTTGGCCACGGGCAGCTCACCGTGGGGTGGCTCGGCCCCCCGCCTCTCTTTGGCCCCCAAAGAGGAGTGCGCTTTGGCTCTCCAAGCAGGAGTGTGCCTCCCCACAGCTGGGCCACCATCCACCCACCTCAGGGAATCCCAGGGTGTCTGCAGCTTGAGGAGTCTGGATCCCCAGGAGGCCACTCCCGGCTTCAGGCATGGAGTGGACTGGGTCACACTGGGCCGGGTCAGGGACTGTGGGTGCGGTTGTTAGAGACGGAGAGTTGCAGAGACAGCCCATCTGCCATGGACAGGAGTGACTCCCAGTAACAACGGGGTAACTGAAGCCAGAGTTGGCCAGGAAGTTCAGACAGTGCCCCAGGAGGGCTCACTTCTTAGGGCTGGTCAGCTGATTCCTGTCCTCTGCCTGCCCCCATTTGCCCTGGGAGCCCATCTGCCCTTGGTGGAAGCTCTGGTACTGCTGACCTGCTGTGCCCGGTCACGGCTGTAGAATCCTGCCTCCTGGACATGGCTGGCTGGAGTGGGGCGGAGACCAGGGACTGAGGCTGGGCCATCCTTGGCCCCCCAGTGCCTGTGCAGTGTCTGGTTCAGAAGAGTGCACAGTAAATGCTTACCATTCAAATGCATATCCACACTTCTCCAAGACCCCTATATCACTGGACACCATGACTGTTTAGGAACTTGGAATTCCTAAGATTGGTGCTTCTGTCCAATCACTGGCCCCAGCAGACAGAGCCTGAGTGGCAGCGCCCAGCCCCTTGGCTGGGATCCTGGGGCACCCGCGGCTAAGAGGCAGGTGGCACGCAGCTCTGGTCCGACAGTTTCACAACACAAGGCCATGTCCCTGAGGTTGTCCTGGCCTCTCCTCAAGCTCGTGCCTCATGATCAAGGATGGTGTCCACAGTGCCAGGCACCTCGTCCACTCCCAGGGCAGCAGGCGGGGGTGCAGGCCTGGACACTGGTTCCCCTTTTATCAGGAGGAGCAAACTCCTCGCAGAGCTGGTAGACTCCTCCTACCTTACAGGGCTGTAGCCCACCCGGCCGCAGGGGGCCTCACTGGGGGCGCACATTGCCAAAACCCAGCTCTGTGAGCGAGGAAGAGGGAGAGCACAGCTGCTGGGCAAGACACCGAGAGCCCAGGACGAAGCATTTTTCTCGGGGGTATTGGTGGCATCTTCATTTCCAGTGGCATTTTCAGCCTCTTCCCCTTTACCCTCGAATTCCGCATGAGCTGGTCCTGGGGTGACCAGACACCCGCTTTGCCTGGGGCTAAGGAGCTCCTCGTTGAGGGACTTTCCGGGCTAAACCCAGAGGGCCCCAGCAAACCAGGACCCACTGCCCAGCCCAGCGCTGCAGCCTGGCCTGGTGACTGTGCTGCAGAGACAGCGGTGACTCTCAGTTGCCGCAGCAGCTGGCCATGGCCCAGGCTCCATGCCGAGCGCCTTCTGCATACACTGCTTTACTGGACCCTCAGGAAAGCCCACAGGCAAACACACACTCCCGTTTTACAGACAGGAAACCGAAGCTCAGGGCCGGGAGGACGTTTGTCCAAGATCACATTCTGGTGGGAGCAGAGCTCGTGTGTTTTTTCTGGGTCTGTCAGACACGAAGCTCAGGGCTCTCATGGTAAAAGCTCCCTAGGAGGACCAATAGGGACGTAAAAGAAGAAAATGAGGCTGCGTTGACACAGAGATCAGGAGCGACGCTCACTCACACACGGAGGGCAGCTTTGGGAGAGCCTCAGAGATGGGACAGAGGGACCCAGGGCAGGAAGGAGACTTAGGACCACGTGTGGGCCAAGCATCCAGCCTTGTACCTTTGGGGGGCAATGTTCAGTGTCCAAAACATCCAAATGGTCTAGTTTTTCTTAAATTATTGAGGGAGGCAGCGGCCTGCCCACCCAGAGAAGGTTCTTTCAAAAGTCAAGTCCCACATCCCCTGGGTTCCCGGAGTTCCTGTTTCCCATTCACTGTGTGTACAGATGGCCTTAGGGGACAGGAGCACAAGGGCCAGCCCTGCAGGGTGGACTCTAACATGTTCTTGTGTGCTTCTCCCAAGATGAAATTCTAGTCCAGGAGATTTTGGATCTGAATAAAACAACACCAACCAAAATGCCAAGTACAGCATCAACATTATCAACAACAATATGTAAGGAAAAAAGCAAGCACACCCCTTTCTGACCCTCTAATTGCCCTTATTCCCGGAGGCCTGTGGTATGGAATACATGACCCTATTATTTGCACATTAAGACCAGCTACTTCTGGGCCAAGGGCACATGGAGATGTGAACAATATGGCGTCTAAAACCATTTCTACAGCTTCCCGAGACAGAGGAAGTCAACCCTAGACTGGCAGGGATGATTCTCTTTACTCTGGGATCTCTGGAGTGCGCGTTCAAGCACGTTCTCGCCCTTGGGAACCACTGCAGGAACACAGGGCACAAGAACATGAGAACCCTGCACTAACCAGCACTTTACAGTTCCTCCCACACATGCCCACACTCTCACTTCACGCTCACCTACGGCTTCTGAGAGAGCAGGGCAGTTATCATTACCCCATTTGACAGAAGGTAAAACCAAGGTCTAGCAAATGACTTGCCCAAGGCCACACAGTGAGTCATGAACCAACACAAAGAACGGCCTTCCTCAAGTGCAGCTTCACATGGTCAAAGAGATATGCAAGGAAATAGAACAGCACATTCAGAACCAAGCCAGAGTACTGAATCAACAGTTGCCAAGGAGAGAACTGGGAATCAGAAATCCCCACACAGTGCATGAAAATGTATTCAGCAGCAGGAAAGTTCAGCACTCTCTTGAAATCTTGCATCCAGAATGTAAATTCCAGTTCCTAGGATTGGTTCACCGGCCATCTGCCAAGGTCCACACTGTTGGTTCAAGGGAGTCAGAGGACACCTGACTCTGTTTACACCTTCACTTGCCAACGCACATTTCCAAATAGAGCTTGCAAATCATATTAACATCCCATCCCTACGTTTTAAAATAAAGCATGGGCCAAAAACGTTTATACCTGTATAATCAAGAAAACTTTTCCCCATTTTTTTCCATGTTCTTCATTGAAGATGCTGGTATTGACGAGAATTATCAAGCTGGTGGTTCTGAGAATTATCATGAATTATTAGAGAATTTACAATCCTCTCCTGGCATTGAGGACAAAATTTCCAATGATGGTAAATGCAACCCAGTAATTACCCCTTCCCAAGTCCAGGTGTAACGGGAGAGGTAGGAGGCAGGCAGACGCAGGCGGACACATCTCCTTCCTGGAGGATAAACCCTTGGTGGGAGAATGTGCCTGCTGCCCCTGGTTGGGCAGATCTCCCAGTCTCTGTCGGGGCTGAGGAACCCCCAGCTTCCCCACCCCCTGCTGTGGGGCCAACCCTGGAATAAACACAGCCCAGGGAAGCACAGCAGAAATGTCTTATGGGCAGGCAGATGCCAAGACAGGGAGGCAGGTGCTGCCACAATGCCTGGCCCCCTCTCCCAAAGCTTCAGCTAAGTCACTTCTCCTTCCCAGGGCAGGTGCAGAGAGAGCCAGAGTGCCCCCAGAGAGTTCCCCCAGAAGTAGGGAAAAGCCTCCCTCCAACAGATGAGTCTGCTGGGAAAAAATCAGTGTGCAAAGGCTCAGAGGATAAGATACTTGGACCCCACGGAGGGGCAAAATACCTCCTCTTTACCCTGGAGATTCAAAACCAGAAAGGGCACATGTATATGCCCAGGTATATGAGTCTGTTCTCACACTGCTATAACAAACTACCTGAGGCTGAGTAATTTATAAAGAAAAGAGGTTTAATTTGTTCATCTTTCTGCAGACTGTGCATGAGGCATGGCTGGGAGCCCTCAGGAAACTTACAATCATGGCAGAAGACCATAGGGGAAGCAAGTACATCTTCACATGGAGACAGGACAGAGAGAGTGAAGGGGGAGGTACCACACACTTATAAACAACCAGACCTCGTGAGAACTCACTATCATGAGAACAGCAAGGAGGAACTCTGCCCCCACGATCCAATCATCTCCCACCAGGTCCCTCCCCTAACACTGGGGATTACATTTCGACATGAGATTTGGCTGGGGACACAGAGCCAAACCATATCACCAGGACACACATGTAGGACATCTGTGGTGTTCCCCACACACAGGATCAGGTCACAGCTCCAGTATCTGATGGTGTGCCAGGAGCCAAGCATTTCTGTAGGGGCCCAGGAATCTGCATCCCAATCCATTACCTCAAACAGTCCCCCCAAAAAGACAGACTCTGGAGTTGGGAAAGACTGAACTAGATTTTTTCAGGGCTTAAACAAGAATAAGATTTTATTTAAAATTAATACGAATACCTCCGAATTTGTCTGCCTGATGGTCCGTGTGGTGTTTGCCGACCGGCGAGTTTCTCTTTCTGCCATTGCTTCTCCATTTATTAATTGGGATTCTGCTTTAAGAAAGAGCTGCCCCTCCTCCCCTGTTTATGTATTCGGTTGCTTATTACTGTCTACATGGGCTACTAGGGATTTACTATAGTCTGTGGGTTATAAAACACGGACACCATTACTGATTGTGAGCCAAGAAGTGGGTGCTCGCTAAGTTCAATGGCACAGCATTGCTTCCAGGCCCTCTCTACAGACAGAGCTAGGAAACACATCTGTGCAAATCATGGATCCGTGCAAATCCTCCTTTCCTGCCCACGTTCCTTTCTTCCTACAGTTCTGCAGCCGTTATCTTTTGTATGTACCTTTCCATTGTCTGCAATATTTTGCCATTTCAAACACAGCTGCAGTGAGCAGCCTGCAGCACAGGTATTTTCATATTGTCGGGAATTATCTCCAGGGTCAATTCTTAGCGTTGGGATGTTGGGTCAAAGGACGTGTGGAGGAGTGAATAAGTAGTTTTAATAGTCAGATGAGGCCTGGCTCTGTATTCACATATTGAGTTTCCAAAACATATTTTCAAATAAAACTTGAAAATGATATTAGCATTTCAACTTAGCATGTTTAAATAAATGACCAAAATGCTTATCAGTGTGTAATCAAGAACATTTTCCCCGTTTTTTCCATATTTGTCATTAAAGAAGCCAGTGCTGATGCAAATCTCCATGGTGATCCTTCGGAGAATTATCGTGGGCCACAGGTGTCTCCTGGCAGTGAGAAGAGTGTTTCTGGTAAAGGTAAATATGCCCTGCTCACACTGAGAGCTCTATGGGAGAGACGGAGGCACGTGTGTGTGAGGTGACCGTCTCCCTCCAGCTTCGCCAATATGCCTTGTTACGCAATTAGGTTCCCACCAACATCACGGTGAGAAGCGGTATTTCAGTATTGCTTTTGTTTGCAATTGTCTTATTATGAGTGAGTTTAAACATCTCATATGTTTAAGGGCCATTTTTATACCACTTTTGTAAATGTTGCATTCATTACAATTTCCCATTTTCCTTTAGGTTTTTGGTCTTTTAGCCTCATTTCTCAAAGCTGTTTATATTTTAAGAACAAACTTTTAGAGAGAGAGAGAGATGATAGATAGACAGATAGATGATAGATGATAACTGTTGGGGTTTGTTAGTTCACTTTTGACTACGTTTATAATTTTTCATGGAAAAAAATGTCAATTTTTGTGTAGCCAAAATTATCAATCTCTGGCTGCCTTTAGCTTTTGACTTTCTGAGTTAGAAAGTCCCCACACTGAGACTAAAGAAGAATTTGTTTTCCTCCAGTATCTATAGGACTTCATCTGCTACGTTAGCTCTTGGATCCATTTGGAGTTTACCTCTGAGCATGATGTGAGGTGTTCCTAATTTTATCTTTTTACGAATGGCTACCCAGTTATCCCTGAACCATTTTTTAAAAGTCCATCTTTGTCCCATGATTTGCAAGGCCACATGTGTTATACACTAAGTTTTTCTGTGTGTGACTGTCCTGTCTGGGCCGTGCAGCACAGTCCTCTACTAAGGGGCCAGCACCACAGCGTGTTATTCAGAGTGTATTTTAGCCTCTGGGACACACTTCCCTCTTTTAGTTCTTCTTTTTAGCTTTTCTTTTTCCATGTTTCCCTGATTATATTTTTGGTAACATATCTAATTTCCTTTCCTTGAGTTTACGTTTTTATTGGGATTGCATTACATTTGTAAAGTAATTTAGAAAATAACTGGCACTTTACCATGTTGAGTGGATCTATCTAAGAATAAGTAATGTCTTTCTGTTTGTTCAATGTCATTTCCTGTCTTTCAGGAATATTTTTAAGTCTTCCTTGTATAGGTGTTATACTGTCATGATAAGCTTATTCCTAAGTATTCAGTCTACTTTCTTGCTATCAGAAGCAGGATGTTACCTATCATTGTGTACTTTAACTAATCTTTTATATGAATGCCTTGATTTCTATAGGTTAATTTTATCCTGCTATCTTACTGAATTGTTTTCTTGTTTGAGTTAGCTTTATCATTGATTATCTAGGGTTTTCCAGATATGCTATATTATCATCTGTTAAATAGAAATTGTTTTCTTCTTCTTTACCAATTTTTATGCATCTCATTGATGTCTCTTGCCTAATTGCATTGACTGATATATACAGGATAATGTTTAATAGTAGTGGAGTGAGTGGGCATTCTTGCCTTGTTCATGGACTTCGTAGACATGCCTATAGTGTTTATCCAGTAAGTAGGATTCTGGCTTTGGAACAGAGGCACACACATTTTAACATGTAAGGAAAGCATCCGTCAACCATTTTACGTTTTGTCAAAGTCTTTTTTATCACTTTTGGAGCCAATAGATTTTTTTCTTTAGATCTATTAAATATAGTGAATGATATTAATGAGTTTCCTAATACTGAACCAACCTTGCATTTCTAAAATAAATTTCATTTGGTCATGCTGATTATATTCTTAGAATGGTATTAGATTCAACTTGCCAATATTTTATTTCATATTTTTGCATCCAAATACACAAATGACACTAGTCTATGGTGGGGTTTTTTACTTATCTTTATCAGGTTGAAAAACTGATGTTATAATAAAAAATCTATAATAAACATTAGAAATTTTTCTTTCCTTTTTGGTTCTTTAGAGCATCAGAAGCATTTTGTGTTTTAAAATTTATGAGAAATCCCTGTGAAACCACCTCTTCCTGGGGCTTTTTCTGGGGGAGTTCCTTAATAACTTTATTTCTTCTAGGAAAAGTGATTCTTTAGGTTTCTTAATCAATGGGGTCAATTTAGCCATCTATATTTCCCTAGGAAGTTATCCACTTCTTCTAGGTTTTCAAATGTATTTGAATAGAGATCTTTAAATCATCTCCTGATTTTAAAAAATTTACTTGTTTCCATTGTTATTTCCCCTTTGTGATTTCTTGTTTTGTAAATTTATGCTTAAACATTTTCTTTTTGATCAACTAAGCCAGTGGTCTGTCTAGTTTATCATTTTTTCTGAAACCCAGGGATTTTTTAAATTCCCATAGGTTTTTGGGAAACAGGTGGTGTTTGGTTACATGTATAAGTTCTTTAGCGGTGATTTCTCAGATTTTGTTGCACCCACCATCCGAACAGTACACACTGTACCCAATTTGTAGTCTTTTATCCCTAACTCCCCTCCCATACTTTCCCCCAAGTTCCCAAAGTCCACTGTGTCATTCTTATGCCTTTGCATCCTCATAGCTTAGCTCCCACTTAGGAGTGAGAACATACGATGTTTGGTTTTCCATTACTGAGTTACTGCACTTAGAATAATGGTCTCCAGTTCCATCCAGGTTGCTATGAATGCCATTATTTCATTTCTTTTTATACCTGAGTAGTATTCCATAGCATACATACACCACAATTTCTTTATCCACTCATTGATTTATGGGCATTTGGGCTGATTCCATATTTTTGCAGTTACAAATTGTGCTGTGATAAGCATGTATGTCCAAGTGTCTTTTTCGTATAATAACTTCTTTTGCTCTGGGTAGATATGCAGTAGTGGGATTGCTGGATCAAATGGTAGATCTACTTTTAGTTCTTTAAGGAATCTCCACACTGTTTTCCATAGTGGTTTTACTGCTTTACATTCCCACCAGCAGTGTAGAAGTGTTCCCTTTGTACCACATCCACATCACCATCTATTATTTTTTGATTTTTTGATTATGGCCACTCTTGCAGGAGTGAGGTGGTATAGCACTGTGGTTTTGATTTGTATTTCCCTGATCATTAGTGATGTTCAGCATTTTTTCAACTGTTTGTTGGCCATTTGTATATCTTCTTTTGAGAATTGTTTATTCATGTCCTCAGCCCACTTTTTGATGGGATTGTTTGAGTTTTTCTTGCTGACTTTCTCATTGTAGATTCTGGATATTAGTCCTTTATCAAATGTATAGATTGTGAAGATTTTCTTCCACTGTGGATTGTCTGTTAACTGCTGATTATTTCTTTTGCTGTGCAGAAGCTTTTTCGTTTCATTAAGTCCCATCTATCTTTGTTTTTGTTGTATTTGCATTTGGGTTCTTGGTCATGAAGTCTTTGCCTAAGCAAATATCTAGAAGGTTTTTTTCCAATGTTATCTTCTAGAATTTTTATGGTTTCAGGTCTTAAATTTAAGTCCTTTATCCATCTTGAGATGATTTTTGTATAAGGTGAGAGACAAGAATCCAGTTTCATTCTTCTACATGTGGCTTGTCAATTATCCCAGCACCATTCGTTGAATAGGGTGTCCTTTCTCCACTTTACGTTTTTGTTTGCTTTGTTGAAGATCAGTTGGCTGTAAGGACTTGGCTTTATTTCTAGGTTCTTTATTCTGTTCTTTGGTCTATGTGCCTATTTTTATATTAGTACCATGCTGTTTGGGTGACTATAGCCTTACAGTATAAAGTCAGATAATGTGATGCCTCCAGATTTGTTCTTTTTGCTTAGTCTTGCTTTGGCTATGCAAGCTCCTTTTTCATTCCATATGAATTTTAAGACAAAATCCAGTGTTTTGATATACTAATTAGCTCCATTGTATTCTCTTCTTTACCTCATTAATTTCTGCCTTTGTCACTAATATTACCTTCTTTATTTTCTCTTATAGTTCACTGTCTTGCTCTTTTTCTAGTTTTAGACCTGAGTAATTCTTTTATTTTTTTCCTTTTACCAATAAGTGTTTAGTGCTATGTTTCTTTACATGTATTCCATAGATTCTCATGTATACTGTTTTCATTATTATTTTCCAGAAATTTATCATTTTAGTTTGTATTTCCCTTTTAACCAAAAGTTTTCCAATTCCCAGGTAGTAGGGCATTTTGTCTTTGTTTTCCACAATAATTCCTAGTTTTATTGCCCTGTGATCAGAAAGTACTGTTTGTAATGGTTTTACTTTACAAAATTCGCTCATGGTTACATAAATATACTCAATTTTTGTGAATATTCTATAAGCACTTGAGAAACAGGCATATTCTCCAGTGTCAAGATTTAACAGGAATCTGGTGTGTGTTAATAACAATCACCTTTTGATTATGTTGTTTAGGTCTCCTCTTACATTTTACACCTATTCAACCTGTCTTTTGTTAAGAATAGTGTATAAATTCTCTGTTATAAATATTTTCCTGTCTGTGTCTCCTTGCATTTTCTGTAGTTTTTGCTTTATGAGTGATTCCTGTGTTATTTGGTGCATAGATTTTTATAAATATTATATCTTCATTGTGAATTCCAACTTTTAGCATTGAAAAGATACTTTCTTTGTCAGGTTAATGTTTTGAGGATTGGATATTTCTTTCTCTGCCATAAAGACCACTATCTCTCTGTTTTCATATTAAATAATAAGATATATTTTGTCCATTCTTTATTTTTTAGTTTACCATTTAAACTTTTATTTTTATTCATTTGCTTTTTTCTTCAATTTTTTAAATTGTGCTAAAATACCCACAACATAATTTGCCATGGTAACCATTTTTAACTGTACAGTTCCATGATGTTAAACACATTCATAATGCTGTCCAACCATCACCACTATCTGTCTCCAGAATTACTTCTATCACCCCAAATTGAAACTTTGTACCATTAAGGAATAACCCCCCTTTCTGCCTCCCTCCAGGCTCTGGCAGCCACCATTCTACTTTCTGTTTCTATGAATTTGACTAGTCAAGTGCCTCATATAAGTAGAATCACATAGTATTTGTCCTTCTGTGATTGGTTTATTTCACTTAGCATAATGTCTTCAAGGTTCATCCTTGTCTTAGCATGTGTCAGAATTTTCTCTCTTTTTAAGGCCAAGTAATTTGGAAATTACATATCTGATGAGAGATTAATATTAAGAATATATTTTAAAAACTCCTAAAACCCAACAACAAATAACTCTATCTAAAAATTGGCAAAGGACTTGAATAGAGATTTTTTCCAAGAAGATATACATGGCCAATAAGTCCATGAAAAAATGTTCAATATCACCAATCATTAGGGAAATACAAATCAACACTACAATGAGATATGACCTCACACTCATTAGGATGGGTAACATTAATGGATGAGTTAAGCCCATTTACCTTATGGATGTGACTGATAATTCATCACAACTCTATCAAAATATTATCAAAGTATGTGGATTGTATTACATTTGCTATGTTTCTTCAGGAGGTAAATATTCCTTGCTCTTAGGATACCCAGGAATTGAACTCAGCTCTGCACCAAGTGGACCTAATAGATATCTACAGAACTCTCCACCCCAAATCAACAGAATATACATTTTTTCAGCACCACACCACACCTATTCCAAAATTGACCACATAGTTGGAAGTAAAGCTCTCCTCAGCAAATGTAAAAGAACAGAAATTATAACAAACTGTCTCTCAGACCACAGTGCAATCAAACTAGAACTCAGGATTAAGAAACTCACTCAAAACCACTCAACTACATGGAAACTGAATAATCTGCTCCTGAATGACTACTGGGTACATAACAAAATGAAGGCAGAAATAAAGATATTCTTTGAAACCAATAAGAAAAAAGACACAACATATCAGAATATCTGGGACACATTTAAAGCAGTGTGTAGAGGGAAATTTATAGCACTAAATGCCCACAAGAGAAAGCAGGAAAGATCTATAACTGACACCCTAACACCACAATTAAAAGAACTAGAGAAGCAAGAGCAAACACATTCAAAAGCTAGCAGAAGGCAAGAAATAACTAAGATCAGAGCAGAACTGAAGGAGATAGAGACACAAAAAACCCTTCAAAAAATCAATGAATCCAGGAGCTGGTTTTTTGAAAAGATCAACAAAATTGATAGACTGCTAGCAAGACTAATAAAGAAGAAAAGAGAGAAGAATCAAATAGACGCAATAAAAAATGTTAAAGGGGATATCACCACTGATCCCACAGAAATACAAACTACCATCAGAGAATACTATAAACGCCCCTATGCAAATAAACTAGAAAATCTAGAAGAAATGGATAAATTCCTGGACACATACACCCTCCCAAGGCTAAACCAGGAAGAAGTTGAATCCCTGAATAGACCAATAACAGGCTCTGAAATTGAGGCAATAATCAATAGCCTACCAACCAAAAAAAGTCCAGGACCAGATGGATTCACAGCTGAATTCTACCAGAGGTACAAGGAGGAGCTGGTGCCATTCCTTCTGAAACTATTCCAATCAATAGAAAAAGAGGGAATCCTCCCTAACTCATTTTATGAGGCCAGCATCATCCTGATACCAAAGCCTGACAGAGACACAACAAAAAAAAGGGAATTTTAGACCAATATCCCTGATGAATATTGATGCAAAAATCCTCAATAAAATACCGGCAAACCAAATCCGGCAGCACATCAAAAAGCTTACCCACCATGATCAAGTGGGCTTCATCCCTGGGATGCAAGGCTGGTTCAACATATGCAAATCAATAAATGTAATCCAGCATATAAACAGAAACAAAGACAAAAACCACATGATTATCTCCATAGATGCGGAAAAGGCCTTTGACAAAATTCAACAGCCCTTCATGCTAAAAACTCTCAATAAATTAGGTATTGATGGGATGTATCTCAAAATAATAAGAGCTATTTATGACAAACCCACAGCCAATATCATACTGAATGGGCAAAAACTGGAAGCATTCCCTTTGAAAACTGGCACAAGACAGGGATGCCCTCTCTCACCACTCCTATTCAACATAGTGTTGGAAATTCTGGCCATGGCAATCAGGCAGGAGAAAGAAATAAAGGCTATTCAATTAGGGAAAGAGGAAGTCAAATTGTCCCTGTTTGCAGATGACGTGATTGTATATTTAGAAAACCCCATCGTCTCAGCCTAAAATCTCCTTAAGCTGATAAGCAACTTCAGCAAAGTCTCAGGATACAAAATCAATGTGCAAAAATCACAAGCATTCTTATACACCAATAGCAGACAAACAGAGCCAAATCATGAGTGAACTCTCATTCACAATTGCTTCAAAGAGAATAAAACACCTAGGAATCCAACCTACAAGGGATGTGAAGGACCTCTTCAAGGAGAACTACAAACCACTGCTCAACGAAATAAAAGAGGACACAAACAAATGGAACAGCATTCCATGCTCATGGATAGGAAGAATCAATATCGTGAAAATGGCCATACTGCCCAAGGTAATTTATAGATTCAATGCCATCCCCATCAAGCTACCAATGACTTTCTTCACAGAATTGGAAAAAACTACTTTAAAGTTCATATGGAACCAAAAAAGGGCCCTCATTGCCAAGACAATACTAAGCCAAAAGAACAAAGCTGGCGGCATCATGCTACCTGACTTCAAACTATACTACAAGGCTATAGTAACCAAAACAGCATGGCACTGGTACCAAAACAGAGATATAGACCAATGGAACAGAACAGAGTCCTCAGAAATAATACCACACTCCTACAACCATCTGATCTTTGACAAACCTGGCAAAACAAGTAGTGGGGAAAGGATTCCCTATTTAATAAATGGTGCTGGGAAAACTGGCTAGCCATATGTAGAAAGCTGAAATTGGATCCCTTCCTTACACCTTATACAAAAATTAATTCAAGGTGGATTAAAGACTTAAATGTTAGACCTAAAATCATAAAAACCCTAGAAGAAAACCTAGGCAATACCACTCAGGACATAGGCATGGGCGAGGACTTCATGTCTGAAACACCAAAAGCAATGGCAGCAAAAGCCAAAATTGACAAATGGGATCTAATTAAACTAAAGAGCTTCTGCACAGCAAAAGAAACTATCATCAGAGTGAACAGGCAACCTACAGAATGGGAGAAAATTTTTACAATCTACTCATCTGACAAAGGGCTAATATCCAGAATCTACAAAGAACTCAAACAAATTTACAAGAAAAAAATGAACAACCCCATCAAAAAGTGGGCGAAGGATATGAACAGACACTTCTCGAAAGAAGACATTTATGCAGCCAACAGACACATGAAAAAATGCTCATCATCACTGGCCATCAGAGAAATGCAAATCAAAACCACAATGAGATACCATCTCACACCAGTTAGAATAGTGATCATTAAAAAGTCAGGAAACAACAGGTGCTGGAGAGGATGTGGAGAAATAGGAACACTTTAACACTGTTAGTGAGACTGTAAACTAGTTCAACCATTGTGGAAGACAGTGTGGCGATTCCTCAAGGATCTAGAAGTAGAAATACCATTTGACCCAGCCATCTCATTACTCGGTACATACCCAAAGGATTGTAAATCATGCTGCTACAAAGACACATGCACACGTACATTTATTGTGGCACTATTCACAATAGCGAAGACTTGGAACCAACCCAAATGTCCATCAATGATAGACTGGATTAAGAAAATGTGGCACATAAACACCATGGAACACTATGCAGCCATAAAAAAGATGAGTTCATGTCCTTTGTAGGGACATAGATGAAACTAGAAACCATCATTCTGAGCAAACTATCGCAAGGACAAAAAACCAAACACCACATGTTCTCACTCATAGGTGGGAATTGAACAATGAGAACACTTGGACACAGGAAGGGAAACATCACACATTGGGGCCTGTCGTGGGGTGGGGGGAGGGGGGAGGGATACCATTAGGAGATATACCTAATGTAAATGACGAGTTAATGGGTGCAGCACACCAACATGGCACATGTATACACATGTAACAAACCTGCACATTGTGCACATGTACCCTAGAACTTAACGTATAATTAAAAATATTGTCCTTTAAATTATAAAAGTTGTTTGTTGTTGGGTTTTAGGAGTTTTTATATATTCTGAATATTAATCTCTGATCAGATATATAATTTGCAAATTACGTGGCCTTAAAAAGAAATAAAATTCTGACACATGGTAAAACAGTGATGACCGTTGCAGATATTATGCTAAGTGAAATAAACCAATCACAGAAGGACAAATACTGTGTGATTCCACTTACATGATGCACCTGAGTAGTCCAATTCAGACTATTAAAAAAATAGTGAGTACTGGGGAGGATGCAGAGAAATTAGAATTCTTGTGCACTGTTGGTGGGAATGTAAAATGGTGCAGCCACTGCAGAAGACAGTATAAAAAATAGAATTACTGTATGACTCAGCAATTACACTTCTGGTAATACACCAAAAATAACTGAAAGCAGGGTTTTGAAGAGGCATTTATACCCCTATGCTCATAGCATTATTCACAATAGCAAAAGCATAGAAGCAATCCGGTGTCCACTGACAAATACATGGATAAGCAAAATGTGGTCTGTCCATTTCTTTATTTTTAACCACTCAACATCACTTAAGTATACAGCATATACTTGGATCTTACTTTCTAAGGAAAACTGAAAAAAAAAATTAAGGGATGAGTTAAGCTCATTTACATTCTCAATGTGACTGATAATTCATTACGACCCTGTCAAAATATCATAAAATTATGTAGATTGTGTTACATTTGCTATGGTTTTTTTAGGAAGTAAATATTCCTGTTCTTTAAATTATAAAAAATATTTTGGGTATTTAAGAAAGTTTATATTTTTGTTCTAGTAATCACCTTTGTACTTACAACTTTTTAAATGTCCCTAATTCCTTTTTTTTCTTATTACACCACATACTATCTGGTTTTTCAGTTTTTAATTCATATATACTAGTTGCACATATTTACAGGGCACATTTAACATTTTGCTACATGCATACAATGTGTAATGATCAAATCTGGGTAACTGAGATGTCCACCACCTCAATCATTTATCATTTCTTTGGGTTGAGAACATTCCACATCTTCTCTTCTAGTACTTTGAAATATATAATAAAATATTGTTAACTGTAATCACCCTACTGTGCTGCTAAATGCTAGGACTTATTCCTTCTTTCTAACTGTATTTTTGTTCCCATTAACCAATCTCTCTCTATTTCCTTCTCCCCTTTCACCTTGCCAGCCTCTGGTAACCACCATTGTACTCTCTACCTCCATTAGAACAATTTTTTTAGCTCCAACATATGAGTGACAGCATGTGATATTAGGCTCTCTGTGCGTTTCACTTGACCTAATGTCCTCCAGTTCCACCTGTGTTGCTGCAATTGACAGGATTTTGCTTTTTTATGACTGAATAGTATTCCATGTATATGTGTACCATATTTTCTTTATTCATTTATCCACTGATGGACACTTACGTTGATACCATGTTTGATCTATTGTAAATAGAACTGCAATGGCCATGGAGCGTAGAGATTTCTTTGATGTACTGATTTGCTCTCTTTTAGACATATACCCATCACATCAGTGGGCTTGCTAGATCATATGGTAGTTTTGTTTTTAGTTGTTGTTTGAGGAACCTCTATACTTTTTTCCACAGTGGCTGAACTAGTTTACACTCCCGCCAACAATGTACAAGGATTCCCCCTTGTTCCCCATCCTTGCCAGCATCTGACATTGCCTGTGTTTTTGAAAAGTTATTTTAACTGGGATGAGATGATATCTCATTGTGGTTTTGATTTGCATTTCCCTGGTGATTAATGCTTTTCACATATCTGTTGGCCACTTATATGGCTTCTTTTGAGAATGTCAGTTCAGATCTTTTGCCAATTTTTGAATTAGTTTTTTGTTTTTTTTTTTTTGCTATAGGGTTGTTTGAGTTCCTTATATATTCTGGTTATTAATTTCTTGTCAGATGGATAGTTTGCAAATATTTTCTCCTATTCTTTAAGTTGTCTCTTCACCTTATTGATTGTTTCATTAGTTGTGTAGGAGCTTTTCGCTTGATATAATCCTAATTGTCTATTTTTGCTTTTGTTGCCTGTGCTTTTAAGGTCTTACTCAAAAAATATTTGCCCAGACAGATGTTCTAAAGTGTTTTCCTAATGTTTACTTCTAATGTTTTCATAGTTTCAGGTCTTACATTTAAGTCTTTAATCCATTTTGAGTTGATTTTTATATATGGGTGAGAGATAGGGGTCAAGTTTCATTCTTCTGCATATGAATGTCCAGTTTTCCCACAACCACTTATTAAGGAGACTATCCTTTTTCAAATGTATGTTCTTAGTGCCTTTGTTGAAAATGAATTGGCTGTAAATGCATAGATTTATTTCTAGATTCCCTATTCTGTCTCCTTGGTCTGCATGTCTGTTTTTAGTGTATTTATTACAGATTTTTGCTTTGTGGTTACCAGGAAACCTAAAAAACACATCCTATAACAAGTTATTTTAAACTGATAACAAATTAACTTTGATCATAAAGAAAATAAACAAGCAAAGAAAAAACTAAAAATCCCTACACTTTAACTCATTTCCTCCTACATTTTCACCTTTTGTTGTCTCAATTTAAGTCTTTTTATATTGTCTATCTCTTTAAAAATTATTATTATTTTTTAATAGATTTGCCTTTGCATCTTTATACTAAAGATATGAGTGGTTTGCACACCACAATTGCAGTCTTAGAGTGTTCTGAATTTTCCTGTCTTCTGACTTTTACCATTGAGTTTCATACCTTCCGATAATTTCTTGTTGCACATTAGTACCTTTTTCTTCCAGATTGAAGACTTCTTTTCAGCCTTTCTTGTAAGACAGATCTGGTGGGCATGAATTCTCTTGGCTTTTGTTTGTCTGGGAAAGTATTTCTTTTCCAGGTTTGAAGGATAGCTTTTCTGAGTAGAGCATTCTTGGTTGGAAGAGTTTGTTTTTTTTTTTTTTTTTCCTTTAGCACTTTAAATATGTCATCCAACTCCCTCCTGGCCTATAAAGTTTCCACTGAGAAGTCTGCTGCCAGACGTATCAGAGCTTCTTTAGATGTTATTTGATTATTTTATCTTGCTTCTTTTATAATTCTTTCTTTGTAGTTTACATTTGAGAGCTTGATTGTTAGATAAATTGGGGTAGTTTTACTTGGGTTGGATATTCCTGGTGATCTTTGATCTTCTTGTATCTCAGTATTCCTATCTTTCTCTAGGTTTGGAAAGGTCTCTGTAATTACTTCTTTGAATAAACTTTCTACTCCTATCTTTTTCTCTACTACTTCTTTAAGGCCATGACTCCATAGATTTGCCCTTTCTTGATTTCATAAGTGTTCTGCATTCTTTTTTATTTTCCCCTCTGACTGTATATTTTTCAATGGCCTAAGTATTAGTCCCTTTTGTGTTGCCATAAAGGGATACCTGAGGCTGGGTAGTTTATAAAGAAAAGAGGTTTATTTGGCTCACAGTTATGCAGGCTGTACAGGAAGCATGGTGCCTGCATCTGCCTCTAGTTGGGGCCTCAGGGAACTTTTCCTCATGGCAGAAGGCAAGGGGAGCCAGTGTGTTGTGTGATCAGAGAAGGAGCAAGAGGGAGTGATGGGGGGAGTTCCATGCTCTTGAACAGCCAGCTCCTGTGTGAACCAAAAGTTCAAGAACTCATTACGGCGGGGAAGGCACCAAGCTGTTTATGAGGGATCCACCCTCATGACCCAAACACCTCCCAGTAGGCCCCACGTCCAACACTGAGGATCACATTTCAACATGAGATTTGGAGGGGACGAATATTCAAACTATATCAGCCTGTATTCAAGCCTGATTCTCCTGCCTGATCAATTCTGCTATTGAGACACTCTGATGAATTTTTCAGTTTTTAATTATGTTTTTCAGCCCCAGGATTTCTGTTTATTAGTGTTATTATTGTTATTATTTCAATCTTTTGTTAAATTAATCTGATAAGTTTCTGAATGGCTTTTCTGTGTCTTTTTTTTTTTTTTTTTTTTTTTTGAGACGTGGTCTCATTCTGTCACTCAGGCTGTAGTGCAATGGTGTGATCTCAGCTCACTGCAACCTCTGCCTCCCAGATTCAAACAGTTCTCCTGCCTCAGCCTCCCGAGTATCTGGGATTACAGGCACATGCCACCATGCCCAGATAATTTTCGTATTTTTAGTGGAAATGGGGTTTCACCATGTTGGCCAGGCTGGTCTCGAACTCCTGATGTCAAGTGATTTGCCCGTTCTTGGCTTCCCAAAGTGCTGGGATTACAGGTGTGAGCCACCACACCCAACCTTTTCTGTGTCTTATTGAAGTTTTCCTCAAAATAGCTATATTTTTGTAGAATTCTCGGTCTTAAAATCACACATCTTCATATCTCTAGGGTTGGCTAATGGTGCCTTATTTCATCTCTTTGACGGAGTCATATTTTTCTGAATGTTCTTAATGCTTCTGGATGTTCATTGGTGCCTGGGCATTGAAAAGTTAGATATTTATTCCAGTCATTACATGGGCTTTGTTTGTACCCATCCTTTAGAGGACCTATCATTGATTCAAAGGAGACTGACTGACTGTTGAGTTCCCTAAGCCTGTGGTCACTGCAGCCATTTTTGCCCTACAGAGCGTCCTAAGTCCAGTTACACTGCAAGTCTCTTGCAATCTCCTAGATACCCAGCTCTGATGCAGTTGGGGAAAATCAGGGAGAATTCTCTGGGCTCCCAAAGACCCTCACTCACTTCCCTCTGTTTCCCCATAGCAGATGGAGTATCTCTCCACACTGAGCTGCCTGGAGTTGGAAGAGGAGTGATACAGGCACTCTCATGGCCGCCACAGCTAGCACCAATGCTGGGTCTCACCCAAAGTCCCACAGCTGCCCAGACAAGCACAGTACCAGAGCTCATCCAAGGTCTGCAGCTGCTACTGCCTAACTGCCATTGATGTTTATTCGAGGCTCAAGGTCACTTTAGTCAGCCAGTGGTGAAGCCAGCCAGGACTCAGTACCATCATACCAGGGTGGTATTATGGTCTTCCAGCCTGGGGTCAGCCTAGAAATGTTGTCTGGGAGTAATAGCCTGGAATCAGGAGCTTCAGGGTTCTTCCCAGTGTGGTTTTGCTGTGGCAGGGTTTGTGCCAGGTTCCAATGCAAAGGCCTCTGTACTCTTTTCTCTCCTTCTCCCCAGAAGGAGTCTCACTCTAAGCGATAGTGCCTGGAGTTGAGAGAGTTGTGATGTGGGCACTCCTATGGCCCCTGCATCTGGTGTTAAATTGGGTTGCATCCCAAGCCTTCTGCCTCCCAGACCAGTGCAGTACCACAGGGTTCACCCAAGGACTGTGGTCTCTATAGCCCTGCTGGCACTGAAATTTATTTGGGACCTATGGCCACTTTAGGTAACCAGCAGTGAAGTAGGGCAGGACTCAGGTTCATCCTGCAGGGCAGCGATTCTCCTCTGGCCTGGGGTGGGTCTAAATGCTCCCTCTGTGGGCACTGGCCTGGAATCAAGGACCACGGAATTCTGCCAGGTGCTGTGTTCCACTGTGGTGAGGCCAGCATTGAGCTCCAATGCAAGGTCCCACACTCACTTCCCTCCCTCCCTGAAGCACACAGATTCTCTCTCTGCACTGTGCTGCTTGGTGTTGGGGCAGGGTGGTGTAGGCAATACTATACTGTCCTTCCTACCTTCTTCAATGTCTTTTCTTGTTATTATGCTAAAATTAGGTACTATGATCACTCATCTGATTTTTCAGTTCTTGTGAAGGTGCCTTCTTGCATGCATAGTTGTTCAATTTTATGTTCCTACAGGGTTCAGTCGCTGGAGGGTAATATTTAGCTATCTTGCTCCACTTTCTGGATTGTCGGTTGTTGTTGTTGTTACAGACTGTCAGTGTCACCTGGGCTGGAGTGCAGTGGCATGATCTCAGCTCACTGCAACCTATACCTCCTGGGTTCAGGAGATTCCCCTGCCTCAGCCTCCCAAGTAGCTGGGATTATAGGCACCTGCCACCATGTCTGGCTAATTTTTGTGTTTTTAGTAGAGAATGGGTTTCACCATGTTGGCCAGGCTGGTCTCGAACTCCTGACATCAAGGGATCCACCCGCCTCGGCCTCTCAGAGTGCTGGGATTACAGGCGTGAGCCACCATGCCCAGCCCCTGGTTTGTCAGTTTTTAATGGTGTACTTGAACTATTAATCATTGCCTAATTGATTCAATTAGGCATCAACATCAAAGAGTTTCTATTTTCCTCTTCATCTCCCTTATCACCTCCTATAGTTTAATCACTTCTATTTTGTCAATACATATAGCATTTGCATATTAGTTTTCCAGTCTCACCTATGTTTCAATCATTTACATATATGATTATTAGTTGTGTGTGTGTGTGTATGTGTGTATCCACCTTCACCATCATTGTTCTTGTTGAAGTTGTCCAGTTATCTTTTGGTTTGATGAAGCTCACCCTGTAGCAGATTACTCAAGAATGTGCTATGGACACACAAATCTTTAGACTCTTGTATGTTTAAATTGATGTTTGATGGACACGTAGATGGATATAAAATCCTTGGTTTACACTTTTTTTTTCATTGAGTTGATAGAAAATGTCTGCTTCATTGTTGCCTTGCTTTTTTGTTTGTTTTATCTTTGAAATCTAATGTTTTTACTAGGATACATCTTGGTATTAATTTTCCCAGATACAAAATGGATCCTTTCAAAATTAGACTTACCTATTATTTTTCTATAAAGTTATCTTAATTATAACTTTAAATATTAGTCCTATTTCATAGTTAATGCTGCTGTTGGTTTCTTCAATTACACCAATTATACAGATGTTATTTCTTCTTTGCCTGCCTGTATTATATTTTTCTATTATTTCCTCATTGATGTTTTTTACTTATTTCTTTATCTCATTACATTTTCTTGTTTTTCTGACTTACTTTTATACCTTTTATTAAGTTTCCATTTAAGTTATATCAGTATTGAAAAATACTGATCCTTTAGTGAATATTTTGATTGCTTTGATATAAGAAAAATAAGTGTATCCTCTGATATTTTTGGTTCTTTTTAATCTTACAGGACCATACATGTTCCCCTTTTGCTACTTTTGTCCTTTGTCATTCAATTTCTAAAAGGAGCCTACTCCTTATTTTTTTTGGTCTTTTCTCTTTCCCAGGTGTTATGTATTTTGAAGACTGATACCTAAAATTCACATGTGCTTTTTAAGTTCTTTCTCTGTAGCCCTTTCTCTGATCTACCCAGGGCCCATATTTAGTATTTTCAGTCTTACAGTGGACTTGCTTATTCTGATAGGGTTTTCAGATCAATGTTAGGCTTTTTCTAGCTCGCTTTTCTCACTGTTTTATCTCAACCTGCCATTGCTCATCAATAAATGTTGCATGGAGTGGATGTAGGGCAAGAACAGAGATTCTTCACTATAACTTTGAAATTTTTATTCTTTATTTTTTACTTACTGTTATTTTGATATTTTAGTATTTTATAGTTAGGTTATGCCTGAGTGTCTAGTTTTGTGTAATCTTATTTTTCTTTCCTGTTTTTCTGTGTCATTTTTTGAGGAAATATTGGGAGACACAGGCCTAGGCAGCTGCCATAGTCCTTAGTCACATGGAAATCAAATCAAAGGACTTGGAAGATTCAATTTACTTATTTGTGTTTGCCAATGTTGAAAACTATATAAGTTGCAAATCTTTAGAAATTCTAGATAAAACATAATAAACATTTTTAAATGTCTATTATGATCTGACAGCAAAGTAAAGGAAATCTTCAGGGCTAGAAAACCAAGAGAGAATTAAAATCCAGAGCAGTAAGTTACAGATCTAATTGCAGAACAATCCTCAACTGTAATTTTCCCTTATGAAAAGAAATTTGGCTGTTAGAGTTTATTTGCAGAAGATGAGGCCTAGGGAAGAAAAGTGTTGCAAATGAAATCCCTGAATAATGCTACGACTGCTAACAAGACTACACCCTCAGTAAAAGGATAGTGTAGATAAAAAACCATCTACCAGCACAGGGAAATGGAAATATGTCTGTGTAAGCCTGCACCACATGGGGACTTCAAGTTCTGTGTATTCTGGAATAGCTAATCTGTGAAACCAGCATGATAGGAATTCTCATCTGGTGACACTCCGGGTCAGAGGATGCTTGGCAGAAGCAAATACAAACTTGATGTAAAGAATGATTCCCTTAACTTGGGCTACACAGGATTTTCACAGACAATTGCTCTGCCAAAGGTGAGCTTATAATTCAAAACACAAACTTATGGGGAGCAATACGCCATGGATAATAAGCAGCAGGCAAAATAATAGCATTACTAGACTTCAAGAATTTCAGATAACTGAACAATCTGATAGAGCATTTGACATAAGTATGTTTCAGGTTCTCTACCTCTACTTAGAATGCTGTAAAAAAAAAACGTTACTGTCTAGCCAGGTGCAGTGGTGGGTGCTTGTAATTCCAGCTACTTGGGAGGCTGAGGCAGGAGAATCACTTGAACCCAGGAGGCAGAGGTTGCAGTGAGCTGAGATCATGCCATGCCACTGCACTCCAGCCTGGTGACAAGAGTGAGACTCCATTTAAAAAAAAAAAAAAAACAATGCTATGCTACTCTCACCCTAGTAATAAAAATTGGGATCATCTACAAAACCATGGCTTTCCTTGAGCCCATAAGAACATTCCAGTAGAGGGTAGTTAAGTAGGCAGAATTCAAAAGAGAGGCAACCCTACCCAAACAGAGCTGGAACACATGAGCTTTCTCATTTCTGGCCAAGCAGGAGAAAAACAGGTCACCACCACACAAGTGGGTAAGAAGTAACCACTGAATTTTTTAATAGCCAAGTGTGGGATATCATATGCATTTGAAAAATCCAGAGGCCCCACGCACATGGGGGCTTGCACTCACAAGGTCTTCTCCATAGGTCTCTGTAAGATGCTCACAGGAAGGACTGGGGCACAGCACGGCACAGAGGCATGTAGGGAATGTGGGGCGCAGAGGCATGTAGGGAATGATCACCCACAGCTGGGGACAGACAGGTGACCTCTCCCACTTTCTCAGTAGCTCTGAAGCTATAAAAGCCTCCTGCGGAGGGGCAGCAAAGCCTCTTATTCCCAAAGCACAAGCAAAGATCTATGACTTCTGGGGATAGGAGTAAAAGCAAAACTTTTCTGCCTCTAGAAGAAAGATGTTAAACTATCTTGGGGCCAGGATCCCTCACCATTACTAACAGAGAGCTGTTACCATGGGAAGGGACAAGAAATACTACCCAAGACCAACCACTGTAAAAGGCAAAGTTTGGCTACGGAGAGAAGTGACTTGGGTGCTGATCAAACATCTCAGATTGCCTGAGAGTAAGGCTGGATAAGGACAAGTGAGAAATCCCCGGCCCATCACAGGCCTAGCAGGGAGTAACCAGTGAAGGGAGTATATCCCCTGAGGGAAGGAAAGAACTGAAAGAGAAACCTGCTGTGTCGTGCAGGTGTTCAGGGAAGGCTGAAGGCTAAAGGGAAATAGAAACACTAGGCAAGTCCCTGGCCCCTCAGCTCCTACTGTGAATACAAGGCAACAGCAGCACACTTCTGGAGGAATTTGATTCTTTGGTGCATTGAAGATGTCAATAGCAACAACTGATTCCAAGCCAGACCTATCTCTGACCAAACTGGCTCAACCCCCATGCTAATGGCATGACAGAAGAAGAGGTGTGCCCATTTTAAGGCATAATACAATTTACATAAATCTCTACTGTGCTTCAATACATGATGTCTGACATTCAATAAAAAATTACAATACACAAAAGGAAGCAAGAAAAATACCCATTCTAAAGTAATAAACCACAGAACCAGACACAGAAATGTCCCAGATGTTGGAACTATCAGACAATGATAACTATGATTACTATGTTAAATAATCTAGTGGAAAACGTGGAAAACATGTATTAAAAGATGAGGAATTTCAGCAGAGATATGGAAATTATAAGAAGAGTCCAATTGAAATACTAGAAATAAAATACATAATATCTTAAATTAAGAATTTATTCCATGAACTCATCAGTAGACTGTGCACAGCTAGGAAAAAAGTTAGCTATCTTGAAAATAGGTCAATAGAAATAAAAACTGAAACATAAATGAAAAAAAGAATGAAAAAACACCATATTACCAAAGAGTTATGGGTAAATACCTCATTTCCTTACATACATATCATTGAAATCACAGAAAGATAAACAGACGAGAGAGAGCAGTATAGAGGGAGAAATCATGGCTGAAAATGCCCAAAAATAATAAAAGGTATCAAACTACAGATCCAAGTATCTCAGAGAACACCAAGCAGGATACGTATAAACACAGAGACACACCACATTCTAGGTATATCATATTTAAGTTGAAATTTTTTTTTTTGAGATGGAGTCTCACTCTGTCGCCCAGGCTGGAGTGCAGTGGTGCAATCTCGGCTCACTGCAAGCTCCACCTCCTGGGTTCACGCCATTCTCCTGCCTCAGCCTCTCTGAGTAGCTGGGACTACAGGTGCCTGCCACCACGCCCGGCTAATTTTTTTGTATTTTTAGTAGAGACAGAGTTTCACCATGGTCTCAATCTCCTGACCTCGTGATCCGCCCGCCTCAGCCTCCCAAAGTGCTGGGATTACAAGCGTGAGCCACCACGCCCGGCCTTGAAATTTTAAAAAGAGAGTATTTTGAAGGCAGCTAGAAGGGAGAAAAGAAACACTTTACATAGAAAAAAAACCAAGATAGGAATCACAGCAAACTTCGTATCAGAAACTATATAATCTAGAGGACAGTGGAATGACATCTTTAAATGACTGAAAGAAAAAATTGCCATCCCAGAATTCTATTCTCAGAGAAAATATCTTTTACATATGAAGACAAAAATAAGGATTATTTCAGACAAAGATAACACATCTTAGCAGATCTGCAAAGTTAGAAATGTTAAATGGCATTCTCCAGGCCAAAATGTGGATTGTACAAAGAAATAAAAAGTACCAGAAATAGTAAAAATGAAGTAAATATGAAAGACATTTTGGTACTGTTAGTTGAGATCACTTGAAATACAATTGAATCTCCAAAGGAAAAAGAAAGAAAGAAACATGCCAAAGAAAATGTATGTCAACAAAGCAAAAAGGAGGGCAACTGGAAGTATGCCACTTAAAGGTTCTCACACTTTACATGAGGTGATAAATTACTATTTAAAGTTAGACTGCAATAAGTTAAAGATACATATTTGTAAAGCCTAGATCCAACACTAAAAATATTTAAGGTGTGAATAACAAATCAATAGAGGAAGTAAATGAATATTTTTAAAATACCCAATTAATTCAAAGAAGACAAGGGGAAAAAGAAATAAAGAACAGATAAGGCAAATAGAAAACAGCTAGCAACTTGGCAGTTTTTAATCCAAAAACATCAATAATTACCTTAAGTCTAAATGTTTTACACTAGGGGTTGTCAAACTATAGGCCAAGGGCCAAATATAAATATAGGAATATAAATCATTCTATTATAAAGACACATGCTTGTGTATGTTCATTGCAGCACTACTCACAATAACAAAGACATGAAATCAACCTAAATGCCAATCTTTGAGAGACTGGATAAAGAAAATGTGGTGCATATACACCATGGAATACTAGACAGCCATTAAAAAGAATGAAATTATGTCCTTTGCAGTTACATGGATGGAGCTGGAGGCTATTATTTTTAGCAAACTAACACAGGAACAGAAAACCAAATACCACATGTTCTCACTTGTAAGTGGAAGCTAAATGATGAGAACACATGGACACATAGGGGGGAACAAAAGGCACTGGGGCCTACTTGAGGGTGGAGAATGGGAGGAGGGAGAGGATCAGGAAAAAATAACTAATAAGGACTAGGCTTAATTGCTGGGTGATGAAATAATCTGTACAACAAACCTGGTGACACACTTTAAAACTTGGAGAAAATAAATGTTTTTCTAGAAAACTTTAGAAAAAAAAGGAAAAAAAATTGAAGTCACTATGTTACTATCAGACAAAGTTGACTTCAAAACAACATTATCAAAGACAAAAGGAAAACTAGATCATTTTAGAAGGGTCAGTTTCTTAGGAAAACACACAATCTCAAATATCTATGCACTCCACCACAGAACTTCAAAACAAATATGAAGCCAACCCTGATAGAAACGAAAGTAAAAGCAGACAAATCTATAGCTATATTTGGAAACTTTAGCGCTCTTTTTCAGTAATTGATAAAAGAAATAGAATAAGGACATAAAAGGCCAAAACAACATTTTTAGCCAAATTACTCAAATTGACCTTTTATAGAACACAATCCACCCAGCAACAGAAGAATGCATATCTTTACAAATGCTCTTGGAACATTCACCAACATCCACCATATTTTTGACCACAAAACAAACTTCAACAAGTCTAAAATAATTAAAATCATCCAAAATATGTTATCTGCACACAACAGAAATAAACCAGAAATCAATAATAGAAAATGATGTGGGGAAATCCTCCAAATATTTGCAAATTATGCAACACACTTAAGAAGTCACAAGGGAAATTCGAAAATGTTTAACCCTTTTCCCATTTAGAAAAATGAAGTGTAGCTCACTGCCAGTGCTCATTTGCTTTTTACATAAACATGCTCTTTAAGGCAGAAGCAAATCTGACTGATTTTCAATGCGAAAATAAAATAGAAAAAGTGATCTTGGAGTTAAGCAGAACTAACATCAGAATCGTCTGAATCATCAGAATTGTCTATTTCAGAAAGATCAGATTTATTGAACAAATCTTCTGCCAACAACTGTTCAAGAACAATGTTAACATCACACATAGGAATGCTATATTTTCTAGGATTTTACATTTTCAGCAACTGAGAATTACTATATTTTGTAAATGGAAATACCTCTACTAAAAACAGAATGCTATAAATAGAACGATGGCTTTTGTTTCCAAAGTCGATATACTCGAGCGATTCAAAAATTAAAAGTGAAATATTTCATGACAAAGGTATCTTGGGGTAGATGCTGCTGCCACAAGTACCATTGGCAAGTATTCTCGGGGCAAATGGGAAAGAGTTAATTAAATGAAAAGGAAAACACAACATGTCAAAAGTTGTGGGATGCAACTGAAGCAGTGCTCAAATGGAAATCTATAGCATTAAATGCTTATGCTAAAATAAACATGCTTAAAATTATTCATGGCACAGAAATGGAATTGAGAACAGAAAATATCAAGACACTGTGAAAAACAGGCAAAGTTGTCAAATACCAAAAAAGAACTAGGAGAAACGGAAACAAAAAGTCATTAAAATTCAAGATGAAGTGATGAGTGGAACAGCAGATCTGTCATAATTGAAAAAAAAGTAAATTGGAAGGTGAACCTGAGACATTACACAAGTTTAGCATATAGAACTATGAAACCAGAGACCAGGAAACATAAAATGTAAGAACCAACATCCCACAGGAGGGAATGGAGAGTGAGTGAGGGGCAGTGTTTGAAGGAATGATTATCAAGGCTATCCCCACACCAGTGAAAAACATAAATCCTCAGATTCAGGAATCACAGCATGTTCTAAAGGAAGAGAAATGGAAATGAAATTGACATACCACTTGTAGAGCTGCAGAACTCCAAAATCTGAGACGATCTGGCAATCAACCTGAAACAAGTTAAGATTTCTAAAACAGAACGATTAGACTGTAGATGGTTATTTCCACAGAAAACAATAGAAGTCAAAAGACAGCAAATCATATCTTCAAAAGATTTTTTTAAAAGCATGGCTATCAACATAGAATTCCATACCCAGCTGAAGTATCTGCCAGTGAGAGCAAAATAGACTTTGCTGGAAAAGGCCAAGCATTTCACATTGAGAGAACTTCGGTTTAAAGAAAACGTCATGAAGGATTTGAGGCAGGAGAAGCAAGATGCGGGAGGCAGGGGCAAACAAAAGCCTGATAAATATGGGGTGAATCTGAACAAGGACCCCCCTGGGTGAGGCAGAGCAGCCCCTACCCACCCGCAGGCACCGCACATGACCAGCACTGCTCTTCCCTGTCTCCACCAGCATCTCTGCTGCCCTCCAAAGAGCCTAGGTGCATCCGTGGTGATGCTGCATTGGGAGCGTGAAGATTCCCCTGTCACCACCATCATTTCAATTCTGCGTTTAGCCTTCTCATCACACTGAAGCGGAGCTTCTGCTTCTTACCCAGTCATGGCTTCCCTGCAGCAGTCTGTGGACTTCAGGATGCGTCAGGAATGAGGGCTGGCCCGGGCCAGGGAGGATCTGGATGATCTACTCGAATGAGCTGTTTCTCTGATGAGAACAGAATGACAGAAGTTCACATATAGAAAATCGCATTGTGTTGGGGGCTTGGTCCTTTTCATTAAAATAAAAATCCATCCTGAAATTCAAACCCTGCTTCCATGGCACAGGGTTAAAGAAATGGAGTCTGAATCTTACAAAGTGCCTCCTCTGGGACCCTCTACTGCCAATTATTGCTTGCTTCCTCTCACCTCCTCCTCCAGCCTGAGTCATGCCTTTTAATTTTTGCCAAAAGCCAAATGGAAGTGTCCAGGCAGCTCCTGATTTAGCTCAGCTCCTAAGATGACAGGAACACAAGAGGCAGGGCTGGGGGCGTGGTCTCCTGGGCTGGGAGCTGTCTATTCATGCTGTCTCAGTACCTGCTGCTCTGGGCTGCAGATATTTCTTGGTACGTCCATATCACCCCGTTGGAACAAGGCTTCCTGAATGAGACAGTGCACCCTCCATGCTGACCCTGGCACCTTGCCTTGAGTAGGTGTTTGTTGAATGAATGAATGAATGAATGAATGCATAGACACTGAGGAGAATGTGAAACCTTGACCCTTATTTGAGCAGAGGACTGGAGAAGATGCTTCTGTGAGAATGTAAAGGAAAAACCCCTTGGATTCATTAACATGGAGGAAAGGTAAATCCCACAAAGTCCTAGTGACCTTACCAGCAACTCAGATGCAACCTGACAGGGCGGCCATGTGCCAAGGCGGCATGGGCAGCCGGATCCAAGGGTGAGCACAGGCTCCCCTGCAGGGTGACATAGGCCAGGAGAACATTGCAATAGAAACAGATGCGAGTCAGAGGGCATGAGTTGAAAAAAAAGTTGAAGAAAAGATGGGGAAAACCATTTCTCCATGTTTACTGATGGCACATGACAAGGATAAATTGTCTGAAACAGAAAAGATGGATGATGAAGTCGATACAACTGGAAGGAAACATGCCTTCTCCCTGGTGGTTAGGAAATGGGATGGCTTCCCCTCAGCTCGGCCCGGCCGCTGGAGCCAAGGTAGTGAGTGCCCTGACTCTGCTCCCGGTTTTCAGGCAGCACAAGGCCACCCAGGATGGGCCATAAAGTCCATTTATTCGATTGGCACCAACATTTGAAAAAGAAGAACAGAATAAAGACAGAGTGTAAGTATGAAACTGTTTTGTTTTCACCAAGGGTGGAGGCAGAGAGAGAGAAGACAAAGAGAGAGATAGAGAGAGAGAGACGGGGAGACAAAGAAGATGTGTGTGAGAGAGAGAGAGAAGCTCTCACAGCGTAACATGATTTTTTTGTGCCCTGGTTGAGAGCTAAAGAACAGGATGGGGCAGCTCTGGGGGACACATTATCTCTGCAAGTCTCTGAGGTCTGGGAGATGCAAAGCACCCCCTGCCTCCCCACCCCCCATGGCACTGGAGGCTGGACCCACATCACGGGTCCTAGGGTGGACAGCACCAGCATTCCATCTGCCAGGAGGCTGGACCGGGATCCCCAGGGAACTTATTTGATTTCAGCATTGTATCCTTAACGAACAGTAGCCCCGTGCAGGCACATGTCACTATGTTCAGTCACTATGTTTAGTCACTACTGGTTCCCTGGGGCTGCCATACAAAGTACTTAAATGGAAATGTATAGCATTAAATGCTTGTATTGAGTTAATTTGCATATATGGTGTGAGGTTATTGTTGTTTCGGTTTGATTTGGTTTGGTTTGGATTTTTGCATATTCACATCCAATTGTTCCAACATCATTTGCTAAAAAATTCAACTTTCTCTCTTGAGTTGCCTTAGCATATTTGTCGAAAATCAGTTCATCATATATGTGCAAGTCTGTTTCTGGACTTTTTATTTTGTTTTATTGATGTAAAACCTGTTCTTCCTCATTGTCCATTTCATTGCCTTGGTTACTGTATGTCAATCACAGGTTTGAATTTTTCCAACTTTGTTCTTGATTTTCAAAATCAATCTGGCTATTCTAGTGCCTTTATCTTTCTGTATAAACTTAAGAAACAGCTTATTAATGTCTACAAAAAATTCTGCTAGGATTTTAATTTGGATTGCTACAAATCTGTAGGTCAATTTGGTAAGATCTGCCATCTTAACAATTTCCAGTCTTCCTACCTATGAGCAACTCCATTTATTTAGATCTTTGCTTTCTTGCACATTTTGTAGTTTTTAGCATAAAGATCTTGCATATATTTTATTAGGTTTATACATAAGTGTTTAGTAGTTACTGATATTATTTTAAATGACACTTTTTAAAATCCAATATCCAGTTATTCATTTTTAGTATATATAGAAATATTATTGCTTTTGTATATTGACTTTATAACCCATAACCTTACTAAACTCACTCTTTAGTTCCAGCAGCATTTTTGTAGATTCTTTTGGATTTTCTACGTAGAGGATTATATCACCTGGGAATCGTTTGTTCTTCCTTTCCAACACATATGCCTTTTGTTTCTTTTTCTTGCCCTGTATCACTAGTTAGGATCTCCAGTGCAATGTTGAATGTTGAATAGGAGTGATAAGCACAGACATTCTTTCATAAGAGTGAAAGCATTCAGTCATTTGCTAGGAAGGATGATGTTAGCTGCAGGGATTTTTTATACATTCCTTTTGTTGGGTTGAAGAAGTTGCCTTCCATTCCTAGTTTGCTGAGAGTTTTGTTCATGAATGGAGTTTGAATTCTGAGAAAAGCTTTTTCTGAATCTATTCTGAGCATAGCAAATATTTTTTGTATAAAATCAGACAGTAAATCTTCCAGTCTTTGAGGGCAACATGGGCTCTGTTCCTCGACCCTGCCATGGGAGCACAAAAGCAGCGTGAATGGTGTATGAAAGAATGAGCATGGCTGCGTCCAAGGCAGCTTTATTCACTAAAGCCAGTGCGTCCACAGTTGACCATCAGCTGCAGCTTGCAGCCCTGCATCTGTTGGGATGGTCACTTGGTTTTACTTTATTCTGTTGATGAGGAGAATCACATGTGATTGATTTTTGACCCACTTGGTCATTATATTGTTGGATTTAATTTGCTAAAATTTAGTTCAGAATTTTTGCATCTGTATCCCTGGGGGACATTGGTCTGTGGTTTGTTGGGTTTTTAATGCTTTTCTCTAGCTTTGGTTTTAAGGTAATAACGGTTTCATAGAAATGGGTTGGGAAATAGTCTCTCTTCTTGAATTTTCTAGATACATTCATATGAAATGAATATTATTTCTACCCAAAATGTTTGATAGCATTTATCAGTGAAGATATCTGGGCCTATATTTTCTTTATGGAAGGGTTTTAACTACAATCTTCATTTATTTAATAGATAGAAAGCTATTTTGTGTATTTATTTCTTTAATAAGCTTTGATAATTTGGGTCCTTATGGGAACTTTCTCATTTCACCTAAGTTGGCAAAGTTATTGGCAAAAGTTGTTCACAATAGTTTTTTTAATTCATTTTCAGTGTCTGCAGGAACTGTAGTGATAGCAATTCTCTAGTAATTTGTATCTTTCTAAAAATCCCTCAGTCTGATTTGAGGTTCATCCATTTTATTGATCTGCTCAGAGAACCAGGTTTTTTGTTTCATTTTCCTCTATTGATTTTGGTTTTAATTACAGTGATTTCTTCTCTCAACATTATTTCCTTTCCTCTGCTTATTGTAAATTTTATTTCCCCTTTTTTCTAAGTTTTTGATGTGAATACTTAGATCATAGGTTTGAGACTTCTCATCTTTTCTAATAGAAATGTTTAGTGATTTCCTCTAAGTATCACTTTTATCTCATCCCATAAATTCCAATATGTTGTGTTTTTATTTTCATCCAGTTCAAAATACTTTATCATTCACCTTTTAAATTTCTTATTTGATCCATAGGTTGTTTAGAAGTGTGCTGTTTAGGCTGGGCATGGTGGCTCACACCTGTAATCCCAGCACTTTGGAAGGCCAAGGCAGATGGATTACTTGAGGTTAGGAGTTTGAGACCAGCCTGGCCAAAATGATGAAACCCCATCTCTTCTAAAAATACAAAAATTAGCTGGGCTTGATGGTGGGCACCAGTAATCCCAGCTACATGGGAGGCTGAGGCAGGAGAATCACTTGACCTCAGGCAGCTGAAGTCACAGTGAGCCGAGATCATGCCACTGCACTCCAGTCTGGGTGACAGAGCAAGACTCCATTTCAAAAAAAAAAAAAAAAAAAAAAAAAAAAGAAGTGTTCTGTTTAGTTTCAAATATTTGGAAGTTTTTTCCAGATACCATAATTTTATTGATTTATAATTTAATTATATTTTGGTCAGAAAACATATGTTATATGTCATGATTATTGTTAAATGAATTTTAAAACTTTAAATGTAGCCCAGAATATAGTGTGCTTTAGCAAATATTCCAAGTGTTCCTGAAAAGTATGTGTATTATACTGTTAAGGGGTGGACTGTTCTATAAATATCAATTAGATCAAGTATGCTAAGTAGATTCATTCAACTCTTCCATATCCTTATTAAATTTCAATCTACTTGTTCAGTTGATTATTGAGAAAGCACTGTTGAAATCTCAAACGATAATTGTGGATGTGTTCATTACTCCTTTTAGTTCTAGCAGTGTTTCCTTCATGTACTTTGAAGCCATCTTATTTGGTGTATAAACCTGTAGGATTGTTATGTTTTCTTGGTGAGTTATCCCTGCAACATGACTCTTGGCCAGGTGCAGTGGCTCGTGCCTGTAATCCTAACACTTTGGGAGTCTGAGGCAACAGGATCACTTGAGCCCAGGAGTTCAAGACCAGCCTGGGCAACATAGCAAGACCTCATCTCTACAAAAAACAAAATATTAGCTTGGTGTTGTGACACATACCTGTAGTTTCAGCTACTCAGGAGGCTGAGGTAGGAGGATTGCTTTAGCCCAGGAGGTCATGACTGCAGTGAGCCAAGATGGTGCCACTGCACTCCAGCCTGGGTAACAAAGTAAGACCCCATCTCAAAAAAAAAAAAAAGAAAGAAATGACTCTTTTATTCCTAGTAATATTATTTGCCCCTAAATATACTTTGAGATTTAAGTAACTATTTTACCTTTCTTTTGATTGGTATTAGCATGTCATATCTTTGTCTATCATTTTACTTTTAACCCATTTGTGTCTTCAGGGGGATTTCTTATAGACAGCCTATGGTTGGCTCTTGCTTTTTTACCTAATCTGACATTCTATGCTTCTTGAACATATGGTATATAGTTTTATAAAAACATTTTTAATACTTTTGCTTTCTAATTCTACTCTCATGTGTCATTTCTGGGTCAATTTTGATTAATTTTTCTTCTCATTGTAGATGATATTTTATTGCTTATTCACATACCTGGTCATTTTTGTTTGAATGCCAGACGTTGTGAATTTTATTTCATTATGTGTTGGATAGTCTTGTATTTTGAAAACTAGTATTGAGCCTGTTCTTTTACCCAGTTAAGTTACTTTAAAGCAGTTTGGTCCTTTTGAGGCTTGCTTTTATGCTATATTAGATGGGACCAAGCAGCATTTATTCTAAGTCTACTATTCCCCACTACTGAGGCAATGTAATTCTGTGCACTCAATGTCCTGTGTATTATGAGGGTTTTTTTTTCAATGTTTTCTGACAGGAATCCCACTTATTTCTGGACTGTGTGAGCTCTGGAAATTGTTCTGCCTGTTCAGTTGTGTGGTCCTTTTTCCATCCTTGAGTAATTTTCTTACAGCCATTCACTGGCCAGTAATCAGCTGAAGGCTCGAGGCATCCCTTGCATCTCTCTCTCTCTCTCTCTTTCTGTGTGTGTGTGTGTGTGTGTGTCTCTCACTCTGTCCTTTGAACTCTAGCTACTTTGACCTCTCCAAACCCCTCAGTATATTGAGATCACTGGGCTCTGCCTAAGTTCTCACTCCTAATGCTGCCCTGGAAACTCTCCAGGCAGTGCCTGAAGCAAGCATAGGGCTACATTCAGCTGCTTTCCATCTCTCAGGGGATCACTGGTCTTTGCTGATTAATTTTTGATATATGAGAAATCACTGTTTCATATATTTTTTCTTGTTTTTTAATTAAATTGGGAGGATAAATCTAATCCTTGTTACTCCATCCTTTCCAGACATTAAAAATTCAAATACTAGATTTTTACCCATGTGGTTCCATTGAGAATCCTGGAACTGTGAAAAGCTCTGCATTTCAACTCTGGAAGGAAAAGCAAGGACTGGGGTGACGGCCCCTGGGTTCTCCCAGCTCAGCTGCATACAACCTCAGTGCCCTTAGGAAGGTGCTTTGCCTCACTGGGGCCTCATCTACACATGAACACTAAGTATTACCCACGGGCTTCACCAGGTGCCCTATAGTTGAATGAAACCACACATACATAGGGAACGGGGAAATGTTAGCTTCATATACACTTCCCTGGGACTCCCAAGGGCTAGAGATTACACTCTACAAATAAGCAAACTAAAGATAAAATGTTTTATATTAAATGACGAATTACATATGTTTCCACAAATAGCTAACCTGAATTATCTGCCAAAATTTTCTAAGGAATCTTCTCTGAAAAATACGCTGTGTGAATTCATTTTGAGTATGAAATTGGCAGCAATCTCTCTGGTGTAGGTTATCCCTGGAAAGATACACAGGAAAGTGGGTCACAGTTGTGGACTCCAGGAAACTGGTTGAGGACCAACCACTGGTAACAGCCTGATGTTTCACTGAACGTCTTTTCTAAAACTTAAAAATTGTTCCATGGGCTTGTGTCCTTATTAAACATATAAACTGAGCACCTAAGACTAATTTAGATAAATGTTTTTAAAGCCCGAAGCAGCCTTTAAGGATGCCTGCAGCCTCTAATGAATGTTTGCAGATCCACGTTCCTCTTAATGTAAAATGGATTAAGAGGAAAATAGATCTGCAACTATGCTCTCTTCCTTGTTGCCAGAAAACCCAACTTCCCCACGTAATCTGTAATTTCTGGGAATAGGAAAAGTTTCGTGGTTCATAATATCATTCCTGACATACTGATTGTGCCTAAACTTCAGTTTAAGACTTTGGAACCTGGTAAAATCTAAGTATCCCATAGGACATATATAAATTCATCTCATAATCATTCATTTCCTGTAACATTAATGTCAACAAGAGACTCATTTACTCACAATACCTGCTGAGCCTGGTAGGTGCTCGGCAGATATATAAGGGGTTCTTGTTTCCAAGAAATGAGACTGAGGGGTCAGGCCAGTCAACAGTAGTCATTATTCATGCGTTCACAAAATGCAGATGTACCAAACCATATTTTTAAGGATTCCAGGTTGCACCTGCACAGAGTTTTGGGAGAACTAAAGAGAGGCCTCCTGGCGTGCTTTGAGAGTAAGAAGAGTAAATAAAGGCAGAGGATTAGGGTTCTCTGTAGGGGGCCCCACTAGGAAAGGTGCCTCCCAGGCTGGGGGCTACTCCAAAGGGAGCCCCCCACCCAACAGCTGCAACAGCCAGGGCCAGTTTGGGGGGACTTGGAGCCGCTACTGAACTGATGTCGCCTCACACTCCCTGCACCTCTTCCTGAGCAGCGGGGACCACACAGCATAGTTACTGGTAGAAAGGTCTGGACAGGAAGAGAGGTGGGGGAAATTCAGTGTCTGTAAAACCTGTGTCCGGGCCCAAGGACCACAGCTCAAGTGACCATGAGTGTCAGATCCACAGAAGGGAGCCCTGCTCACCACCAGCAGTGGGGAGCCCTTAGGACACAGAGTGGACAGAATAATTCTATGCTAGCGTCTCCTAAGAGTGTAAAGAGAAAACGCAGAGAAAGCATAAAGATGTAGGACTCCACTCATTGCTTGGGCACCAAGCCACACTTTCTGGGGCTTGCTGGAGGAAATGTTTTTGATGGCCTCGCCTGAGGCTGTGTCTCCAGAAGCCGCGGCACCTCACCTCGCTTGCTCTGTGCGTGGGCGCTGCTTTGCTCAGCGCTTATGGCTCCCTGAAGTTAAAAGGAAAAGTGGAATCATGCCTTAATTATTTACAAAGCATGATCATTGTACTTACTGTTTTCCCCACAGAAAAGAAGAATTCAAAGAACACTCAGTATGAAAATCTATCCATTCTGGACAAAATCCTTCAAAATACCGGAAGATCTCCAGGTAGATTGGAAATAATAGGTAAGTGTCTTCTTGTTTGGGGATTTTTTTCCTGCTCAAGGGACAGGTGTGTCTCTGAGCCGCTCCAGGGAGAGCAGGTGAGCCCAGCCCCCAGGTGGACCCACCTGAGCTCCACAAGAGCCCCTGTCCGACCGTTGATGTGTGGACCCCTGACCGGACAAGTCCAATTCAAGGAGTCGAGGCCCATGTCAATGAGGGAGTGCTCTCCCTTTTCAGCCGAACGGAGCAGGGGACCAGTCCCCCTTTTCCCAAGAATAATCAGGACTCACAAGGCTGCCACCACCCACCCACACAAGAGTCCCAACCACGTGGTGACAGGAGCCTGCTCCCCCCATGACAGGCCCAGGAAGGGCCCCCACACCCCTCTCAGGACGCCCTCCACCCTCTCGTAGCATGGGGACCCCCGGTCCAGCCCTTCTCCACTCCCTGTTCACACAGCTCCACCACTGTCCGCCTGCTAAGAGTTGGCCATGCAGATCCTGTGGCTTCTGCCCCTGGCCCCAGGCTTCTCCTCAGAGCTTTCCAGAACACCTGGGAGCCAGTCCTGGGTGAGGCTGACAGCCCTCTTGTCCTCCCAGTATCCCTAAGTCACATGGCAGCCCAGTGTGCCCAGACCCTCCCCCCATACCCTGCAGCACTTGCCCGTCCACGCAGCCTGAGACCCCCCCATCTGGAGCGCGTCACACAACGAATCCCAAGCTGCTGTCTGTGAACGCCAAAGACTTTGGCAAATGAGCCATTGCTGAGCCACACGGCTGGCTTTTCATAGCCCAAGCACAGAGCCAGACGTTGAGAACCTGTCACCTTCACTCACCTCCACTGGTGCTTCCCAAGCACCCACCACGTGCCAGGCACTGTCCTAGGCTCTGGGGCTTCTCACATAGAACAGGCAGCCCTGCCTGGAAGCTCACCCGCTAGAGGATGGTTAGGTGGGCCTCCCTGTCCCCTCTTAAGGCATTGGGGTTCTGACTTCCCCATCCAGCCTGTCGGCTGCTGCTCCCAGCCCCTCACTGTCCACAAGCGTGGGAAGCCGGCCAGCTTGTCCTTTGTTAAAATGCCGATGAGGACGGTCCCGGGAAGCGTCTCTGGAGACCTCCCTGCTGCACTAGTTGTCATCGAGCACAGGCCAGGAGCTTCTCTGAAGTGGGGCCCCCAGCCCCCCATGTTCAGACTTTGCCAGGCCAATGTAAGTCCCAGGACCATGAAACCCCAGGCCACAAGGTCTCCTCGTGCCCCCAGCAGCAGGGACCAGGCCAACACACGTGGTGTAGAAAGGGCAGTGAGCGGTCGTTCAAGCTACGGCCAATTTCCCAGACTGTGCCGCTGTCCAGGACAACCTCTGCTGCTTTAGATACAATTTCATGATTGACCTTGTCAAGGTTCCATTTCCCTGGGATCTGACTGTTCTGCAGGGAGAATCACAAATGCTCCTATAACACAGACAGCAAAAGACAGGGGCCTCTGCACTGATGAAGCTCCCGTACGTCATCAGCACCTCTAGTTGTGGCCGTCGGCAACAGAAGCCCCGAAGGTGACAGTGGGGACTTCCAGAGCCCTGGCAATATTGGACAGTGAAGAACCAGGGGTCCCCAACCTCCTGGTACTGACATCCCAGGAGTGAGATCCACAGCCGGCCACCGTGAGGGGAAGAGGAGGAGGAGGACCAGCCCAGCTCCACCAAGCTTGGAGTTGTCCATGGGTTCTGAGGGAGAACGCGGGGGAAATGACACGGGACAGGGTGGCCCCGCAGGTGGCCAAAGGCAGCCTGACGCAGCCAGCGCCCCCTCCGTCCTCCTGCCTCGGACACATCCGCGGGGCTCTCCCCTCCCTCCACAACTGAGGGCTCGGTTCCTCCTGTCCCCTGGTGTCCCTCGATCCTGCCGGTGCCTCCATCTCCCTCACACCACACACTGCCAGGCTCAAAATCTCTCTTTCCACACAGGAAACATTTTCCGTAAAGAGCAGCAGAGGACAAGTGCACAGAGCAGGAGCCAAGGCAGTCAGTGAGGCTGCATCCCCAGAGCCCCTGCGCAGGAGACGAGCCTGCTAGAATCCCCACCCACCAGCCTCTGGAACAGGGCACTTGTGTGCACACGCCCATGTTCTCTGAACCATTCCGCATAAAGGAAAATCGTTTATTCACACGATCTCAATTGGAGTTGGTTTATTTAAGTGTTAAGCCAGAGGGTATGTGGGATTTGGGTTTTTTTTTAAAAAAAAAGAAAACAAGAAACAAAAAACCATATCAAACCTGGAAATAAGAGCATCAGAATATTCTGTCTACAAATAACATAATCTCAGAGCTCATAAAGAATTCGTCCATGAGGAACAGAGACTACGAAGGCCTGAGAGTCTCTTCCCTGCTGCCATGCATTGCAAAATACACACGCACACATATAACACATGCACACACATGTAACACATGCATACACACACAACACATGCATACACAACACATGCACATACAACACATGCACACATACATGTGCACACATACATGTGTGCATACAACACACGTGCAACATGCACACACATGCAATGTGCATGCACATCCAACACATACACATGCAACATGTGCACACGTGCAATCCATGTGCATACAATACATGCACACATGCAACACACACACACACAACACATGCGCACACATGAAGCCTCATTGCATCAGAATGTTTGCTGAGCTTGGGAATGCTGGCTGGGACTGTGTGTTGTGGAAGGTGAAGGTTTGCTCCAGGTGGTGTGTGTGACCTACAATGTTACCTGGGGGTAGGGGCTGGGGGTGACCAGGACACATCTTGGGCAACTTTTCTTATCCAAACTGATTCTGACTGTGGACAGGCTGCAACCTCTGCTGGACTCATTGAGGTGACCCGTCTGGAAAGATTTAGGACAAAACATGATTTTCCCATTTCTCTAGAACGGCAGCCAGGCTTGGAGAAGCTCATGGATCGCGTTTGAGAACAATCCTGGACAGACGACTTCCGTGCCCTCTGCACAGTCTAGCAGTGGATTGGTGTCCTTTCTATTAATAATGCCATTTTCAAAGGCAGCTGGAAACGGAAGTAGACGATGCCACTGTACTTGTAGCTGCTGGCTGTGCTCTCTTCCTAAGAGACGCAAACGTCCTATGCCCTCTTTCTGTGGTGTCTCCAAGGCAACTGCAGAGGACTGAGGGTTTGGAATCAGAGAATGCTTGTATTGGAATGGCCCTTTGAGGCCTTTCATGCAATCCCTCAATTCCAGATGAGGAAACCGAGGCAGCGAGGACACATGACTCACTAGCTACTCAGTAAGTCAGTGGCAGGGCAGGATGCAGTTATTTCTGATGCCCAATGCTATCCTGTGTCTACAAAACCACGCTGCAGCCTGTTAATACAGGGACAGCTCCGTGTAGTTCTTCTCCTTTCTTTGCGCACTTGCAGTTTTTATTTTTCTGTTTTGTGCATGGATCTCACAAAGCATTTTTAGCGAACTCAGTGGTTTGTAAGTTGTTTCCATGCACAGTGGGCCACCGAGTCCTCACAGCAAGGCCAGGAGGCAGGCGTCGCCTCCACTCCACGAGTGGGCCTGGGGTTCAGAGGTATTCACTGGCTCACTCACTGCCACACCGTCACGTGGCCTGTTGCAGCCCTGACACCGTGCCCCAAACCAGGCCCTTGCTGCTGGATGTTTTAATCGCCAATGGCATCATCGTTTTCCAAGTGGGGCCTTGCAGGGTGTGCCCCCCAGGAAACCTCGGCAAAGCAATGCTGACCCAGAGAAGACAAAATATAAAAAGTGTCATTGATTTGACCACTCTCTCTCCTCTGTCCTGACCACATGAGATCCCTGATTACACAGTCTTCAAAAGCTGGAAGTTTGATGTATTAGTTTGATCACATCAAAATATTCCCTCTGTCAGGGACGGCACTGAAAACAGCCACGGGAACACATTGGGTCTCCAGATTGACGATTACTGTGCAGGGCTCAAGCACGCCCCCCTTGCTGTATGGGACACACCCTTGCTGTTCCCAGGAGGCCTAAGACAGAGTTGGGAACTAAGCTGGGAGGAAAAACATCAATGTTAATATTAGCTACCCCAAGGCAAGTGATGAACTGGCTTACAGGGGTGTTAAAGACGTGCCTGTGAGGTGGAAGTGACCCCCCCACATGTACTAGGATGGGCATTCCAGGAAGAAAGTGTCCCAGAGGTGCCAGGGCAGGGTGAGTGTCGGGGGGGCTCTGCCACCCAGGGTGGGAATTGTGGCCAGAGTGGTCCCCTATTATATGTTATGGGTGGGAGAAAATGGTGAAACATATTAATGTATGCTGTATGATTTCAGTTTTTTGAAATTTTTTGAGATTTGATTTATGGCCAAACATACAGCCGATTTTGGTAAAAATTCCATTTGGAACTTGGGAGGATGGTGTATTCTGCAGTTTTGTGGGGGTGGGATCCCATTAGAGTCAATCGGGTCAAGTTTGTTAATTGTGTGGTTAAAATATCTCCTTACTCATTCGTCTTTGGTCATCCAGTATCAAAAGAGGTGTGTGAAAGATCCCCACTGTGAATGCGAGGGATTTATTTCTTTAGTTCTATTTTGTTTTGTATGTTTCAAAGCCATTTTGCTAGGGTCCTACAGACTAAACTGTCTTTCTGGTAAATTTAAGGCTCTATTGTTATGAAATATTCCTCTTTATCTGTAGTACTTCTTCTTGCCTGATATTCATTTTGTCTGATATTAACATGGCCACGCTAACTTTCTCTTGGTAAATGTTGGCATGGTATATCATTTTCCATCCTATTACTTTAAACTTCACTGTAATGTTATATTTAATAAATACATATATATATATTTTAGGTAATATATAGGAGCACATTTTTAGAAATTCAGTCCTTTTGTCTTTTAATTGGAATATTTCATCCTTTTCCATGAAATATAAGCAGTGCTATAGCTGGGTTTGTATCTATGATGCAACTATTTTCTATTTGTCTCACATGCCTCATTTTTTTCTTCTTTCACTTTATTTGGATTAAGCAAGCATTTTTTTATTCCATTTTCCCCTCTATTAGATCATTATGTATTTTAATATTGTCTTAAAGGTTATATTAGAGACTACAATATATATCCTTGACTTACTATCACCTAAAATTAATACTTTTACCACTTCCTATTCTCTTCTTTCACTTTATTTGGATTGAGCAAGTTTTTTTTTCATTCAATTTTCCCCTCTATTAGATCATGGATTATGTATTTTTAATATTTATTTTAAAGGTTATATTACAGACTATTACAGTATGCATCTTGGACTTCCTAGAACCTAAAATTAGTACTTTTTCCATTTCCTGAATAATGCAAGAATAGGAGAATACTTAACTCCACTTACCATTTTTTGCATTATTTTTGTCACAGATTTTAATTCTACATCTATTTTAAATGCTTCAAAATATTATACTTAGTTCTATGCAGTTAATATTTGTTTTGGATTTATCCACATATTTACTCCTTTATTTGTTATTCATTCTGTTGTGCATTTTTAATGCTTCTGGCTAGCAGTACATTCCTGCCAACTAACTCCATTTAGTATTTTAGTGTAGGCCTACTGGGAAAATCCTCAGGTTTTTATTTGTCTGAAAATATCTTTACCTTCATGTTTTGAAGAATGTTTTCACTAGATGTAGGCTCTAGATTACCAGTTACTTTGTTTTCCATTGTCTTTTGACCTCCATCATTTCTCCTGGGGAATCTGCTGTCACTCTCTGTGTTATTCCTGCTCCTTGGACAGTAATGTGTCTTTCTACCTCTCGCTAATGTTAATCATTTCTCTTTGTCTTTTCATTTCAGCATTTTTACAATGATGTTCCTAGCTGTGTTTTCATTGCATTTATCCTGTCTGGGGTTTATGGTGATATTTGAACCCATGGCTTATTTAGTAAGTTCTGAAAAATTCTGTCTTTTCAAATATTCTGTGCCTCTTTTCTCTCTTCTCTCCTCCAATTATGCATGTTCAATGTTTGTGCTGTGTCCCACATTTTTCTTATACTCTTTTTATTTTTCATTCTTTGTTCTCTTTTATTTTAATCTGAATATTTTCTCCTGACCTACATCCAGATCACTAAATCTCTTTTCAGCTTTGGATTATCATTTAATCATCATAATTAAATTTTAATTACTGTCTTTTAATCCTGGAATTTCCATTTGGTTCTATGGATTCCACCTATCTGTGATGTTCACCATTGTGTCATCTGTTTTATGGATATATTAATCATAGTTATGTCTAATCTGTATTTGATAACTCCAATATCTGTATTATCCAGAAGTTTGTTTCTATTGCCTGGATTATTGATATGATTGGTACTTTTTGATGGAATGCTGGACATCGTTTGATGAAAAACTAGAAACTGAAAGACATCTAGCTCTGGTAGCCAGTTAGAGTGAGGACAGATCATCTTAATTAAAGTGTTTTAATACCAGATTTGTCTTTGTAACACCTGGTCTATTTCGAGTTTTGCTTGTTCCTATGGGAGTTCCAATTTAGAGCTCTGAGAATTTACCAGGGCCCTTCAAATGCAACTTTTATTTTTTACACAGGGAGACTGCTTGAAAGCTCTTTAGCTCCTCAGCCTCTCTGCTACCACTTTCTGCTGACCTTCTCCCCAGCAGCACAGCTGAGGACTTAGGGAATGCTTTAGGGGGACAAGCAGATTGGCTAGTTGGACTCACTACACTGAACAAGCCTTCTTTCTGGGATCTTAGCACCTGAAGCCCTGACTGTGTAAGAAGCCCTTAACTCCCGTTTTTTCTTCCCAGCCCTGGGAGATTGCCGAAAGCCTCCTAGCAACTGCTTTCTGCTGTGCTGCTCAACCTGTCTGTATGCATAAGAATCAGCAAATACCTCAAGGGGGTGATGAGCTCAGAATATAAAACTCACATCTGCAAATTTCCTTCTCTCTTAATCTTGACCACTCAAGTTCTGCCCATCTTGGGAGTTTTTCAGTATACACATCTGCATTTTATCCAGGTTTTCCCATTGTTTTCAGTGAGGATGTGGCTGCTACTTATCCTAGAACCACATTTTGAGAATCTTTAATCTAGAAACAGAGTTAATCAGCTACATCCTGACATCTACAAGGAAGAAAGGATTTTGCCACAAATAGGAAAAAACAGAGCTTCTGTACTTGGGGTCAGGGAGGGAACAGATCAAAACCACCTCAGAGGAAGGGGTGTGTGTGAGCAGTGGGGAGCACTGCAACATTAGGGAGCTCAGAGATGGCTCCAGAAACTAGAGATGGCAGCCGTGCCACCTCCTGTGGGTCTGGGCAGGACCAACCAACAGCCTAACACCAAGGGCAACAGCCAGCCACCTCCCAAACTCTGTACAGTTTTAGGATTGAATGTTAATTTGTTGCGGACAGACTCAGAGGGCTCTGAGCATTGTATTCTATCACCAATATCATCAATGGCTAAGAGCACGTGCACCAGGAACAGAACGAGACCAGGGTAATGGAAGAACACAGGTAGCAGGGTCAGGACCAGGGCAAGGCTGGTCCCCAAACCACCTTGACAAAGCGCTTTGCAGAAAGACAGTGCTCGATACATCCACGGTGAGTGTGTGTGTGTGTGTGTGTGTGTGTAAGAGAGAGAGAGAGACAGAGAGACAGAGAGAGAGATTTGCTGACTAAGGGCTCTATCAATGAGGAGGAATTGGAACTTCGCACTAGAATCAAGTTACACCTGTATGTTATCCGGAACATCTCTTCCATGTTCACAGCGTAAGTCACCTATTAGTGAACTACGTATAGTTCCTTCTGCAGTTTGAGTTTCTCAACCAGCTGGTCTGTTGTTAAATGCACAAACCCTCTCTCCCCATCTTGCATCAGGGCCTGGTCACCTCTGGTGCTCTGGGGGAAACTGGTGCCCCAACAAGATTGAGAGCCACACCCCAGACTCTTAGATTTCCAAAACGTAAACCACGACGAAGTGCTGACGCACAGTGGTACAGCTGGCCTTTTGCCCAAGATCCTCCCAGTTCCTCACTCTGATTCCAGAGGAGGTTGCCTCCATCCCTATGAGCCAACAGCTGTGTCCAGATGAACAGATTCCAACCCTGGGTCCTCTGAGAACCACAGTTCAGAGGCCAAGGGACCTAAAGCTTCCCCCAGCCCTGCAGTGACCACAGATAAGCAGCAGAAGAACTTGGAACAGTGCATAGTTGAGACACTCACTTACAGGGAGCATCGCGATGCCACGCTCAGAGACAGATGACTGCAGACAGGGCATCTGCTTGCCCTCCCTGAGATTTTAACTGAATACAGGTCAGGACACCATTCTACCATTCTTTTTTTTTTTTTTTTTGAGATGGAGTCTCACTCTGTCACCCAGGCTGGAGTGCAGGGGCATGATCTCGGCTCACTGCAACCTTCGCCTCCCAGGTTAGAGTGATTCTCCTGCCTCAGCCTCCCAGGTAGCTGGGATTACAGGCACGCATCACCACGCCTGGCTTATTTTTGTATTTTTAGTAGACACCAGGTTTCCCCATGTTGGCTGGGCTGGCCTCGAACTCCTGACCTCAGGTGATCCACCCACCTCGGCCTCCCAAAGTGCTGGGATTACAGGTGTGAGCCACTGTGCCCAGCCACCATTCGTTTATTCACAAAAGCACACACTCCTCTGCTGTTCAACTCCAGGAGTTTCACCACCTTTCAGAATATGCTACTTTTGAGTAGTGTCTACACAGCAAGAGCCGTAGAGGACCCGGCCATCGTCTGCGGCTTTCCTACAGAGAAGAGGGATGGACTGCCATGACCCACCCTGTCGTTAACTTGCCTGTGTGTTCACTGCTGAATCAGCTGAGCCCAAGTCCTCGGCGGCTGGAACAGACCCTTCCAGAACCGGCAGGCCAAGCCCCACGCCCCAGCGCCAGCATCCTCGCGTAGCTTTGGCTCCAAGGACTTCTGCAATCGATGCTCGGCGCCCTTCTCACCTTTATTCCAAGTGTGGGTTGCCTTTTTCTGGAGTTTATGCTGTTTGGTGAACTGCACTTTCTAGACACAGCTCTCCAGAGATGAACCTGGTTTCCATTGGAAAGCATGGCCTCTTTCTCCTGGGGACCGTGGGCCAGGAGGCCTCTGCTATTCCTGGTCTCTCTGAAAACAGCCTGTGGTCCTTTTCCTTGGGCAGAGGGGTGGTTTCTGCTCTGGCGTGGTCCTCCGTCTCCTTGTGCCCCAGCCAAAGGAAATGGTCCCAGGCAGTCCCACGGCCTGACGCACCTCTGCCCAGGGAGACGCTGCTCACACTCTGGCTGGACACACCCCACGGGAAACATGCACGTTCAGGTACACTTGAGGTCATCTGTGCCAAGGCCGCTCCCTGCCCGCACCCCCCCACCCCTCGTGCTCTCCTGGCGCCTTTGCTGCTGTGCACAGAAGCCCTACCGTGTGCACTGCCATAGCACAGCCCAGACCTGTCACTGACAACATGGCAAGGCCAGCGTCCTAGCGCCCCACAGGGCCACCTACAGTGGGCCTCAGGTGTGATGCAACCGCACCACCTTGCAGGCAGACCCAGCTGGATTTCACAGCTGTGCTTGAGAGCAGGGGTCGGCAAAGGCTGTCTATCAAGGGCCAGATGAAAAGCATTTGAGGCTTTGCAGGCTCTCTGGTCCCTGTGGCAACTCAACCTCCGGATTATAGCACAAAGGCACTAGAGGCCGGGTGCGGTGGTTCACTTGAGGCCAGGAGTTCAAGACCAGCCTGGCCAACATGGTGAAACCCTGTCTCTATTAAAAATATATATTTTTTTTAAATTAGCCTGGCGTGGTGGCAGGAACCTGTAATCCCAGCTACTCGGGAGGCTGAGGCAGGAGAACTGCTGGAGCCAGGGAGGCCGAGGTTGCAATGAGCTGAGATCACGCCACTGCACTCCAGCCTGGGTGACAGAGGAAGACTCTATCTCAAAAAAAAGAGAAAGCAGCAGAGGGGATCCATGAACCACGGTCTTGGCTGTGTCCCGGGAAGCTTTATTTACAAACCTAGGTGGGAGCTGCGTCCACGGGAGCTTTCTCAGCGGAGGAGAAGCCTGCCCTGCAGTCCCTCCCTGCACGGGGACCACGGTGGGCTCCTGAACACTTCCAGTAGGTGCGACTGCAGAACTGAACTCTTCATTTTATCTGGATGAGTTTAAATGTAAACGATCTGTGTGGCTGGTGACTCCCACGCTGCCCCGCGCGGCTCTGGGAGCGCAAACCTCAGAACAGGTCCCTGCAGGCTCCACCTCTCCCACAAGCCCTTCCTCCACGTGTGCCTGGGGCGGGTCTCCCAGCAGCACCACCTCTTCCACCCCCGATGCTTCTTCTTAGACCAAAGGCTTGCTCCTTGCAAAAGACTAAACAGCTGCATCGTTTCCTAGGTAAGAGGCTGCATATGAAGCTTTAGAAAGTTAAACGTGGCTGGCCCAGGAAATACTGTGTTAAAACGATGGGACTTTTTAAGAGGCCACATAGACTTGAAAAATATTTGTAATAAAATGTTTTCCAGCTAAAGATCCCATACGATGATTTTCAACCCAGAAAGCACTTTTACTCCTTGATCCTGAATCACTGATAGAAGAGCTTTACAAAAGGTGATTCCGATGACCCTACCAGGCAGATGGCCAGCAGACAGCCCCGAAACACCAGGAATCCATCCCCGGGGCTGGGTGGAGCAGGCAGGGCTGGCCGGGAGCGAGCAACCAGGTGCTCCCAACTTCACCCTGGCCACCCCTGCCCCGGGCAACGCAGGCTCCAGGAAGGGAGTTCCATGGTTCGCATCTCAAAGTCAGGGCAAGGTCTCTCAGCTCGTGAGGTGGTGGTGAGGGCTGATTTAGACGTCGAAAACAGTAGGTCTGAGGAAGTGAAGGAGATGATTAATAATAAGAACAACGGACCCCTCCGCCAGTGCTGGGGGCTGACTCGGAGCCACACGTCTCATCTACCCGAAGGCGACGGCACCGGGCAGTGAGGACACACGACCGCCACCCTGTGGTCATCATGCACCCTCCAGCCCCAAGGGCAGCCCCACGCCTGGAGTGGTGAGGGGCTCCAGGAGACAGAAGCTGTGGGACCACCCCCCCAACACACACACACACACACACACACACACAGAGGGGGAGATTTTCAGGAACTGGTCAGGAACCTGAGAGAGTCGATGCTGCCATTCAAGTGCAGAGCTCTCTGCAGGCAGGATTCCCTCTCCTGTGAGGACCCCAGGCTTTTTCTTAAGACGTTCCGCAGAGTGGATGAGGCCCACCCACACCATAGCCAGACGACTTTACTCAAAGTCCCCTGAATTAACATTAATTTCATAGAAAAACTAGTTCATAGCCACGTCCCAGGGGTGTCTGTCCAGATATCTGGGTGCCATGGCCCAGCCAGGTTGACATGAGGGTTGACCATCACCTCACCCTCCCATCCTCACCCCGCTGAACACAGGGGGATTGGCGGAGAAGCCAGGATCTGTCAGTGGACAGAGCCGAGGCTGAGCCCAGAAGCTGCAACGCGTGGGCGGGGACCTCAAGCCCTGTCCTGCACTGCCTCTCTATGGCGGGTCCGGGAATGACAGCCTCCTGCGGCCGGGAAGTTCAGGCTCAGCTGTGCACACCCGACGGGAGGCCGCAGGGTGGCGGAGAGCTCATCCCGGACCCATGTCCCCACAGCAAAGCCCTTCATGCTGCCTTGCCCCACACAGGCCCCCGTGACCTTTCCTCCCTGGCAGACGGGGCCACAGAGGAGACCCCAAAAAGATAGCCCCCCAACTGTCCCCCATTACCAAGGCCCTGTGGCTGCACCAGAGGCCACGGGAGTGGGGGCAGTGGGGAGAGCAGACTGTGAAAAGGCTTGGGAGATATGGGGCTTGGGGGTTTTGGGTGGAGGTAAAGACTGGGGTTTGGGGTCTAGCGGGGGTCTGGGACTGTGCCTTACCACGGGATCTGTGTACACAGCGACGCACTCAGCGTACATGGGCCCTTCCCTCTGAGCCCTCGGCCCTTCATCTGCAGGATGAGTGAGCCCTAGAGAAGCGGGCAGAAGCAGAGGAGACAGCAAATGCAGAGCATGTGGCCTGTGACTTAGCCTAGAAAGCCCCCTCGGTGACAAAGGCTGCAATCTAGAAAGCTCGCTCAGCGACAGAGGCTACCACCCAGAAAGCCCGCTCAGCAACAGTGTCTACGATCTAGAAAGCTCCCTCGGCAACAGCAGCTGTAATCTAGAAAGCCTGCTCAGCGACAGAGGCTACGATCTAGAAAGCCTGCTCAGCGACAGAGGCTACGATCTAGAAAGCCTGCTCAGCGACAGAGGCTATGATCTAGAAAGCCTCCTCAGCGACGGTGGCTATGATCTAGAAAGCTCCCTCGGCAACAGCAGCTGTAATCTAGAAAGCCCGCTCAGCGACGGTGGCTATGATCTAGAAAGCCCGCTCAGCGACGGTGGCTATGATCTAGAAAGCTCCCTCGGCAACAGCAGCTGTAATCTAGAAAGCCCGCTCAGCGACGGTGGCTATGATCTAGAAAGCCCGCTCAGCGACGGTGACTATGATCTAGAAAGCTCCCTCGGCAACAGCAGCTGTAATCTAGAAAGCCCGCTCAGCGACGGTGGCTATGATCTAGAAAGCCCGCTCAGCGACGGTGACTATGATCTAGAAAGCCTCCTCAGCGACGGTGGCTATGATCTAGAAAGCCTCCTCAGCGACGGTGACTATGATCTAGAAAGCCTGCTCAGCGACAGAGGCTACGATCTAGAAAGCCCGCTCAGCGACGGTGGCTATGATCTAGAAAGCCTCCTCAGCGACGGTGGCTACGATCTAGAAAGCCTCCTCAGCGACGGTGGCTACGATCTAGAAAGCCTCCTCAGCGACGGTGGCTATGATCCCTCACAACTCTGGCCCCTGGCTCTGCTGGTCAAGCCTTCCACAGCCCGGAAGCCTCTGCGGCCTCCCTGTTGCTGCTGAAAAGGACGCTGGTTGGAGAAGGACCCAAGGAAGCACCGACAGATTGAGACCGGCTCGAGGACGACTGGCCGGGAGGCTAAGAGGCTGGTGCCCAGGCTGCCCCTTGACCCTGCTGCACCAGCGCCACCTCTGTGTTTGGTCCTGTCTCAAAGACCGAGGTGAACAACAGAGCAGGGTGGGGGTGAGGAGACTGAGGTGAACAGATGAGGACTGAGGTGAACCCACCCTTGTTGGCCATTTCCATTTCCCCACGAGGCAACATTCCTTTTCAATACTGGGTAAGGGCTGTGTGACCACAGAACCACAGATGTCAGACCCCTCCCACTCTGACCAGAAAGCCCCCTTCGAGGAGCCTGAGGCTGCCCTGCCTCGGTCTGCTTCACTCGTGTCCACACTCGCAGCTTCCACCCCTTGCACCCCCCATGGAGGGTGCTCAAGGTCCGCTCCCCGTGCCCTGCCCCCCATGCCCACCCTCCCTGGGCTCTCACCACCCCCAGTCCTGCACAAGCTGAGCCCCTCTGCCTTCACCCTCAGGGAAGCGGGCTCCCTGTTAGGGACTTGGAGCAAGGTCAGCCCCTATTTTCCCGCTGCCCCTCAAGATTTCACAGTGAGAAGCTGGGTTGGGGACCCGCAGGTGTTCACAGAGGCTCTCACTGTCACTGTCTCAGCGCTGGGGTCTGTGTTGTTTAGACTCACCTCAATCCTGTACCTGGACACACTAGGGTTCACGGTCTTTTGCTGAACTAAGTTGAGCTGGATTCCAGCCCTCCAAGGAGCCTGTGATGGGAGGGGCTGGTCTCTCCCTCGGCGAGGAGTAGGGAGGAGCCAATGGGCACAGAATAGAGACACACCCTACTCAGGTCCAGTGGTCAGAGGTGGGGCAGGGGGCCCAGTGGTCAGAGTGACGAAGGTGCTGTGTCCTGGGGAGGCTCAGCCCCTGCCAGCATCCCACCCCCTCCAAGCAGCCGCTTCCCGGCGTTCCTGGATTCCCTCTTGCCTTTAACTCCCACCTGCACGATCCAGTTCTCCCACACTCCATGTGTGTTCCTACTGAACGCCGACGGGGACAACTGCAGAAAGCCCAGGAGCCTTTAGGTTGGGTTCGCCTGCTCTTTTCTGACACCCAAGGGCAGCAATAACATTTGCTTTTGAGGGAAGCTGCCATTTTTAATCAGCTGAACAGTGACCCAGAACAACAGGCTGAGTACTGCAAAGAAAAGTTTAACAGAATAAATATGGGGTCAGGCACGGAGTCCAAGAAGAGTGGCCACCATGCAGGAGGCAGGTGTGTCTGGGGCAGATGGGGGAGGTTCCGGGGTGAGCCCAGGAAGCCCAGTCCTCAGCGGTGGATGGGGGCTTCCATGGCCAATCCAACCCACGTGGCTGGATTACAAAGAAGGGTGTCTAGAAGCCGCGCTGCCTCTCCCAGGCACCTCTGAGCTGCTCCCAGGAGGGGCTGCTGTGAGTTAAGGAGAACAGCAGTCAGCTGGGACTGAGAGTTACGTCCAACAAGAAACGGAGGAGTCCAGGGTGTTTCTCCTGTACTGAGACAGCAAAGGAACCACAGGGTGTGTGTGCACAAGCGACCACAGCTGCCACGAGGGCCAGGCTTGTTCTGCTGGTCCAAGGAGTCCACTGGCCACGGGAAGACATTTCAGCCCCATGCAGTGCCCAGCACAGAGAGCATCGCCTCTGCAGGGGACAGCTGAAGGCCACGCCCAAGGCCCATGACCAGCACTCCCCGGCCACCCTGCCTTCCCTCCCCACAGACACACCCCAGGCCCCCACTCCAGCACTCCCCGGCCACCCTGCCTTCCCTCCCCACAGACACACCCCAGGCCCCCACTCCAGCACTCCCCGGCCACCCTGCCTTCCCTCCCCACAGACACACACACACCCCAGGCCCCCACTCCAGCACTCCCCAGCCACCCTGCCTTCCCTCCCCACAGACACACACACCCCAGGCCCCCACTCCAGCCAGTAACTCCACCACAGCCTCCAGGGGCAGGTCAGTCCCTTCTGCCGCCTCCACCCATCCAAACCGCCCTGGTGACCGCGCAGCAGTCTCCATGCTGCGAACCTAGACACAGGCTGCATTGTTTCCCAAAGGCCAGGGTTGTCGGCAGCCCTAAATGAGCCCAGCCATCCCTCCGCCTGGGATCTACTCCCCCCCCCGGTAATCCCCTCCCCTTGAGCATGGACTGAACTCGTGGAATATGGAAACATGATGGAATATTGCTTCCAACCTCAGGCCACAAAACAACTGTGGCTTCCATTTCAGGGCCTCTCACGCTTTCTCTCTCTCTTATGTACTCCAAGGCAGGCAGCTGCCAGGCCATGGCTTCCCTCTGGAAAGCCCAGGTGACAAGGAACCCGGCCACAGTCAGTGGGAGCCCAGTGTAGAAGCGGATCCTTCTGCCGCTGAGCCTTCTGATGAGACCTGGGCCTGGCCACAGCTTGCTGTCCTCAGGAGAAGCCTTGGGCGGGAGGTGCCCAGCTACAGGCCCTGGATTCCCGACCCCACAAACGGTGCCATAATGTGTGTTTTAAGCCATTGCATTTGAGATAACTTGTTACACAAAAGTAGACAAAGGGCCGCAGATCTTCCTGAGCCCATGAGGAAAGCTCACTAATGAGGGCTCGCTGCGTCTGGAGCAGCTCGCGTCCTGCCATTCCAGCAGCAGCAATGTGCGCAGGAGGACGGGGGTGGGGGAGTCCCAAGGGGCTGTCCTGCTCCCGCACCCCTCCCCACTGGGCGTGGCTATCCATGGAGGCCGGGTGAAAATCCACATCACAGCAGCCTTGAAGGAGACATGCGGCTCCAGGGGGCTGAGAAGCAGGAGTGGGGATGATCAAATCAGATTCGGGAGCATCTCATCGCCCCTGGTGGGGCCACCCTGTTTCCAGCCTGGACCCCTGCCTGACCACCCCCCGGGAGCCGAGTGCTCAGCCGCGATGGCCACAACCTAGGAGCAGAGAGCTCAGCCCCGCCCCCGCTGCACTGCGGCCAAGAGTTTGCAGGTGATTTGTAAACAACAGTAAGGTATGAACTAAGAACGTGAACCAGCAGTCAGGTTTTGAGGCAGAGAAGGGAAGCCACTCTAGGTGTCTTCAGCAGGAAAGGAGGTAATGCTGGTGTCTCTGAAAGCGACTGGAAAGTTGAAGCAGGTTCTCACTTGGCTGTGGCTCCCAGAAACTACTTGCAGGATAATGTAGAGCCCACCCATCACGGGGGCCGCCATTCCTGGGGCTGCCATTGACTTCTGGATTCACCTGAGCCAGCTGGGGACCAGAAGCAGAAGCCAGGAGCCCGTGGGGTCGCGGCTGCCATCCAACTGCGTCTGGGGTTTGAAGAACGGACATCACGCAGAAATACTCACATCTCAACAACGGTGCTTTCCAGCAAACACGGCACAATGGCGACAAGATGCTCTCCTCTTCGCCTGCCTTTCGGATTGCCTTTGGGTGCCTCTCATTGGTGGACTCTGCCTGGCTTCCAGAACCCGGCTGCCAAGCATCTCGGAAATGAGTTGTTTTGTTCTCTGTCTTCTCCAACCACAGGGAGAATGGAAGGAAGGTTGAATAAGCCAACCCCGTGCATGCCCCACAGAATGTAGAATTTAAACCGCTGGACGGCTTCAAGGCAGTTCTGCCCGTAGCCTGGATGTGCTTCTTCATGATGAAGACGACTTTGGAACTCCAGCCCTGAGACCCCAGGGATGTGGTGGCAACACATGGGCACCATGCTTCCAGGGGCGAGGCCTCTCCCACCACCGGCTTAGCCACAGCACAGCTCAGCTGGGTCTGCCAGCTGCCACCGACTCACCACTGGGAGGCAATTCTCCATGGGTGGCACATTTTCTAAAGGGGCACTGGCCTCCCCTTTGTTCAGGGCTACCTGTTCAAGGATACCTGAAAACAAATACAGCCTTGGAAGGCAGAGGCGGTGCCTTCCTCCGTGGCGGAAGACTCGGTGCTCTCCTATAACCCCGACTCACGGTGTGTGCGGCAGCACTGGTCCCTTCACGTGGCTGAGTAGACATGGGGCCCTGCGGGTTCCCAGCCACTGTCACTGCCGTAACAAGCTGTCCTCCCTCCCTGACCTCAGAGCCCCATATCTCCTCCCAGCACCCATGTAGCTGGGCAGGTTAGCTTACAGGTAGGGTGACATTCCAGAGCTGCCTCAGTCCTCAACACCCCAAAAGGGCCATCTCGAATGAGAGGCAGTGGTCACAGACCGGCATGGAGACCAGGAGAACGGCTCTCCCTCTTGACCCAAGTCAGGAGCATCCGGCCACCCACAGAGAGGGAGACTGGGCTCCTTTCAGGTTCAGGAGCCCATCCTGCTCCTGAAGCTCATGGTTCAAACCTTGTTTCCTGCTTTGTAAACACTTAGGAGTCATTGATTTAAAAGTGTCCAGACCTCAAAATGCCACGTCTTTTTGTTTAACTCATAAAAAAATACTGACTATAAATGAGTCCAGACTCGTGTCTTGATGTTCAAAGCCTCCCGCATTCTGTCCCAACCCGCCTTTGCCACCACCAGGGTCTCCTCCAGTACTGGGGGCGTGTCTCATCCTCCCACCTCCACACGTCACTGTTCCTGAGACTGCCTTTCTCGCTCCTTCCACCGGGCCAGCCCCAACCAGGGTAGACCCAGCCTCCGGCCCCTGGGAACCCCTACTCGGAGCCTCCGTCACATTTTGCGGTGCTGTCACCGTGTACACTTTGTCATCGCAACTGCACACACCTCCTAGCTCTCCCAGCCACCGTGCACACTTCATCATCATAACCACACACACCTTCCAGCTCTCCCAGCAGCCTCAGGTCCCTCACAGCAGGCCTGGGGTTTCTTCATCCTGCACCCCTGCAAGTCTAGGACAGGGGCCCGGATTTGAAGCATGGATAGTCCTGTGAACTTTGGATAAGTTACTAAATGTTTACAAACCTCAGGGTGTTCAAATATGCACAAATAAAATTATGAAAATGAAAATTTGTAAACAATCGATATTTGTTGCTTTGTTGATGAAGGATGGTTGGCTTCCACAAATGCAACCCAGGCAGTTCTTCAGGAAAGGCGGCCGTCTGGAAGGTGCATTCGCTTTTCCGCCGTCTCCAGGCTCGGCCTCCAGCCGGGCGTCCGGCCTGCCTAGCTTTCCACAGCCCTCGCTGAACACGTCGTCTCCAAAAGTGCAAATCCAATGAGCTTGAGCTAATCACAGTGCTCTAGAGAAGGGACCTGTCTTCTTCCAGCTCCTCAGTTGACTTAGATTCTGCTAACAGGAGCCTTGTTTTTGCAAGATAGGTCCAGCCTCGAGCCTTCCCACTCCACAGGGCCCGGCCCCTGAATGCTGCCTGGGGCCTCCACACGCGGAGATTTCTCTTTCCTTTCACCAACACCGGAAAGATCAACCATAGCAGATTTTTTCATCTGAAAGGATTTTTTTAAAGTAACTATTTAAAAATGGTGTTTCCTTTGGCCACGTGTATTCTAAATGCTGGCTCCTCCCCGCAGAGGCCTCTGAGAACTGAACTATAGATACAGCGGGGCAGGGAGGAGGCCAATCGCAGTTTCCAGCGCCCAGGGCCGCCGAATTCTGCCTCGCTGCATTAACACTTGAGCGTATTGGCATACTAGGCTTTGCGATCCTCTTTCTATTTTTAAACCCTTGATTTACGCCTTTCAGTTGGATCTTATTCAACTAAAAATGTACTGTGTGTTCAGCTGAAAAAGAGTAAACATTTTCCATGGCTATGGCAATATGTTTGCACAGACCTCAATTACAAAATTAACAGGGCAGATTTGGTTGTCTTTGTTGAGCCGAAGAGATTACAATGAAAACCTCTAATGAAAGGAGACATGAGAAATAAGACCTAAAGACAATACTAAACAAGAACGGCTCGTTTATTCACTAAATTTGATTTACTAGACAGCTGTGTTGCTTCCGTTTCAGAATTCAACAAGTAAGAACGTCATTTCTGAACTGCAGCAAAACCCAAACTCCCGGGTTAGAGCCAAGGGTGTGTGGGTCAGGGGGTGGACGGGGATGGGTGGAGGGCATGGGGAGAGATGGTGACAGCGTGGAGCCTCTCTGGGCCAATCGGCACGATCTGCGCTCTGGAGTCACCTGCACGCCAGCCAGTGACAGTAAGAATCCTGTCCAAGGCGTGACTCCGTGTCCCATGACCAGAGGAGGCGGAAGGTGGGAGGTGGGGACTGGCTGCGCCCGGCCTGGAGGGAAGAGGTGCTCGGACCCGGGCTGGCCCGGCTGCCTCAGGGGCTGAGTGACCAGCAGAGCCCTCAGACCTGTGCCACGCCGCCCTGGGACGGGGACAGGTGCCCTGAGGCCAGGCACAGAAGGGCGGGTGTCACTTTCTTCCCCTGGCCCGAAAGGCCCCTGCCCGCCTGGACAGCATCAGGAGGCTGGCAGGGGACTGGTGCCATGGATGGGCCCTGGCTGACGATGGAGGTGGGCACGTCAACCTGCAGAGGCTCTCCTTGGCCCACACTCAGTTGGCTCCTGAGCCCTTTCTAATGAGGCCTGACCTGGGGCTTCCCACTCTGTCCTCGTGAGGGGGCGCCGCTCCACTGGGTAAAATCCTGGGCACGTCGGCGTCATGGGAGCCCTGCCGGCCGTCAGCCGTGGTCCTATCGAATCTGTAGGAGCCCCTCACCCTGATGCTTCCTGTTCACGGTGTTCCATCCCCGGCCCTTCCTCGTCCACGGTTACACATCCTGTCCCCTCCCTCCCCATCCTCACGGCGGGAGGAGCTGCGTCCACTCTCCCCATCCCATGGCCCTGCTGCTGTCATCCTGAAACCTATCACCAGGGCCCCCGGAATGGAGCCAGCCTGGAATGGAGCCAGCCTGGCCGCCTCCAACGCGCATTTGGTGAGTTTTTTTGTTTGTTCTTGAGCATGATGTACAGAGAAGAGGTTGGGAGGATGTGGCCACGGGGCAGGAAGTGCAGGGTGACACCCGAGGGCTGACAGCTGCCCCCGAGCCCCCAGCCCCTCGCCTGGCCATCCCAGACCACCCCCAGACCCCATGCTGGCCCCTGAGAGGCCATGCCTGGCAGGCCAGCCGCCCCCCAGAAACACCACGCAGCTACACACTGGCCGGTGAGGGCCCCACACACGCAGCCGGGAGAACGAGCCGGCAGGCGCACACTGTGTGCTGGGAAACCAGTACCTCCCACTGCTCTCCAATGCTGGGCACACACACTCCTGGCAGCAGATGGAAGGGTGGCTTCCGGGCCCTCAGACCCAGAACGGGCACCACGCTGGGGCTCAGCCATCCCAGCGGTGGCATCACAGAGAGTGGCCCTGCTCTCCCACAGTCCTTGCCCGGGTGAGGGCTGCCAAGACAGGGCCATCAGGGAAGCCGCTGCCGGCTCACTTGCAGCTTCCTTCCGGAGCCCTGGATGCAGTTCTGCAGGAAGAGGGTGGAGAGAGTGCTTCGGGGGCTCTGGAGCCCACCGCACAGCCCCGGCCACCTTGGAGCCACACCGGCCACTCCGTTTCAGGTCTCTGGAACACCAAAGGAAGGTGGAGACCGGCCCCCGTCAGGACTAGGAAGCAGGGGGCTTCCCAGAGCCTCCACCGAGCTTGAGGCCAGGCAGGCTTTGCCACACCCCACCACAGCCCACAACACACCCATGACCCCCAGCAGCGTCCTGACCCCAGGCTGTCAGCCCACATGCAGGCGTTGGGTGCACATCAGTGAGGGAAGGAAGGAACACAAGGCCAACGCCAATTACAAAACTGCCCCGAGAAAACGGAGAGAAGCCACTCCCTCCATTCAGGGAGTTCCATGCCCAGGATGTGGCACCGGAGAAGGACCACCCAGACGCCGGGACCCCTGAACTTCTCCCCAGCACTGACAGCTGCAAGCCTGGCCACACTCGCAGCACGGAGCCCCGCCTGATGCCACGGTCACTTGACTTTTCACAATCACAGCAGCGTGACGCCTACAGCCTAATGTTGCCGTGTAGGGCACTGACTTCTTAGAAACAATCTTCAGGGGACGTCGCCAGGTGATGGCAGGAATCCTCAGTGAGATGGTGAGGCCACCAGGGCTGCCGTGTCCACAGATGTGGTGCCGCCTCCGAGGGCCGCCAACAGTGCACGTGAGCCACAGTCACCACCACAGGTGCACCAACGACTGCCGCAGAAACAGCCGTGGCACCGTGAGGGCCGTCCTGCACCACAACCAGGACACAGCGATAAAGATGTCGCATCCATCTACCGCTTAATTCCGTGCCAGCTTTCATTTACCACCTGAATCATGGTTCACATTTTTAAAGGTTGGGGGAGAAGACACAGCTTGTCCCAGAAGTCATGCTTGGGTGTCCAGAGGCCTGAGTGCCGCTCTAATCCCAAGTGATCAGAATGTGGTATCAGGAGGGATAACAGCAGGAAGCAGCAGGCACAAGCAGGGTCGCCAGAGGGACAGGGATGGTCTGTAAAGGTGGGAACAAAGGAGTCAGTAGGGACAAAGGAGTTGGGTCACGAGTGCAGGAACTGGGGGCTCTGGGCAGGGCAGGGAGGGGACTGGGCCTGGCTGCTGGGCCCCTTGTGTTGTGGGCAGGAGGGAATGTGTGGAGCCAGACATCCCTGGGGCGCCTGGTTCCCGACCCACTGTGGTTCCCAAGGGCAACCACACAGCTAAGCTGGGCACGTCTACCTGGAGCTCGGGCCCCTGGAGTGAGGGTTCAGGCCACCACCCCCAGCAGAGGCCATGCTGAGGGACAACGGGAGCCCCATTAGGGCCGGACCCCCTTCCACCACCCACCCCCACGAACTTCCTTCAGGAAGACAGTCCTGGAGCCATGGAGGCTTCCTCGTCTCCCACAGCATAAGCTGGGTCCTCAGCCAATGTGGAGGGTGCAACTCAGACCCTCCTTGGAGGACGCCTGTCACTGCCAGAAACCTGCGGGCTGCAGCCTCCAGCGGCCAAGGGGAGGGCCCGGCCGCACTGTCCCTGCTGGACGTGCCTGGAGAGCAGTCCTTGCCATCTGACCACCCCTGGTCATGACCTGCTGAGGAAGGGCTCACCCTCCACCCACAATGAACCCACATTTCTGAGCCCCCGAGATCCTGACACCAAAGTGAAGCCTTGTGTGAGGACACGGGCGATAAGGCATCAGTGCGGCCAGGCGCAGCCCCAGCCTCTCGGAAGCGAGGCGAGCCTCCATCCCCCCTCCAGAGGAAATTAATAAAGCTACCTGCAGATTATTATGGAAAATAGATTATCTCCTGCAGTGATGACTTAAAATAAATCCTGTGTGAGGACCCCACTGACACAGGACAGATGAAGCTGGCCCTGAAACGGTGGGTCGGGGGGACCTGGCATCTGCAGGCCCAGCCCAGACCGGATCCTAGGGGGACTCAAGGAGACGCGTCCGGAATGGCACAGCTCAGAGGAAAGGAAGAGGAATTTAACTTTGGGGACTAACTCATCTCATCTTGATTCCTCATGTATCTATTTTTAAACTAAACAAAAGCAAACAAAAGATGCTCTCCCAGGGATCCAGTGTTGGAACTCGCCTTTGTGCTAAGGGGACAGCCAGGCCCACTGAGGTGGGGGGGTACAGGGGCCGCCTGAGGGCCCCAGGAAGCCTCCTCGCCTGCAGCCCAGACCCTCCCCTGGAGCTCAGCCGCTCGACCCCCACTGGCTCAACCCACTTCAGCACCACTCCCCTCCATCCAGCTTCTCTCCCCGTCTAAACCGCACAGACGCTTCCCAGAGGTCAGCCTGATCTGCCCAGATGGGTTTCATGGCCCAAAGCTGAGGCCACACCCAGACCTTCCTCAGGTCCTAAATCCCAGGAAGAAAATTATACAAAAAGCAGACAGAGGCACAAACAGGACCTCTGAATCTCCTTGTGTCCGTGAGGAGAAGAAATCAACACCATGAGCCACCACCCACCACCCCCTGTCCCATCCCAACCCCACCACCTCCTGTCCCATCCCAACCCCACCACCTCCTGTCCCATCCCAACCCACCACCTCCTGTCCCATCCCAACCCACCACCCCCTGTCCCATCCCAACCCCACCACCTCCTGTCCCATCCCAACCCACCACCTCCTGTCCCATCCCAACCCACCACCCCCTGTCCCATCTCAACCCCACCACCTCCTGTCCCATCCCAACCCCACCACCGATCGAAAGGGCCCTGATGGGGTCCACGGATGCCACACGATGCTGGTCTCTATCACACATTAGGAAAAGGAGACCACGGTGAGGTGAGGCAGACAGGAGCTGACCTAGGGGAGCACAGCAAGCTCCTGGAAATGGGCACTCGGCTCCCAGCACCCCAGGCAGGCAGCCCAGACAGTGAAGTCAGCCCGGCAAGCTCAGCCCAGAGTGCAGCTTACACGCAACTAAAACGCCCAGTGGGTTCAGCCCATCTCCATTCCGAAGCTTGAGCCAAAGGATTAACTATCTGAAGTCAGATTGTCACAGCCGAGCAGGGAGCAGGGATTTTGGGGGGTGCAGACACTCAGGGCTGTACCCTTACCGAGGCACGCCTTCCCGGCTTCTATGTGAAGAGGGGATCTTCCTATAAAGCCCGCCATGGGGAAAACTAGCACAGTGGCCCCTCCAGGGAATGCCACAGCTTTAAAACTGACCAGTTAGATTCCGTCTGAAGGAGAAAGTCTCCGTGTCTGATTCTGCAAACAACTTCCAGCTGTCTCTCAAAGGAGATGCACAAGTCTGAATGATCACAGCGGGAACCCTGGAGCCTGTAGGTACGTGGGATTCGGCTCAGTAAACATCTGCTGAGCACCCACTTTATGCCAGCCTGGTTTAGCAACAGGAAACACGGAAGTAACTCCAAGTTCTTGTCCTCAAGGAAGCAGCAGTCTCATGTAAGGACAGGTGTGTAAGCAGACAAATGACAAGACACGACAATGCGGGCATCTCAGAGATGTGGGTGGAGCCCCGGTTGCTGCTACTGCAGGCGAGTCACTGCATGGGGTGACTGTGGACACCTTGCCTGCAAGAACCCAGACCAAAAGGGGCAAAAAAGTCAAGGCTGAATTGGCCGCATAGAACAGGGCTTCCCAAGAAAGCAGTCCGTTTCTCAATTGTGTGAAGGAAACCAGGGGCAGGCAGGCCATGCACGCATGAGGGCTCCTCCCATTACAGTGCCTCCCCTCTCTGAGAGTGGCCTCCTGTGGTCAAGAAGGCTGCCTAAGCTCCAGCCTCACGACTACATTCCCAGCAGCTGGAAGGATGAAGATGGAGAGAAGAGCATGAGACTAGAGAAATTCCTTCACAGTGTCTAGTTACCGTTCATTGACAGTCATGCAGCAATACTTAGATGTGAAACAGATTAGAAAACCAGGCTTTCATTGGGGCTCATTGTTGCCCCAAATCAACGCAGGGTTCTGCTACAAAAAGAGGAAGGAGGACAGCGAATGGGGTGGGAAACAGCCCCCTTGACTGCAGATCCGTGAGGGCCGGGGGTCCCAGGCTTCTCCCTGACACCCTGAACTTCATCAACAAGGAAGGCAAGGGAAAGACAAAAAGGGGAGGGGCCTGGGAAGGCACAGGGATGGGACAGGGAGCAGGAGAGGAAGGGACATTCCTCGAAGTCCACATGTCTTGTCTGCTTCAGAGGGAATGAGTGCTGTGCAAGGAACTGTGCAAGCCACAGACGCGAGCCACATAGAACTGTAAATGTTCTAGGAGCCGCATTTTTAGAAAATGAAAATAAATAGGAGAAATTTGTTTTACTATTTTATTTAATCCAATATATCTAAAACATTGCCATTTCAATAAGTAATCAGTAGAAAAAACAGATTAATAAGATATTTACTTTTACACCCACGGCACATCTCTACCTGGAGCGGCCATGGCCATGTGGCGAGCACCAGCTTCACTGGGCCAGGCAGCCTGAAGCCACCGGAAACCCCCGTCTGGGGCACCCAGGAGCAGGCACCGAGACAGTCACGAGGGCGTTTTTAAGACAGAGTTCCCCAAACCACACCCATAAATACACAACTGTTTGCCACCTACACATTAACACCGCTCTGGTTATGGGGACTTTGTATGCAGAAAATAAATTTGGGAATGAACACACAGGTGGCCTTGGTCGGGCAGGGCCGGCCAGCACCTGGTCCTCAGCAGCCTGTGCCTGCCCCAGGCCAGCCCTCCCAGGTAAGGGCCACAGCAGGGCCCCGAGGCTGTGCACAGAGTGCTCCCTTTCCTGTCCCTTCTGTTCAACACGGGCTCTTCAGCCACTGGCCAGCAGGTGCGGGTTTGAACGGTCTATGCGACCATTCTTGCCGAAGTCCGGCTGCATGGCTTCAAAGCTCCAGAGGGATGGCGGTGCTACATCCCTTCCAGAGGCACCTTTCGGAAACGCAGACTCTCCAACTCCACCCAGACCTGCTGGGCCGGAAGCTCTGGGCGGGGCCAGGGCATCTGAGTTTAACAAGCCCCCCAGGTCCTGGGGCTGACTCAGGCTTGAAAGGATGGTCTTCAGCTTTGGTGTTTATTTTTCCAGCAGTGACACATGATGGATGCTGCTCTTCTCAACTTCCTGCTGTCTTCCTGCCGACCCTTGACTGTCTCCGCTAGAGGAGCTTCCAGGACGGATGCAAAGGAAAGAGAGGCTCCCCGGGACATCTCCAAGCCAGCTCTAATATATATTAGAAAACACATTATTAGAAATGCTGCCTTTGGGACTTATTCAAAAATTATCTGCAGCCTCCCCCAAAAGCATCTCTACAACAGTGCTTTTGACAGCACACCCAAGAATGGATCTTCCAAAAGAGTAACCTCTGAACTTCCTGAAATGAGAACTATGTTTTGAAATTCGGAATGTGAATCCCAGTGAGCATGCACACTTATTTAAAAGTTGTGTATGGGAACTATTACTATGTTACACACATCACATAACAAAAAGATATTTTTGAAGGATGAGGTAAGAATTATATAATAGAAAATTTTCTGTGTAATTTCGGAATCATCAATCATTTCCTGCTCTCACTAAAATATGGTACAAATAATAATGATTTTAGAGAGTGCCATGCTTTGATTTGCTTAATTATTTCTGAAACATTTGATTTACTTTTTTTTACTATTTTAACTTTTAAGTATTAAAAGTTAATATTCAGGAGTACATGTGCAGGTTAATGTTCAAGGGTACGTGTCAGGTTTGATATATAAGAAAACTCGTGACTCGGGGGTTTGGTGTACAGATTATTTTGTCATCTGCATACTACCCAATAGCTGTTTTTTGTTTGTTTTTTTCTGCTCCTCTCCTTCCTCCACCCTCCACCGTCAAGTAGGCCCCAGTGCCTTTTGTTCCCCTCTTTCTGTTCATGTGTTCTCATCATTTAGCTCCCACTTATAAGTGAGAACATGCAGTATTTGGTTTTCTGTTCCTGTGTTAGTTTGCTGAGGATAATGCCCTCCAGTTCCATCCATGTTCCTGCAAAGGACATGATCTCATTCCTTTTTATGGCTGCATAGAATTTCATGGTTTATATGTACCACATTTTCTTTATCCAGTCTCTCATTGATGGGTATTTAAGTTGACTGCATGTCTTTGCTATTGTGAGTAGTGCTGCAATGAACATACATGTGCGTGTGTCTTTATGTTAGAGCGATTTATATTCCTTTGGGTATACACCTAGTAATGGGATTGCTAGGTCGAATGGTAGTTCTTTTTTTAGTTCTTTGAGGAATCACCACACTGCATTCCACAATGGCCAAACTAATTTACACTCTCACCAACAATGTATAAGTGTCCCCTTTTCTCCACACCCATGCCAGCATGCTATTTTTTTGCCTTTTTAATAATAGCCATTCTGACTGGTATGAGATGGCAACTCATTGTGGTTTTGATTTGCATTTCTCTGATGATTTTTCATATGCTTGTTGACCAAGTATATGTCTTCTTTTGAAAAGTGTCTGTTCATGTCCTTTGCCCACTTTTTAATGGAGTTATTTGGTTTTTGCTTGTACTTTAAGTCCCTTGTAGAATTTAGATAATAGATGTTTATCAGATGCATAGTTTGTAAATATGTTCTCCCATTCCATAGGTTTTCTGCTTACTCTGTTGGTAGTTTCTTTTCACTTTAGTTTAATTAGGTGCCATTTGTTTACTTTTGCTTTTGTGCAATTGCTTTTGGCTTTTTTGTTATGAAATCCTTGCCAGTTTCTATGTCCAAAATGGTATATCCTAGGTTACCTTTAGGGTTTTTATAGTTTTAGGTTTTACATTTAGGTCTTTAATCCATCTTGAGTTGATTTTTGCATATGGTGTGAAGAAGGGGTCCAACTTCGATCTTCTGCATATGGTTAGCCAGTTCTCCCAACACCATATATTGAAGAGGGATTCCTTTCCTCCTTGCTTGTTTTTGTTGACTTTTTCAAAGATCAGATGGTTGTTGGTGTGTGGTTTTCTTTCTGGGCTCTCTATTCTGTTCCATTGGTCTACGTGTCTGTTTTTGTGCCAGTTCCATGCTGTTTTGGTTACTGTAACCTTGTAGTATAGTTTGAAGTCAGATAATGTGGTTCCTCCAGTTTGGTTCTTTTTGCTTAGGATTGCCTTGGCTGTTTAGGCTCTTTTTTGGCTCCAATATGAACTTTAGGATAGATTTTCTAGTTCTGTCAAGAATGTCATTGGTAGTTTGACGGGAATAGCATTGAATATGTACATTGCTTTGAGCAGTATGGCCACTTCAATGATATTGATTCTTCCTATCCAAGAGCGTGGGATGTTTTTTCATTTGTTTGTGTCCTCTCTGATTTCTTGGAGCAGTGTTTTGTAGTTCTTCTTGTAGGGATCTTTCACCTCCCTGGTTAGCTAAAGTCTTCCTAGGTATTTTATTCTTTCTGTGGCAATTGTGAATGGGACTATGCCCCTGATTTGGTTCTTGGCTTGGATGCTGTTAGGAAACACTTGGTTTAACACTTTCCAGTGCAACTATCTGAAGTGACATTTAAGTTTAGTTAATTTTGATACTCAGTTTTAATGACTATGACATCTGAAAAATGATTCTTCAAAATGTTTCCTCACAAGGATACATCCATCACAATGGAGAAGCACATCATTACTATACTTCTAAAGTGGTGTGTATTATTCAATCCCAGTGACCAACTCTGCCCAGGTTTTTGTTAAAATTTGGGCAGTACGTTTCTATACTCCATGATGACAATCAGCTATTCCTCCAGGCTAATTAGGATGTATTGAATTTCAATAATTTTAACAAATAGGGCCAATCAACTGGAATCCCTTTCTTGGTATATTTTTAAACAAGTTTTAAAACTATTTTTTCTTTTTTTTTTTTTTTTTTTTTTTTTTTGAGACAGAGTCTTGCTCTGTCCCCCAGGCTGGGGTGCAGTGGCGTGATCTCGGCTCACTGCAAGCTCCGCCTCCCGGGTTCACGCCATTCTCCTGCCTCAGCCTCCCGAGTAGCTGGGACTACAGGCGCCTGCCACCACGCCCGGCTAATTTTTTGTATTTTTAGTAGAGGCGGGGTTTCACCGTGTTAGCCAGGATGGTCTCGATCTCCTGACCTCGTGATCTGCCCGCCTCGGCCTCCCAAAGTGCTGGGATTACAGGCTTGAGCCACCGTGCCCGGCCTTAAAATTATTTTTTCAAGTTTCTTAAGGATTTAAATCAAACTTAAAAAAAAAAGTGACACATCACTCTTAGCCACAAAACCACATAATAAAACCACATTTTTGAACATTCATTTCAAAAATGTTTTCTCCACAGACGCATTTCTTTTGAAAGGTAGCCGCTTCATTCATTGTCAAAACATTATTGGTGAGGTTCTACCTTGAAGGGGTTGTGCATTTTAATATTTTTGAAATTATTTGATCAGTAGCATACTATGGATAGCCATTTATCATCACAGGGAATACTGGCAAATTTGGAGCATTTATTCTTTTGTAAAATGAAATGTGTAACTATTGGCATCTCTTTACAGTGCTTGGCCATGAGCTGACCTTCAAAACTCTGTGCTTCACAGAGGAGCATCAGGACACCGTCCCATCTCCTCACGAGATCCTCTGAGGATCCTGCCAGCTGAAAGAAGACATTGATGCTCTGTTCCCACTCAGGTCGCAGATGGCACAGGAAATGTGGCTCCCTCCTTAAAGCGAGAAAAACTTAGATAATCTAAAAATCGTCATCTTTTAAAAGCTCATCGGAGAGCTGAAACTGGACAGAAGCCCAGTGAGCTGAATCCACGGATCGGCAGCCTCCCCATAATAGAAGTGCCCACAGCTGCCATCAGCCACGGGCCAGCCATGGGGGAGGCGGAAGCTTCCAGGGACACAAATAAGAAGACAACAGATAAGCTTCTGACAAATGTGCAAAGGCTGAATGTGGGGTGGCATGAGCGTTAGAGTGCCTGTGAGTCTGGACACAGGAGAACCCACCCCCACCTCCAGGGATTTTTCATGGTCCTTCTCCAGGTGCCCTTAAGAAGGATGGGGTACATGGCGCAAGGCTGAGAGATGCCCTCCAAAACATGGGGACGAAGGGCCTACTGAGGAGCAAGGGTGCAGCAGAACGGGGACAAGCCCTTGATACACCACATGTCTTCTGCACCCCAGGCCTGCAGAGAGACAGGGAAGCAGAGGGCCCCACCTCTCGGGCGGAGGCGCATGAAGCCTGCAGAGAGCAAGGGAAGCAGGGGGCCCCACCTCTCGGGCGCAGGCGCATGAAGCCTGCAGAGAGACTGGGAAGCAGGGCGCCCCACCTCTCGGGCACAGGCGCATGAGGCCTGCAGAGAGACAGGGAAGCTGAGGGCCCCACCTCTCGGGCGCAGGCGCATGAGGCCTGCAGAGAGACAGGGAAGCTGAGGGCCCCACCTCTCAGGCGCAGGCGCATGAGGCCTGCAGGGAGACAGGGAAGCTGAGGGCCCCACCTCTCGGGCGCAGATGCATGAGGCTCGCAGAGACAGGGAAGCAGGGCGCCCCACCTCTCGGGCCCAGGAGCATGAGGCCTGCAGAGAGACAGGGAAGCAGGGGGCCCCACCTCTCGGGCGCAGATGCATGAGGCTCGCAGAGAGACAGGGAAGCAGGGCGCCCCACCTCTCGGGCACAGGCGCATGAGGCCTGCAGAGAGTCAGGGAAGCAGGGGGCCCCACCTCTCGGGCACAGGCACACGAAGCCTGCTGCAGTCTAAGGGCAGGGACCAAGGCTGAGTGAAGCCCCAGAGGCACTCCAGGGCTTGCACTGAGTACAAAGCAGAGGGCTTTTACCACAGGGAGGGGGAGGGGGGTGGAGGGTTCCCCCAGGTGCAGATGCCAGGAGCCAGATGACACTCAAGGAAAGGCAGAGGAGCTAAGATGGAACCCACAGGCACCTGAGCCCAAGAAAAGGAGAGTTCTGATTTGGCCTTCAAATCACATCAAGTATGTGGTGAACAGAATCTTACTAAATTAACAGTAAAGCCCAAACCCAGCTCAGCTACAGAATAGGCTGACCAAACCCACCGCAGTACAGACTAGCAAGAAGAGGCTGCAGCCTGGGTGTGGGCGGCATATGCATGCCAACAAACAGGCTTCCAGCAGTCAACTAGACATGACAGGACACATCGGAAAGCAGGAAAATGCCACCCATCATCAAGAGAGGAAACAGCCAACAGAACCAAACCTAGAAATCACACAGATACTGGAATTTCAGACAAAAACCTTAAAACAACAATGATAAATATGTTACAAAATCAAGGGGAAAAAAGGTGACAGCAGACATATGCAAATACTAGAAGTGAAAACGTTGTATCAGGTCAGAGCTCTCTTTATGGGCACCTCTGCAGACTGGATAGCACGGGAAAGAATCAGTGACCTTGAAGACATGAATAGAAATTACCCAAGCTGATCAAAAGGGACAAACAGAGTGAGGGGGGAAAAAAACAGAGGATTGGAGGCCTGTGGGTGAAAAATAATAGCCAGTGTACATGTTACTGGAGTTCCAGAAGGAGAGGAGAAAGAGAATGGGGCCACTTGCCATCTAATCGCAATCTAAGACCTTGCTGGGGACAGAGGGCAGATGCGGAGTGAGGTCTGGTGGACGGGGAAGCAGTCGATCCGTGTTCAACTCCCAGTTCTGTTGCTGTGTCGTGGTTACCTAGGAGAATGTCATTGTTTGTAGGAAAAACAAACTGAAAGACATGAGGATGATGGGGTGACAGGTCTGCAACTTATCATTAAATCCTTCAAGAAAAAGTTATTTTACTGTACTTGCCACTTTTCTGTAAGTTTGAGATTGTTTCAAAGTGAGGGAGCTTTTAAAAATTAAACTGGCAAGCCATAAATAGGGAGGAAGTATTTGCAATTCATATCTGACAGAAGGCTTGCAGCCAGAATCTACAACGATCACCTACAATCCAATGAAAACGAAAAACAGTCCAATAACAGACACACTTGAGAGGCACTTCACAAAGGAGACGAGCAAACAGCCAGCAAGCTCAGGAAAGGCGTTCAGAGCCACAGCCACCGGGTGGGCGTGGGGGACGTGAGACACCGCCTCACGTCCCTGAAATGGCCAGAATGAAAAAGGCTGGTAACTCCAAATGCTGGTGAGGACGTGCAGCCGCCAGAACCCACGGGCTGCTGGTGAGAATGCAGAAAAGTGTGAGCTCTTTCCACACCCACTTGCCAGTTGCTTATAAAGTTAAATCTAACGCTTAGCACATAATCCAGAAATTCCACTTCAAGCATTTATCCAAGAGATGTTCAAACGTGTGCACACACAACTTGCACACAAATGTTCATGGCATCTTTATTAATAACATATTAAAAAATAGCCAGAGGCTGGAAACAGCCTTGGCGTCCGGCGAAAGGAGTGGATAAGCTGTAGTACCTTCACACGTGGGATGCACGTTACCCGCCCACGAGAACCCGCGAGCAGAGTCACGTGGCACCAGGAGGACTCTGAAGAGCAGAGCGCCAGGCACGGAGGGCACGTGTGGCAGGTGGGAAGTTCAGGGATAGGCAGAGCTCACCTGTGCTGCTAGACACCAGCTCCACGGTGGCTCGGGCCGGGGGACAAAGGGAGCTTTCTGGGGTGCGGGGAAGTGGGTGGCAGGGGAGCCTGCATCTGTCAGAGCAGCTGAACCGCGCATTCTCATACCTCAGTTTTCACAAGTGTAAATGTCAGAGCAGGCTGGCACACAGGCATGCACACAGGCACACAGTGCCCCATCCATGTGCACACACATGTGAACATGCACACACACACCAAAGGATGCCTGGTGAGTCAGGCACAGAGAAAGGGCCACACTGAAGTGTGCAGAAAGCACGGTGGAGCGAGGCCCTGCTAACTCGGAGGCCACGGGACCCCACCCTCCCTCGGGACCCCTCTTGGCATGTGTGCCTCCTGTCCCTCTGACACACGGGCTGCACCAGAGATCACCAGGCTGAAGACAGGCAGCCCTGAGTCTCCCCGTCCGGAAGCTCTGGACTGCACCTTGTGGGTGCTGAGGCACCCAGAGGCCTCCTGGCCCCCCTAAAGCACGTGGCTTTGACATTAGGCACTGTCTCTTAGGGGCCACATCAGGACCCAAGGTGAAATGGCTCCGAGGACAACATTGCACCACTGTTCAGAGCTGCTTCCACCCGGGGGGTCCAACTCAACTCAGCCCCTAGACACCCAGGCGTGGGGTGCAGACTTCACCCCAGAAACACTGGACACCCCTGCTTGGTCTCAGAAGTGGCGCCTCCTCCCAGCTTCTCCATGCACAGCCCCACGTGGAAGCGGGGGCTCCTCTCCCCAGGACCCCAGCCACAGGGTGCAAAGGAAGTGCTTTTCCTCTCCAGCCTGCGGGTAGGGCGGCCCACACCAGGAAGGCGCAGAAACTGAAACAGGCGCTGGCTTGGCCTGGAGGCCCCCAGGGTGCCCAGGCCTCCTCCCCCAGGACACCAGCCCAGCGCCACCCACACGCCGCGGGTGGATGGGACTCCGGACACGCGGTCTACACCCCCCATCCCGGGCTCCCCGGGGTCTCTCGGTGTCGCGGGAGCTAGCCCCGCTGTGCCAGAGGAATGCGGCCTGAGGCTCTGTCGGAAACAATGATCTCAGCTCCAGGCAAGCCGCTGTGCGACATCTCCTCGCTGCATTCTTATTAAAACCTTAAGCCCGGCGTAAAGGCAGAGAAATAAAAATTTATTTCTCTTCTTTATGAGACACCTGGCAACACGTCCACAGAACAATATCCATAATCACTTAGCCAAATTTCCATCCCATTTTACTCAATTTTCTAGATAGCAGAGGTATATTTGGGGAGCGCACAGATCTTTGTGCAATTTTCACTTCCCTTCCTCTTCCCCTTCCGTCACATCCTCCCCCAGGAGCCCCAGGCGGGGATTGGGTTTGCGCCAACCTGGCTTCCGGAACAGGGTTCATGCTTAGGCAACCCAACCGCTCTCGGGCGCTGGCTGGGGAGGGGCCGAGACCACCAGCAGAGGAGGAAGGGGCGCTGGAAGCTGCCAGGCCCTATGTGGGCCACCTCGGTGGGGTCCGGACAGCGGTCGCAGCCCCACCTTGGGGCCTCTCTGGCTGGACCGGGAGAGGAGCTTTGGTGCCTGGTGCCTTACACTGCATCTGAAGGAGGGTGACTCAGGTCCACTTCACTCCCTGAACCTTGGTCTCCCCAGATGAAAACAGAAAAATATCTTAAAAACGCTCTAGGGTGGCTGTCAGAGCTAGAGGTAAGCCGTAGGAAGTGCCTGGTGCGTATTAGGCATTGATAACGATTTTGGAAATTGTCCCCTACTGCAGAGAGGCCACAATAACCAAATGCACCTCAGAGATAATGACACCTCTGTATTCTTGGGAAACCCCTACAGGCAGGAGATCTCCATTCCAGGTGAGGCTGTTGACCCTTTGGGACCCCCAGACACTGTAGGTGCCTTCAGGATGTGCAGGTGTTTGGCCGTTGATCCAACAAATGCTCAGATCCCACACCGGCGTCTGTGCCAGACTCCACAGAGAACAGGGGACATGGCTAGGGGCGAGGGTCTAAGTCAGGACGCCAGGCTCCTTGAAAATCTCCAATTTAATGCACCTGGTGACTTGTGAACAGGCTCTCCAAGGCTTCAAATGTGTCCTTAAAGATCCCAAAACTGACTGTGCTACACGGGGGACAATTAGGGAACAGCTTGTGGTGTTTTTCAACACTGGGGAGGTGAAAGGCTGAAAATGCGCAGTGATGAAAGCACGTGGCTGGTTCTTCAGCGCAGCTCGGGGGACACCACGTGGCCCGAGGCACATCTGTCACTCTCAGGCGTGGTGGCTCAGGGCTCCCGCCAGTGACGCTCCCCCAACACCCGCAGTAAAGCCCTCTAAAGCAGCTTTCACTCCTAGCTTTTCTGAACCTATATATTAGTTCTCTAATTTTTATTTGGCTTACAAAAGCAATTCATCATAAACAATAAAATTTTTAAAGTACAAAGAAGAAAACAAAAATCCTGACTAATTCTATAATCAGAGAGAATTCTTGCTATTTTGGGGCACATTTTCTAGTCTTTCTATCTTGATTAGTCAATTCAAAGGTAAATATACTTACATATAATAAAATTCATATATTTTATATGTAACTTTACATATATAAAGTATATATACTTTTAAGAGTCCCTCTTTACTGAAAGAGATATGTAGCACACTTCCTGTATGAGGTCTGTTTATTTAGCCATTTTATATTGCCCCCATCACACTGCATATCACTATAGAGAAGGTCCCTGAGGTCGGATTTTTGACCTCACCACAATGCAAAGGGATGAGCAGGAAGTAGGAACTGTCCTCTCACAATATTGGGCAACCCCCAGGCAGCCATGCATTTTTTCTGTAGTGATGAGGTCTGACTGTGTTGCCCAGGCTGGTCTCAAACTCTTGGACTCAAGCCGTCCTCCCACTTCGGCCTCCCAAAGTGCTGAGATTACAGGTGTGAGCCACCGCGTCGGATTGGGCCACACATTTTCAACTTAGGCATGTTTATTGGACGAAGCCCCAAGGTAAGTCAAGAAGCAGCTGTATTCTTCCATAGCTTTGGTTTTACTAATTCCCTTTGATTTCTGTATGGTGGTGCAGGTGTTTATTAAGCAAACCTCAGTTGCTGGACATAGGAAATTTCTGGCTTGACCCCTGAGGATCCTGAACATTCAGTCCATGTGGTCAAGGCCTTGGATGGACATACGAGCTGCATGGCTGGGAGGCAAGTGACCCATGAGGACGCAGGGGCCAGTCCCTCCAGGCTGGGTCCCACATGCACCACCCAGAACGTGGGTCAGGTGACTCAAGGTACAGCTGAAGCATCTCTCCAGCGCCTCCTGCAAGGACAGTGCCACTCCTCAGGTCTCTGTGCACCAGTTAAGAAAGGCTTCTCCATAGCACTGCATCCCCCAACTCAACCTCTCCTACCAGGCCAAGGTGTCCTCTGAACCACGGGTTACACCTGTGCCTGGGAACCCATACGTCTTGTGCCCAGGAGCCACCACCCTGGCAGGAGCACGGGAAGAGGCAGGGTGGCAGACATGCTGGGACAGGAAGTAGCACACATGGGACCCAGACAATCCCAGCTGGTACCTCCTGGAACTTCCTTGTCTCATTTTCGTGCAGCAAGCCTGGCCTGAAAGGGGTGAATTACCCCACACCCTAAGAGTGAAAGTTCAGGTTACACCACAAGGTAAGCCATCAACACCAGTCAAAAGATCCCCGAGGGTGAGGAGAATTTAACATGAACAGAGCGGGAGGGGAAGACCAGTTCCACCCCCATACACAGTGGCCAGCGCTGCCAACCATCCCACACACCCTCTTTAGAGTCTCCCCTCGGGAAGAGAGGCCCACGGGAACATAAAAGAGCTGCTCCCCAGATGTATCTGGAGAAATAGGTCTGTGTGGCCATGAAAATGGCTGAGACCTTCATCTGTGGGAATGTGATCTGGGTCCACAGCTGTTATGCCCAGGAACATGCAGAGGCCTCCCAGCCCCTATGCAGACAGAGGCCATGCTCTCCATGGGCTGCCCCCAGCTCACGCCCATCCTGGAAGACATGAGACTCCTCTGACAGACAACTTTAGCTCAAGGATCCCCGCTGGCTTTGCCAAACATCCTCAGAACTGCACTGCAGTCTCAGATCCTTGTGCCAATCTTCCTCTTCCTCTCCCTTCTTCATGAGGATATGAGCTCAGTCATGGCCTGCTGGGTTTCCCAACCCCCACCGAACCCCTCCCCATTTCCCCTGCAGGTGTGTTCCCTAATAAATCTAATTCCATCTTGCTACCTCCTTCTTGGGAGAGCCAGACTAGGTACACAGAAAATCCAATGAACAAAACAGATAAGCTCCTAGAATTAAAGATAATTGCAAAGATAATTTAGCAAGAATTTTGGATATAAAATCAATATATAAAAAATTAATTGGCCAGGCATGGTGGATTACGCCTGTAATCCAAGCACTTTGAGAGGCTGATATGTGCAGATCACCTGAGCTCAGGAGTTTGAGACCAGCTTGGGTAACATGGTGAAACCCTATCTCTACAAAAAATACAAAAAATTAGCTGGGCATGGTGACATGCCTGTGGTCCCAGCTACTGGGAAGCTGAGGTGGGAGGATCGCCTGAGCCTGGGTGGCAAAGGTTGCAGTGAGCCGAGATCATATCACAGCACTCCAGCTTGGGTGACAGGGTGAGACACCATCTCAAAAAAATACATGATAAAATGTAATTGTATTTCTGTGCAACAGCAACAAGTAGAAAATTATACCTTAACAATACCATTTACAATGTTGTTAAGAAAATAAAATCCCTAAGAATAAATTTAACAAAAGTTGTGCAAACCCATCATGTAGAAATTTGTAGAATCTTGAGAGACATTAAGAAAGACCTAGGCAAACATGGAGAGATATACTATGTTCACAGATCAGTAGAATAAGTATTATAATGTCATCTTTCTCCAATTCAATTTATATTAGTCTATTCTTGCACAGCTATAAAGAAATACCTGAGACTGGGTAATTCATAAAGAAAAGAGGTTTAATTGGCTCATGGTTCCTTAGGCTGTACAGGAAGCATAGCAGCATCTGCTTCTGGGGAGGCCTCAGGGAGCTTTTACTCATCGTGGAAGGCAAAGCAGGAGCAGGCGTCTTACATGGCAGGAGCAGGACCAAGAGATGGGGGAGGTGCCACACACTTAAACAACCAGATCTTGTGAGAACTCACTCATTACCAGGAGAATAGTACCAAGGGGATGGTGCTAATCCAGTCATGAAGGATCCACCCCCATGATCCAATCATCTCCCACCAGGCCTCACCTCCAACACTGACCATTACAACTGAACATGAGATTTGAGTGAGGACACAGATCCAAACCATATCAGATGCCTTACAATCCTAACCAAAATACCAATTTTGTTGGCGAGGAGGGGGCAGGTAGAACTAGATTCTAAAATTTATATGAAAGAGAAAAGGTCAGATATAGCCATTCTTGAAGAATAAGAACCATAGAAATTAAGACAGTCTTGTAGTGGTGTGGTGGTGTGGGGCAAGACAATTTGATCAATGGGACAAAACACACATACAGATTCATGCTTTATGACAGAAACAGTACTTTAGATACAGCTTTTCAATTATTGGTGCTTGGAAACTGGATACACTTATGAAAAATGAATGAAAATGGGTTCCTGCCTTATACCATATGTTAAAATTAATCCCATGTAGATTAAAAACAAAATTTAAAGATAAAACTATAGGTTGAGCATTTCAAATTGGAAAATCCAAAATCTGAAACTTTTTGAGCACCAACATGATGCTCAAATGCACTGTACACTGAAGCATTTCAGATTTCAGATTTTTGAATTAGGGATGCTGAACAGGTAAATATAATGCGAATATTCCAAAATCTGAAAAAAAAAATCCAAAATCTGAAACATTTCTGGCCCCAGGCATATTGGATAAGGATACTCAACCTGTACTAACGTTTTAGAATAAAATACAGAAGGCTATCTTCCATGATTTCAGTGATGGGAAGTATATATGTAGGGCATCAAACTACCTGACTTGAAGCTGTACTACGAGGTTACAATAACCAAAACAGCAGGGTAATGGGTTGAAAACTAAAACAAAAACATAGACCAATAGAACAGGATAGAGAACCCAGAAATAAGGCTGCACATCTACAACCATGTGATCTTTGACAAGGTCAGTCATAAGATGCAACAGATTCCCTATTCAATAAATGGTGCTGGGATAACTGGATAGCCATAAGCAGAAGATTGAAGCCAGACCCCTTCCTTTCACCATATACAAAAATCAAATCAGGGTTAATTGAAGACTTACATGTAAGACTTAAAACTATAAAAACTCTAGAAGAAAATCTAGGAAATAACATTGTGGACATGGATCATGGCAAAGAATTTATAGTTGAGCTCCCAAAAGCAATTGCAACAAACATAAAAGTTGACAAATGGGACCTAATTAAACTAAGTTTCTGCACAGCAAAAGAAACTATCAACAGAGTAAACAGAAAATCTACAAAATGGGTTAAAATATCAGCAGACTATGCATCTGACAAAGTTCTAACATCCAGAATCTATATGGAATTTAAACAACTCAACAAGTTAAAAACAAACAACTACATTAAAAAATGGATAAAGGACATGAAAAGGCACTTCTCAAAAGAAGACATACATGCAGCCAATAAACATATAAATATGTTCACCATTAATCATCAGAGAAATGCAAATCAAAACCACAATGAGATAATATCTCACACCAGTAATTATGGTTATTATTAAAAAGTCAAAAAACAACAGATGTTGGTGAGGTTTCAGAGAAAAGGGAACACTGATACACTGTTGGTGGGAATGTAAATTAGTTCAGCCACTGTGGAAAGCAGTTTGGAGATTTCTCAAAGAACTTAAAACACAACCACCATTCAACCCAGTGATCCCACTATTGGGTATATGCCCAAAGGAAAATAAATCGTCCCACCAAAGAAGCAAAACAAACAAAAACACATGCACTCATGTGTTTACTGCAGCACGGCCATAATAGCAAAGACACAGAATCAACCTGGATGCCCATCGATAGTGGACTGGATACAGAAAATATGGTACGTGTAGACAATGGAATATTATGCAGCCAAAAAAAGAATAAAATCATGTCCTTTACAGCAACATGGATGTAGCTGAAGACCACTATCCTAAGCAAATTAACAAAAGAAACTGAAAAACCAAATACCGTATGTTCTCACTTATAAGCGAGAGCTAAACACTGAACACACAGGGACACAAAGATGAGAATAATAGACACAGGGGGGCTATTTGAGGTGGGACGGTAGGAGGTGGGGGTGGGCTGATAAACTACCTATCAGCTACTATGCTCACTTACCACCTGGGTGATGGGATCATTTGATTCTAAAACTTCTGCGACACACAATCTACCCATGTAACAAACCTGAACATGCACCCCCGAACTAAAATAAAAGTCAAAAATAAACTAAAAAGCAAAAATACCCATTTGCTAACCATAACATTTTTAAAAAACATAAATATAGATAGATCTATATTGAAACTTAAAATGTCTGTTCAAGAAAGGACAACACAAAGAAAGTTAAAATCTTGCTAGAAATTGAAAGATATGTGGAATATATGTAACCAACAAAAGATTGGTATACAAAATACATAAGCAACCCCTACAAATCAATAACAACCCTCCAAAAAGTGGAAAACACTTGAACCAGAAATTCAAAAATAAAAAATTCAAGTGGCCAGTGAATATATAAAAACATGTCCAACCTCATTAGTATTTAATAAGTAAAAATTAAAGCCACAATGAGATACCATCATGCAGTAGCCAGATTAGCAAAACTTTTAAAGCCTAGCAATGCCGAATGTTCCAGAATGCTGCGCAATGGTAACTTTCAGGAACTGGTGGTAGGAATGTAACTTGGCACTTTATAAAATAGCGTGGCACTGTGCAGTAAAGTTGACGATATCCTATGACTCAGCAATTCTACCCGTGGGTATTTACCCTAGAAAAACTCTTGCATATATGTCCAAGAGATGTTCACACCACAACATTTGTAAATGCAAACATTGCCAATAATCCAAATATCCATTAACAGTAGAATGGCTGAAGAAGTTATGGTATGTTAAAAAAAAACAGAATAGTACATATCAGTGAGTGAATGTCAGTTATAGCTGACATGATATCAACGTGATACCTTCAAATTATAGGTATCAGTATGACCTCACTTATAAAATATGAAAGATGGCACTAACATAAAATTCAAGTGCAGGCAAAATGAATCCATTATTGTGAGGAGTATATGCACAGGTGGTAAAATTATAAGGAAAAGCAAGAGAGTGATTGCCACAAAAGATAAGATGATTTACCTGCACAGAGAGCAGGAAATATAATCAGAAAGAGCCAAGAGGCTTTCAGGTTACTAGAAATGTCCTGTATTTTAAACTAGGAGGTTGTAACATGGCTGCTGGCTTTATGATTAAACTTTAAACTATATACATGTGGAGAAATTATATAAAGTCCATATAATCAAAAGCTGCTTCTTTTAAAAAACCAATAAATCCGAAAAACCAGCACTCCAATAAAATAACTCCTGTCAAAATTATCTTGCCAAACACAATGACCAATTTTCTATCATCATCTAATTCTGTCTTTCCACAATATTCAAAAGAGCTGATGTTGTGTTCCTTGCAACTCCGTTCTCTTGGCTCCTGAGACTCCAACTCTCTTGCTCAACCTCTAAAAATTCAAGGTCGGTCCTGAACTTTCTTATCTGTACTGTCTTTCAAGGAAATCTCATACCATCAAGTACTATTTCTATGCTGACGATTCCCACACATCTCCTCCGCTTAGTTAGCATCTCTTAGGACATTCTGTGCTGTAAACTCCAACCACCTCAGCTTCCCAGGACAACCAGCTCCATCTCACCTCAGAGAAATTGCCGCACCTGCCTGGGCCCTGTTCCCTCTGCTGCAGACTGTCAGCTTCATCCAGGTGGTAAGTCAGGGCAACTGCAGGACTCACTTTGGTTTCTCCAGTCTCTTAGGTCTCTGTCCTCCACTGTCAGGTGTATATGAGACCCAGTGTTATATTTTGTCTTGTTTCTTTGGGACTTTTGTTTGTACCAGGCAGGAGGGTAAATCTGGTCACTATTATTCCATTTGAGCCAGAAGTCGAAGTCTTCCTTCTCTAATAATTTTAAAAGTGCAAATTAACAATGGTACATCATAGATATAATATTTGTTGAATTAACTACCTAATTTTAAAATGAGTACTAAGAAGGGTCTTGTCTCAGCAGTAAAGAAAAACAAATACAAGATGGTAGATTTAAACCCAACCAAGTGAATAATCACATTAAATGTAAAGTCTAGAAATTCCAATTAAAAGGTAGAGATTGCCAGATTAGATAAAACACACACACACACACACACACACATACCCCAACTGTATGCTATCTACAAGATGCCCATTTTAAATATCAAATCACAAATAAGACTAAAAGTAAAAGAATGAAAAAACTATATATCATGCTAATACAAATCAAAAGAAAGCTGGAGTGGCTATAAAACAAAGTATATTTTAAAGCAAAGCAGGAATAGAAAGTCTCTTTATAATGACAAACAGGACAATTCATCAAGGGAACATAACAATTCTAAATACCTAAGAGCCTAATAATAACAGAGATTCAAAATGCATCAAGTAAAAATGAGAGAAGTGCAAAGCGAAATAGGCAAATTCCTAATTACAGTCAGAGATTTCAACAACACTCTCTCAATAATTGACAGTAAAAGTAGACACAAGTCAGTAAGGGTGCAGAAGACCTCAACGGTTAATATGATTAATCTCAACCAACTTACACTGATTGACTTCACAGGACACTCCACCACCAAACAGCAGAATGACATTCTTTTATTCTGCGCTCACAGAACATTTACCAAGACAAACCTTCCTCAGGGTCATAAAACAAATCTCAATAAATGTGAAAGAATTTACACAAAGTATGTTCTCTGACCACCATGAGATTACATCATAAGTCAGTAACATAAAGATATCTGGAAAATCCATAAATATTTGAAAGCCAAATAACAAACTTCTAAACAACCCACAGGTCAAAGAAGAAAACAGAAGAGAAATTAGCAAGTATTCTGAAATGAATACAAATGAAAGCACAGCATATTAAAATTTGTGAAACAGACGTGGTGGCTCATACCTGTAATCCTAACACTTTGGGAGGCCAAGGCAGGTGGATCACCTGAGGTCAGGAGTTTGACACCAGCCTGGCCAACATGGCAAAACCCCATCTCTACTAAAAATACAAAAATTAGTCAGGCATGGTGGCGGGTGCCTGTAATCTCAGCTATTCAGGAGGCTAAGGCAGGAGAATCGCTTGAACCCGAGAAGTGGAGATTGCAGTGAGCCGAGATCACACCATGTTACTCCAGCCTGGGTGAAAGAATGAGACTCCGTCTCAAAAAAAAAAAAAAAAAAACAACTAATTGTGGGATGCAGCAGAAAGATTTCAGTCACCTTACCCTCCATCTCCATCTCAAGAAAAAGAGAAAAACTTGGAGGTGGTATAAGAAAGGAAATAACAAAGATGAGAACAGAAATCCATGAGCTATAAAGCAGAAAACAATACAGAAAAATCAATGACAAGAGCCACTGCTCTGAGATGAGGAAAAGTGATTAATCTGTATCCAGGCCAATCAAGGAGAAAAGTCACAATTTACTAATACCAGAAATGAGGTTACAGTAATGCCATTACAGTTTCTACAGATATTAAATGAATAAGAAAATACCACAAACAACACTGTGCCCATTGATTTGACAACTTAGATGAAATGGACCAATTCCCTGAGAGATACAGCTACCATAATTCACGAACAACTCAGAACCATTTGAGCAACAAAATAAAGGATTGGACTATAATGCAAAATAGACAATAAATCTCCATACATCCACAATGAGATAACAAATGCTTGAATCAATACACGGGAGAAAGACACCGTCTCCCATGCAGAATTTCAAATAATGTATGTAGATATTCTACTCTCAAGAAGCTCCTGGCCCTTCAAGTTCGGGCTGCACAGTAGCCCCCTCCTAAAGAGAACAATAGGAAAAGGAGGAGAAAAGCAGCGAGTCTGCAGTGGAGAAAACACGACCTCAGCCAGGCAGGGGTCAAGGTCAACACCAACAGTGAGGAGTCATGCTTGACAAGATGTGATGAGAATGGCACTTTGCCCTGGTCTTCCTCCCAAAAACCTATACTCTCCAGTCTAATCATGAGAAAAATACCAGACAAAACCCAACTGAGGGATATTCTATAGAATACCGAACAGTAATCCTCAAAATTGTTGGCGTCATCAAAAACGAAAATCTGAGAAATGTCAAAGCGTAAAGGAGCCTAAGGAGATAAAACAACCAAATGTAACGTGGTGTCCTGGATGGAATCCGGGAAGAGAGAAAGGTCATGTTGAAAAAGCACCATCTGGCCAAGTGTGGTGTCTCACGCCTGTAGTCCCAACAGTTTAGGTGGCCGAGGCGGGCAGATTACCTCAGGTCAGGAGTTTCAGACCAGCCTGGCCAACATGGTGAAACCCTGTCTACTAAAAATACAAAAATTAGCCAGGCATGGTGGTGCACGCCTGTAATCCCAGCTACTTGGGAAGCTGAGGCAGAAGAATTGCTTGAACCTGGGAGGCAGAGGTTGCAGTGAGCTGAGATTGCGCCACTGCATTCCAGCCTGGGCGACAGAGCAAAGCGAAACAAAGGAAGAAAGGAAGGGAGGGAGGGAGGGAGAAGGAAGGAAGGGAGGAAGGGAGGGAGGGAGGGAGGGAGGGAGGGGAAAGCACAATCTGACAGAAATATAACATGAGCAACATACGTAGTTTAAATTTTCTAGCAGCTATGTTAAAAAAGTAAAAACAGGTAAAACTAATCTTAATAATTATTTTACCAAATATATACAAATAGTATCACTTCAACATGTAATCAGCATGAAAAAAATACTGAAATAGTTTACATTTTTTCCATATTAAATATCTGAAATTTAGGATGCATTTTACACTTACCCCATATCCCAGTTGAGACTAGCCACATTTCAAGTGCCTGGCAGCCACCTGTGATGAACAGGGCAGAGCTAAATAAATAGCCTTAATCTAAAGTCGGCAATTGAAATTACGATAATCACAGTGAGGACTCTGCATTAACTGTAGGCTAATACATAGACATTGCTTCCTCTGAAGAGTTCCATTTCATGGTTAAATGACAACAAAGGCTAGGCGCAGTGGCTCACGCCTGTAATCCTAGCCATTTGGGAGGTCAAGGTGGGCGGATCACCTGAGGTCAGGAGTTCGAGACCAGCCTGGCCAACATAGTGAAACCTGGTCTCTACCAAAAATACAAAAATTAGACGGGCGTGGTGACGGGAGCCTGTAGTCCCAGCTACTCAGGAGGCTAAGGCACGAGAATCTCTTGCACCCAGAAGGCGGAGGTTGCAATGAGCTGAGATCAGGCCACTGCACTCCAGCCTGGACGACAGAGTGGGACTCCATCTAAAAAAAAAAAAAAAGCAAAAAAGCAGCAGCTCACTCCAGGAGACTCTGTCCACTCTGTCCACACCATGGACTTAGATGAAAATCCCTATACTGATGAGCATAGAACCTAGTAAATGCTCAATTTAAAAAAAAAAGATGAGCCATAGACTGGAAGGAAACATTTGCAAGTCACCCATCTAATAAAACACTTTTATCCAGACATATTTTTAAAACTCTCAAAACTCAATAACAATAAAAATGGGCAAAACATTTTGACAGGTAAGGTTTCACAGCAAATAAGCACATGAAATGATGCTCAATAACATCAGACATTAGGAACACCGATGCCATTTACAAATCAGATCGATTAAATCCACAGTGAAATGCCACTACACACCTCTAAGAACACCTAAAATTAAGAGTGCTGACCACACTAAGAATGAAGAAGGACTGGAGCCCTGGGAATCTCACACACTTATGCTGAGAATGTCAAATGGTTTGACCATTTTGGCAGTCTCTTAAAAAATTAAATGTAAACCTATCACATGATCTAGCCATTCCTCTCCTAAGAATTTACTCAAGAAAAATGAAAGCATTTATCCATATGACTTGTGCACAAATGTTCACAGCAGCTTTGTTTATAATGTACTAGTAAACACCGGGAAACAACCCAAAGAGGCCCACACAGAACGGATGAGCCCACTGTGATGCAGCCACAGCAGGGGCTACTCAGAAAGAAAGCAGAGCTAACTTCTGATGTAGGAACAACATGAAATAAACCTGGACATAATTAGGATTACTGAAAACACCCAACACAGACAAATCAAATGTAACAGAATTCTACAAAATGTGAGCCATCTATGACAGAAAGCAGGGCAGTGGCTGCCTGGGGATGGGACCATGACGAGAGGGGTGGGGCAGGGGCTACACAAGAACGCTGCCTCCAGGGCTGTAGTGTTGGACTCCTGCTGCCCACGCCCATCAACACACATCAGATGAGTCTTGAATTGTGTTAATATTAACATAATAATATATTCCATGTCACAACAACCTAACCAGTGAGGCTACAACTGAGCATATTTCTTTGTGTTTTATATGTTTTCGTGTGTTTTGTATTTTTCCTAAATTCCTCATTGATATGCTTGGAATTATTAGTAGTCATTATATTCATTTACAAGGGCCTGCTATAATTAAGAATATAGATTTTGTGGTCAATGTTGTAATTAGATTTTCTAAGTCTGTCATGTGTCTTGACTATTGTAATGTTGACTTTCACTGGGAAACAGTTTTCCATTTTATGTAGTTAAATCTTTCATCATCTTCCTTTATAGTTTTCATCCTTGGTGTCATATTAAAAGTCAGAAACCCTGGGACTATACAAATATTGCATTTTTTTCTAGTAATTATGCTTTTAATCATTCATATTTACCCTACCTGAATTTAATCTATCTGAATTTTTCTTCTGAGTTAAAGTCTTTAAATTTTCTCCAACTGGTTTGTGCCCGAAACAATTTACCCCAAAGTATTTGTTGAATAATCAGACACTTGACATATTTCTGTAGTGAACCTACTAAAGACCTGCAAACACTGGCAATTAGTCATTTTATTCCACTCCATGGATGTTTCTTTCTGTTCCTATACCACACTGCTTTATACACTGTAGCTTTATAATATATTTTGACACATGTTTGGCAAATTTCCCTTTTTCTTTTTCTAAAAGAAAAAAATTGAAGGAAAAAAACCAAACTTCCTGGAAATTTTGAAATGTTAACTATATCCAGAATTAAGAAAATTAACAGAAATTACATACTAGTTAGGTATTAATAACATTGAAAATAGACTATGTATGTAAAAACCTGTGATAGTAACTAAAGTTATATGCAGAGGATAACTCACAGTTGGAAATGCTTATTAAACAATGACACAATAAATTCTATACGCATTCAATTCATGAAACATTAAACCAAATTTAGGTATTAAATGTAAAATAGTAATTTATGGCCAGGCATAGTGGCTCACGCCTGTAACCCCAGCACTTTGGGAGGCCGAGGCGAGCAGATCACCTGAGGTCAAGAGTTTGAGACCAGCCTAGCCAGTATGGTGAAACCCCATCTCTACTAAAAAGGCAAAAATTAGCCAGGCATGGTGACACGCACCTGTAGTCCCAGCTACTTGGGAGGCTGAGGCAGAAGAAACACTTGAATCCGGGAGGCACAGGTTGCAGTGAGCCGAGATCGTGCCACTGCACTCCAGTCTGGGCAACAAAAGCAAAACTCTGTCTCAGGGGGAAAAAAAGTAATTTATAAATAAAGCAAAAGAAAAAAAGTGTATCTATAATAAAATAAGTAACACCCACCCCCAAAAAAAAGATAATTCTTGAAAGACATAAACTATAAACAAAATTTGGTAAATGTGACCAGCAAGGAAAAAGAGAGCCATGAATAGAAAATATTAAGAAAGGACTATAACTCAAAAATGAGTATTTGAAAAATTTTCAAGGAATCTATGTAAAAATGAATGCCAACAAATTTGAAAACCTAAATGAAAATGCATACATTACCTCAGAATTAGGATATCAGGATGGTGTGGACCATAGTAGAAAGTGGAGACATTCCTTATAATCTGCCCACCAAAGATGCCAAGCAATTCATATGCTGCTAAAACTGCAAGTCATTAGTACAAATAATTGTCCAAGACGGTGATTTTTCTGACAATTGGCAAAATTTTAAGAACCACATCATGAGCTCATCTGACCCGCCATTCTTCCTCTTTCCACCAAGTCACATTCCAACAGAACCGTGCACAGTCCAGTCCAGGTTCACCAAATACAGAAAGAACCTGGCCCCATCTGCCATTTACACACTGACTTGCATTCTTTTGATCATTATTTCCATACCAAAGAATATGGCAGGCCTCAGAGGTATCATGGGTCTGGTTGCAGACCACAAGAAAGCGAGTATCACAATAAAATGAGTCACACAAATTTTTTGGTTTCCAAGTGAGTGCATCCAAAAATTATGTTTATACTATAGTCTATTAAGTGTGCAACAGACAATGTCTAAAAAACCAATGTGCATACTTAAACAATACTTTATTGCTGAAGTATGCTGATGACCATCTGAGCCTTCAGCACGTTGTCATCTTTTTGCTGGTGGAAGGTCTTGCCTAGATGTGGATGCCTCCTGGCTGATCAGGGTGGTGGTTGCTGAAGGTTAGAGTGGCGGTGGCAGTTTTTTAAGAAAGACAACATTGAAGTTTGCCACATCAATCCACTCTTCCTTTTACAAAAGATTTCTCTGTAGCAGGTGATACTGTTGGATAGCATTTTACCCACACAGAACTTCTTTCAACATTGGAGACAATCCCCTCAAACCCTGCCACTGCTTTATCAACTGCGTTTATGGAATATTCTAAATCCTTTGTTGTCATTTCATCAATGTCCACAGCATCTTCACCACGAGTGGATTCCATCTCAAGAAACCACTTTCTTTGCTCATCCATAGGCAAAGATAGTGGATAGATGAATGTTGCAACTAGATGGCTAGATGAATAGGGAGCAACTCCTCATCCATTTAAGTTGGATCGTAAGATTGCAGTAGTTCAGTCACATCTTCAGGCTCCGCTTCTAATTCTACTTCTCTTACTAGCCCCACAACATCTGCAGTTCCTTCCTCCCTGATGTCTTGACCTCTCGAAGTCATCCATGATGATTGGAATTATCTTCTTCCAAACTCCTGTTTATGCTGACATTTTTACCTCCTCCCATGAATCGTGTTCATAATGGCATCTAGAATGGTGAATCCTTTCCAGAAGGTTTTCAGTTTACTTTTCCAAGATCCATCAAAGGAAGCACTATTTATGGCAGCTATAGCCTTACAAACTCTATTTCCTAAATCATAAGGCTTGAAAGTTGAAATTACTCCTTGATCCTGTGGAACGGATGTTGTGTTAGCACGTATGAAAACAACATGTATCTCCTTGTACATCTCCGTCAGAGCTCGTGGACAACCAGGTACACTATCAATGAGCAGTAATATTTTGAAAATAACCTTTTTTTCTGAGCAATCGATCTCGAGGGGGGTTTAAAATATTCAGTAAACCAGGCTGCAAATAGATGTGTTGTCATCCAGGCTTTGTTGTTCCATTTATAGAGCATAGGCAGAGTAGATTTAGCATCCCTCTTCAGTGCCCTAAGATTTTCAGAATGGCCAGTGAGCATTGGCTTTAACTTAACATCACCAGCTGCATTAATTAGCCCCTAGCAAGACAATCAACCTCTCCTTTGAAGCTAGGCACTGACTTCTCCTAACTATGAAAGTCCTAGATAGCATCTTCTTCCCATAGAAAGCCCTTTCATCTACAGTGAAAATGTGTTAGTGTGGCCACCTTCATCAATGATCTCAGTTATCTCAGCTAGATCTTCTGGATGACTTGCTGCAGCTTCTCCATCAGCACTTGCTGCTTCACCTTGCACTTCTGTGTTATGGAGATGGCGTCTTTCCTTCAACCTCATGAATCAACCTCTGCTAGCTTTCCAACTTTTCTTCTGCAGCTTCCTCACCTCTCTCAGCCTTCACAGAATTGAAGTTAGAGCCTTGCTCTGGATTAGGCTTTAGCTTAAGTGAATGTTGTGCTGATTTGATCTTCTATCCAGACCACTACAACTTTCTCCATATCAGCAATAAGGTTGTTTTGCTTTCCTATCTTTCTGTGTTCACTGGAGTAGCACTTTTAATTTCCTTCAAGAACTCCTTTGCATTCACATGACCAACTGGTGGAAGAGGCCTTTCGACCTGTCGGCTTTCAACGTGCCTTCCTTGCTGAGCTTAGTCATTTCTAGCATTTGATTTAGAGTGGGAGACGTGTGACTCCACCTTTCACTTGAACACTTAGAGGCCACCGTAGGGTTAACTGGCCTCATTTCTATGTTGCCGTGTCTAGGAATAGGGAGGGCTGAGAAGACGGAGAGAGGCTGGGGAATGGTCACGCAGTGGGGCGCTCAGAACACATGCATCATTTACGGATGAAGGTTGCCCCTTACATATGCCTCAGCTGCACCACACATCTCTTCCACATATGCCTCATAACGTGATTCAAGCATGCCTATGGCTATTTGATAAAAGTACTCTTTTCCTTCAACAAAGTTGTGTCCTTCTGTCCTACATTTTAATGTCTGGAGGCACATTTTTCCACAGGGACTTGAGAATCATGATGCCATGAACAATGCAGTTGACAACCAGGCAAGAAAGGCAAGAATATTCCCCTCTCCAGTCGAACCTACCCATGCAGCAGGAAATGAGAGCGGCCAGCCCTTCTAAAGAAGGGTATCTGTGCCCTCGGCCGCAGTCACCGAACTTCCTGGTGGGTAAGAGGTGTCCTCGCAGATGGAGCCAGGTGGCCTGCTTGAGCTGCCCAGGACCCTACAGACACAGCATCACAAATCGTTAAAACCAGCATGACAGGTAAGAGTGCTTTAGCACTTTCTGGATAAAGACGTGACCCTCCCAGAGCTTGGTGCGGTCGCCCACACTGTGGGTTCTCCTTTCCGCACAACCCCAGTGTGGAGCCCCCAAGTCACCCATGCTTGGCTGATGCTGGGTTTTGGGGCCCTGGCTCCCTAAGGGGCCTGACTGTGCATCCACAATGACGAGGAGTGGGTCTCACGCAGCTCCTCAGAGGCCTCACCCCATCCCAGCTCTCACCCTCCAGACCCGCAGACACCCCACAGGGCCGCACCTCCCGGAAGCCCTCCATAGTCCACAAATCAGACCTAAGTCCTGGTGACTCCTACACTCCAATGGAGTCGTAATCCCTAAAATCGAGGTGGGCCTTTGCTAGGGTGGTTTCTACTGAGGATTAATCCCTGGAACAACTCTCTGAATAAAATAAAAGCTGGCTGCATGGTTAATCACCTTGGTAAACCCCTCTCGGAGATACACAATACGCCATAATTTCTAGGAAAGCTTGCAGTGGAGAAACCTGTTTCAAATTTCTGATTTTATGAACTTTAAAACTAAAATTACATTGAATTTCTGGCCTTTGCCATGAATTCATTTCTGCATGGCCAGGATTCCTGACGACCCCTTTAGTTTTAAAGGGAATCCACACCTAAAGGAGTCAGAGGTGGATTCAGATAACTAAAGCACCGCTCCTGAGACCTGAGTGGTGGCACTGCCTTTGCTTCTGCACCAAAGTCACAAAAAGTCTACTTTCTTGGTTTCACTGATTAAATAATTCATATGCTGTACTATATTAAATCAAATCCTATCAACCCTCAACCCCCAAATCCAGCAAGTAAACTGTCCCTTCATAAACTATTCAAGAAATAACGAATGCATCTGAAAGATAATTGCTTTTAATTTTCTAAATTTTCACTTATGCAACATAAAGGCAGATTTATATGACCTGATAATGACATTTTTACAAAAAACAATCCCCCCCACCCCAACATCTTGGTCAGTAGTATATAAATATTTACAATGAAAAAATAGGCAAGGAAAAAGGAAATCATTATCCATATCGATTTCTTTCCAGTGCTTATCAGGAACTTTGAAAATAAAATACTCCATTAACTTTCTCGTCATTCCTATTTACACGCTGCTTTAGCTGATGCACTCATGGTATTTGGGTTGCACTGTATAGGAGTATTTTTGTTCTCTATCACTCCTACTTTTTTCTATACTATTTTAAAAATCTGAAATAGTAAATTACATATAAAAATGTAGACTCTGAAAGGAGAGAAAATAAGAATAAATATGTGTAAAGGTAATGCATTAAGATACAAAGGATCTCACAGAGGTTAATATTTTACAACACTAAAAAAAAATAAAATGCTCTATATATTTTCTTAGTTGGGACATTTTGTTTCAATTTAATTTTTGGTTAACAAAAATTATCTCTAAAAAGGATGTTAAAAAAATAGCAATGACGTTACCATCTTAACTAATGAATATCCTCTCACCCTAATTTTTTCTAAAAGAAATGGATTTTTTAAAGTGACAAATATAAATTATAACAGAAAGCTTAAGAAGCCTCAGCAAATTATGGTATCTTTTGGCGACGAAGACTTTTAGAGACAAATGTGAACAGTGCAGCCTGCCTACTTGACTGGGTGATTTACAAATGCATTTGACTCCGACGTGTGAAACACGACGTGACTTCTCCCACACACCGCTCCACTGAAACATGGCGCACTCGTGGGCGGAAGGGCAGGACACCTGCAGCATGCAGTTCCTGGAGGACGTCGATGGGAATTTCGTGTCTAGCAGTGCAACGAACATCACCCGCAGCTCCCTGGGAGGACAGCGAGCTTCACGTGTGGGAGCTGCGCCGCCCCCTGGTACCCAGAGACACGCGGAGCCTGGGCTCCCTGGCTTTGTAATGCTCGTTAAAGTCCAGCCTGAAGCTAAGAAAGCGAAGACTCTCATCAGAGCTGGTCGTCAGTAACACCAAAAACTGCTGCACGATACCCTAAAAAGAAGCAAAAGGAGTAAAACATTGTTTCAGAAAAGGACAACCCACAAATGTATTCCCCGGACCTTAATCCCCTTTGGGTTGGGTTTGTTTTTCCTTCCAGATCGACAGACCCTTAGTAAATGCCCACCAGGGCAGGTGTCCAGGGAGCAAGAGCTGCTGGGACCCTGGAGTGCACACGGCCAGTGCACCTGCATTAGGAATGGGCGCCCTTCTACAAGGACAAATAAGCGATGAATACATTTTATTTGAAAACAACTAACCAACAGGTTTTTTCACTTGGTTCTTAAGTTCCACAAGAATAAGCAAAACAGCAAAGTAACAGATGTTAGAACATTCTATTCTATTTTGAATGCAAAACTCAGTGCCACACATTTCATCTTTCACATGACTCATGAAAGAGGATTTCGTCCTAGAGCCCTTGCTGGAGAACAAATTGAGAGCATCGGTCAGGTCTTTGGGTCTAGCTGCTGTATGTGAGGCTGCAGCCGCCCTCTTCATGGGCACTGGCATCGCTATCATCCTGTTATTGAGGGGCGTTTGTAAAGATGTGACAGAAGTTTCCCCTAACTCTGACAAGACGAAAGGACTGGCTACTTCTATTTTAGGCTGAAAGACTTGCGTACTGAGTACAGGCCCATCCCCGCCCAGTGATGGAGCCTGCTCTGTGCCACAAGGAGCTGATCTGTTCACAGAAACTGCTGGCCTGGAAAGGCCTCATCTGCAGAGAAAAGTCACTGAGGCACAGCGTCCTCCCAAGCCCTGCCCAAGTCTTCACCAGCTGTCGCTGCCCCTTCCCAGCTTCTGGTCAGAAACACGAATGCCGAAGCTCACAGGCAGGCCTGGGCACAGGCTCTGGTGTGTTGATAAAGTAACTTCACCTCTGAGCAGGCAAACACTGTGTGTGTGTGTGTGTGTGTGTGTGTGTGTGTGTGTCTGTGTGTATCAATGCCTTTTTAAGTGAGGGGAGAAGAACACTCCTAAGAAGTTATATTGCCAAAATATAGACAGTGACTTCCTATTTTGTGATGATGCGATGAAACTGAAATACAACGATCTGTGAAACTGACTAAAAGGAAATCTAAGAATATTTCTTCCACAGGTTTGAGACTGGATGTTCTTTCACAGTCAATGGCGATAACACCCTGCTGTCTCCAGCACCGCCACAGAGAGCAGAGACGAATTTCTGCTGTTACAGAAAAGAATCTTCTTTGTAAATCACTACCATTCAGATTTAAGACTGTAATTTGAGTAAAACTGGGATTACACTGATTACTTTTAAAAATGTATTAACTCCCTCAGGGAAATGTGTAACCATAAACAAGAACATTGTTGTCTCTCTCAGAAATAAGCAAACAGACAAATCTTTAAAATTACACATTGCTCCTTTGTAGCTATACAAAGGATTTGTATGTCTGATTTTAGTGAGTCATATGGACCTAACCATTAGGTGTCCATTTTTAAGAAATAGGAATACATACTGTACAAATAACATGAGTTCAAGAAGGCATCGTGTCAAAACACCATCCAATAGGGATGCCTGTTCACGGAACATGACTGGCCAGTCACTACCCCCTTTTATGAAACTTTGACAAGAATGCAAAAGTAGGCCAAGGTCAGAGTAAGACCACTTGTAAAAGGGACAACGTTCCTCCTTAGTTATCTTGAAGAAAAATAAATATTTAAAAAGTATGAGGGCTGGGCATGGTGGCTCATGCCTGTAATCCCAACACTTTGGGAGGCTGAAGCGGGTGGATCACTTGAGGTCAGGACAAGACCAGCCTGGCCAACATGGTGAAACCCTGTCTCTAAGAAAAATACAACAATTAGCTGGGTGTGGGGGCACGTGCCTGTAATCCCAGCTACTCGGGAGGCTGAGGCAGTAGAATCATTTGAACCCAGGAGGCGGGGGTTGCAGTGAGCCAAGATCACACCACTGCACTGCAGCCTGGGTGACAGAGCAAGACTTGGTCTCAAAAAAAAAAAAAAAAAGTTGAGGACCTGGGAAGCAAACTAGATGCCCACAGAACAGAGCGAGTGAGGTCTCACTTTCAATTTGGAACCACATGAAGGCACCAGCACACAAACCCACGATGTTGGAGGGCTGGAGGCTTGATGCTCCATGATTAGTGATCCGTGACTGAACAGAAATATTTTTCATGAAATCTTTTCATCTCTACTATCACTAAGATCACATTGAGAAATGGAGGAAATGAGAAACTGGACCCATACATGGAGGCAAAAGCAGAGGTACAGACATGCAGAGCAGCTGTCCCCAGCCTTCCGGGGTCTACACCATGTCTGCTGGCTGGCCGGCCCCTCACCCAGGCTGGGCAGCTGGCTCAGGGACAGTCCCCATTGGGAGTCACTGAAAAACCCAAATAAAGGCTGCAGAGACACCTGCAGGTCCCCACAATCCCACCACAGGGAAGCACAGGGGCCACCCCTGGGTCCCCACACCCACCACAGGGAAGCACAGGGGCCACCCCCAGGTCCCCACATCCCACCACAGGGAAGCACAGGGGCCACCCCCAGGTCCCCACATCCCACCACAGGGAAGCACAGGGGCCACCCCCGGGTCCCCACACCCACCACAGGGGAGTGCAGGGGCCACCCCCGGGTCCCCGCACCCCACCACAGGGAAGCACAGGGGCCACCCCCAGGTCCCCACACCCATGACAGGGGAGCACAGGGGCCACCCCCGGGTACCCACACCCACCACAGGGGTGCAGGGGCCATCCCCGGGTTCCCGCACCCCACCACAGGGAAGCACAGGGGCCACCCCTGGGTCCCCACACCCCACCACAGGGAAGCACAGGGGCCACCCCCGGGTCCCCGCATCCCACCACAGGGGAGCACAGGAGCCACCCTTTGGCCAGGGTTCTCACTGGTGGCACACTGGCACTACTCGGAGCCCAGGCATACTTGAGTCCCCCAGAGAGTCACAGGGTCCACCATGGGTGCTACTCACACCTACACAAATAAGTGTCAGACTGACAGGGCTGACTCCGCTCTCATCACTGTGAAAGCAACTGTCAGGTGCAGAACATGGGCAGAGTGGTGTGAAGAGCCACTCTGTATCCTCATACACACCTGGTAGAAATGGGTCAATATTCGCAACTGTGAGCACATTTTTGGTATAGATTCTTTAAATTCTCCAATCCTCTTATTTTCCTCCTCTTCCTCTGCTGCCGTCACTCCCCAGTGGCCCTGAAGAATCAAAAGTACCAAATGTAAGTAAAATCACGGTAGAAGACAGATTACAGAGCAGAGCTGATGACAGGTATGTGAGGAGCGGGAGGTGTCTGCTCTTTATGCCTCTCCGTACTGTCCAACGCTTTCACAATAATTTTCTGATGCCAGACTGCTCTCTAGCTTACTGTTTCCAGTTAACAACGTATGTTGAAAATATTTCATATGAACACATTTGAGCACAGAGAACTGCCTGTTTTTAATATCACATTGTATAACATGTAACAATGTATATAATTCATCTCATTTAGTGTGATAAACAGCCTTCTATCCTTCCCTCACGCTGTACACATTTTTATATAACAAAGACAGGATGTGTGAAAGTGGAACCAGCTGGCTCAAAGTGTCAGCACCCTTTAAACTATTATCTTGACTTTAGTGAGAATGCTTCTAGTTCTCTAACCATGATGTATTTTTTGGTACTGGAGATACACCCATTTATTTCTATTTTTAATATCATTTTCAATCAATGATGAATTTGACTAAATGTCTTCTCAGACAGCATATATAGGAATTATGATTTTTTTTTTATTTTTTTGAGATGGAGTTTTGCTCTTCCAGGCTGGAGTGCAATGGCGCGATCTCGGCTCACTGCAACCTCGGCCTCCTGGGTTCAAGTGATTCTTCTGTCTCAGCCTCCCGAGTAGCTGGGATTACAGGCATGAACCACCACACCCGGCTAATTTTGTATTTTTAGTAGAGACAGGGTTTCACCATGTTGGCCAGGCTTGTCTCGAACTCCTGACCTCAGGTGATCTGCCCGCCTCAGCCTCCCAAAGTGCTGGGATTACAGGCGGGAGCCACCGCTCCTGGCCATGATTTAATTCGCTTGTCAAATATGGTGAATTATGTTACTGGATTTCCCAAGCCTACACATTCCTGAAATAAATCCTAATCTTCATAAATTATGCTTTTAAATCTAGCCTTCTTTCAATTATATTTTATGTGAGATCTCTCCATCAGTATTTACAACCCAGATTTGTTTTTTCTCAGATAGGGCATCAGCTTCATGATGCTTCTTACACAATTTAGAAACTCTCCTTTTCTGACTTGGAACAATTCACAGAGCACAAAGCTGACAATCGGTGCGTTTGGGAGGCTTTCTCAGCACGGCTGACCTGACTTTTTGGTGGGAGCCCTTCGAGGGCTTTGTTTCTTCTTTAGTATTTGTTCTGCTTACAATTTCCTTTCTCTCATGGGGCCAATTTCGGAAACCTATGGAGAATGATTTCCTTCAAGCAGATTTTTTTCCACAGATCTGAGCAAAAGAGTAAGTTCTTTCTCACTTGTTTTGTAGGTTTGTGGCTTCTCCTCCCACTACCTCTCAGATCTTTCATGGCTTATTCAATTTCCCTCCACTCCTTGGCCCCCCAAAAGGCCCAGCTCTTGGACTTTATTAACTTGTTTTCAGATTCACTAATTTTCGCTCTCATCTTTACTAATTACGTCCTTTGGCTTTTTCTTTAGGTTTCATTCCTGCTTTTCCAACTTTTTGAGTGGGATGTTTATTTACTTTCATTCTCTCCAGTTTTTTAATATAGGCAGAGTTATGAATTTTCATATTTCCTTATTTATGTGCATTTTATCTTTCATAGTCTGTAAGAAACTGAGTTATTCTTCTAATATCCATGTGCTTTGACCCATTTCTGCTTGCTTGCTGGTGGTGTTCTAACTGAGTACTGATACGGCACAACCTGGGCCTTGCAGGAAACCCACACGGCATGGTCCTCACTGTGCCCTGCACCTCCCATCACTCCAATGCTCCCTTCCTGCTGTGTTTACTGTTTTGTGCTCTGAAACACAACCTGCTTTCCTTTGAAGAATTTAATTTCCTTTATATGCCTTGTTCGTGTCCACTGTTTTCTTTATAAATTATCTACATCACTCGTTCTACACCAGAACTTCCCAATTTGTCTTCTTTCCTCCCCTCAACCCTTTTGTGGAGAACAGGGTCTTGCTATACCGCCCAGGCAGCTCTCCAAATCCTGGGCTCAAGCTATGCTCCCACCTCTGCCTCCCTAAGAGCTGGGATTATACAGGCATGAGCCACCGCACCCGGTCAGAACTTCCCAGTTTGTAGGTCTGCCCTGTTAATGACCTTCAGCCCTCAGCTACAAGCCATCCAGCACCCCCACCCAGGGGCATCAAGCAAACACCATCCTCTATTGAGGAGCTTTCTCTTTCATTATGTGGGTTTAACCCAAGTCCCCTGACTGATGTGACGTACATCTGCTCCTAGTTCTGTCTTCATATTTATACTATGCTTTCCGGTTTATTTGAGGGTGGTAATCTTCTACTATATCGCCTGTATTTCTTCTAACAGCCAGGCAGTGACACTGTGTCCCAGTGGTTACCTTTATACCTTCACTTCATAAAACATACCATCTTTTTCTTTGGATGGTATCAATACTCTAATCTGGGCAATAATAATTACTGTCCTCCTTCCTTTTGCCATCTGATTTTAGAAAACATTCTATTCATATCTCTAACATCTTTTAACCTATGTATACCTATTTTACTCCATTTATGAGCTTTAAACAATATCTTTTGATGCTTGGTTACAAAAGATAAAGAAATAACAATATTTACACTACTTCCCATCTTTTCCCCACCAACTTTTGTCTTGTATTTCTTTACACAAATTTTTAAAATATACTATTTTATTGTAGTATAACACATATAAAAAAGTGTAAAAACTCATACATGAACAGCTTAATAAGTTATCACAAGATGAATATGCGCATGTCACCCCCATGCAGATGCAGAGCGAGGGCAACTCAGCACCCAGATGTTCCTGTGGCCCCTTCCAATCACCACGTCTCCCCCCAGAGAAGCCCTGGCTATGGGAATGGGGCCTGGTGTGCCTGAGACACCCTGGCTATGGGAACAGGGCCTGGTGTCCCTGAGACGCTCCAGCTATGGGAATGGGGCCTGGTGTGCCTGAGATGCTCTGGCTATGGGAACGGGGCCTGGTGTCCCTGAGATGCTCTAGCTATAGGAATGGGGCCTGGTGTGCCTGAGATGCTCTGGCTATGGGAACGGGACCTGGTGTGCCTAAGACACTCTGGCTATGGGAACGGGGCCTGGTGTCCCTGAGATGCTCTAGCTATGGGAACGGGGCCTGGTGTGCCTGAGATGCTCTGGCTATGGGAACATGGCCTGGTGTCCCTGAGACACTCTGGCTATGGGAACATGGCCTGGTGTGCCTGAGATGCTCTAGCTTTGGGAACACGGCCTGGTGTGCCTCAGACGCACTAACTATGGGAACGCGGCCTGGTGTGCCTGAGATGTTCTGGCTTTGGGAACACAGCCTGGTGTGCCTGAGATGCTCTGGCTATGGGAACGGGGCCTGGTATGCCTGAAACGCACTTCCGTTGGGCACTACACCTAGGAGAGAGAATGCTGGGTCAGAGTAGTCCTGAGTTCGGCACTGGTCCCTGCCTAACAGTATTCCAAAGTGGTTATTTCAGTTTATCCAGAACCAGCAGCGTAAGAGTATTCTCACATCCTCACCAACATTTGTTGGTGTATGCCTTTAAAATTTTAACATTAAACATCTGAACTTAGTATAGTAAAACAGTATATTTTGAGCTGTTTAAAATTAGCCAATGCTGCCTACTTAGGCCCAGGCCCCACGGCTCTCAGCACCACATGCCACGGAGCAACAGTCTCTACCTGTGGGCTTCTGGACCTTACCCTGTTCCAATTACTTGTCTTTCCTTGAGCCCACACCACTCTTTTAACTACTGTGACCTTATTCGATAACAAGGACATACAGGTACTCGACTATAAACTTATATCCATGGTGGCTGGACTAATCCACGTGCCCTCAGCAGTGTGTGAGGGTTCCCTTTTCTTCACATCCTCGCCAGCATTTGTTCTTGCCTGACTTTTGGATAAAAGCCATTTTCACTGGGGTGGGATGATAGCTCATTGTAGTTTTGATCTGCATTTCTTTGATAATCCATGAGTTGAGCACCTTTTCATAAGCCTGTTTGCCATTCGCATTGTCTTCTTTCGAGAAATGTCAATTCAGATCCTTTTCCTGTTTTAACTGAATTACTAGATTTTTTCCTGTTGAACTGTTTGGGCTCCTTATATATTCTGGTTATCGATCCCTCACCAATGGGTAGTTTGCAGATATTTTCTCCCATTCTCTGGGCTGCCTCTTCACTTTGTTGATTGTTTCCTTTGGGTGCAGGAGCTTGTTCACTTGATGTGACCCCATCTGTCCATTTTTGCTTTGGCTGCCAGTGCTTGTAGAGTATTACTCAAGACATCTTTGCCCAGACCAATGTCCTAGAGTTCCCCCAATGTTTTCCTTTAGTATTTCCATAATGTGAGGTCTTAGATTTAAGTCTTTAATCCATTTCGATTTGATTTTTGTACATGGCAAGAGACAAGAGTCTAGTTTCTACACAACCAGACTTTTGTAACAATAACAAAATGCCAGCTTTCTTTCCTTCTCTCTGTACTTCCTCTAAGCTCGTAGCCCTGACTGGGACCATCAGTGCAGGAGCGTGTATGTCTCACTCTGCCTCAGGGATGTGCTTCCAATATTTCACCCCCAAGAATGATGTCTTATTATAAAATTATTCATGCAAACCTTTTTAACGGGTTTTACTTGGTATTAAATGATTTTCTCCATCTATTGAGATGATCATATAATTTTTCCCCTTCAGTTTATAAACACGAATTACAATATTTTTATTAGAATGATAACAGGGAGGGTTCTATTCTTGGAATAAGCTGAAACTTGTTTGTAACACATTATCGTTTTGATCTATCACTGTGATAACACTATGGATTTCCCAATCCATGTTTACAAGGGAGACTAGGACACGAGAGCAACAAAAGCTAAACTACCCAAATGCTTTGTTTTGGCATCAGGTTACTATCTTAGATAACTATATTCAATTCTGTTTTATAAGTGAAAGCAATCCCTAAAAATTAAAAGCCAAAATGAAACCACGTAACCTAACTGTGCAGTGGGTTGGTGGAAGAGCCTTATGGGAGCAGCTATTTCAAGGACATTACCATATGGAATTTGAATGCATCGATTCAGTGGAAAAAACTTTGGCAAAAAAATTTAAAAAATTACTAGAATAATAGAAGAAATATTTTTTCCCTCAAAAAAAAAAACTGCAAAAAAAGTAAAACTATTTTCAAAACTATACTGTTCCCATATCAGTGGCAGCATCAGGATTCTCATTCTGAGACAGTCACATGTATGGGTGCATGCATGGATGCATTATCATAAGACGGCAAATAATTAAGTGCGATCATGTTAGAAACCAATGTTTTCAACACTGAAGATACATTGATAAAAAAATGAAACAAGTAAAAGTCCTTAAATCCTACATCTGAATTGGAAATATCACCATAAATTGATATTTATAGTGTGTGAGAAGAAAAGTGGAAAGAAACAGAAGATCCATGAGGAGGAGGAGAAGGGCCCTTTGGAATCCCCCACCCAACGGCAGCACAAGAACATGATGGCGGCAGGGGCGCAGCAGGCGGGCGCCGCTTGGGTCCCAGCACACACCCAGGGCTCTGTCATCTTTCCAGGGAGCGACTTGTGTGATCTCCTCAGAACTTTCAGGGGACCTCAGGTCGAAATGATGGCTTTGAAGATTATCTTGCCTTTTAAACTTAAATAACTTCCCAGATATGGTTTTAGCTTTTGTGTCTCTTCCTGCATCCTTAAGCAAGTCTGAACAGAATATCCTGAATCAGCGTGGACTTGGCCTATGCATCTGTCCCACTCACTGTGACGGCTAACTGCCCAAGAGAACCTTCCACTCCCACATGGCCAGCGGACACGCTACTAGCACAGGGTTAAAATCCGAAGGAGTGGCCGGGCGCGGTGGCTCATGCCTGTAATCCCAGCACTTTGGGAGGCCGAGGCGGGCGGATCACGAGGTCAGGAGATAGAGACCATTCTGGCTAACACAGTGAAACCCCGTCTCTACTAAAAATACCGAAAATTAGCCAGGCGTGGTGGCAGGCATCTGTAGTCCCAGCTACTTGGGAGGCTGAGGCAGGAGAATGGCATGAACCTGGGAGGCAGAGCTTGCAGTGAGCCGAGATCGCGCCACTGCACTCCAGCCTTGGCGACAGAGTGAGACTCCCTCTCAAAAAAAAAAAACAAAAGACCGAAGGAGTGATTTTGGTTGATTTTTAGAGAGTTTAGTAATTCTCTAGAAGGGAAGCTTCTTGGGGCACGTGGGCAGTTTTACAAATGGCAGTGGCCAGCATGCATTGAATGCGTACTAAATAAGCGTCATATATCATCACACATAGAGAAGTGACTCTGTGAGGTCATATTCCTTATCACCCATTTTACAAATAAGGAAACGACATCTTGGAGAGGTGAGCCACCCAAAGGCGCAAAGCCAGTAAGTTATAGAGTTAGGTAGAATCGTGAGTGCGTCCGAATTTAAGTTATCCATAGGGTTGCCTGGACAAGGCCCAGGAGCTTCTGTGTGCCAACTCTACAACACTTCAGAATTACCAAAATCCGCTTTGAATAATGAGAGCCCTTAGCGATACAAATGTTTCCAAAATATACCAAAGAAATAACTTGTGCTCCCAGTGGTTGAGGACTCTCTAAGCTACATATGGTCCTCTAACACAGGTTTTAAGAGAAACAATACTCAAAAGTAAAACTAACCAAACTGTACTGACTGAATAATGTCTTTGACAATCCCAAGAGTTAGTACCATCATATGACATTAAAGACAGACACATGCTGAGAAATGCATCGTTAGGTGATTTTGTCCCTATGTGAACATCGCTGAGTGCCTTACAGAAACCTCACTGGTACAGCCGACTACACCCTGGCTATATGGCACAGCCTATGCTCCTAGGCTACAAACCTGGGCAGCGTGTGACTGTACTAAATGCTGTAGGCAACTGTAACACAATGGTAAGTATTGTGTATCTAACATATCTAACGTAGAAAAGGTACAGTGAAAATACGGCATTATAATTTTATGGGACCACTGTCATATATGCAGTCTGTCAATTGACCAAAACGTCATGTGGCACATGACTGTATCTTGAAAAAGTAAAGATTAAACAGATTATAGTAAATAAAAGAAATCCCATAAACAGCCAAACTTGCTTAACAAATCTGAAAATAACCGTAAGTACAGAAATTTGGTTCATGTAATATACATGCACACACACACACACATGCATGTACCTGTAAACACATATATGCAATGCACACACACACATAAACACATACACATGCATATATACCTATACATATTATATATACACATATACTTGCATTACAGGTATATAAACATACATATACGGTCTCCAACTTAAGATCGTTTGACTTAAGTTTTTTTTACTTTAACGATGGGTTTATTGGGGTTCAGGTTGAGTATCCTTTATCTGAAATGCTTGGGACCAGAGGTATTTTGAATTTCAGATTTTGCAGTATTTGCATATACATAACAAGATATCTTGGAGAGGGGACGGGACGCGAGTCTACACATGAAATTCATTTATGCTTCATACACACCTTAAATACATAGTAGCCTGAAGGTAACTTTATATATTTTTTATAATTTTCTGCAGGAAACAAAGTTTGTGTACAATAAGCCATCAGAAAGCAAAGGATTCAGGTGTGGAATTTCCCACTTGTGACGTCATGTCAGTGATGAAAAAGTTTCAGGTTTAGGAGCATTTCGTATTTCGTATTTCAGATTAGGGATGCTCTATCTGTATTAAATGCACTTTCAATGTATAACGTGCTTATTGGGACATAAGACTGCTGTAAGTTGAGGAGCATCTGTAGATGCACACGTTTGCAAGATGCAGCGTGGTGCATGATCCACAAGCTTCAAACACCAGAGCGATGCAGAGTGGAGGCAGCTGTGGAGATTCCGACAGGTGATGTCGGCATTGTGGCACTTAGTAATGAAAACGGGCAGGAGACTTGTAATTCTTATGAATGCTGCTGTTTTTATTTATTTTGTGAAACAGGATGATGCCAGTGAGGGTGGCCCCTCCCTCTTTACAACTGTCAGTGATTTCTTGGGACTTCAAATGCAGTATAGGCACATCTCAACCTGTCTGACAAGAAAGTTATTTGTTGGCATTTGAGATTATTGTGTGTGGCAAGGAGTTCATTATTCAAATAGATAAATTCACAAGTGTAAAGACCATACCTCAATTTCACGCTGTTTCTTTTTCTCTTCAAACTGTAATCGTCTCTGCAATTCTTCCAGAGCAGCTCTGTATATTGCATCTTGAGCATTCTGAAGTTCAATAATTTGATCAAACACAGCTCTAAGTTGATTTAAAAGTGCCTGAAAGAGATGACAATGTTTTATGAATAGAGCCTCAACAAGCTAAGTTTCTTAAACAAAACATTGATATTTAGTGAAAACATATTATAGAACAAGGTATCAACTAAAATTCCTAAAGTGTTCATTAGCTGTTCATTCATTCCCTCACCACACATTTCCTGAACCCTCCTGCTGGGCAGCGCCGCACTGGGCACCAGCAAAACGTGACCATCCTGCACCTGCACCCATAACAAGAGCAACTGTGACTGCCCAAGTCCCACGGTGGGCCAGGAGCTCTCTATAAATCATCTCCAATCCTCACAAGTTTACAAAAATGAAGTTCTGCCCAAAGTTCAAAGCTAGATAGCAGGTAGTAATGAGTAGAACTATTCCAAGACCTAAGAAAGAATAGGAAAGCATCTCCATTTTTTTTTTAGATATAGCAAAAGCAGGTAATCAAAAATATGACAAAGGAAATACTTAGTAAAATACAAAAAGCAAATTCAGCAAGGTTTTTAAAAAGTGTATCATATTTTACACCAGGAATAAAAGGATACCTTAACATGAGGAAAAATCTCCTAATGTTTTAAACAAATATCAATGTCACAGCAGGTATCTCCCGTTCATTGCTTATAACTACTGCACAGTAATCTTCAATAAACAACTACTGTACTTCATTAATCTTTCTCCTATTGTGGCATGGAAGGACACAATGAAACCTACAGCACAAAATCATTTACATAAATTAAAAATGTATACACAGAAAGTACCATCTATATACCCAAGGCCACAGAGCAACACATTAAAGCTGATGCAAACAGCAGGGAAGGGGGTAGAGGAGGGTGGAATTGGGGTACTGGCAGGGAAGGGGATAAAATTAAACCCAACAAAATATGAGTGGCTTTTCATGGACCACTGATGGCAGTGTGCTATGACTGAAAAGAAAGGTTAACTCTACCTTCTGCCATCTTAGGTTTGAAAAAAGACACTAACAGTCTGAGGGTGGAGCAGGGGGTAATTTCAATAGTGCAGAAGAAAACTGTGATAAAATTCAACACCCACTCATAATTTAAATAAGGCATCTAAGCAAACTAGGACTAGGGCAGAACCCTCTTAGTTTGACAAAGGTCCTATCAGATGTCTTTGCAAACAAAACAGCCAATAATGAAGCAACAAAGCAACACTTTAATGTCAGGAATAAGACTGGGATTCCCTTTGTGCTTAGAGTCAGCCTAGCTAACACTCTGAAGCGTGAAAAAGAAGCAAAGGCAGACTGTGTGAAATGAAAGAAACAAAACTGGTTTTACTTATAAAAAAATATGCGCCAAGAAAATATTAGACTAGAAAAATTAGAGATCGAAGTAACAAGATCAATACCATTTGAGACCAGCCAAATTTCTCAAATGTAGCAATAATGTAACAAAAGATTTGCAAGAAGTTTATAGGAGAAAAATGACACAACTGTACTTGAGAAGCATAAAAGAAACCGAGATAACAGGAGAGGTTCCAAGCCCATGGTTGGGAAGACATAACACAGTTGATTTGGGGAGAAACTAAGATGCTGAGTTAACTCTATTTTTAACACAACTTTACAGTTAATGAAGACATTTGCAAAGCCACTTCTCATCAACTATTCTGCAAAAATATTTTCCGTTATGAAAGGATGGCGATGCTTCAGTTCAAAATTCATTTGCTAAGTCACAGCAGCACCGTTCAGAGTTGAACTAATGTCTGATCTCAAGTGAGACAAAGCTGAAATGAGTATTTGCTGAATGGGTTTTGGAACAAACTGACGCAGGAGAACTTGGTATTTGGCAGTGAACAGCCCACGCTCTCTTTCACTTACTACAATGCACTTACGCAACCAGGTCTTCAAATTACATGGCAACAAAAACAATGTGGACTGATTTGGCAAATGATAGAAGGATGTGATCAAGGGATGCTGTTCCTAACAAAACCACCACGTGATTAACGCGGTAAACTCATCTTCCATCTTCCAAGTGCTCATCTTAGAAGCTGTTCTGTCCTTCTGACAGGGTCTTAAATAAGCAACATAAAAGATAAAGACGGTTTAATCTGTTGTTTTTAGTAAAGATTTATCTAATTTGTTTCTTTATGTAGTCTAATAAAGAATAATTTATTATGTTTGGAAGAGTTAATCTATCTACAAGGTGACCCACTGACACTGACTTCAAGCTCAGGAGGCCAGGCAGGGCTCTGCTGGCAATCTGTCCACATAGGGTACCTGCAGGAGGCCGTTTTTTGGAAACATCAGTGGTACCAATTCACTCTGCAATTCACAATTTCTCTCAACAATGTGCAAACAAAAAACACAAAAACATGCACAGCCTCCAGCTTCAAGATTATATGTATCATAATCGCCTTGGTTTTCTTAGTGAGTGACATAATAAAAATGTTATACTTAAAATTTCTTATGTCAATAATAGATTGTTTTAATCTGCTTTACATACTGGGTTTCTTTTTTTTTTTTTCTAAAAAAAAAAAAAGCTCATTTTAAACAAATCATCAAATTAAGAGTTAAGCCATCAGCAAAGGCAAGTTCAGAAATGACCATGAAGTCTCTGGCATGACTCCTTCAACGATGTCAGGTGGGACCAACGCACACATGAACACCCCACTTCCCACTTTCACAAGAGCACTGTGCTACGGATGGGAAGATTTTCTCCCCCGGATAGGGTTCTTAGCAGTGGAAATTGTCTAGGGGCAAAAGCTATGACAATTTATCTTATACAGAATGTTCATATCCGTAAGTGGGCTAAGTCTCCTACATTATCCGTAAGCTGTGTGGAGTGTTACTTTTTTGCCACAACTGGACTGTTATCAGTATGGGTATAGTCCTCAGTAGTTCAAACATTTTCTGAAACGCATGACATCTAGTGACTGTAAACACACACACAGGCACAAAATGGCAACTAACACCTATCTGCCAGCCACTATGGTCAACATTATACTTGAATTATACAATTCTTACAAATCTATTGAAGAGACTAGGATCATGCCCTTTTAAAACAGAACACTGGAGTCAAAAGCTATGAAGTGAAACTCCACCCTCGGTCTACCTGGCTGCAGAGCCTGTGTCTGTCTTGCCACGCGACTGCACCATGAGACAGGCCGTGCTGGCCAACGGCACATGAGTGTAGGAACAGAGAGCTATTTGTTACACTGACTTCCTAAATATGTGCAGACGACGCTCGTCGGCATCTACTGAATACAGAAAGGCAACGGCTGGCAGGCAGCACGAAACCTTCTGTGGTTTTAGTCCGATAACAAGACCAGGGTTAGTAATAGAGGTTTCAAGGGCCTCAAACCTCAAGAAGTATACTTCTTTTTTCTTTTATTTTTTTGAGACAGAGTCTCGCTCTGTCACCCAGGCTGGAGTGCAGTGGTGCGATCTCCGCTCACTGCAAGTTCTGCCTCCCGGGTTCACGCCATTCTCCTGCCTCAGCCTCCCAAGTAGCTGGGACTACAGGTGCCTGCCACCACGCCTGGCTAATTTTTTGTATTTTTAGTAGAGATGGGGTTTCACAGTGTTAGCCAGGATGGTCTCAATCTCCTAACCTTGTGATCCACCCACCTCAGCCTCCCAAAGTGCTGGGATTACAGGCATGAGCCACTGCGCCTGGCCTGTATATCTCTTTAATTATTAATTATCCTCAAAGTATTTTAAACTATTTTTCTGACATAATTTCCACATATTTATAAAAACATGTAAAACATTCCATATAGAAGCAGCTTTGATCTCAACCATTTTTTTACATGATTGATAGTTCTTTAACAATGAAATTCATGGCTGGCTAACCTACATATACTAAAGTTTAGATGAAGTTAAGGCCCTGAAGTGGTGTGTTTTCCACAGACAGGCCCTGAGGAGAGTGCAGGCCCAGCTCGAGGCAGCCTCTGCCTGTCAGAAACGTCTGTGAAGTCTCGGATGCATTTGAAATTTGCCCCCTACTTCACAGTATATTTGCTTCGAGTGAAAGCGGTGTGGTTCCTTCTTGCCCCAGACCTCAGAATAAAAGGAGAACTCCAGGAAGATTTGCCACATGGAACGTGCAATTTTCAGAACATGGACCCTAAAGGAAAAGAATGTTTGCAAAAAATGTCATACATGTCTCGCTCTGTTGCCCAGGCTGTGGTGCAGAGGCATGATCTCGGCTCACTGCAACCTCTGCCTCCCGGGTTCAAGAGATTCTCCTGTCTCGGCCTCCCAAGTAGCTGGGATTACAGGCACACACTACCACAACCGGCTGGTGTTTCTGTATTTTTAGTAGAGACAGGGTTTCACCATGTTGGCCAGGCTAGTCTCGAACTCCTGACCTCAGGTGATCCACCTGCCTAGGCCTCCCGAAGTGCTGGGATTACAAGCGTGGGCCACTACACCCGGCCTGTTTTGTTCTTATACTGTGTTGCTTATTTTGTTCAGATATTAACCTCAACAACTCAAAAGTCATGGTTTTCTCTTTTGAATACCACAATAGGATATCATTATATCTAGAAAATGAAAAGGTATTATTATTTTCTACAATTTTTATATCCAGTTTAGAGTATATTCTTTTTTCAGCACTACTGCACTACTGTTCCAATTCTGTTCAGAAACTGTACCTTCAACATTAAACTTTTAATAAAATTATCTGAATTATTACCAATGTGGCTGCATCAGAGGATTTCTAAGATTCCCCATTTGACAGGAACCCAAGAAAAGAAGACGATTCTTTTGGTTTCTTGTTTCTACGCGGGTGGGAGTCTTACCCTCGAGTCGCCGTCCAGCAGGCAGCGGGAGATGATGGTGTCTAAGAACACCTCGTGTGCAGCAATGATGTGATCCAAATCCTGGGCCTGCTGGACTTTGTTCCAAAGCTCATCCCAAGAACATTCAAGCACCTGGGAAACAACAATTTAAAGACGCGAGATAAGCTCATGTTCTTCCTAGTGTAGCATCACTCATTAAATATATACCACCTATGGGAGGCTGAGGTGGGCAGATCACCTGAGATCAGGAGTTCGAAACCAGCCTGGCCAACATGGCAAAACCCCATCTCTACTAAAAATACAAAAATCAGCTGGGAGTGATGGTGGACGCCTGTAATCCCAGCTACTCAGGAGTCTGAGGCAGGAGAATCGCTTGAACCCAGGAGGCGGAGGTTGCAGTGAGGTGAGATCGCACCATTGCACTCCAGCCTAGGCGACAGCAAGACTCCATCTCAAAAAAAAAAAAAGAAAGAAAGAAAAAATTATGTATATATATACACACACATAAATATACACATATATATACATACACACATATATATACCATGCCAAAGCCAAGACGTGACTTATTTAAACTAAAATCAACACAATGACTGTAGTGTACCTCAAATGTGATGTAATACTGCATCTGATGAATGAAATGGACCATCTCAGAGGCCAAAATGTGACACTGGTGCAGCACCCCGGAGAACTCTGCAAGGGAAGAGCTGACGTCAGAGGTGCAATGCAAGTACACTTACCGACAATGCACTGTTCTCCCTTACCCACCTGCAAGCTACCTTAAATCAAAAAATCAGTCATTTAAATTCTCGACCCCTTAACAGGAAACAACCTCTCCATAACCAATTTCTGTGTAGTTCAAGCTAAACAAAAATTTAGCTATCTAACCAAGTAGTACTATACTACTTTACCTAATAAGGGCCTAATAAGGAATATATGAAACAAAATATAATTGTATTTAAAAATTAAATACAAAACATTTATTTTCTAATAATGCAGTGCACTGAATAAATAGAAGCTCTACTTCATGGCTTTACAATTAGTTTGCCTGCTGTGCATGAAACATTTACTATTCCCTGGCTCTCTGGAGATAAAGGTGACATTTCTTTAAGGAACCGACTGTGGCCTTACCGCCTGTGAGAAAGAGGAGCCTCGAAGGAGGTCAGCGATGAGCTCAGACTCTCCTTTTATCCTTTAGGAGATCACACAGCCATCACCAGGCTGGAAGGTCACCACAGAGCACAGTTCTCTGCTCGCACTTTTAATTTTTTGTTCAAAGACTATGGCAGCATATTGTTACACTAATGTATGTGATGGCTCAAATCAGAGCTAGGCCCATCAGTGAGGTGATTACAAAAAGGCTTTATAACACGGGTCAGCTTGGACATGTTTTGTTACTGCTTCAAATGCCCTCAATGAGTTACCTCGATAACGAGATCGAGACTTGCTATGCATGCAGTTGTGTGAGACATCAGTCTTGCCTCTTCTCAAGACAGTAAAGAAGAAGTGGGACTTAAGCCTCTTTATAGAGTGTGTAAAAATAACAGTGGCAATGCATACTTTTTAAAAAATACTCTTTCTGTAGGTTAAAGATCAACTGACACCTTGCAGTTTTGCTGTCTTGGTTTAACACATGACAGCTTGGTTAGTAGAGAAAAGTGGGAGAGGAGGAGATAGAATTCTAACCCTTATAAAATGTAAATTCTTAAATAGATGATCAACTTATACAAGCATGAAATATGTATGTGAATTGTATGAACGCTGTCCGAAGGCACAGATTCCACTAACGGGCAGCACTGCCATCCGACCCTGGCACCCAGTCTCCAGGGACACGCCGTGCACCGGGGAAAGGAGGAGGACGTACTGCAGAGAAGGACACTCCTCACCTGCCCAGTGCCTGGGCCTCAGGAAGGGGCTAGAATTCTCGAACACAGAGGCTCAGGTGAGGGAGAGCCAGAGAGTTGTAAAGCAGACAGTGATATACATTATACACCAGCACTTACCTAAATGAAATATATGGCAGCCAGTAACAAAAGATGTTTAAAAAAATAAATTTCAAAAGACAAAAAAAGAACTTGCTTTCAAGGAGGCAGAAGAATTTTTAGTTAGGGATCATTGATGGCAGACTTAGATAATGCACCTTTCAGATGGATAAAATTCATTTTTTAAAGGGAGGGATGACACACTGTCCCTCAGGCAATGAAAAGGCAGGAGGTGGCAACCTAACCACCAGGAGCTCCAAAGGGCCCTCGTCCACATCCACGCACCGCCCAGCACCTCGCAAGGGAACACACCCACTCAAGGGCTCAAGCGCCTCCCCTATGACTGATGGATCAGAGGCATATCCAAGATTTACTTACAAAGTTGACAACTCTACAAAGAATCCTCAGCGCTCCTTACGTGGCCCCACAGACAGTTAAACACAGTGAACTATAGCGTCCACAATCATGAGATGCACTCTCAGCTCTAAGACCCTCAGAAGAGACCCAGCTGCCCTCAGACCTGTGACATCTGCTGAGCATCTGTACCCACGGGGCTTCCTGCAGACCCGTGACATCTACCAAGCATCTGTCTCATGGGGCTCCTGCAGCACAGCGTGCACTCCACATACCCCAAGTATCTTTCTTGCCATTAGGAATCTACAACCCACAGATATGGTCAATGTGTATCCGAAGAATGGGTTCAGCTTTGAGGTTCATCTGAAATCCTAGAATTATGAGTGTACTTTTCCCTACTAAAACTATAAATACAGTCTAAGATTTCTAATCAAGTAATACTCAAAACCCCTCGAACTACAATTCCTTTTCAATGTAAAGGGGCATAATAAAGTGTTGTTTTAAGTGATGTTCAGCCGTGTTATGGTTTCAGTGAGATTCTAAGGACAATAACTACCACCTGCACTCAACTTTAGGTTTTAACGCAGAGCTCAAATGAGAGGTCTGTGTCTTCCCCCACTGAAGTCACTGAACTTTAATGGAAAATCTATAGCCAGTCTTCCCTGGAGAACAGTGAGTATTTAAAACATTCTACAGGTGCACAGAGTGTACATATATTTGTCCTCAAGCTATTTCTCGGATGTGATTTGATTTCTTTCCAGTGCAGCAAAGTTATATGAAATAGTTTAGAAACCACTTGTGGAAGGTTTTTGTATTTTTATGTTAATATTATCACAGAACTCTGGTGGATCTTTTCACTGGAAAACAAACCGACGAATCCCACAAGTCACATGCCATGACTCACTCACAGGTCTCACCCTGACATCCGATGTCTCCATCGACCCTTCCCCAGGTACATGCTCAGTGTGATCCTAAAATTTAGCACTGCTGTGCACTTGTGCACAGTGAGCACAATCTGTTTTATTTTCTAGCCTTTTCAAGCAACTACTCAGGTTATACTTATCCATCCTGACCTCCTTCAGAGAAGGTTGAAGCTGAATGACAAAATTGTAGATTTCATCTAAAAATGAAAGGTGAAACTTCACCTAAAAGTTTACCTTCACCTAAAAATGCGAAGCAGGCTACTATCAGCACTTTCTTTGAGGGACTTTAGATTTGTTACAGAAGCAAAAAAATTTTTTCTGGCTATTCTCCATTTTCTAGCTCCTGCTGGGGGCTGCGTGTGTGATAGATGCAGCTCAGTCCCATGAAAGCTCAGGTCTGTGCTACTCTGCTCCGCCTGCATTTCTGAGGCTTCCTCCAGAATTATTCTCAGGGTCAGTCAAGCCGGCAGCATCTGAGTAACATGCTGGTTTCTCATGGCACAAATATGCTTTTGCTAACGTCTTCTACATTTCACTGTTGTGCTATTTATGAAACCAGGAATTTTTTTCTCTGGCTTCAAATCGGTCTGAAAGTAGATACACAGTGATTAGTGATTAAATCACTAATTCTATTTCAGAATCTCTGATTTTCTTGAGTGTACAATTTCTCTGATTAATGTTCTAGATTCTTTAATGTCACGCTGGGAAATAAAAATGCTACTGAATGGCCACAAAACAAAACAAACACATCTACCAAACAACACTGTCATGCAATGCTCAGTTCCAGCCTAAACTCCTGACATCCCACTCCAGCCCATCCCAGTGCTGCCTGGGGCCTTCCCCTTCTCTCCCTCACTCTCAGCCTCAGCATCCCGCAGCCCTGGCCCCACCAGGTTTGCATTGCTTTGCTGTCTTGGCATTGGCTCTGCCTGCATCCCTCGTGCCCCCTAGTCACTCCAAGCCCGCCTCTCCCTCCTGGCTTACCCTTAAAGGCTAACCCATACCCCCTCACTCTGAATCCATCTAACCACCTCCTGGCCTGCGTACACGCATCACCTGGTCCTGCTGGCGCCACAGCCCAAGTTGCCCTCGAATCCATTCCCTTCCCTCCAGCCCCGCAGCTGCTGTAACCATAAAGGCCAACGTCACCGCACACGGATTATTACAACTGGCTGCCCTGCTAACCGCCACGGTCGCATCCCAGGTTCATTATTCTCAACTACCTGATTCCAGACCTTCAGGACGTGCTCCTGGCTGGGCTCTCCAGCCCCATGTTGCAGCACAGTCCCCCTCCACAGCTTAGCTGAACATGCTGCTCTCCTCCCCACTGACCCGAAACAGCTCATCCTCACCTGTCAGGGGCCAGCCTGGACACCATCACCACTGGAGCCTTCTGGAACCACCCACGTCTGTCAGATGCCTCATTTAAACATTTCCATGCCACTTGGTTTTTCCCGTATCGATTGTAAGTTCCTGTGTAAACGTCTGTTCTGCCCTAATAGGCCATGAGCTGCTTGGCCACAGGGAGCTGGTTGGTCACCTCGTCACTGGGAACCAGCAACAGGGAGCACTAAGTGGGCCCTCAATGATGATTTCCTGAAAGAATGCGTGATTTGGACACTCGACGTCAGAGCAGGCAGTCTGCATTCCTCCAGATCTTGAGTACTCAAACTCACACCTTTCAAAAGGTTTCTATAAGGCCAGTTTAGCAACAATGTGAATACAGGTGTTCTTGCCTTTTACAGTCTTAAAGTACTACCAGCGAATACAGCTTTCCTTCTAGAAAAATCATCTCTTATTGTGTCTACAATGAGTACGGAGGACAGCATCTTCAATGGTCTTCTTTTGAGACAAAGCTCCTTGACAGTGAGAGACATATGGTTGCTGCTGTGAGGATGCTGCTACTGAAAAGAAACCTCGTAAAACCATCCACATGACAGAAGTCTGAAATCCCTACAATATCACAATTATTTTTCTTTCCCAAATGAGAAATTAAACACTACAGGCAACAGTATTTCTGAACTTCTAACTGCTCTAAGGCTATGATGACTATGAACTCAATTCACAAGGCACAACTAGTCCTTTAGTTCCTAAAAAATTCCACATATACCTGCCAACATGCCTAGGATCTCTTTACCCAGCACTCTGAAAATATATTTTAGGCACATGTTTTAAATGTGTTTTTATGGCTGACCCACAAGTAACTATATAAGAATCCCAAAAGCAAAGCAACATTGGCAAAAGGTCCAATGAATACAGGATGCACATCTCCTACAGGGCCGATGCCACACTGGACGGCCGATACACAAAACTGGGCGGCCACTATCTCCTCCCGCTTGGGCAGCAGCTAAGCGCCAGGCTCTTCTGTAATTCTCCGCTGACCCCTAAAGGCTGTCGAAAGAACTTCAAGATTGACTCAAACACCAGCTCTTAAGGACTTGTTCAGGCACCTTCCACCAGAACCCCCTCACATGCGGAGATGCCCCTATAGATAGCATCGAGTACTGCTAAACATTATATTTGTTTTTTTAGAAAAGACCTTAAAACAATTTGTTCACAATTTCAAAATCACCTCCTCAACCCATATTTATAGTGATGCTACTGTATTTCAAAGTGATCTTATCAAAGTCACTTTAAATCTGATTTATTTTTCTCAAGACTAAGGATCCAAACAACATTTGTTAAGAACTAGGATTGTTTTCAAAGTCTCTAACCACCTTTAAGGATCTCATCCTTACATCATCTGCATTCCTGCTCTCCCAGGCAGGTAATCACGGCAACAGTGAACTTCGGGGGCACTCACCACAGGCAGGTGCTGTTCCAAGTACTTTCACTCAGACTTAATCCTGACAACACTAGGAAGTAAGTGTCATCGCCACCTCATCCCCCAGATGAGGAAACTGAGGCAGAAGATCAAGAAATCAGCTGAGGCCACACAGCCTCAGAGACAGGTGGTGGGGTGGGGACCCCCCGGGCAATGTAGCTCTAGCACCAACGACTCAGCTTCAAGTTTCTATCAGTTGGAGCCAGGCACAGAGAACTTTTTATATCTGTATTTGTATGTTTCACTAAGGATCCAAAAGACTTTTGTTAAGGATCTTTTGGATCCTTAGTGAAACATATGAATGATGAGTGAAACATACAATGAATACAGCAAGCACACCTCCTGCAGGGCCGAGGCCACACTGGACGGTTGATACACATTAAGGATACAAAACACAGGATACAAAAACACAGATAGATACACAAAGAAATTTTTAAAGAGAAAAACTTCAATTCATCCTTTATCATTCACTGAGTCTAAGACACTGTCATTTGTAAGATGAATCGTTACTATATGAATCATCAAGAAAGTAAAACAGTTGCCAATCACACTGACAGACACCCTGACCACAGTCCTGTGCGGGGAAACACCCTCTGAACCCACTGCTCAGATGGGCCCCTCACAGGGCACTGCTGGCCCGTGGGCACCTGCCTTTCCTGGTAAGATAAAATCTGTGGTGCTGCTTTACATGGAAAAGTGGCATTTTGGTTCTTCTCTCAATAATAATTATGTGCTTCATGGATTTCAAGTTTATGCTCCACTGCTATTTCTACACCTTTCTGCAAACACAGTAACTTTTCATTTCAAAACAGAGCCAGGGTGGAGCCAGGGTGTAATCTTTTTGAAGGCAATGAACCGCAGCTGTGGCCAGTACTAAAGGCTGTGCTGTCGGAGCACAGAGCCCAGCTCCAGGAACCAAGAGGAGCTGGGGCCAGGTTTACACAGCTGCAGGCAACAGGAGCCTGCAGCTCAATAGACTTTAAGACACACTGAGAACATGAAAACAATGTGTATCTTAGACGTGATAAAATATGGTTAAAAGGAAAACCAAAAAAAAAAAATGTAGTATGAGCTATTAAACCTTGATTTACCTTATTTTTCAATATATTGGGCCAAAACCAAATTTGGGCCAATCCAACCTTTTCAGATTCTGGGTCTCAGGCTGCTCTCCACTATACACTAGGGAGGTTTGACTGTGGTATCTCCAAAGTGCCTTCTACTTGAAAGTTTTCTAATTATAAGGGACCTGCTGGTTTAGATGTGGCCCCACCAAGCTATTTCCATGGCCAGACACTGCTCTTCAATACCTACACAAGGAAGCTATTCATTTAGACGCTACTTTTCTCGAGAGCACATTTCATTCAGTGGGATTAGAAAAGATAAAGGAAAACCTGTAACTTATTACATTTTAGACAAGAAATAATTTAGTGTCTAGTGTACAAGCTCTAATTTTAAAATGTAGTATTATTTACATCTCATTTTAAGCTAGTGGAGTTCCATTATCTTAAACAGTGGCTGAGCACAGTAGCTCACGCCCATAACCCCAATACTTTGGGAGGCCAAGGTGGGCGGATCACTTGAGGCCAGGAGTTCGAGGCCAGCCTGGCCAACATAGTGAAACCCCATCTCTACTACAAATATTAATACAAAAAATTAGCTGGGCCTGGTGCACATGCGTGTAATCCCAGCTACTCAGGAGGCTGAGGAATGAGAATCGCTTGATCCTGGGAGGCGGAGGTTGCAGTAAGCTGAGATCACACCACTGTACTCCAGCCTGGGTGACAGAGCAAGACTCTGTCTCAAAAAAAAAAAAAAAAAAGCCCAGGCACAGTGGCTCATGCCTGTAATCCCAGCACTGGGGGAGGCCAAAGTGGGCAGATCACTTTAGGCCAGGAGCTTGAGACCAGCCTGGCCAACACGGTAAAACCCCATCTCTACTAAAATTACAAAAAATTACCCAGGCGTCGTGGCGGGCACCTGTAATTCCAGCTACTCAGGAGATTGAGGCAGGAGAGTAGCTTGAATCTGGGAAATGGAGGTTGCAGTGAGCCAAAATCACACCACTGCACTCCAGCCTGGGTGACAGAGAGAGACTCCATCTCAAAAAAAACGTAAACGTAAATCTCCACTAACCACTGTTCCCTGAGAACTTCAGGGACCATTTCAGAGAATTAACATTCTCTTAAGAGCCCTCTAAAAACTCACTGTCTAAACATTAATTTTTGTCTCAGATGAGTAAGTTAATGTCTTAAAAACCAGAGGAAAACTAAAAGTGTTATTTCTGAATCAGACTTGTATTAGAACCTGACTACGTAAATTTCATCTTGATTCTTCATGAAAGATGAACACATCCTTGTTTTCCCTCAAGAACATAAGAGATCGATTTTATTTCTAATAAAGACCAAAAGCAAATTATTTCAATGTCACTGTTTTGAAAGGGGAAAGGGAGGGAAGCTGAGGGAGAAAGAAAAAGCCTCCATTCATTCCCTCCCCACCCCACACAAAGGCTGAGAAAGAATACAGGCTCAGTTACCTGTATTGGTCTATTTCATTTTGTGAAATGTTATCTGAAACATGAATTTAGTTTCCAGTAGTAGAAATATTTTTTAGATTAATTGAATCTAACAAACCATTTTAGTATTAGCCACTGTGTTTTTTCCAGCTGACTGGCAAATACATAAAAAGCTGCTACCATCCAGGATTGGTAAAGCCATGAAAAGCAGACAATCTGACATGACGAATGGGTGCGATCTTCTTGGTAGATCATGATCAAAAACTCTTGCCCCCAGCAAAGCACTGTCACATGTAACTACTTACTGCACACCACGGAGCAAGTTTCTACTTTGATGAATATTGCTAAAATAATAGGGTGATACCGTTGATACTTTAAGTAAGACTAAGCTGTCCTCTGCACACCACGCCCATACAAGGCCCCGTGGCAGCTGTTGATGGGAGCTCTCTACAGGGTCTGTCTGTACTCTGCTTCAGATTTATCATTAGCAGGACATTTCTAATGGGCTGGATTAGCAAAATCAGCTAGCTGATTTCTGCTCATGAAGCTGCTTGGCCATGAACTACTTTAAAATACTTCTTTATTAAAGGTAAGAACACTGATACCCCAACAGAAACACAGGTAAAACAATTCCTGAAAAAGGAAATATGGTAGTCCCCCATACAGTTTCTCTTTATGCTGTTTGTCACCTGCTGTCAACGGCAGTCCAGAAATAGTACATGGAAAATCCCAGAAATAAACAATTCATAAGTTTTCAATTGAGCACCGTTCTGAGTAGTGATGAAATCTCACACCATCCTGCTCCATCCTAGCCAGGAAGTTAATCAACCCTTTGTCCAGCAAATTCATGGCGTATCCAACCCCACCGTTAGTCACTCAGTAGCTTTCTCAGTTATCAGGTCAACAGATCACGAGAAAAAAAGGTGAGCACAGTACAGTGAGATCTTTTGAGAGAGACATAACACCCACATAACGTTCGTAATAGTATGATGTTAAAATAATTCTATTTTGTCATTAGTTATTGCTGTTAATCACTTACTGTGCCTAACCTGTAAGTTAAACTTTATCATAGGTATGTACATATGGGGAAAAGCAGTATACGTAAGGTTTGATACTATCTGAGGTTTCAGCATCCATGGGGTGGGCAGGAGGGTCTTCGAATATATCCCCTGTAGATAAAGGGAATACGATATAATACAGCAAAACAAAGAAAAAAGAGGCCAGGCGTGGTGGCTTATGCCTGTAATCCCAGCACTCTGGAAGGCCAAGGTGGGAGGATCACTTGAGCCCAGGAATTTCAGGCTAGCCTGGGCAACAAAAGGGGACCCCATCTTAAAAATAAAAATAAAAGTGTTCACCCTCATCAATCATTTTAAAAGCATAACATTTAAAAAGCATAAAAGCTAAAATGAACTTCCATTTTCACCTATGAATTGACAATTTATTTGAATTAATAGCCAATGTTAGCAAAAACAGTGATACAGACAACTTTCAACAATACGATCTGGGCTTACTGAGATGTGAACTAAATTGGTACATATTTCCCAAAAAGTGATCTGATAATATCAATAGAGTTAGAATATGAATACTTAGTAAATAAAAAGTCAAACTAAAATTGAAACTTTAAGCAAGCAGTTCCACTTCCATCTATTCTCAAGAAATATTCAGAGGCATATTTATAAAAACATGCATGGCATTATTTATATCAGCAAAAAATTGGAGAAAAAACAACTACACGTCCAAAGAGAAATGATGAAATCACATGTACATGAGGTAATATCGTGCTATTAAAAATGGTTCAGAAAAAGTTTCAATAGCGAGGGGGAAGGATCAGCAGAAGAAGCTGGAGTCAAACTCTGTGAAGCAGGATCCTAGCGATATAAATAAATTTTATAAATAATAAAATATGCATTTTCCCATACATAGAAAACTGATCAAAAAATTTATTAGTTATCTCCAACTAGAAAACAAAACTCATTATTGATATTCAATACAATAAGAGAAGAGCAAACTGACACAGATGTTGCTAAACTGATAATCAGATCAGAAAACTATATCGCAACCAGCCCATATTTCAAGTTGATATGGAGCTCAGCCTTCACAGAGGCTTATTTTGACATGTGACAATGACAGCATCAGTTTGGCCTTGAATTGGTCTCAATCCACTATAAGAAAGATCCTGCCTCGTGAAGGGGGCAGCCAGGAGCCAATCTACTTGGTGGTATTCATAAGAACACAGGGGGAAGGAAAAGTCCAGGCAGTAAGTACACATCCAACTAAAGCAACTGTGAGCAAGGGAATCCGCAACAGTGGCGAGGACAGTGTGAAACCATGGAGAAAGGAAACCCGCAGAGCCCCAGGCGTGCATGCAGTCCTCTCAGCACGGCCCTCCTCCCGCCTCCCCTCCAGTGGCAGCACATTCACAAGAAGGGCACCCTGCCCGCAGCCATCACTGCCTTTAAAAGAAAATCTCCCCTTCGCTTCCCTCTCAGCTAATTCAGAGGATTCCTACCATTCATTTCCCACTATAGTCAAGTATCAACACCCAATAAAAACCGACAATTCTACAAGTCATTGTTGGCTCAGACAGGCAACTCCCTGCCCCACAGCCTTCGGTGGGGGTCTCTATTCTGGATCTCTGGTAGCTGCTCAGGGATCAGCCTGTGAGCTGGTAAAGAAGCAGAGATCATGAACTGCTTTCTCCAAACAACTGCTCTCTTTTTATTCTTAATAATTACTTTTCACCAAAGGATTAAAGGCATATACCATTTAGTTCTTCTTTAGAGACATACCTACTGAAATACTTTCTCAAAGGTTCTGACCAAATCAATTTTATATAAAGACTTCAAAATTACTTGTAATTTAAGTCATTCAATGTTTATAACATTAAAATAATCTTGACTATCTGATAACTAAGAATTTTTACTATAGTTTTAGATTGTTTTAAATATTATATTCCCATGTTCTGGTTTATGGACAAAACATTAAAGAAATTCTCAAAAACAATTTAGTTAAAACACTGTGTGAATTTTAAATGAGTCAGTGATTTATTAAACTGCTTTCCTTAAAAATAGGCAATTTTTTAAAAGTATATATATGAACATTAGAATAAAAAATAAATGTGATTTTAAAAGAAAGTTCGCCATCTGAAAAAAATATATAGCTGTCACCGTGAGTCTACCTTAACTTCTGCGGAGTTGCTGGAAACCACACCCAGTGGGGGCTGGAGGCTGCTGGGAGTGTGTGCGGACCCGTGACCGTGCTGGGGGCTCACCTGGCATGTTTCTCAGGAGCTTTGCATTGCACATGTGTCCCTTCCGTATGTCGGTGAGGATGTATTCCATCCGTTTCGCCCTCCAGAGGAAGTTAAATACTCTTAGGTAGTGGCTCATACATTCTCGAGTAAACACCTGGGATAACAGCAGAAGACGAGTTTATAGTATTCCCACATAAGAATCCTCTCAGTACAGGTCTCAATCTTTTTTTAAAAAGGTACATTTTATCAAACTATCATAATATAACAACCACACTGATTACTACATGCTAGGCAGCATGTAAGCAAACTCACAGTAACAGAAGGCAGGCATTTTTATGCCAATTGTACAGATGGGGAAACAGAGGCCTAATGTTACACAGCTTGCAGTTTATCAGGATTTTCAATCCATTTTAGACTAGTCTAAACCTAGTCTAAAATGTGGACTCTTCACTACAACTCCCCCCAACCCGCCTGAGGGATCCGTGAGGCAGGGGTGCACTTTCTTCTGTAACAGTAGCTCCTAAGGGTGGTGAATCTCATGGAAGGTAGGCCTAGAAGAATCTCCAGTCTCAAAAGAATCCTTCAGGTTATTTTCACCCATTTACTTTTATTTTGGGTTTTTTTTTTTTTTTTTTTTTTTTGAGGTAAGAGTCTCACTCCGTCACCCAGGCTGGAGTGCAGTGGTGAGAGCTCGGCTCACTGCAACCTCTGCCTCCTTGGTTCAAGCGATTCTCATGCCTCAGTCTCCCAAGTAGCCAGAATTACAGGTGTGTGCCACCATGCCCAGCTAATTTTTGTATTTTTTAGGAGAGATGTGTTTTTGCCATGTTAGCCAGGCTGGTCTCGAACTCCTAGCCTCGAGTGATAGATTTGCGTTTTTTAAATAAATCTATGATATAAACTCTTCTCCTTGAGTCCTTCTACTAAAGTAGAGCTTTACATACCTAAACATTTAAGAATATTGCATGAGCTGTTTATGCACATGGCATGACAACTTTGACACTCTTAATGAGATCCGTAATACTACGAAATAATTATCTCTTATCTAGGCAATGTTCAGTTTACCTATTTGTCAAGGCACTCAGACTTTGTGAAGTAATCAATGCAATTTTCTGTACTATCGTATCTTTTATGCTATGAAAATAATACGTAATGTATGCAAATTAACAAGGCAGGAGATATGAAAGTTGCTAATTTAAATAATTTGTTAAGGCCAGGTACGGTAGCTCATGCCTATAATCTCAGTACTTTGGGAGGGAGGCAGGTGGATCACCTGAGGTCAGGAGTTTGAGACCAGCCTGGCCAATATGGTGAAACCCCATCTGTAGTAAAAATACAAAAATTAGCCAGACATGGTGGCTCGTGCCTGTAATCCCAGCTACTTGGGAGGGTGAGGCAGGAGAATCGCTTGAATCCAAGAGGTGAAGGTTGCAGTGAGCCAAGACTGTGCCACTGCACTCCCAGCCTTGGTGACAGAGTAAGACTCTGTGTCAAAAATAAATTAAATAAATAAATAATTTGTTAAAATATCACACTGCTTTTTGCATTGTAACTATTTTAAATTGTTTAGGATATAAGTCAAAAGAGAAAAAGCTAATTTGAATATGATGAGAAATTAAATTTTAGAGAAGTTATACACTTAAAATATAGTAGCTTTGATCAATAAAGGTTACACACAAGGAATTTATGTGTAAAAAGGAAATTGCACCAGCAGTTCCCATCTCACTGTAGACAGGAGAGATACACTTACCAGTGGCAGGTTTCTTACCCCCAAGAGGAAAGAGGGTGAGTGTGCCCTGATGCAATTATTTCAGCAGTGTGATATGCACCCTGAGAGGCGGGAAAACAGCACGAAGCAGGCTCTACCAGAACCACTACATAGAAATTTTAGAGCCCAACTATATTCCTTCTCAACAAAATACTTTTCCCAATACCTCAAAGAAATGCACTGTCCTTCTTCAGTATTTCAGATATAAAAATGATTGAAGTAAGTTTAGAGGGGCATCTTGGTCAAGGAAATTTATTCAAGTCTGATTACTTTAAAAATGAGCACTAAAAAGAGGCATTTTAATTGCAGACATGTAAAAAGACAGCTTTCCTGGTCAGCCTTTTATAATGTGGTAACTGTTATGTAGGTAAAAGCACTATGAACAAAGTACAGCTTCTTCCTCATTGGTTTAAATGAATACTAAATACCAAATTTTATCTAAGTAGTAAAAATATGATTACCCTAAAATACACTTTATAGTTCCTTTCAAATTATCCTAAACTAGTTGCCACAGTATAAGAATAATGGTACAAAATCAACAGTCCATTTATTAAGGAGTTGCTGAAACCTATGATAGAACAAATGATATTTTTAAGAATTTTTAAAATAATAGAGCATTTCTGTACTCAATAATCATTTAAAACACACACACAATTTTGGCTTAAGTATTCATTCAGTGAGTATATCTTAGATATCGAGTGATCACTTGAATTAGAAGTCCCCAGAGAAGAAAGCCAATTTCAAACAAAATGTTTAACCATCTTAATAGTTGTAAATACTATAAAATGATGCAGGATAATCTTACAGTTGCAATTGGTCCGTCAACATGATAATCGAGGCTGAAGACATCCCATCCAGTGTCACCTGGAGAGACCTAACAACAGAAACAAACACATAACTGCAAGACCTTAAGCTTATTGCTGAAGAACTTGTTAATGCAAAGAAAAAGCAGTAAAATAATGCCCAATTGTTAAAAACTGCTCAGCAGTTCTGAGTGCATCTTCTTGTTAACTTCTACAACCTCACCAATTAGGCAATAATGAGCACACAGTAGGTGCTCTGCAAACATCTGGCAATGAATGGTGTGTTTCTGAATGAATATTGTGAATATGTGTTTAAAATTCATTACCGTTTGCCTACAACAAAAACCCACTGCCTCTAAATATGTTCCAAATCTTTCTATTCCAAGATGACTCTTGCAATATTTGAAGAAAACCAACCATTCTGCTAATGATCTTTCATCACAACTAAATAAATAGTGGGTTTATGTTCATGATACCCATACCCTTAAGAAAAGTCATGTCCTACCAAACTGAAACTAAAAACATCAATTTTCTGATAAATACCATCGTCCACCATGTCTTGTGCTCCTGTTGGATTTACTATGAAAAGAAAGCACCATTTTCTAAGCATCTGTGATGTGCTACCCAGCACAGGGCAAGGGTCTCATGCGTTTTCTCCAACTTAAGCCTAGCAGCCCTGCAAGGCTCCCCGCTGCAAGGACAAACGGAAACCCAGATGGTGTAGAGGGAGGAGATGTGCTGACCAGGCAGTAACAAGCGACAGAGTGGAGTTCCTACTCAGGCTGCCCAGTTTCCAGAAAGATAACGGCTAGCTTTGCCTGAAATAACATGGAAAACACTCGCTAGAACAACCCAGCCCAGTGGGTCCTCGGTGCCGGGGCGGCGTTCCCAACACGCAGAGCCACAGTACCTCCAGCAGCCGCACGTCCAGCCTTCGCAGGATCTCAGGACTGTCAAACTGTGCGTTGGTGGCTCTGACAGCGGTTTCTAGAATTCCAGTCAAGTTATGCTGATACAAAGTCGTAGCTGGACGGACAAGTTCTGGTCTTAACAAATTTTTTAAAAATTAAAGAAAATATTACTTCAATTCTTAATGAACTTTAAAAAACATATAAACTATTAAAAGTAAGAGTTCAAATTATAAAAACTCAAAAGACAAATGGGACAAATACAACAATGTGGCAACAAAAGCTTCAGAGCATTAACTGCAAACAGGGCTTACTAATTATTGTGGAGCTACATTTCTTTAAAATCTCAAAAATACTGATTTTGGCCAGGAACATTTGCTCAAGCCTGTAATCCCAGCACTTTGGGAGGCCAAGGTGGGCGGATCACCTGAGGTCAGGAGTTTGAGACTAGCCTGGCCAACATAGTGAAATCCTATCTCTACTAAAAATACAAAAATTAGCCCAGCATGGTGGCGGGCACCTGTAATCCCAGCTACTTTGGAGGCTGAGGCAGGAGAATCGCTTGACCCCAGGAAGCAGAGGTTGCAGTGAGCCAAGATCACGCTGGGTGACAGACAGAGCGAGACTCCATCTCAAAAAAAAAAAAAGATTTTGATTCAGCTTAAATTGAAAGTACTTAAATGTGCTATACATGTTAACAAAGTTTTCAAACTTCAGGCTGGCCTATGAGTAGCATGAGCTGATATAATTTCCTTTTAGACCCAATGGGAAGAGGAGAGGTCTCCATCAAATCAAAGCAATTAGGTACATGGATGTCATGATTCTAAAGGGCCAAGAACCACTACACTTTCAGCAAGCATGTCTTGAGGGTTACTGATATCTGCTTTTATAAACATAAAGCTAACACGTCTCTAATCTCTAATCAGGGGGTGACCAAGTTAAGATCACTAATCAACTCAGGTAGACGTGTAAGCTCTGCAACCACAGGGCAGAGACAAGGTGAAAAAGACACACAACGTCAAATAAACCTAAAAACTAGGAACTTAAAATATGACATTGAGGAGAAATGAATTTTTCATTTTATAGCAAGCACGTGATACTTTCAACATTAAGATTGGGCACAAGGCAAATGCATTCAGGCGGCTCTATGATGTGACCTATGACACCATCAGGGTCCTCCAAACCTCACTTTGGCTCCTCATCTCCATCTGCACCAACTGACCCACATACACACCCCATTGCTCCCACGGCATTAGAGAACATTTCCCCTTTAAAAGCTCATCACCACTCATACTTCAAACAGGTGTTGACCTCATCACGACCAGCATTTACTGTACTAGTGAGCCTTCTTTTCTTACAAACTTGTTAGCAGGCATCAGCTATGACTAAGGCATGAGAGTGTCACAAGCCAGCTATGGCTGTGTATGCCTCAAAAAGCCACATGAGTTTTCACACAGGAGACTGGCTTCTGGCTAGAACGTAGGATGTAAGAGCTTGCATGTCTCAAACAGTGGTTCTCAATGTGTAGCCCCCACAAATGCAGCATCACCAGCAGCTAACTGGCTGGAAATGCAAATCCTCCACCCCACACCTGAGAATCTCATTCTCTGAAGTGGGCCCACAAGCTACTGCAGCAAGCTTTCTAGTCTGTGATACACTGAAACTTGAGGACCTGAGGCCTAAAACAATTGCTTGCGGAGCACTGGCAGGGTTCACAGCTAAGTTACTATTTTGTGTCTTAAAGGGAACATTTATCTTACTTTAAGTGTCCTAAAAGGAACACCAAAAAAGAAGTTTCATTCTTCTAAACATTTGGGTGAAAATCTCCAGGCCCAGGCTGTGGACCCCTGGGATGCTCATGCCCAGGCTCACACTGCCTGGGCCAGGGTCTGCACTGTCTCTAGACCTAGGAGCACAGCAGGCTCTGGTCCAGAACTGGTGGAGAAGGACATACATTTAACTCTGGAAGGGAAGATGCCATGAGAAATGTCAGGGAGCAAAATGAGAAGGGTCATAGTTTTGTTCTGATGTGAACATTAACTACAAATATAAAAGTAAAATTCAACTTTAAAATATATATTTTATTTTTCAGCTTTACTTCAAACTCAAGCTAAAGTTAATTGCGATCAGACCAACTCCTCATACATGAAGACTGTAAGCCCCACAGTTTTGGAAAGAAATGCCAGTTTCTCTTATGAATAAAGCACAGAACATGACAATGATGCTCTGCTGATAACCAGAGAAAAATAAAGGGGTTTCACCTTTTGAAAATTTTACATTCTTTTCAGATTTTATTTTAAAAAGCTCGAAGAATTTAACTCATTTTCTTTTAATATAATTTATTCTTTTAAACACAAGATTCCTTATCATGTCAAATATATTACTTATTTATAGAAATCAAAATAGTGCCTTACTTTAGCAAGTCCATTAAGTGCCTTATAAAGTCTCCTTGACCAAGAAGCAGGTACCGCCTCATTGCCTGCATGTGGTCCAGCAAGCTGTACTTTTTATTGAGAACATCCAACAGGTATTTGCTGGTCTCAAAATAAGCAGCATCAATCTTCCCCTGAAATGCATTTTCTAAGTCTGTGAATAGGTCTGCAGCTGTAAAGAACAACAAGGAAGAGCACACATGCATATGTAATTTGTATGTCCACAGAGGAGAAAATGAAGGCACACACATCCAGACTCAGGGCCAACCACTGTCTGTGGTATCAGTAACAGACTGACCCCAGGCACAGGCAGCTGGACATTCCACAAATGAGACCAGAGCCCTAAGACCACACAGATGAAAACAATTCTGCCAGCTGGGTTCACAGCAGACACCTACATGTGTGTGTTCATGATTTCCAAATCCCTTAATACACTGTAACTAACCGTAAATCTCACCAAAACACACTGGTAATAGGTCAAGTCAGTGCTGAGTCACCCTTCCATACCCATAAGAAGTTTCCATAAATTAGTCTTAAGACCAAAACAGCACATGCAAATAAGCTTTGTGAATTGTACAACTCGCAAAAGTTGAATAGTATTATCATGCACTATAGAGTGAACTCTACGGAGATTGCTGGAGACGTCTAGGGGACAAAACCAGATTGTCACCAATAAAGACGCCTGGCTCTAAGCAGTAACATAGCGGAAGAAAGCATTTCCATAGCTTTCTATTGAGAAGAAATCGCAGGTGGAGACTATACACATAACAGAGCTTCTTACAGTGCTGATTTACATCTACAAAGCACAAAACCATTTTTAAAACTTACATGAATACTTCATTTCATTAAACCCACAATAATACTTAAGCTAGACAATAACCCCAGTGGAAGGAACAACCTCAGACTGAGAGAAGGCAAAACGCTAGCTAAAGACTAAGCAAAGACAAGAAAGGTGAGATCTTCTGATTCAGAGTTTAAGTCTCTTTCCACTATCTGAGTTACCCAGTTTAAATATACCACAAGACTCTTACGATTTGTTTGTCCTTCAGAATAAGAAAGCAGTTAAGACAGGCCTATTTTAGTGTTGCTATTATTCCAATTACACACTGGCAGCAAAAAACTAAGATGCTCCCAGTGAAGAAACTAGTTATCTGAGGATGAGTGAGGTCTGCCTGGAATCATGACACCACGGAACCCCTTGATGAGCTCACCACAGTCCTGTTTTAAGGGCATGGGGTTCTATTTCCGTTGATCTACGTAGTTTTAATGATATAAAGATTTTCTCTAGAAATGTTTTCATTATACCCTTGTTTGAGTCATTAAAAATTTTCATTCCAAAGAGAAGGTTTGAATCAGTCTTAGCCCAAAGCAGCCTATGAAGACACAGAACCCGGAGCCTCTTCGGAACTCTCTTTGCTCCTTCAGAGTTGAGGCATCTCTCGTGCTCCAGTTTTTAAATTCTCACTATTTATTCTTTATTCACACTTTTAAATCTTCATAACCTTTTCACAGATAAAGATGAATTTGACATGTTCTCCTGTTTTTTGACCATTATTAGGATTCTTTCAGGATTTGTATCTTCTATCTTCCAGTTACACTATAAATACTCAACAGCAGAAACTGCTCTCCACAGACCCTGGCAGCCATGGACAGGAAGACGGGGACAGCAGGAGTCGTCACAGAGAAGCAGCAGCGTCAGCAGCAGCAGCGCCCCGTCACCCTTAGCATCTGCAGGGAACCAATCCCACAACCCCCACAGACACCAAAATCCCCTGATGCTCAAGTCTCTTCTATAAAACAGAGCAATATTTGCACCTAACCTACACACATCTTCCCACATACAGTAAATCATCTCTAAATTACTTATACTATCTAGCGCAATGTACATGCTATGCAAACAGCTGTTAAACTGTCTTGGTTTTTTTGTATTTTTTTAGTGGCTGCATTTTTTTTTAAGTGTTTTTGATCCTCAGTTGATTGAATCTGCAGATGTGGGGCGGTGGGTATGGGGGCCGCCGGCAGCACAGCAGACGCGACGCTCACACAAGCAGCAGCAACCTTCATGGAGAGCCTCCCGCACAGCAGGCGCATGGGGACGCCCTGTCCCAGGCACAGCCCATGTGTGTGCCGCCTTCTCTAGGAACTATGAAAGGTCACAACTCGAACACAACTGCTCTCCCAATTCTTCTTCCTTCCACCTCTTCAGTGTAGAAGCATTTCCCCAAAATCTGTATTGGATCACATCTATCTCTATTCCAGGAACTCATCTGGGGTCTATGCACCCCCGCAAAAAAAAATACACGTAAAATTAGGTCTGAATGCTTTAGGGTGAGAAGGGCCATGGCTCTCACACACCTGGAAAGGGTATCTGCCCTGGACCACACGGGAGCTCTTGCTACACACCATCCTGCCTTGTCCTGAGTTACCATGGTGAGATAAGTGCTTCCAAAATCTCTATATTCGGCCCTGACTTTTAACCAGTTTCAGTATAACATTTCCAATACATGCTGGAAGCTTCCACTAGGAAGTCCTCTCAGCTACTGAAAACCAAATTGCCCCAAATGACACTCCTCTCTCAGTGCTATGCTCTCCCGAAATTCCCTGCTGCCCTTCCGACTTGGCCTCACGAGCTCAGAGTTCTAGTACCATCACCGACTCTTCCTGATCCCCAGCCCTCCTGTCCAGAGAGCCAAGTCCTGTTAAGAGAACATCTGTCATTCCAGTAACACCCGTAGCTAAAACCACACCCAATAACCTATCCTACTTCCTACATGAGGTCCTAGTCTGTCTCTCTTTAGTGTGTCACATTATTAAATAATAACTTTTTATTTTCACTACAATCTTTAGATAAGTCCAATTCGTCCTATTTCTCATCTGCACTTTCATGCACGTTATTCCTTTGTCCTGGGCTGCACGATAACCCACAACCAAATTCTCCTCCTTCTCCACGGCCAGTGCAATTCCTGCCTCTTTCCAAAGCCTTCCTGTTGAGCCTTGCCTGAAAATACCCAAAGCGCTTCACCTGCACATCTCACGGCCCTGATCACTTTCACCTTTATTACTGACTACTGGTTATTTTACTACGCATCTCCTCTCCAAGACCAGACTAATAAGCTCATGAAAGGAACGGTCACGGTGAAGTCATCGTCTCTTTCCTGTAGCTACCACAGTGTCCTACGCAAAGTAAACCTTTTGAATGAACCATGACAATATAAATAGCAAATACAGCCAAAACTGGAGAGCTATAAACATAAGTTAGCCATACACAAAACATCATGAAATTACTGAGAGTGGGGCAGGCGGCAAATGGGGAAAAGGAAGAGAACGAGGGAAAGCCTCAGCACTTCCCACAGGCTGAACGCTCACGCGGCATTCTGAATGCAATAAACACAATAAGTGCAATAAGTCCTGGCTCTTCTCCAAACAAAGCCTTTGCATCCCGAAGAATGGGCTACCATTAGCAATATTTTTTCTGTTATTTCTTATTTTGGCACACTGCCACTTTATCATTTTAAAAAGTAACAAATTATTAAGAAGGACAAAATAGCTATACCTATCCCAACACTTACTGTATAACTGTATAAAAAGGAAATTAAAAATTTACACAGTACTATATATATATATATATACACACACATACATAATACTACGTATTAAGGTGTTTCAGAGAGTAATTCCAATAATCTATAAATCCTATGGTACAAAAAATACTTTTAAGTAATCTGTAACATCAGCACATCATCATCACCATCACCTCCACTATCATCACCACTATCACCATCATCATATCATTACTATCACCATCCATCACAATTATCATTGTCATTGCTATCATCACATCACCATCATCATTACCACCATCATCACCATCATCACCACCATCACTGCCACCACCATGCCATCATCATCACCGTCATCACCACCCATCCCCATCATTATCACTATCATCACACCATCACCATCATCACCATCATCATCATCAACACCATCACTGCCACCACCAAGCCATCATCGTCAGTGTCATCACCACCCATCCCCATCATTATCACTATCATCACACCATCACCATCATCACCATCATCATCATCAACACCATCACTGCCACCACCAAGCCATCATCGTCAGTGTCATCACCACCCATCCCCATCATTATCACTATCATCACACCATCACCATCATTACCACCATCATCACCATCATCATCATCAACACCATCACTGCCACCACCATGCCATCATCATCATCACCACCCATCCCCATCATCACTATTATCACACCATCACCATCATTACCACCATCATCACCATCAACATCATCACCACCATCACTGCCACCACCACGCCATCATCATCACTGTCATCACCACCCATCCCCATCATTATCACTATCATCATACCATCACCATCATTACCACCATCACTGCCACTACCACGCCATCATCACTGTCATCACCACCCATCCCCAACATCATCACTATCATCACACCATCACCATCATTACCACCATCATCACCATCAACATCATCACCACCATCACTGCCACCACCACGCCATCATCACCACCCATCCCCAACATCATTATCATCACATCACCATCATCCCCATCATCACACCATCACCATCACCACGTCATCATCATCACTGTTACCATGAGTATTCACCATCCTCACATCATCATCATCATCACACCATTGCCATCATCACCACCCCACCAGCATCATCATACCGTCCTGGGGTGACTCTGCAGACTTGGTCACAGCTATCATCTTTGTAGTGGGAGTCTGATCATGACAAACTTGGTGCAAGAAATTTATTGATTTTCCTATCAAAAGGACCTAAAAAGAAAAACATTCTATGATTACTTTTATGTAAATTTAAAACGACTGCCCAAATCTACAAATATTCGTAAGCTACAAATTGGCTATTGATTGAAAACTAACAAGAGCATCTGCTAGAGTATGGAGCGAATTCTAGTAACTCAAAGATATACTGAACACATACTATGTTGATGTATTCAATTAACATGCACTTACTTCACCTCCAGAACATTAACAATCTCAAAACGCATGAAGTTTTAACTGAAAATTGGTTTTGTCACATAATCTAAGCATACATAGCCATAAAACATCAAAATCACAAAAATTTCTTCTAATCCTACCTTCCTAGACTGATCCATCGTAATAAACGAAGGAATCATCGATTTCCTCAAAGTATACTTGTCGTGCCACAGTCGATCTGTCTTAACTGTTGGATCTGATGCTACAAAAAACTGAAAGCAAAGGGGCATGGAAACGTTCAAGAGTGACATTTATGGCAAAATATTAACCAACAGCAACATCAAAGAGTAAGTTATTCTAGAAAGCCAAGTTCTCCAGACACAGGGAGTCTTACCCATTTATATAATAAAACTTGTATGAAACACAGAAATCTCTCTAAATTGAACTCTGTATTTCCTAAACTTTTAAAACTAAAGTATAACAAAAACAAGTTATATCTTCCTTGGAGACTCAGAATGTCCATTAGTGCCTCTGCAGCATAACACTGAGGCTTCCTGGACGGCACGGAACTCTTCCTCAGCAACAGTGCAGGCTTTTGGGGCTCCCCTCCCTCACAGGCAGCAGCTGTGTGTCTCCTCCCATCAGTCTGCCTGCCCTTGCAGTCTCTCTTTTGCAGAGCCCCAAAGCCTGGTACACAGAGGTGCCCAGGCTGGCGTCCTCTGTTCACAAACAAGTCCCAAGCTCTGTGGGCAAACCTTGCTGTTCATGTACCCACGTGCACGAGGGGCCGGCACCAGCCAGGTGGCACTGTAGAAGTGACCCGTGTGGTTCTCCCGGGAACCATCTGTGCTCAGGAGCTTTCTTCCTCACTGGCATGCAGCTCCCCTGCCCTGACCCTGACAGGCACCTACATCACTGCCGTTAGAAAGGAAACTGAGCAGTAAGGAGAGAATTCAATTGCTGTTGCTTCCAGTTTATTTGCCACTACAATGATGAAGCCATTCTCATTTTTCAGTCATATACCCTAATAGAATTGCGCTTTTATTTCTATAAACTTGTTTTATAAAAGCACAACTGCTGAATTGAAGTAGCTTTTAGTTTTTATAGATGATGCCAGGTTTCCTTTCCACACAGCTGTGTAGACTGACGCTCCCACAGGCAAGATGTCCTGTTTTTGCATCCTGGCTCGTTTTAAATTTTGCCAGTTAGGTGGAATCATGGTTATCCTATATTGCTGTCATTAACCAAAAATGAAGCCGTGCATATTTTCATAGTTCTAACTGCCATTTGCTTTTCTTCTTCTGTGAATGGTCTTTTCATGCCCTTGACCCATCTTTCTATTCATTTTGTTCTCTCATCAATATACAAAAATTCTTTGTACATTAGGAATAGTGACCATTTGTGAATCATTAAATATTAGAGATTTAATTTTTCCAAGTTAATTATTTGCCATTGTTTATAGTATGGTCCATATTTTAGTTCTGATCTATTTTTTGTTATATACAGATAAATGTCAAGTCTTCCTTTATGGTTTCTGAGTTTCCTGTCTTCCTAAGATCTTCCCATTCCTAGATTATGAAAATATTGTCCATCATGTTCTTTCAGTATTTCTAGAGTTATTTTTATTACCTAGTTCTTTTTTTTTTCTTTTTGAGACCATAGGGTCTCACTCTATGGCCCAGGCTGGAGTGCACTGGCATGATCTTGGCTCACTGCAATGTCTGCCTCCCCAGCTCAAGCCATCCTCCCACCTCAGCCTCCCAAGTAACTGGGACCACAGGAGCACATCACCATGCCCGGCTAATTTTTTGTATTTTTGGTAGAGACAGGGTTTCACCATGTTGCCCAGGCTGGTCTCAAACTCCTGAGCTCAAGCAATCTGCCTGCCTCAGCCTCCCAAAGTGCTGGGATTGATTACAAGCAGGAGCCACCATGCCCGGCCTATTACCTGGATCTTTAATTCCTCTGGAACTTGGTATAATCCTGGCACATTTTATGTTATAAGGGCGAAGTCGACGTTTTCTCCTGGATGGCATTTTTTTCTTTACTGGCCGAGCCAGCCCCATTTAATGAATACACCATCCTTTCCTCTGAGCTAAGGATGCCTCATCAGGAATTGTTAATATCACCATAATTAATTATATCAACAGATTAAAAGTGGAAATCATTTGACTATATCAAAAAACACTGAGGAAGCATCTGATAATGCCTCTATTTACATTCTCCGATGACGACCAACTCGTTTTTTATGATCATGAGAGGGTGGATTTAAGCATATCCAGTGCTTCCTCCATCACAGTTATGCTCTTCCTGGGGCTCCCCATCTCCTATGTGGGGAGGGGGAGCCTCTTCCAGCCGCTCCTGAGTCCTTCACACTGGACCCAAGTGGTCTGCCCTGCTTTTCTGCTATAGACGGTGCTCCAGGCTTAGCTCTGTTTCTCCCAATACCTAGAATCAGCCACTTCTCCAAGGAGCTCTACTTCCTTTGAGGGAGAAATGGCACCGGGACCATGACCTCAGCACTTGGCAGTGTTTTCAATTAAAAGCCGGAAGGCCTAAGACTCGGCACTGCCCTATGATGCATGGCAGCTGAGTTCTCCAGTCAGACTGTAAAACACATTTCAGTCATATCACACCCAAAGTGCCTTTTTGGTGATCTTTCCATAAATCCCAAATATCTTTAAAAATTACATAGCAATACAAAATTAACGATCTCTTAGCAAAATGTAATGGTCAAAAGTAACCCAAGAAGCAAGAGAGAGGAGACCCTGAAAACAGTATCTTCAGAAGCAACTGGAAATATAAAATGCTATCATTAAGGAACAGGGCTACTAACACTTTTTAAGACATAATTCTTAGGTTGCTTAACGTATTCTAGGCGACAGAAATACACGTAGGATGGCCTCAGTTGATTTCATGAAACTGGCATAACACTAGCACATGTGATTAGAAAAATACCAAAAATATTACAGGACAGTCTCATTTGTGAATATGAATAAACTCTGAATAAAATGTTATAGTTGCATTACTGGAATAAAATATTCTTCATCAGCATATACTTATATGCTATGCTAAATGTCTTAAAAATAAGGGAATATATAAATGAATTACAAAATATTACCATGTAGTCATTAAAAATAGATTGTTCTTAACTACCACAGCCCTTTCCAATAATCTGATGAAAAGTATAGTTCTTCCCAGGAAAAAATCGCATATACAGCTGACCCTTGAATCACACCAATTTGAACTGTGCGGGTCCACTTATAGGTGGATGTTTTCCAACCAAAGGCACACACAGAAACACAGCATCCTCGGGGCATGAAACTCACTCGTATGGGAGGCCCACTTTCTCAACCCACAGGTTCCATGTGGTCGACTGCGGGACATGAGTATGTGTGGATTTTGGTATCCACAGGGGTCCTAGAACCAATTCCCCTTGTATACCACAGGAAGATTATATTCACAAAATAGAGTTTCAGAGATCATTTTAATAAGCCTTGGTGTCAAAAAAAAAAATTTAATGGCATAAAATAATGTTCATTATTTACTTCAACAAGTTGACAAAATACTATGCATACGATACACACAAATACACAGAAAAAATCAGTATATACAAATATTAACAGAATGTGTCTGGTCCTGACAGGGTTACTGGAAAATTTTAACTTTATCTTCTGTATGTGCTTATGTGATCAACATTGTTTAAACTGTAAATATTTTTCTATTAGAAAAAAAACACTGTTTAATAAAAGAATCAAGTAATTCTAGCCAACTACTGAACACATGCTACCAGTAAATTGTTGTTGCTTTTTTTAAGTAACATCATTTTCCCAGGGCAACCAACTAAAATAAATTTTTTTCTTTCACAGAAATCTACTTCCAACAGTAAGTATTTCAGGAAACAAAATTCTAATGATGTCAAGATCTTCTATTTGATCCTTTTAAGGGCTAGACAGTATCAATTATGTACAGCCAATCTCCTGCATAAGTAGGCACATGAATAAGTGCCAACATTGTTATGACCATAGGGAAGAGGCTGCTACGTTTATTTTCAACTAAAATGTCTTATCTTTAAGTATCAATTTAAATGACTGAAGCATTCACTGATCTATTTTAGCCTTTTGTGATCTATATTACCCTTCAGGGGTAAACAGCAGTACTATCACGGAGGCGTCACCACCTTAACATAGACTTAAATTGTCCATGACAGAAATAAGCCCCTGTGAGTGATCTCGGCAGCGACGAAGTCACCGTGCTCATGCTGGGACTGCTCTGTAGCTTGCCACGCTATAGATTAGATTAACTGCATATAAATTGTATGTCTGTTATTCAGTTAGACAGAAGAGCTCGTTTCCACAGACAACACACTAATTTATCCTAATAGTTGGAGTACAGCCGGATTTTTATCAGTATGAACAATAAAGAAAACTTAATTTAAACCATAAAAAACCTCACGCAATTCAGGCATGTTTAGAAGTTATGAAAGCACTGCTTCATCTAAGGGCAAAGGAGCACGCAATCACCCCAGCAGCAAATATCTCGTAGCAAGCAGAGAGCTTGGGTACGCTTTAGAATATAATTAATTCTGTGAAAAATACAGAGTTATAGAGGGAAAAAAACCAAGGTCAGAATATAATTGCGATATGCTTTTATTTTACTAAGGCATTTTCCACTCAAGGTTCTTTAATTTTCACCATTATGTCAAACGCAGAAAGAATTAAGAAAAAAATAAAACATAATTGTACCATGATTTCTCATTAATTGCTGGACAAATGCCAAGGCCTCCCTACTAAAAACAGAAATGAAGAGGGTAATTTTCTTAGCAAGCAACTTCTGAGAATCAGATCCATTAATACAGACCACAAAAAATTCCAACTTCAACTTGCCAATCATGCAGGCAGCTACCAAGAGATTTCTCCTAAGGCCACACTTAGATACAATAAAATGGCAACTGGACCAGGGGAATGGGTAAATTGGTCAGGTTCTCTGTACAACAAAGTATAATTTACAAGGTAAACTTATAATTACAATATTTCAAGAGGTATGGCATAAAAATTCCAAAATAGTAAGATATTTTATATGGTAAACTTTTAAATTTCAGTAACACAGCAAGAGTGCTAAATAGATCCAGAGATATTCTGTCTTATCCATACTTTGTGGATCTTCAAATTCAAGAATGTAGAGTTTTAGAATATTATCACAGCATTTAAGTAAACATTTGAATCAAGTCTGGAAATCTAATTTTGAAAGCAAGTTTAATTTTAACTTGATCCATCTTTTCTTGCTGCTAGTTGAAGCCCCTAATCTTTACTATCCAAAGGGCAAATGGAAACTGAGTGGTTTTGCCTGTAACTTGAATATATTGGCATAACTCATTTACCTTAAGTTTACAGGGGAAGAAGCAAGGTTAGCTACAGAAAGGACTCACCATGCAGCTTCTCTAGACAGTAGTAACACAATGGAAAAACTTGGTTTTCTTTTACAGTACCTACATTTAAGAACAAAAAATATAAACTTTTTCCCCAAATGCTGAAAGTGCTTTCCAACTTAATCATTCGGAATACCTTCCAAACTCTTATAGCCCTCTACTTTTGTCTGCCTTTGCAAATATACAAGATATAAATAAAATAAAAACAAAATAAAATTTAGATACCATTCTTAGCACTAGTGGGCTAAAAGTCTATATCCTTTTTATTGTTAAAAGGAAAAATCCCAGATGTTAGACTTAGAGGCAGCTTTTAATGACACCACAGCAGACATAGCAAAGCCCAGATGTCACCTGGAAGTTTTTCTGTCATCTTGCAGTTGCCAATCAGCCAAGCCCACAGGCAGCTGGGCAGAGAGGCAGTGCAGTGCTCAGCCTTGATCGGCACTCAAAGAGCTTCCAGGAAGGAAGACAGGAGAGAAAGCCTTCACACGTGGAATGAGCTCTGCTGGGCCATCAACAGAGAGACCGAGAGATCCCTGAGACTGGCAGGAGCCCAATGCAAGGAAGTCCCTGAGGAATAGCAGTAGGGTCTGGACAGACACAGCCAAGAGGGAGACGCACTGCGTTCCCATTCAACAGGCATCTACCGACTCCCAGGCAGGAGGAACTGGAAGTCAAGGTGAATTCAGGCTTTGGGTCACTACAGAAGGTGCAGCTCTCACACCAGCACCATGCCCAGCCCATGCATCTCTCATGTTTGCAAAAGCCCAGGTCAAAGAAAAGCCCTGGGTCCTGTTCCAACTTGGGCTTCCCTTAACCAGGGCCACAGACAGACAGCACAGCAGGGGCCTGTGGACTTGGGAGGAAAAATAATCTCATCTTTATTTTCACTAACCTCACTAACCTCTATCTGAAATTTATCTTTCCTTCAATTATAAATGTGACTAACAAACCACAGTACCCGTGCCTTTGTCAACAACAGGAACCATACATTTCACATCACATGTTAAGCTGTTGCAGGTGCTTTGAAATAGGCACTAATCCTTCTTAATGTGTTAAATTTTATTTATTTATTTAAAAAATAAGCCCGCATATTACCACATCACTGACTTGATATTCAGTTTGGACACATTAGATAAAGCAGAGTTCTAAGAGAATTTTTTTTTTTTTAAATTTTCTATTTCCATAGCTTTCGGGAAACAGGAGGTGTTTGGTTGCATGAGTAAGTTCATCTGTGAGATTTTGGTGCACCCGTCACCCGAGCAGTAAACACTGCACCCAACTTGTAGTCTTTCATCCCTCACTCCCTTCCCACCCTTTCCCTCCAAGGGAATTTCTTAGAGCCTGCACTACTGCACAGAGGAGTGCGAGTGTGGAAGGGAGGTGAGTGTGCAGAGCTGGTGTGGAAGGAGGTGGCACTCTAAACTCAGCCGCATCCCATCACAATTTTAGAACAAACTTTGCAGGTCCCCGCCCGACTCTGGGGGCTGCTGCAGGGAATCGGAGGGTGGATAGGCCAGGGGTCCTCAAGTTTCAGTGCACAGCAGAAACACCACGGGACTTTGGAAATCCTCATGCCCACATCAGTCCACATTAAAACTCCTGCGGCCGGGCGCGGTGGCTCACGCCTGTAATCCTAGCACTTTGGGAGGCCGAGGCGGGTGGATCACGAGGTCAGGAGATCGAGACCATCCTGGCTAACATGGTGAAACCCCGTCTCTACCAAAAATACAAAAAATTCGCCGGGCGAGGTGGCGGGCGCCTGTAGTCCCAGCTACTCCAGAGGCTGAGGCAGGAGAATGGCGTGAACCCGGGAGGCGGAGCTTGCAGTGAGTCGAGATTGCGCCACTGCACTCCAGCCTGGGCGACAGCGAGACTCTGTCTCAAAAAAAAAAAAAAAAAAAAAACCCTCTTGCAAGGCCCCATGTGTGGCAAACAGATGTGCAGGCTGAAAGCTACAGAGCCCTACTTGGGCACGGCGACTCCATGGTGAACAGGAGCACCTCAACCTAGCAGGGTGGGCGAAGACCCGGGAAAGGAGCCACAGGAGCTACCGTAGCTGGCATCCCTCACCAAGCGTTTGTGTTTTCAGAACTTCTACATTTTTTTTTTTATTGAGAGGAAATTCACATAATATAAAAGTCACCATTTTAAAGTGTGCAACTCAGTGGCTTTTCGTATATTCACAACGTGGTCGTGCAACCATTCCTATGATCTAACTCCAGAACATTTTCATCAGCCTGGAGAGAAACTCCGCATCCATTAAGCAGTCACTCATTCCTCTCTGCCTCCCCACCCCCAGTCCCTGACAACATTAACTACTTTCTATCACTACACATTTGCCAATTCTGGACATTTCATACCAATTGAATCATACAATATATCGCCTTCTGTGTCTGGCTTATTTCACAGAGCACAATGTTCTCAAGATTCATCCACACTGTAGCAAGTATCAGATTTTCATTTTTTTGTTAAGGCTGAACAATATTCCATTCTATGGATATACGTCATTTTATTATCAATTCACCAGTTGATGGACACTGGAGCTGTTTTCACTTTCGACTATTATAAATGACGCTGCTATGAATGTTCATAGACAAGTTTTTAGATGAATGCATGTTTTCATTTCTTTGGGTATATACCTAGAACTGTTGGGTCACATGGTAAATCCATATTTAATTTTTTTAGAAACTGCCAAACTGTTTTCCAGAGGGGCTGCACCATTCTGTGTTTCTACCAGCAACGATGCAGTTCCCAATTTCTCCAAATCCTTGCCAACACTTGTTATTTTCTGGCTGTTGGTTTGTTTTTGTTAACGAACCTAATGGCTGTGAAGTGGTATTTAATTGTGGTTTTGATCTGCATTTCCCTATAATGATAATCTTTTCCTGTGCTTATTGTCCATTTTTGTATCTTCTTTGGAGAAATATCTTCTCAAATCCTTTTTAAACTGGGTGATTTTTCTTGTTGAGTTGTGATAGTTCTTTATGTATTTGGGATGGGATACTAGACCATTATCAAGTAAGTGATTTGGAAATACTTTTCTCCCACTCTGTTTTTTTTTTCACTTTCTCAAAAGTGCCCTTTAATGTACACAGTTTTTATTTTGATAAAGCCTGATTTACTTGTTCTCATTGTTCGTGCTCATGGTCCCAAAGATTTACCACTATATTTTCTTCTAAGTTTTATAACTTTGGCCCTTAAATTTAGGTGTCTGGTCCATTTTGAGTTAATCTTTATATATGGTGTACGACAGAGATCCCAATGCATTCTTCTACATGTAGATATCCAGTTGTCCCGTTATCATTTGCTGAAAATGCTTTTTATCCCCACTGAGTCATCTTGGCACCTTTATTGAAAATCAATAAAAATGAAGATGTACTTCTGGGCTCTCGCTTCTAGCCCATTGACCCAGAGGTCTATCATTATGCCAGTATCACATTGTTTTGATTACCTTGCATTGTAGCATGTTTTAAAATCAGAAAGTTTGTTCAACTTTGTTGTTTTACAAGATTGTTTGGCCTCAGGGCCCCTTGTACTTCTTTGTGAACTTGAAGATCAGCTTTTCCATTTCTGCAAAGGCTGTTGGAATTTTGATAGACATTGCATTGAAAGTGTGGCTCGTGTTGGGGGAGTACTGCCATCTTAACGATATCAAACACTGAAAGTGTGTCTCGTGTTGGGGAAGCGCTGCCATCTTAGCAATATCAAATCTTCCATCCATAAGCACAGAATGTCTTTCCATTTATTTAGGCCTTTTTCATTTCTCTCAACAATGATCTATCCTTTTCAGAGTACAAGTCTTGCACTTCCTTGGTTAAATTTTTTACTATGTATTTAACTTATTTAAATGGTATTTTAAATGGAGTTATTTTCTTAATTTCATATTTGGATTATTCATTGAAAGTATATGGAACTATAACTGATTTTTGTTTTTGAGCTTGTATCCTGCCAATGTGGTGAACTTATACATTAGACAGCTATACATACACCTCTCTACCTGTATATAATCTTTATTATAAAGTATGTGTGGATTCTTTAGTTTTCTATAAATAAGATCAAGTATCTGTGAACAGAAATGGCTTTACTTTTTTTTGGAGACATGGTCTCACTCTGTCACCCAGACTGCAGTGGTACAATCATAGTTCACTACAGCCTCAACCTCTTGAGCTCAAATCATCCTCTGACCTCAGCCTCCCAAGAAGCTAGGACTACAGGTGTGCACCACTACACCTGGCTCATTTTTTTCTTAATCTGTTGTAGAGAGGAAGGTCTCGCTATGTTGCCCAGACTGGTCTCAAACTCTGACTGCAAGCCATCCTCCTGCCTTGGCCTCCCAAAATGCTGGGATTACGGCTGTGAGCCACTGCACCCAGCTGGTTTTACTTTTTCTTTTCCAATCTAGCTATCTGGATGCTTTTACCTTTTTCCTTTGAAAAAAAAAAAAAACAAAAACAAAAAAACAAAAAAACTTGACTAATTATCCTGGCCAGATATTAGCATCTCAACAATGCTAAAAGGAAGTGGTAAGAGTGAACATCCTTGTCTTGTTCCTGACCTTAGGAAGAAAGCATGGAATCTTTAAGCATGATGTTAGCTGTTACTGTTTCACAGATGCCCCTTATTAGTTATGTTCCTTTCTATTCCAAGTTTGACTGCTTTTTTATCATGAAAGGGTACTGAATCTCATCAAATGCTTTTTCAGCATCAGTTGAGTTGATCATTTTTCCTTTCACTGCCTTAGTAAGATGTCTTATATTGACTGACTTTGATTATATTGAGCTACCCTTGCATTCTTGGGATTAATCCCACTTGGCCATGGTGTACAATCCTTCTACTATGCTGATGAATTCTGTTTTCCAATATTTTACTGAGGATTTTTGCATCTATATTCCTAAGAAATACTGGTATGTAGTTTTTGTGTGTTGTATCATGTTGACTTCATAAAATGAGTTAAGAAGTATTCCGTCCTATTCTATTTTTTTAAGGAATCTGAGAAGGATTGCTGTTAATTCTTTAAATATTTGGTAGCACTCACCAGAGAAGCCATCGGCTCCTGCACTTTTCTTTGCTGAAGTTTCTTGATTACTGATTCAATCTCTTTACCTGTTACAGGTCTATTCAGGTTTTCTATTTCTTTGTGAATCAATTTTGGTAGTCCGTATGCTTCTAGGAACTCTCTCAAGTTTTCTCTCTCAAGAAAAGTCTTGATTTCACCGTCATTTTTGAATGGGAATTCTGTTGGATACAGAATTCTTGAATCATCATGGTTTTTCTTTCAGCCTTTCGAATGTATTCTCCCCTACCCTGTGGCCTCCACGGTTTCTGATGAGATATCAGATATTCATCTTATTGAGGATCCCTTCTGTGTTATGGGTTTTCCCACCTGCACTTTGAAGATTTGCTCTGTCTCTCTACAGTTGGGTTATATAGGTTGAGTATCCCTAATCTCAAAATCTGAAATCCAGAATGCTCGAAAATCCAAAGCATCTTGGACACCAGCATGACACTGACAGGAAATGTTCATTGCAGTATTTCTGATATCAGATTTTCTGATTGGGGATGCTGAACATAAGTATAATGCAAGCATTCCAAAATCCATATTCCAAAACTTCCGGTACCAAGCATCTTAGATAAGAGATATTCAACCTAAATGTGTTTTGCTGTGGTGAGTTTATCCTACTTTTGAGAGTTTGCTGAGCTCCTTGAATGTGTAGATTAATGTTTCTCATCAAATTTGAGTCTCTTTGCTCTGTTCATTTTCCTTCCCTCTTTTAACTTTCTGTTCTCAGAATGGATGTTCTCAATTGACCTAAACTCAATTTGCTGACTTTCTTCTCCCTGCTCAAATCTGCTGTGCAGCCCCACTAGTGAGTTCATTCATTTCAGTAATTGTCCTTTTTAACTCCAGAATTTCTATTTGGCTCTTTTTTACAATTTCTATCTCTTTATTGATATTTTGCACTTTTATTATAAAAAAAAGCATTTTCTTATATAGATATACAATAAATTACTATGAGATGAATGATTATAAAGCTCACTTACAGCTATTTAGTTAACCACACACTTGAAAAAATGCAATTTTACAACAAAGTTATAACTCCCATTAGGGAAACTGAGGAAAAAACCTATAGAGGAAACAAAGAGACAAAATTTCCACATTTTAATTACATAGTGATCAAACACACAATGTAATTGTCTAAATCACCAAATTCTTATGGTAAACATGTTATTAATATTTAGAGTAAATTAAAGAGAACCTTCCCAAAACTAATCAAAGACTTTAAATGGATATTTATAAATGTAGGGTCTAACAGAAAACAGAGATGTCAGAGAACTACAAACAAATCAGCGCCCACAGACATCTTAGGGACAGAAGATATTCAAATGTTATCCAATGTTCTCCTTAAAGTAGCAGCAGATATACTACACACTTCCTATTGGTCTGATGTAATCCTCACACATACACAAAGTCGCACCAGACAAGCACTATCATACACACATCTGGAAGATGGGGAAGGGAAGGCCCAGAGAGGCGAAGGTATTTGCCCAGGATACAGTCATCAGAACCTGAAGCCAACAGCCAGACCCAAATCAGACTTCAGAACCTAAGCTCTTGAGCTCTAACCCACAGAGATAAAGTAGTCAGATAAGTTACAATGAGATAAACCGGTAGGTGGTATAAGCCCACTGGTATTGCAGTACTAAACATAGCAGACCCATGGCAAAGAACACAATATACTTTATGTCAAGAAAGATTAATTTTAGCTCCATCAATCATAACGCATTTCTGAAAAAACCTACAAGCAAAATTAGTGAAGCAAACAAGAGTATCTCAGGTGTAAAGACGCATTTCTGAAAAAACCTACAAGCAAAATTAGTGAAGCAAACGAGTATCTCAGGTGTAAAGACCTATTTGGACAAAATGACCAGCAAATTTAAAAATTACAAATCATGAACTTCCTAAAGCTCTATCTAATCTCAGACCCTAAGTACATGCGTCAGTAAATACAGAACCTTTAAAATAAAAAAAAGACAGGGATCATGACATCATTGTAGTAGCCTATCAGCATTCAGGTGGCCTTGGGAAAGGACACCTGGGAATGATGATATCAATGTAGTAGCCTATGAGCATTCAGGTGGTCTCGGGAAAGGACACCCGGGAATGATGACATCAATGTAGTAGCCTGTGAGCATTCAGGTGGTCTTGGGAAAGGACACCTGGGAATGATGACATCAATGTAGTAGCCTATCAGCATTCAGGTGGTCTTGGGAAAGGACACCTGGGAATGATGACATCAATGTAGTAGCCTATCAGCATTCAGGTGGTCTTGGGAAAGGACACCTGGGAATGATGACATCAATGTAGTAGCCTATCAGCATTCAGGTGGTCTTGGGAAAGGACACCTGGGAATGATGACATCAATGTAGTAGCCTATGAGCATTCAGGTGGTCTTGGGAAAGGACACCTGGGAATGATGATATCAATGTAGTAGCCTATCAGCATTCAGGTGGTCTTGGGAAAGGACACCCGGGAATGATGACATCAATGTAGTAGCCTGTGAGCATTCAGGTGGTCTTGGGAAAGGACACCTGGGAATGATGATATCAATGTAGTGGCCTGTGAGCATTCGGAAGGTCTTGGGAAAGGACACCTGGGAATGATGACATCAATGTAGTGGCCTGTGAGCATTCGGAAGGTCTTGGGAAAGGACACCTGGGAATGTTTTGCATTAATTCTTGCAACTTTTCTAAGTCTAAAATTAAATCAAAAGGAAAACATTTAAAAGTGAAAATCTTTGCCAATGAGGCAAGACCTGAGGTAAGTTCATTAATAATTTGAGATGCTGATTTGAATATTATACTCAATAGACATGCATTATTTTTAAATAAATAAAACATGAACATTAGCCTTATACATATTCTAAGCAACAAGAGTTCTTCAAAAAAGTTTCCCAAATTTAAACCACACTAGTCTTAAGGGTCTGCTTTTGTCTCACCCCAATGAATCAAAGTTTAAACATATTAAAGAAAAAAGTACAGAGGAAAATCAATTTATCAGTTTTTGCCCAATTCCCTCTGCATTCCCTATCAACTCTCCAGTCCCATCATTACTATCACGAAAGGAAATGAATACACAGGCCTGAAAAACACATAAGGCAGAGAATCAATAAAGAACTGGTGGTACGTTTAAGGACTCCTTTAAAAACACAGACAAATGGCCAGGTGTGGTGGCTCTTGCCTGTAATCCCAGCACTTTGGGAGGCCGAGGCGGGCAGATCACCTGAGGTCAGGAGTTCAAGACCAGCCTGGCCAACATGGTGAAATCCTGCCTCTACTAAAAATATGAAAATTAGCTGGGCGAGGTGGCACATGCCTGTAATCCCAACTATTCAGCAGACTGAGGCAGGAGAATCACTTGAACCCAGGAGGCGGAGGTTGCAGTGCACCAAGATGACACCACTGCATTCCAGCCTGGGCGCCAGAGCAAGACTCCATCTCAAAAAAAAAAAAAAAAACCACAGACAAATATAATGAATTGGTGGTTCAACTAAGGAGTACTTTAAAAACCTTGTTGTGAAAAATATGCCAACTAAATTATTCTCAAGACAGAAATATCGCAAATTACAAATTAGGTACTAAAGTCAAAAAAGACAATTAGTCAGCTTGTGGCTTTGACTTTTATTCTAATTATTAGCAATATGTATCCTAATTGTATGAAAACTCAGACAACTCCCACTCCAATCTCTGAAGAAAACGAGGTTTATCAATTGATCAGCAATCATTAGAAAAGTTAAAATCGCCCAAATTCATACTATAACTGACATACTAATTATTGAACGAAGAGGATACAGATTCTTTAATTAAATAAAAAGGTAAACTTTCCTTTTATAATCCTAATTTTTAAAGATTGCCTTAAAATATCATCTTTTAGTTCTGAAGGGTACAACTATAATGGATAAGAAGATACACCTCAAAACTGAAAACAGTAACACACAGAACTTTTTATTTCCAGTGTACAAGCTGGTCAAAGTATTTCTCATAAATCTACATCACTAAGCATGGCTGAGAGTAAACAAATCATAGTAGTATAAAAAGAACATACGTTCTGAAAATAAAACATTGATTTTTCATTTTCTTAACCACAAGATCACTTAGACTCCCATAAACTCATTAAATAACAAATGTTTTAAACTCAGATAACTTGGCTTATTGTGATAATGGTCAGGAGATTTAATATGCATTCTGAATAATCAATTGCACAGGTTTTTAAACAGCTTTCAAACCTCACCTCATCCTGTAATTATGGAATAACTGAACATAAATGCATTAAAAATGACAAGCCTCACTCTATCAAAGGAAACGCCTGTTACCTACATGTCCTTAGCACCTTACCATGGTGATAGATAAAAACTAAATAGTACAAGAATTTAAGTCTCCATTTAATCTTGAAAAATTAAGTCTAGAGCTTTGTCAATTGAATAATTTTATGATATTTTCCAGAAAGACCTAAAAATAAGGATTCAAATTTAAATGATGAATACCAAATATACCTCTATAGATGGCATGTATATGTATTTTAACATTGAACATTATATAAAATTTAAAATAAGAATTGAGCTACCTACAGTGTCAGAGGTCAGTATAAAGTTTACCTTTAAGGAGAAGGGGACAACGATGGGTACAAAACAGGGGTACTGATAAGTGCTATTTCTTGACTTGGATAGTGGCTTAATACAAATTGCATATAAAAAATTAAAAATATAAAATAACCTAGATTTAAACAAAAGGTACAGAGCTTAAGAGTGTAGGGCTGGGCGCGGTGGCTCACACTTGTAATTCCAGCACTTTGGGAGGCCAAGGCGGGCGGATCACGAGGTCACGAGATCAAGACCATGGTGAAGCCCCGTCTCTACTAAAAATACAAAAAAAACAGCCGGGCGTGGTGGTGGGCGCCTGTAGTCCCAGCTAACTCGGAGAGGCTGAGGCAGGAGAATGGCGTGAACTCAGGAGGCGGAGCTTGCAGTGAGCCGAGATTGCGCCACTGCACTCCAGCCTGGGCAACAGAGCGAGACGCCGTCTCACAAAAAAAAAAAAAAAAAATGCATCCCCACAACCCAGCAATCCCACCTCCCAGAACTCACCTTAGAGAAACTCATAAATACGTGCAGGGAGACACATAAAAGGATATTCATTTTAATACTGTTCATAAGATTAAAAACTACAAAGAACATCATCTCCATCAATAGGACAGTGGCTAGATAAAAACAGATCTGTCCCTACTGTGAAATAACATGCAGTAATAAAGAAAAACTACACACACCATCGGGAAAGCGCTACAAGACAGGCTGAGCAACTCGCCCAACGCAGATGCATACACGCCATGCTGCCCATGTGTTTCAAAAGCACACAGAGCACCAGAGAGAGTTTCTGCCCCAACGCTTGCTTTAAAAACAACTTGTAACAGCACAAACAATAAATTAGAAAACAAATTGAACGTAATACAAACTTCATGCTTATTTGCAATTTCATCCATGAGAAACGGCAGGAGAACACACGCCACTGCAGTCAGCAGCGCCCACACAAGGCATACCTGTTTCAGATGGCCAGGGCTCCGCCACTTCCCACCACACACAGTCTGCGGCCCTGACAGCCCACTCCCACAAGCAAACGCCAGGGCTTTTCCAAGACCAATGTGACATTTATAGCAGAGCTTATGTATTTCTTAACCTTTAACGTGTTAAACTGTGCTACAACTTTTGTTAGATTCCTGACTTTCTGTTATTTTAATGTTACTGACAAAGCTTTTGAGTGTGGTGCCCTTCACCCTACCTTCCACCAAAAGCCCTATCATTTCTATTGTGTGATTTATTACACAACAGTGATTTTTAAGCAGCATATGCTGTGTTACAGAACTGACTATATTTCAATAGGTACATATACAACTAACTTGTTTCATTAAGCTGTTGGCACCAAAGTGAGTCTGCAAAGTAATCATGGCAAAGCAGCAGAATCTGCCATGATGACTGCCCCAAGACTCAGGAGGCCTCGTCCTGCTTTGCCATCCACATGCTAGTAAACTCGGACGAGTGATTCCACCTTGCTGAGGAATAAACTGGGACAATTCTCCACTAACCAAAGAACCCATGAACTTATCTGCTGTTCAGTGAGATAACCAGCTGTCGAGGCACTGTGTAAAATGTATATGGTATTCAATTGAAGTGCAGTCGCATTCCTGTTAGGAGAATATGGTAATCATGACGGGAAAAATGAAACAGCATAAGGGCGTGCCCATGCTTTTTAAATCCAAGTCTCGGAACCAACACCGATCCTTACTTCGTGGTAAGTGTCCTCAAGCTCCCCATCATATATCCAGCGGTACAGGAAGCTCAGAACAGGATGAGACACGAGGCTGAGGATGTGCTGCACCAGAGACCGCATGTACGGGTCTCCTGTTTTTGTGTAGGCGTGGACAGCTGAGGCCAGCTCACCTCCTTTCCTTCCTGGGAGAAATGGAGGAAAATACACAAAAACATCCACATTTACACTCATAGTACACACCAGTCACCTCATACTAACCAAAGACGCCCAAGCAATTGAGATAAAGAGCATTTGTTTTCTTACAGTTAATACCATTTTGGACCTAGAAGCAGCAGTAACATGTCATGATTCAGAAACCAGACTCCAACCCTGGCTTTACACAAGTGTGTGAGTCACTCTTCTCTTTAGGACTGCTGAGGAATTTTTCAGAAACAAAAACTAGCAAAAAAATTGCTGGCTACACAATCTAAAGTTCATATGACTTTTCACACCTTTTCTACTTGAGACATACTAAGATTCACGCTTCATGGTGCAATGGAGGGCACAAATATATATGAAAAACAAAAGTTCTATGAATCAATATTTGTACTTTTTTTTGGTATGATATGCTAGCCCCAACCCATTAACTGGTTTCATAACACATTAACAGGCTACAACATACAGTGTGAGAAACACCACTCTATGTAGAGAGAAGAGGCCCCCTGGGCCTTGGCCAGAACTACACAGTATGAAGGACTGGGAGTGGCAAAAATCCGGTCTGGAAATAGAAGCACACGAAGAGTTCTTATGTTATGCTATGAATTCAAGATTTTATTATACCACTGGTAGATTTTAGGGAGAGGAGTGACAGGATCTGATTTTAAGAAGATGGCTCTGGTGTGTGTACACAAAGTGGGGGTGTGAGATTGAATATGGGGATCGGACAGCAGCTCTTACAACAGTCCCTACAGTGCCAAGGCCAAGCGCACAGGCTGAGCAGAGTGAAGAGAGTGAAGGACCCCAGAGGCCCGCTGGACACAGAAAGTGACAGAGGAGTTTGGGGGCTCCAGTTCCGGAGGAGCGCTGGGAACTGGAGAAAACGCTGGCGTTTATTTATTGTGCTCCACTTCTCTCTTTTTTGAGGGAAGTGCCAAGAGGTGAGAGGAGGGTGTGCAGACAGCAAGACGACCAATGGGGCCCTGCAGATTCTGGGGACCACCCCAGGCAGAGGATGGCAGTAAGAAGGGAACTCTTGTGTGGCAGATGGCCGGCTTGCCCCTCTCATGTTATCCTAACAACCCTAAGAGGTAACTGCTACTAGGATCTCAATGGTACAAACAAGGGAAAAGGCAAAGAGGTTCTTGGCCAAGGTAGCAGAAACAATGAGAAAAAATGTCAGAACGCAACGAGCAATACAGAACCTAAGAGCCAGAGAGGCCAAAGCAAGACATGCAAATACGGGAACATCTGACCGAGAGTCACCAACATGGTCCCTGACTGCAGAAGGACTAAAGGCAAAAAGCAAAATGCAAGGAAAGGCGACCAAGGGAGCAGCAAGCACCATGGGGAGCCGTAACGAAGGACCACACAAGAGAGAAATCTTTAAACACGAGACACCCTCCTCCTTCCTACCCTCCTCCTTCCCACCTCCATCTCAATGCCAGCCCGAGCTTCCACCGTGTACATACTGGGCCACACTGGCAACTGGTTACGTCCCCTCTTGGTTCCTATCTATCGATTCCTATTGAATCAACATGGCCATTAAGGATAAAAAAGGGCAGGACACAAAAGCAAGCCTGGATGGCGCACCCTACAAACGAGTTCTGAAACAAAGCGAGTGCCGGACACGCGTGGGAAAGACGCGCACGGGACCTTGGCAGTGGTCCACCAGGGCCGCAAGGGTCTTCAGTCGTATTTTGGGATCATAGGTCCAAACCAGGAGGCGCCGAAGTGTTAAACTACTCTCAAGTCCCAAATTCACACCCTGGTCATCCTCTAGTTGTAGCTAAAAAACAATAAAGATAGACATGTTTAAGTACAAATAACTACATAGATCACACTTCTTAACCTACATCACGTGAATATAAGAAAATGATTATACTCATAAAAATGAAGCCAAAGTCCCCTTTAAAAAAAACAGTATTTTTAAGCTACCTTTAACTGGTAGAACCCCGAAAATTGGCAATTAACTGGCTCTAGGCTACACTGAAACTTGATATTCAAACCTTACAAATAATATTATGAAAAATATTTTAAAAGTAATGTATGTAGGAACTTAAACATTCTATATAGCTTCAATTTTGTAACACTTTGAATCATGAAGAAATAAGAATAAAAATAAAATATTTACCTGAGAATGTAAAACAGAGAGCAATCGATAGTATTCTCTGAGTTCCTGGTGCAAGGCAGCACAAAAGCTCTGTTTGGAGGAGAAATATAATTAAAGCACGACACACTCATTATACATTGACTGATTTTAAGTAGAAAGGTATAATGCTTTTAGATAAAGTTCAGGTGGGCTGCTACAAGATTTAAATTCAGGTTTTGTCAATAATCTTCTAATCATCTTAATCACCACAATATATATTTTAATAACATGAGAAAAGTGTTGTTCCTTAGTACAAAAAGCAGGAACTTTGCAGAAGAGGAATGGAAAAAAAAATATGGTATAGTTTTCATGAAGTGTAGTGACTTTAGAGAATGATCCTTTAAGATTATATCCCCTGTAGATCTAATTAAACTAAAGAGCTTCTGCGCGGCAAAAGAACCATCAGAATGAACAGGCAACCTACAGAATGGGAGAAAATTTTTGTAATCTACCCATCTGACAAAGGGCTAATATCCAGAATCTACAAAGAACTCAAATTTGCAAGAAAAAATCAAACAACCCCATCAAAAAGTGGGCAAAGGATATGAACAGACACTTCTCAAAAGAAGACATTTATGCAGCCAACAGACACATGAAAAAACGCTCATCATCACTGGCCATCAGATAAATGCAAATCAAAACCACAATGAGATACCATCTCACACCAGTTAGAGTAGTGATCATTAAAAAGTCAGGAAACAACAGGTGCTGGAGAGGATGTGGAGAAATAGGAACACTTTTACACTGTTGGTGGGACTGTAAACTAGTTCAACCATTGTGGAAGACAGTGTGGTTATTCCTCAAGGATCTAGAACTAGAAATACCATTTGACCCAGCCATCCCATTACTGGGCATATACCCAGAGGATTATAAATCATGCTGCTATAAAGACACATGCACATGTATGTTTACTGTGGCACTATTCACAATAGCAAAGACTTGGAACCAACTCAAATGTCCATCAATGATAGACTGGATTAAGAAAATGTGGCACATATACACCATGGAATACTATGCAGCCATAAAAAAGGATGAGTTCATGTCCTTTGTAGGGACATGGATGAAGCTGGAAACCATCATTCTGAGCAAACTATTGCAAGGACAGAAAACCAAACACCGCATGTTCTCACTCATAGGTGGGAATTGAACAGTGAGAACACTTGGACACAGGGTGGGGAACTTGGACACTGGGGCCTGTCGTGGGGTGGGGGGAGGGGGGAGGGACAGCATTGGGAGATATACCTAATGTAAATGACGAGTTAACGGGTGCAGCACACCAACATGGCACATGTATACATATGTAACAAACCTGCACGTTGTGCACATGTACCCTAGAACTTAGGGTATAATAATTAAAAAAAATTAATTAATTAAAAAAAGTTTATATCCCCTGTAAATATTCAGGGTTAAAATGTAATTTTCTTTCATGCTCTTAATTAACAAAATTCAAAAATTGGCAGCTCAATGCCAATCCTCCTAATTTTTGTTCTGTTTACACTGCTTGTCCTTCTGATCCCTATTAGTAGTAAGAACTTTTCCACACATCTCCAATCTTAAATACTGAAAGGAGGCCAGGCGCGGTAGCTCACGCCTGTAATCTCAGCACTTTGGGAGGCCGAGGCAGGCGATCACAAGGTCAGGAGATCGAGACCATCCTGGCTAACACGGTGAGACCCCGTCTCTACTAAAAATACAAAAAATTAGCCGGGCGTAGTGGCAGGCACCTGTGGTCCCAGCTACTCGGGAGGCTGAGGCAGGAGAATGGTGTGAACCCGGGAGGTGGAGCTTGCAGTGAGCCGAGATCACACCACTGCACTCCAGCCTGGGCGACAGAGCGAGACTCTGTCTCAAAAAAAGAAAAAAAAAAAAAACTGAAAGGAGTCAGGTCAAAACAACAGGAATCAGAAGCTAGAAGAGGCACCCTCATACACCTGCATCCAGTCCTGTGGCAAGAGCCTTCAGGGATGAACTGTGGGATGTAACTCCACGATGCTTGGGGGCAGCTCTGCTTTTCAAGGAGCCTACAGCAGAAGCAGCCTGCAAGGGATAAACCTGTGTTCTCTCTCATTCAGTTTTATCCAGCAAAACTCCATCAAAAAAAAATTTTTTTTTTAAATTATTTTTCAAACTTGTTTTCTTTAAGTAAATATGTAGGTTGCATACCTTTCTGTGTATTTTTAAAATATATCAGCAGTCACCTATAGGTGTATTTTACTGCATTTATGGTTTGTGGACTAAGACGAATGTAAACATTTTCAAGTTTGAAAATGAACATAAAACATACTAATTTTGTAGACACAAAAGGACACGTCAAAAGTGAGGTGCGCAAGAAGAAAAGTCCTAGAGTCTGGAATGAGACAGACCAGGGGGTAAAAATCCAGGGCTCCCGCTGGAGGTACTGCCACGCGTCAGCCCCCGACGGTATGAACCTCTCGGCTCCATCTACATAGGGAGGAAGAAAAAATGCGGTAATGTAGGGCAAGCGCCTGGCACAGGGTGGGCACAAAGGTGCTTACTAAACCATAGGTCAGTTTTCTTAGGTAATATTTACAGAGAAAACGACATGGAATCTGCTCAGGCACAGCATCACTCTTTACCAAAACTCCATCCCAGCCCCAGGGCAGGAGGGCAGACACACAAACACATCAAAGCTTTTAAAAACCTGCTGAAATATGCGGCCAGGCACGGTGGCTCACACCTGTAATCCCAGCACTTTGGGAGGCCGAGGCGGGCAGATCATGAGGTCAGGAGATCGTAGACCATCCTGGCTAACACAGTGAAACCCTGTCTCTATTAAAAATACAAAATATTAGCCAGGCATGGTGGCCTCCAGCTACTAGGGAGGCTGAGGCAGGAGAATGGCGTGAACCTGGGAGGCGGAGCTTGCAGTGAGCCGAGATCGCGCCACTGCACTCCAGCCTGGGTGACAGAGCGAGACGACTCCATCTCAAAAAAAAAAAAAAAGAACAAAAACAAAACCTGCTGGAATAACCAAATCATTATCCATCATGTAGAATCTAAGTATTTATATACAAGTGTATGTGAGTCAGCTTCTGAGAAGTCTACAACCAGAAGAGTGGAAGTGCAGGCAGAGCGTGGCAGCGCCACATACACTCAAAGGGAAAAGGCCTGTGGTTAGCAGAGGCTGTTTCCACCTTGGTTCATTAAATGCACATGTAAGTTTCACACTTACAAAACAGTATCTTCATTCATATATGATTTTGCTCCACTTGGTATGTCTACAGCCAGGACACCTCCAAGGTTAATTGGGGGCACTGGTAATACTGACACAGGACACAAATTATGCAAGGCATAAATTAGGGCACACGGTCACCCCACTGAGAGCACACGCTGGCTCTTCAAACAAGATAAACCATCACTCCTTCAGCAACTGGATGGCACAGAGCAATGACTTCAAACAGCAGGAAATGAAAGTAGAACAGAGACAGCTTTGGAACAGAGTGACACGTCATACCCTGGTCCATACCTGCCATCTACTAGTCAGGGCATCTTGGTCAAATCAATTAAACTTGCTGAGGTTCAATTTTCACATCTGCAAAATGGGGACAATTAATGCCTGCCCTGATCATTTTAGAAGGCTGCTATGATAATCAATAAGGAGAAAGGAGATAAAAGAAGAGGCTCTAAATTCCAGTACTATAAACAGCAGTCCCCAGCCTTTTTGGCACCAGGGACTGGTTTTGTGGAAGACATTTTTTCCATGGACCAGGGTGGGATGGGGGGGCAGGGTGGTTTGGGGATAAAACTGTTCCCACCTCAGATAATCAGACATTAGATTCTCATAAGAAGCACGCAACCTAGATCCCTTGAATGCGTGGTTCACAACAGGGATCACGCTCCTATGAAACTAATGCCGTCACTGATTCGACAGGAGGCAGAGCTCAGGCAGTCATGACTGCTCGCCCTCCACTCACCTCCTGCTGTGTGGCCTAGTTCCTAACAGGCCACGAACCAGTACCGGTCCACAGCCCAGGAACTGGGGACCCCTGCTATAAAACATAATATGATACTACTATAGTGATGATCAATCCATCTCCTGGAATAAAATATCTACATAATGGTTTAGTTATCCTGTGTTGATTTTGTGTGTGTGAGTTTTGCTTCACGTCTATCAAGTTGACTAGGACCTATCAGTGACACTTGCACAAGATGCTGATATAAACCCAGACATGATAAAACACTCCCTTCGGGAAAAGGGACAGGGACTCTAAAATTACAGCTGGCTGCTGAGGGGACGGCCCATCAGTCCCACCTGCCTTGAGAAAGAGCCAGCTCACTCCTATCTCCCCTTGCAATGAGGGAGAGTGGTGGCTGGTCATCAAGCAATTCACTAGACTGGCAAACAGAACAGAAAACGGTGGTAGACTGGGAAGCAGCATCTTTATACGCATTCTCTCCCCACCTTCACAATCCTGGAGGTAATCACTACTCCACTCTATGCAGGAAGAAACTTAACGGCCATCAGAAGATAACCTGTGCAAGATGACACGACCATTAAAGGAGAAGCCCAAACTGGAACCTGGGCTGCCTCGCTTCAAAGCTCAAAGTGTGACGCCTACTCAGCAGCCACGCTGCCACAGCACACTCCTCCCCACCAGCCATGCTCCTCCCCACCAGCCACGCTCTTCCCCACCAGCCATGCTCCTACTCACCAGCCACACTGCCACACCACAGGCCTACTCACCAGCCACATTCTTACCCACCGGCCACGTTCCTACCCACCAGCCACACTGCAGCACCACACTCCTGCCCATCAGCCACGCTCCTACCCCGCAGCCACGCTCCTACTCACCAGCCACCCTCCTACCCACCAGCCACACTGCAGCACCACACTCCTGCCCATCAGCCACGCTCCTACCCACCAGCCACGCTCCTACTCACCAGCCACACTACAGCACCACACTCCTACCCACCAGCCACGCTCCTACCCTGCAGCCACGCTCCTACTCACCAGCCACCCTCCTACCCACCAGCCACACTGCCGTAAGTCCTGTGCTACGCTGGGCTTATAGTACACAGTTGTTTTGTGAATCAATAATTTTTGGAGATTTCATTGGCAGTAATTACTGCCCAATAATCAACCTATGGACAAGACCACAGGCTGCTTAGCCACGAAGAAGGGCTGGACAGTGGAGATGCCACGGCTCCTGTCAGCTGCCCCATCAGGCTCCAGCAGGAGAAGCAGCAGCAGCTCCCTCCCAACCATGCGCTGTGCCATCGGCAGTGCCCACCCAGGGCTGTCCAGACAGCCATAGCCAGGATTCCCATCTCCAGCTTCGGCAGTGTTCCCAAATCCTGCCTCACCGTGCTGCCTGGGAATCACGCAGCTGGGAGTGTCCCCTGTTGGCAGGCCCCGTCCCAGCAGGGCCCCTCCTCCACCTTCTGGAAGAGGCAGCAGCAGCTGGGCAGGGCCCCCTTCAAGTGTTTGTAATCGGGCAATGCCAGCTCCCATGGCCAGCTCTGTCTCACCATTTTCTCTGTATTTTACAGTCCTCCAGCAGTTCCTGAGCCAACCTGCTATATTCAGCGTCCTCATCAGCACCTACTGTGGTTTCTACTTTCTTGACTGGACATTGACAGTTGACTCTCAAAGTTGCTTTACTTGGAAAGAGCCTTAGGAGGAGCTATTCACAGTAAGACTTCAACTAGAGTAAGTGTTTCCCAAAGTGCGCGGCATCCCAGCATCCTAGGAACCATGAACACACCTGCCCGACAAGTCCGAATGAGCGGTCCAGGCTCCTCTGGTCCGTGTATCTTCTGATTTTATTATGCAACCATCCCAACTCAGAGAGCCTGACTGCTGTGTCTCTCAAAGACCTACTTAGATTTGCCTAAAAAGTAAATATATCAAATGTTAAACATTAAAAATCAATACTAGAGTTTTAATTAGTATTTTTCTCATGCACTTATACTTTTAATATTATAATCCTTAGGCTTCAAGATATAAAAGTTAAAACTAAGATCTCATCACTAAAGGGAAGGAAAGCGTCAAGTGACAGCATGATGGAGAGCACCTCAAAGGGCATGGTGAGCTCATTTTACACCACCCTGCAGTTGGCCAGTGTGGCAGAGAAGGTCTGTGATCTCGGTCACGCTGTGAAAGGGCTAAGAGCCACAGTGTGACCCACACCACAAGAAATGGGCATGGTAAAGGCAGGTTATGGAAAAAGGAAACAAAAGTGGGTAAAGGCCCCTGACCTGGAATCCTGCATCAATGCCAAAGGTGCCAAGGGACCTCTGTCCCCTGGGTGCCTCAGCCATCACACAGCAGGATGCAGAAATCGGCTATGGGGCAGCCCCATCAGTAGATGCGAGGGAAGGAGGCACACTACATTAATCACAAAGGGTCCCCATAACAAAAGTGAACGAGCCACAATGGACAGAAATAGAAACCAGGATTCCACAGTGCAATTTCACCTCACACCCAATTTGCAAAACCCCAGTACCACTTTATCAATCAACAGCCACGACATGTTTCTTCTTTCTGAATATTTTAACTTAGATTTTATGTTACCGTACCTTTCCTTCTACTTTGTAACAATTTTCAGTGTTGTTCATTTTGATGTTTTTGCCATCTATGCCCTGAAAGACGTACAAAATGTCCCTTACCAGAGCTGCTTCTGTAATTTCCATAGTACCTGCAAAATCATTTTTTAAAGAGGGTAATTACTAGACAATACATTTTAAGAGACAATAGATATTATGATGCAATTAGCTTCAGATTAGATATTTGCCACCCCGATGAAATTTACTAACTCAGTAAATAAGCTCAAGATGAAAAAGAGAGTATGAGGTTAGAAAGAAACAAGGTGAGTCTCAGTCTAGAGGCTGGCCTGCTGTGCCATGAACGCACAGCTGTCAAACACGACATGAGTCTGCAGCTGTGGACAGAGGCTAGACGTGGGAGCCACACACAGGGACAGGCGGAGTGGGGCAGATGGTGGAGACTGCTGCGGGAGGCTAATACTGCGCCAGGATGTCCTCCAGCTCTCAGATGCTCCTCACCTTTGCATTCTACACAAGGACAGGTACAGGTAACATCCAGAGCCATTTCAGAATCAGCAGATTATGAGCCAACAGGGAAGCCCAATCCTCTGTTTTCAGGACATTCATGTTTCAAACGCTGCTAACTGTAGTGTTCTCAAGAAAGAAACTCAAGCTTCCTTTTGGAATCTAGCAGGGCTTTAAAACCCTCCATGAGGTATTCATCTCACCATTGAGTAATTCCTCAATGACTCTCTTTGACGTGCCAGGCACTGTGCTGAGCACTGGCACCATAAGTGAAAAGACATAGCCCCTCTGCAGACTTAAGACTTTGGTGGAAGAAGGTGACTTTTACTAGGAGGCCTAACCCAGCCTTAAAGACTTTCCCAGGGAGAACAGCAGGATGAAAACAGACAGGGAGAATGTGATGAGGAACAGCAAAGACGAGAGATGTGGAGGGAGGAGGCCACATGGACAAGTAGCCAAAAAAGCAGACTGTGCTGGGAGGAAAAAGCCCAGGTGGCCTGGGGTGAAAAGCCAAACTCCCCAAAGCGCCGCAGACCAGCACGGACTCTGGACTTCATCATAAGAACAAGAAAAAAACCATTAAAAGGTTTGAGGTGGGGCTCCTGGGCCGTACAAGGCCGAATTCCAAATGTTCACAGAAAAGCTGTATAAACATAGATCCCTACTCACCACCCGTATCCCCTTCTCTCCTGGACCTTGTCATGTTGCGAGACACAGCACTGGGGACACCTTTTGAGGTAGTGGCTTGTGAAGAAGGCTGATTTGCAGTTAAAGTCCATGCAAGTCGTGACCCCAACTGCTGTCGCAGGCCATCTCCTACTCCCGAAGCTTGATGGGACTGTCTAAAAAAAGAAACACGCATTATCTTTTAATAGGCTATTCACTAAAGAGACAGAAGCGTCCCTAGAAATTTCTCTTATATTACTATCATGAATTACAAAAATTTATAAATCTGCTATAGCTGATACTATGACCTTACCCTAACCGAATATATCAATAACAGACAGTCCCAAGTCCCTTGAACTTGGCCAAGCCTCCTTGCGACCCTTGGCCTAGCGTTCGGACCCAACACAACAGTGGAAAAATCATCTTACTGCTACCTTACAATATATACTTCTTACCATTAATATCAAAATCTATTTGGCTTTTGTTTATAAACATATAACATACCTTACCCACCCCATAACCACTTTGAAATTCTCTTATTTTAACTTCAAAATCAACAACTCTCGTTCACTCCGCATGTACTGAGCAGAGGAATCGAGTCACTGTGACACTGCCCCAGGCGCCTGGCCTCACCTGTCTTCAGCCTTCAGGGTGCTCACTATGAAAAGAAACTGCAATTTTCAATTAACTGCTAACATATACAAACGTATAAAATCTAAGGCAAATGCATACTCAAGGTCAAGATGGCTTGTCAGCAATTTTGAGACTATGTCATTGTTTTTTGAAAAATGTAAGAACCTCATAGCTGATTTCTAATAGCGTCAGTTTTGACAGCTGCAACAAAAATATCACTTCCTGGGACTGCCAAACACAAAAATGAGAACCTCAGCTGCACTACAGTTTCCAGGTGCCAGAGCTTGGATTTAGTACTGGTGCAATATTGGAGGGTGGGGGGTTATCCATAATCCACTCATGAAGTAAGGAGAACAGGAAAGAACTAAAACAGTTCTTATTTTATTCCATTTTCATCAGGAAAGAAGTCAACAACATTCACTAAAACTATGTCTTTGGGCATAGTTCTAAATTTAAGAGGATGATTCTAAAAGACTTTCAGTTCGAAGTTCTCTGTACAGATTTTTAATAGGATAATAATTCAAATTCTGAGGTATAAATGAGAATGTCAATTGATTCTTTTAGCTGGAACTTAAATTCTAGATTAAATGTGTCAAGTTCTGTTTTTAAATGCTTTGCGTTTTCTTTATAGAACACTAGACCCCATTGGTAATCCATATGTATAGAACACACATTCTGTTTTCGTGTATCTTGAACATAATTGTATAAATCACAAAATGATTTATAATTCTATTACACTCACATGGAAAACACCATTTATTTGATGCTAAATCCTTGGTCACTGTTTTTCTGGAAAAATATCTACTTTATGATAATCCACTTTAATGCGATTTCCAGGAACCAACTATGGCAAAAGGCAAAGACACCTGTTTATCTACATATAGGAAGAATGTGTAATTAAAAACAAAGAAAAACAAAGTTCCATCCATGAATGACAATGGCGCCTGCTTGATTCTCAGCTGTAAATCCTGTATCTCCTGAAAACATGCTTTGACCACATACATAACACCTTCGCTGTGCATTCCTGCATTTCATCATCTTAATTCATATGCACTAAAATGTCACAATCCTTAAAGACCTCAGCACTTGAGGAAAGTTCAACCTTATTTTATTTTACTTAACAATTTACTAAAGAACCCAATGAGGAGAAAAACATACATCAATGAAGAGGCCACCATTCCCTAAGGAAAACTCTGAGCACACAGTCAGAGAGCCTCCAGGTGAAGGGCTTTGCACAGGGTACTTCAAGCTCCTTCGTGATGGGCACTTCAGTGACAGGTGAGAGCTGGCCAGAACTTTACAGCCAGCTCTGTCGATTACAAAGGGGAAAGAACTCCTACTGTAGCATAGCTCTGACGAGGAGTAACACTCGGAGATGGAGTGCATCGGACACAGTGCCCAGAACACTGTCTGGCACGTATGAGGCCCCACTGATACTGTGGGTGAACACCAATGTTTGGTTAACAGCCTGCAGGCGTCTCTAACACATAGAGAATCTGTGCACGTCGGCGTGGCCTTACCCTGGGAGGAGAGATTGTGGCGCAGGCGGGGGGCCACTGAGGGCACACAGGCCGATACTGCTGATGCCACTGCTGCCCACACTGCCGGAGCTCTGGGCTGACTGGGCACTCCGATCCTGGTAGCTCAGGGGAAGGGTCTGAGGCCTGGCATAGTAGTAAGGGGTTGAGTGGGCATCTCTTGGTAAGGCCTGAGCAAATAACGTAGCATAGCTAGAAACCTGAAAAGAGAAACACACTAAGAGCAGAGACAGGAAATTACAGAACTGTCTTCCCAAACCTAAAAAGGTCATTTATATTCAGATTTTCCTTCTACTTCTGTTACTGGATTTGGATTCCATACTTTATTAAACAATAAATTAGATGTTATGCTTTTGAAATATGCCTAAACTGATAAAGTTTTAGAAAATTTTCTGAACTCCAACAACTACTACATCATCTGATAACTAAACACTCATTCTGATCCAAGCAAACTGAAACTTAAATAATTTTTTAAAGTTAGGCATTATTAAAGAATGATTGCCCTCCATATATTCATATCTATATGGTTTACATGTATATTAATATATAATGATTGCTCAGACGAGGCCTTTAGCAATAGACAGAACTCTTTCCCCCACACGCTTCAACCTCTTTGCACTCCACGTCTCTGGTGGGGACTTTATTATACCAGACTCTGGGGCACAGAGCACCGGAATCACTCTGACATACTGCAGGGGACAGACACCGAGCCCGGTGATAACAGAGTTTCACTGGCACAAAAGTAAAGAATGCTCACAACTGAGAGCATGAAAAACTCCTAAAGCATCTTCTAGTTCATAAAGAATTACCTATCAGTGCTGATATTAGTAACTTCACAAAGTAAACATTTTGAAAACTAACCATTTATTCTCTATTTAATCACCCATTGTTATGTCTGAATAACAAAATTCTGAAAAACATTATCAGGAAACTGCACACTGACTAAAAATGTCCTTAAAAAGAAAAAGGAAAAGAAATCTCTTGACCTTCCATGACCAGACAAGCTTGTTGCTTTCCTAGCATTATTTTCTTAGCTGCAGAAGCCATTTGCTCTCGAAGTCGGCCAGGGTGTCCCGACAGACACGAAGCTGCAAAGGCAAAGCCACTTACCTTGCTTGGCTGCCTGCGTGGGTCCTCACTGAGGCTCAGCAAGAGGTAGAGTATTGACCATTTATTTTTCAAAACTCCCTGTTTGGAAAAAAGTTAATATTAAAAGAACGATTTTATACTACTCTCCAGCCTTATTTTCCTCTTTCCTGAACTATATTTCCAAACTAGAAATGCATTTTAAAATTCACATAGTAACGTCAAATCTAACAGTTCATAAGTATTTTCAATAGTGCCACCCATCCGAAGGCGGAAGCAAGTGTTCTCATGCAACCAACAACCTTGGGTCTTTCCTTCCCTTATTAACTAGCTCTAACAAGAAAAGTTTTTAAGTTACCTTATTCCTGAATAACAGTATCATCTCCCCTGAAATAATTCTTATAATGTCCCCAAAACCGTAATTATGAGACAAAGCCATCATAAAAATATGTGAATTATTTTGTCCTTTATCAACATCCCATTTAAGCCAGAAGCACAAGTTAGTCTCAGCATCAAGTGTACCTAAAGTCAAGATGTAGGTCTGGGCCGGGAACAGGGGTTCACACCTGTCATCCCAGCACTTTGGGAGGCCAAAGCAGGTGGCCCACTTGAGGTTAGGAGTTCGAGACCAGCCTGGCCAACCTGGCGAAACCCCAATCTCTACTAAAAACACAAAATTAGCCAGGTGTGGTATCATGCACCTGTAGTCCCAGCTACTCAGGAGGCTGAGACATGAGAATCGCTTGAACCTGGGAAGCGGAGGTTGCAGTGAGCGGAGATCGCACCACTGCAATCCATCCTGGGAGACAGAGCAAGACTCCGTCTCAAAAAAAAAAAAGTGGGTCTGAAGCACTTAGCTGTCAAGATAACCAACCCACAGGTTTCTATGCAAGGGTTATCATACAGATTTCATTAATTTCCAATTGTGTATCACACCAGTCTGATTTGCAAACAACAGCAGCCAAACCTCAGTATACTCTTATTCAGACAGCCTTACCTTTTGCATGCACATGTAAGTACCTTTATTTACACAACAAATTACGGGATGATTGCTTATATTATGTAAATTCTCCATTATATAAAACATTCTCTGAAAGTTTCTTTTAAAAGTAAGCTCATCCCAGGTATTTAAATTACTGTCTAACTTTAAAAAATTGGTTGGCATAGGCTTTTTCAGAAACTCAACTAATCCCCAGCCAGGGCCACAAGGATAAGAAACAGACCCAGCCCTGAGGGAGTGTGTCTCATCACAGCCAACTGACAAGTGGGCAGATGCAATGTGACAAATGGCACTTCACAGCTCACGAAACAGCTCCTGGAGGAGACTCGAGTCTCCTAGAAAGATGGACTGTGCAGAGGGAGGGACAGGAACAGTGAACACAGCAACCTGACAAAGGCCAGGAGTCAGGAGGGAAGCTGACATCGGAATGAGGCCTCCACGCTGCACCAAGAAACTTGGATTTGGAAGTAAAGACAACAGCAGGAAGCCTGCGAAAGACGTCCTGGGCAGAGGCACCATCACCGCACAAGTGACGAACTGGCTGGAGGGGACAACATGAGAGGAAGACCGCTGTCATCTGGAGGGAGATGCAAGCAGCTGAATGCAATGCAGTGAGCCGAGTGTGTGCTCAGGCATGTGTCCCTGGCGAGTCCCCTCAAGCCAGCATCAGGGGCCCGTGAGGCTCAGGCACTCAGGCCCAGGACCAAGGAGCCAAGCTGCCGCCAACCTTTAGCTCTTTCCACACATTAAATCCTGTCATCGTCACAACCACACTATGACAGGGCTTATTCTCTTCATGCCATAAATGAGAGAACAAAGGACAGCAAATCTAAATAACTCACCCAAATCACAGAGCTACATGCAGGGTTCACACCCAGGTCTGCCCAACTCCAAAAAGGACAAACGAGAGATATAGCTGGGGAGTCAAGATGACACTCAGGTTCTCGTGGGGGTCAAGATCAATGGTGCTGTCATTCATCAAAAGAGAGAACACAGAAGAAAGAGCAGGCAGCGTGCGGGTGGATGCGAATGGACGCCCAGAGGGGTGGAACAAGGCGCAACACTTCCTTCAGCTCAGAGGATGCCAAGTTGTGAGTCCCTGTGGGAGTTTCCAGGAAGTCTCTGAGTGAAATGACCAGTAGATGAAGGGAAAGACGGCAGGAAATGTTCTACCTTTGCACTAAGAAACTGCTAGGTTAAAAATCTCAGATTTTATTTTAGCAAAGATATATCTGAGGGTGAAGGGTGGAGAAATTTCAAAAATGAACAAAATTATGCATCAAAAACTTAGCAAGTGACATAAAGGAGGAGGCAGCATTTTTTAACTATAAAACACCCAGGATGTCTTCAGTCTGCTGAAGACCTTTGATACGAATGCGTGGATGGAAACAGGGAAACCACAAGAGATGGTGAGGCAGTCTGGCAACACCACCAGCCAGGTGCCACTATGGGAACACCGCCAGCCAGGACCCACTAGGGAACACCACCAGCCAGGACTCACTAGGGAACACCGCCAGCCAGGACCCACTAGGGAACATCACCAGCCAGGACCCACTAGGGAACACCACCAGCCAGGACCCACTAGGGAACACCACCAGCCAGAAGCCACTAGGGAACACCACCAGCCAGAAGCCACTAATGACCCTGAGACCAGAGGGATCAGGCTGGAGACAGCAGCTGCAGGGTCCAGGAGGGCCCAACACAGGGCAGGGCCTGCCCTCAGGAGCTGTGGGCACAGCTACGCCACTGACAAACAGCTGCCCAGCAGCAGGGGAGATGACAGTTTAGTGTCACCCCTCTCCCAACTCCGGGCTCACCCTGGAGCTTAAGCCAGCTCCAGCTGAAGCCAACCGGGAGACACACAGCGAGAGGCCAGGAGTATAATCTGCCAGGCCTAGAGAGCACAGAGTGGGCAGGAGTGGGTAGAGGAGAGATCTGGCAGAGGAAACCAGATCGTTCCCACCACTCTGGCAGTACGGATGCTTTTAACCATCCGAAACCACTTCAGACCTTCCACCTCAGACTCTGAAACTACAGGACCACAAGTTCAGATACAAAACTTCTAAAACTGTGCACAAACTGAATTGTACGTGAAGAAAGTCTTATCGGGACATGGTAAGATCTAGAGGAACACCAAATAAACATCTTTGCAAAGCAGCTGTTTACTGCTCAGCACAAGAGCTGATCTCAGCTTTCCCGGCACTGCCATACCAGAACACCCCACATGAACAGGCCACCACCTACCATGCCACCACAGCACCTGCACGCTGTTCCCTGCCCTCGAGGCCTCAGCCCTGCCCGGGGAGTCCAGCTGCACAATGTTCTAGTTCTATTCCCCTCATAAGCCACCCTCCCCCCTCGGCCTTTCCTGCTCAGCCATGCTTCAGACCCAGCTCAGGAGCACCACGGCACTCTACTCCCATCTCCACGTCAACCTGGACCCTCCTTCCACTCCGGACTCCTTCCTCTAGGTCTAACAACAACAAGAGCAAACATTCGACTGAACCTTTGACCTTTCGTCCCTATGGTCTGCACAGCACACCCACATACGGGACCCTAAGACAAGATAAAAAATTAGGATCAACAGCCTTCACACTTCTGCGGAGCCATTTTTAGCAAAATGATGGAATGGCTACTAACCTGAATCAACTATTCTACTTTGTTTAATCGTTGGTCTTATACTATTTATTTCCTAGTATTTTTCATCATGTTTCAGTCATGCAATGAAAAAGCCAAGCAAGTCAGTTTTGGGGGCGAGCCCTAGGGAGCGGGCCACTATTTAAAACATGATATTTAGGAATAAACATTCAGAGCTCCAAACAAAATTTTGGAAAACAACCATTTTAAGTCACAAAGTGTCTAAATATGGCCGGGCGCGGTGGCTCACGCCTGTAATTCCAGCACTTTGGGAGGCCGAGACAGGCAGATCACGAAGTCAGGAGATCAAGACCATCCTGGCTAACACGGTGAAACCCTGTCTCTACTAAAAATACAAAAAAAAAAAAAAAATTAGCCAGGCGTGTTGGTGGGCGCCTGTAGTCCCAGCTACTTGGGAGGCTGAGGCAGGAGAATGGCATGAACCCAGGAGGCGGAGCTTGCAGTGAGCCCACATCGCGCCACTGCACTCCAGCCTGGGGCACAGAGTGAGACTCCACCTCAAAAAAAAAAAAAAGTGTCTAAATATGTTTTCATCCAATGCTAATATTAACAAATACAACAGCTTTTACTAGATGAAATCTCCCTTTGGGGATCTTGGTAAGGCTAAGAATCTGGAGAAATATGGTATCCAATAAGCAAATCTTTTTAACATACAGTGTGTAGAAAATGGTTTTAAAAATGGAGAAAGATTTAAGAAAAGCAAATGATACAGCAGTTTGAAATAATTTGCCTGGAAATGAATGGACAGAAAAGGTTCCTATTTCTTACTCTGTAAACATTACAAAGATAATATCGCAAATATTATGGAAAAAAGCATGCTTAAAACAGTGAATCCAAGTCAAAACAATTAAGGAATCAAAATGGGCAGCAAATGAAGTAAGCTCGTTTCAAGAGCACAATATAACAGAGGAAGACTCAAAATAAAAGAGTTTAATTACTAGCAGCAGTAGGCCTGACTCAATCATTTTCACAGTGTAACACTATTTGTTGCACAAAGCACTAAACCTCTCTAGATTCACTTTCTTCTCCATAAAAGGAAAGAAAGCTGGATGAACTAAATTCCTTTATAGTCAGAAATCACAAAAATCTCACCCTATGATTCAATTAATGTATTGGTATACAGGCTGCCAAAATCTTTTATCAAAATACAAGGCTGGGCTTGGTGGCATGCACCTGTAGTCCCAGCTACTTGGGAGGCCCAGGCAGGAGGATTGCTTGAGCCCAGGAGTTCGAGACCAGCCTGGGGAACACAGCAAAGCCACATCTCAAAAGAAAAAAAAGGTTAGAAAAATCATTTATTTTCAAGTATCAATATCCAACCACATTCAAAAGCAATTTTTTCATTATTCACTATGGCAGTACAAATTATGACCCAAAGAATAAAGTTTATCAGTTAGATAAAGTTTAGCTATTATATGAAGATAAGTCAAGACTTGTACCAATGTGCTTCCTCCCAGCAGTGTAATTAAGCGACTACAACACAAACTCACAAATTCTGTTGACTTTCCCAGTGCAGCTTCATTCATCTTTATAAGCAATTTAGCATTGAATCCAGCTAAAACTTCTAATACTGAAGCTCACACAAAAAAAGCAAATGCTATCTATAATTAAAAGCAATTACCAATTATAGAAAAGTTTAATATACCACAAAAAAAATTCAAAGGTTCCTATACCACTCATCATATCCTCAACAATGAGTGCAATGACTTCCAGAATTCTGCACTGTACCTGTGAATGAAGTTTTCTGTGGAGTTCTGAAAATGCAGCAGCATCTGCTTCTCTTCGTTGTCGAATAACTGAAAAGACAGAAAGAAAATAAGCGTGGTAATTACAAACACCAAAATTCATTTTTATGATACTATTTCACCTACAATAACGTAACTCGCAAGTGATGAATTCAGAGTCAAAAGTCACTGTCAAATTACATGACGAGCAACTTTTAAGCTCTATGAATCTGATCAATTCATCTAACCTCCCTGACATTTATAGTGTATGGAAAATATTAGGCTGGGATCAAAGAGTTTATCTGAAAATTAGGTAAAGTAATAGAAATAATGGGATTACTTACAGTCCATCTATAAATATTAATAAACAGTAAGGAAAACTATGATCACTGTAACCAGTTAACAGTGGTCACCCGGAGGTAGAGATGGAAAGTGAAAATATTAGGAATCCTGAATCCAAGGGCAGTAAGTACAATATTCATGGTCATTCATTCCACTTGGAAACTACATTATCCTAAACATTTTTGTTAAGATACACAGCAGGCTGGGTACGGTGGCTCATGCCTGTAATCCCAGCACTTTTAGGAGACCGAGATGGGCAGATCACAAGGTCAAGAGATCGAGACCATCCTGGCTAATACGGTGAAACCCAGTCTCTACTACAAAATACAAAAAATTAGCTGGGTGTGGTGGCGGGCGCCTGTAGTCCCAGCCACTCGGGAGGCTGAGGCAGGTGAATGGTGTGAACCCAGGAGGCAGAGCTTGCAGTGAGCCGAGATTGCACCACTGCACTCCAGCCTGGGCAACAGAGCGAGACTCTGTCTCAAAAAAAAAAAAAGATACACAGCAATGTTTCATCTTGCTTTAGTATTAAATGTCATAATCAATTACTGTTTCAAAATAAAATTCAAAACAGCTTATTAATTTTCATCCACCAATTCATTTGATTAACAAATGTCTTTGGCTATTCCAGCTACACTTACAAATTACCTGAAAGCAGTTGCAGCGAATGAGAAGTTCATTCTATGTTCTGTTCCATGAAGGAGGAGAAGCTGCAGTTGTATTAGGTTCCCTGGGGTAAGAGAACTCACTTTGCTCACATTTACAACACTGCAAACATCACCTGTGCACAGGTGCCTCTCAAAGAAGCCGTTACACCCACTAGAAAGGTGCCACTTTCAAAGGCTAACTTATAACTTCAATACTCTCTAATGAACCTTTGTATTTATCCCATTTTAGTAGTATGACTTTATAAAAAGCTCATCAGCCAATCATATTTAGCATTAAATGTTCTAATTCGTCTGTACGAAGATAATGACTGACTTTACAGCCAACCCCACATTCTTCAGCTAAAAAAGGATCTTGGTATGAAGCACATACCAGAGATTACATAATCTAATCGTAACTATACATTCAACTCTTCCTATATGGAAAAGGAAAGCTATCTTAAAATATACTATGTAAAGTGCATTAAACAAAATGAATGCAATTAAAATTTAATATAATTTACTGTATTTACAACATATAAATAGACTCCAAATACAACCATGAAATCAAGCAAGTGATGCTCTTTCTATAGAATGAGATTGGCATTAATTCATACATGCACTACAGTCACAGCACAATAAAATAAGAATAAAAATGAACACATAGTATTTACAAATAAGTGATGTTTCTCTATTAAATTGATTCTCTATTAAATTATAACACATCTCCGGTTACAATGTACCCCACCTGCCAGTGTGGAAAATGTTGTCACACATGATCACTTTTGCAATTTGTTTCAATATAAAACATAATAGCACTTTATATTTGAGGTCGGTTATATCAAATGGAAAATTAACTTTTCTGTATTATTCCAGAGAGCAGAGCACCTGAGTCAGTCAATACACAACATGCCTTAATCTCAAAACACAACACCCACAGGAAACACAACTCTACATGGTTGCAGTTTTCTTCTTTAAAAGGAAAATCCCAGATTCCCTTGAATATCCACTGCAACAATGCAGCTGTCAGTTCTTTATGAGTTTAAACAAACTTTATTTTTAGCTACTATGACACACCTATAGTAGTATGTTTAAATATGTGTAATATGCTCACCATGAGGCCATGAAATGTAACTTTGTAAAGGAAATGGTCTGTTTATCACAGTACCTAATTGTTGGAGTCCTCAGTAATCATCTAAAATGTGTAAAATGGTTCAGGGTTCAAGAGAGAGTATAGTGTTCTTATATTGTTATAGAGACATTGAAGAAAATAAATTTTAATACGTTAACAGCAGTTTAAATACCCCATTTTTATTCCCCATCCTAAATAATACATGCATGCTCAGCAACACCAAAGCTCTGTGTTGTAACAGCAGATGGATCACTTCAGACTCCCACTGCTCATCCAGCCCTGAACAGGCAAAAGCACTATGTCTAGGTAAAGTACTCTGGGTCACATCCTCAACTCTATCCAGAACTGACTCGCCATCCAGTGCAGTCACACAGGTCTAAAATGGGACCTCCACAGACCATGGGCCAAACACAGTTCATAATGCAATAGCCAGGGGTGGAAAACTGTGCCATGCAGGACTTCTAGAAGGTGTTATTACTGAGACCCAAGGCCAAATGGACTTCCAGAAGGTGTTATTACTGAGACCCACGGCCAAATGGACTTCCGGAAGGTGTTATCACTAAGACCCATGGCCAACATCTACTCCACTTGGACAGTTTAACAGGGAGGCCTCAGCAGGGAAATGCACTGACCTTCACGCAGGCCTCTTCTCTAGGCCAACTGAAAAGCACCACTGGGTTTGGCTTATACAGCCCAGAGAACTGTAAGGATGGAGAGCTGGCCACCTGGAAAAACCACCTTTCAAACAGGACAGCTCACGTGTGGCGGCTCATTACTCAGAGCCAAGCTTCCCCCTCAGACTCTCCAGAGGTGAAGCGGGGTGGCAGAGCCCTGCCAGGGATAATCAGATAACCTACTCACCAACCAAAAGCTAACAAATGGAAAGCTTTCTTCTCTAAGGTGCCAGGATTTGCAAAAGCTTTATGCACCATCCCAGAATTAAACATCCTTAAGTATTATGTTTTAATAGTTCTGACTCTACAACAGAATTGACTTGTCCTTATTTTGTACCAATATTAAAATGTGCTTGGGAACTACATACACACCTACACACATGCATACATACATCTGCTTAAGCTCTGACAAGTTTAAGAATCCAATACATGACATTTAAGAAAAATACGTACGCTCTTTCTTGATTTTTTCAGCTACTAGAAACTCATCTCTTTCAACAGTTGGGGCGAAGTTGCTGCCAATCACCCGCACAGCATATTGGAACTGCTGGGCTACATCAGCTGAAAGGCAAACAAAAGGATGTGGATTGTTATCAACCAGGCTAAGTTCTGGTCACCTGAAGCTTCCAGTTCAAGACAGTGAACTAGTAATAACATCTATCTTCCACCTCCCCAAGGTCTTAACTGAGAGGACAGAAAAGCTATTAAGAAATCAAAACAGAATGAATAAATGAAATAAGAGTTCAATAAAATAAGAATGAGAACAGTAACACACCAGAAAGTCTCAAAAATCCTAGATGACGAAAAACAAACTGGCTCAGTAATCACGAAAGGAAAAGGAACAGAAAGGGTCACATCCCAACACATGAACAAGAGGAGGAGGCTGGGTCAAGAGAGCCTCTGAGAAGCTCCCAGGTGAACAAACACAAAAAGCCAGAAGTAGTTCACTCAACAGTCAAAATAGACAGTCAATTTGCATTTGCACCTCTAGATGAAGATGACAGCTTAAACACATGTGCCTCTACTCCCTTCAAAAACACCATAAAATTGATAAAGGAGTTTTTAAAACTAAAAGCATAAACCAACAAGGACAAAGAAAACAAGGCAGAAAGGAATCAGAGAGAAGTGAAAAAATGTGAGAAGCTGGACTGCAGATGCATGTGTGGTAACTGATTCAAGAGCACAATGAAACCTGAACACTAAATGTCCATCAGGTTAAGAATGGGGAGAGGGGAGTGGGAGGAACAAATGTCAAGAAGAAATACAGTTCCCACTGCAGAGCCCAGGCAGGCTCAGGAAAGGAAGGAACTGGATACTCTTGGGATGCAGAAGCAAGCAGGGCTGAGGGGGGAGACCTGGCTGCAAGTTTGGATGGAAACAGACTCCTGGGTCCTCCACCCAATCCCACGCTGCCAGACAACCACCGAGACCCGCCCAGCAAGCCTGGTCTGGAAGGACACTATGGTGGCCCCGGTCACTGAGTAAAGGTAACAGACAACTCAGGGACCCCCAGTCCTTCCCAGAACTCCAGGATGCACAATTTGTCTATGGGAAAACTGATCAGCCCAAGAGAAAAGAGAGACAGATGGTGATGAGTGGGGATCCCCAACAAGCACACAGGTCTTTGTCAAATTCAGACAGACCACAGAGATAGTGCAGATCTGGTTCCAATCACCATATTAAAGAAAATATCACAAGTGAGTCACATGAAACTTTTCGTTTTCCCAGTGCATATAAAAGTTAGGCTTAATATACTGGTCTATGAAGTGTGGAACAGCATTATGTCTAAAAAGAAAAAAATATATACACACCTTAATTCAAAAATACTTTATTGCTAAAAAATGCTAACAATCATCTGAGCCTTCAGCAAGTCGAAATCTTTTTGCTGGTGGAGGGTCTCACCTTGATGCTGACGACGACTGACTGACAGGGTAGTGGTTGCTGAAGGCTGTGGCAATTTCTTAAAACAAGACAACAATGAAGTTTACCACATCGATTGACCCTTCCTTTCATGAAAGATTTCTCTGTAGCATGTGATGTTGTTTGATAGCATTTTACCCACAGTAGAACTTCTTTTGAAACAGAAGCCAATCCTCTCAAACCCTGCCACTGTTTTATCAACTAAGTTTATGTAATATTCTAAATTCTTTGTTGTCATTTCAACAGTGTTCACAGCACTTCAGCAGGAGTAGATTCCATCTCAAGAAACCATTTTCTCTGCTCATCGACAAGAAGCAACTCCTCATCCCTTCACATTTTATCATGAGATTGTGGCAGTTCAGTCACCTCTTCAAGATCCTCTTCTACTTCTCTTGCTATTGCCACCACATCTGCAGTTCCTTCCTCCACTGAAGGCTTGAACCCTCAAAGTCATCCATGATGGCTGGAATCACTTTCTTCCAAACTCCTGTTTGCTGACAATTTGACCTCCTCCCATGAATCACAAATGATCTTAATGGCATCTAGAATGATGAATCCTTTCCAGAAGGTTTTCAATTTACTTTGCCCAGATCCATCAGAGGAATCACTATCTATGGCAACTATAGCCTTATAAAATGTGTTTCTTAAGTGATAAGATTTGAAAGTTGAAATTACTCTTTGGTCCATGTTCTGCAGAACAGATGCATGTTAGCAGGCATGAAAACAACTCCAGGTGCATTCTCATCGAGCAGTAAGGAATCTTTTTCTGAGCAGCAGACCTTACTAGTAGGCTTAAAATATTCAGTAAACCATGCTATAAAAAGATGTGCTGTCATCTAGGCTTTGTCATTTCATTTCTAGAGCACAGGAAGAGTAGATTTAGCATAACTCCTAAGGGCCCCAGGATTTTTGGAATGGTCAATGAGCACTGGCTTGCCGGGCGCGGTGGCTCACGCCTGTAATCCCAGCACTTTGGGAGGCCGAGGCGGGAGGATCACGAGGTCAGGAGATCAAGACCATCCGGGCTAACACGGTGAAACCCTGTCTCTACCAAAAACACAAAAAATTAGCCAGGCATGGTGGCGGGCGCCTGTAGTCCCAGCTACTCAGGAGGCTGAGGCAAGAGAATGGCGTGAACCCAGGAGGCGGAGCTTGCAGTGAGCCGAGATCGCGCCACTGCACTCCAGCCTGGGAGACAGAGCGAGGCTCCGTCTCAAAAAAAATAAATAAATAAATGAGCACTGGCTTCAACAACTTCAGTCACCTGCTGCATTAGCCCCAGACAAGAGTCGGCTTGTTCTTTGTAGCTCTGAAGGAAGGCACTAACTTCTCCTCTCTAGGAATGGAAGTCCTAGATGGCATCTTATTCCAATAGAAGGGTGTTTCACCTACACTGAAAATCTATTGTTCATATAGCCACCTTCCCCAATGATCTCAGCTAGATCTGGATGACTTGCTGCAGCTTCTCCATCAGCACGTGCTGCTTCACCTTGCACTTTTATGTTAATGGAGATGGCTTCTTTCCTTCAATCTCATGAACTAAAAACCCCTGCTAGCTTCTAACTTTTCTTCTGCAGCTTCCTCACCTCTCAGCCTTCACAGAGTTAAGGTCTTGCTCAAGATTAGGTTTTGGCTTACAGGAATGCTGTGGCTGGTTTGATCTCCTATCCAGACCACTCAAATTTTCTCCATATTAGCAACAAGGCTGTTTCAATTTATTACCCCTGTGTTCACTGGAGCAGCACTTGTAACTTCCTTCAAGAACTTTTCCTATTCAATCACAACTTCACTAACCAGCATAGGAGGCCTAGCTTCTCACGTATCTCAGCTTTTGACATGCCCTCCTCACTAAGCTTAACCGTTTCTAGCTTTTGATTTAAAGTGAGAGGCATGTGACTCTTCATTTCACTTGAACACTAATTTCTTTTATTATTTCTTCTAAAAAACAAAAAGCAGGCTACATGTGCAGAATGTGCAGGTCTGTTACACGGGTACACGTGTGGCAGGTCTGTTACACGGGTACACGTGTGGCAGGTCTGTTACACGGGTACACGTGTGGCAGGTCTGTTACACGGGTACACGTGTGGCAGGTCTGTTACACGGGTACACGTGTGGCAGGTCTGTTACACGGGTACACGTGTGGCAGGTCTGTTACACGGGTACACGTGTGGCAGGTCTGTTACATGGGTACACGTGTGGCAGGTCTGTTACATGCGTACACGTGTGCCGTGCTAGTTTGCGGCACCTAGTGAGCCGTCCTCTAAGTTCCCGCCCCTCACCCCCCACCCTCCAGCAGGCCCTGGTGTATGTTGTTCCCCTCTCTGTGTCCATGTGTTCTCACTGTTCAACTCCCACTTACAAGTGAGAACGTCGTGTTTGGTTTTCTGTTGATCACTAATTTCACTTAAACAGTAAGAGGTCACTGTAAGGCTATTAACTGGCCTAATTTCAATATTGTTGTGACTCAGGAAATAGGGAGGCCTGAGGAGACAGGGCGAGACAGGGAACGGCTGGTCGGCAGAGTAGTCAGAACATACACAACACTTTTTGATTAAGTTTGTGCACTTCATGGCACCCCAAAACAATTACAATGGCAGCATCAAAGATCACAAGTTACACATCAACATAACAGATATAATAATCATGAAAAAGTCTGAAATACTGTGAGAATTTCTAAATATGACACAGAGATACAAAGTGAGCACATGCTGTTGGAAAAATGGTACCTAAAGACTTGCCCAACGCAGGCCGGGCGCGGTGGCTCACGCTTGTAATCCCAGCACTTTGGGAGGCCGAGGCGGGTGGATCACGAGGTCAGCAGATCAAGACCACGGTGAAACCCCGTCTCTACTAAAAATACAAAAAATTAGCCGGGCGTGGTGGCGGGCGCCTGTAGTCCCAGCTACTCGGAGAGGCTGAGGCAGGAGAATGGCGTGAACCCAGGAGGCGGAGCTTGCAGTGAGCCGAGATCACGCCACTGCACTCCAGCCTGGGTGACAAAGCGAGACTCCGTCTCAAAAAAAAAAAAAAAAAAAAAAAAAAAAAAAAAAAAGACTTGCCCAACGCAGGGCGCCAAAAAACTTCCAATTGTCAAATAACGCAGTATCTGTAAAGGACAATAAGATGACGTGTGCCTGTCCTCCACGAGGAAGCTCAGCACTGGGCAAATGCTGCCCTACCCAAGACCTTCCGACAACTCCACTCTTAAAGATGAAAAGAACAGGTATCACCAGACACCTGAGGGCATCATCTAAAAGAAAAAAGAGACAAACACAAGAAGGAAAAAAGGAAACTCTAAGAAAAAGTAACAATGTAGGAAATAAGAAAATGGGGGCAAGATGTACAAAAACAAAGAAGCTATAATGGCCTACGAGATTAGACATAACACATCTATGAAATAAAACAGTATGCCATAAATTCAGAGAAGACAAGCTCTTGAATATTAAAAGTATGAAGGCAGATGTTTTTTAAAAAAAGTAGAAAGCTTGTGTTCAAAGTTGAAGAAGTCTCTCAAAAACTAAAACAAAAAGGCAAAAAGATGGAAATTAAGACAGCCAAGACGAGGAAATCACCAGACCTGGCCAGGCAGAAGTGGGGAGGGAGAAACCTGGAGTGAAATAAATGTCCAAAGAAGTCATACAAGACAGAAAGGATGAAAAGGGAAGGGCTTGGAAGCTACATGGTTCACAGCAACTGTCTCAGCCCCAGGAAAAAATCCAGGCTCTCATCTCTGCAGAGGCAAACTCCCAATCTGAGGAACTCCCACCCTCAGTACAAGGGATCTGGGAGAAGAATGTTCCCCACTACAATCTCAGCAGCAAAAGAACGTCAAGGGTCAGGAAGAAATCTTTCAGAAAGCCTCCACTTTCCGAGTAAAGCAATCACTTCAGTAAGTGGATTGGAGCAGGTACCAGGGTGGGATAGCCTGTCTGTCTGCCCAACTTCTATGACTCTAGAAGTCAAGCTACCAGTAGATACCTCCAGATCCCCCCACCCCCACCACTGAGTGCTGGGCCCAGTTCAACGCCGGATGCAGTGGAACAGCCCAACAAGGCAGTGCCCAGCTGCATCTGCCAGCAAAAGCCAACACTGTTCTCCATCCTAGGAAGGAAGTGGAACTATGAGTGGCACCTGGAAATTCAAGTGGGCACTCCACGCTCACAGTGTGGCTTCCCCTGCCCAATCCACAGAGAATCTTCAAGTGGGCACTCTAAGGTCAGTGTGGATTCCCCTGCCCAATCCACAGAGAATCTTCAAGTGGGCACTCTGAGCTCACAGTGTGGCTTCCATAGACAATCCAAAATCCCCAGAAATGTAAGAAAGGATTTAAGGAAGGTATAAACAAAACCAGAAAAGTGGATCTAAGAAGAGCACTCTTGGTAAAACAGAAACTGAAGAATCCCTGAAAGATGTGAAGAAAACAAACAGGATTGACTTGAAAGAAGAAACTAGAGACAGAAGTCATCTCAGTCAAGACAGAGTAAGCACACTCCACTACTGATGACAATGTAAAACTCTGGCAACAATACATAAAACACCTCTAATCAGACTCTGAACAATGGGTAAGAGAAGCAGACTGGTTATGAAACTCATGGATCAAAGGAAAACCTGGAGTGACTTCCCGCATTTTTGCTTTTTGATATTTTGTTTATGTGTTTGCTGTCTACTACACCAGCTGGGGCTGGGTAACACTCCAAAACCCAAACCACAAACAGGCAAAGACAGAAAAACCTCCGAGCCAGGCCCAGTCTCCACAGCCAGGGCCCAGGTGGGGAGGGAGGGAGGAAGCACCACAGCTCTCCCAGCCCTGCGCCAGGCTACCAGCCCCTTCTACCTTCACTCAGGGGCACCCCCACAGTGGGCTGCCCCATTCCACACTTGACAAGAATCAATAATGGCCCCAAGCCTCCATCACAAGGCTGGCAGGCTGGGGGTTCGGATTTTAGCCAGAACATGAGGAAATGTGTTGGGAACCAGAGAGTGAGGGCAGCAGCACAGAAGAGGAAGCCAGAAAAAGTCACCCCTTAAAGCTGTGTGCTATCGAGGAGCCCAACTGAGACATGATGAAAGACATCCTTAAAAATGAAAGGATGAAGAAAGATATTCCATGAAAACACTATTCAAAATGAACGTGAACTGGCTACATTTCTATTAGACAAAGTAAATTTTAGACTAAGAAAAATTAACAGGGATAAAGAAGGGATCACAAAATGATAAAAGGGCAATTCACCAAGATGCCACAGCAATTCTAAATGTGAACACTCTAAACAGCAGAGCTGTAAGACACACGAAGCAAACTCTAATAGAACTGAAAGGAAAAACAGACATTCACAAATACATCTGGAGACATCAAGGGGCATTTCTCAGTAATCAAAAGGGCAAGTGAAGAGAAAATGAGCAAGGATATCGACTTGAACACCAACAACCAACTAAACCTAATCGGTATTCACAGAACAGCCCACCCCACAACCAAACAGCACACATTCTTTTCAAATGTACGCGGAACATTCAGGACAGACTGAATTGTGGGTCACAAAGCAGTTTGATTAAACAGAAAACAATAAAATTATTCAAAGTATGTCCTCTAACACTAACAGAATTAAACTAGTAATCCTTAACAGAATGGTATCTGAAAAATCTCCAAACATCTGGCAGTCAGTCAACACACACATGGGCCAAGGAGCCAATGAGCCAAGGAGCACTACAGCCACTGGAGCTGGAAAAGGCGACGCAGCACCCCCGAGAGCCTCCAGGGGGAGCCCAGCCCTGCAACCTGCAGTCAGCCCCACGACACTGCCTTTGGCTCTGGTCTCCAGAAACACAGGGGAATAAATGAACTAATTTGTGGTAATTTGTTACAGCAGTCATAGGAAAATTATATACGTCCCTTTCATTATTTAAATTAAACTTCATTTAAAAGGTTGTTTTATATCGTTATATTTTATTACATCTTCACAGTAACAACTACAAGACTTAAAAATTCATGGAATGAACGTAATTCGGAACAGTTTAACGGAAGCAAGGCTGAGCTGTCGAAAGAAAGGTCAGAACAGGCCTCAAATTGGAAAAACTGCTACTCCTTTCTCTTTTTCTATAAAGGTCCTAGAAATCTCTCAGGGAAAAGCCTCAAACTACAGTAAATGCACTTTCAAGGGGTTGCAGTAGAAGAAAGCAATGCAACTTCTTACTCCAAGAGAAAGCACTTCAAACTTGCAGTCATGGGTGAATGAGTTCTGGAGACCTAACACACAGCATGGGGATGGTAGTTAATGACAATGGATTGTGTATCTGAAATCTGCTGAGAGTAAATCATAGGTTTCCTCACCACACACACACACACACACACACACACACACACACACAAAACAGGTACCGAGGTGAGCTGATGAACATGTTGATTAGCTTCACTGTGGTAATCATTTCACATTCCATACATACATCAAAGCATCACATTGCATACCTTAAATATATACATTTTGGATTTATCAATTATACCTCAACAAAGCTAAAAAAAAATACATGGGCAATAAAAACTGTCAAAATCAGAAAATGAATTGAATGAAAATAAAAACACAACATAACAAAATATGCGAGATGTGGCTAAAACAGTCCTTAGAGGAAAATTTATAGCATAAAATGCTTTCTTTAAAAAGGAAGATAGACCTCAAATCAATAATCTCAGTTTATATGATAAAATCTGGAAAAAGAACAAACGAAACTCAAAGTACGCATTAGGAAATGGTTAAAAAAAAAAAAAAAAAACCCAGCAGTCAATGAAATTTACAACAAAAAATGGTGAGGTGGGGGAGAAAAAGATTCTTTAAAAAAAAAGAAAAAAATCACAGAATTGATAAACCTTTGCCAGATTGACCAAGAAAAACAAGACAAAACACAGAATCAGGAGGGGATATTGCCACTGATCTTACAGAAATTTAAAAGACAATAAGGGCTAAGTAATTTATGTAGACACTTCACTCTCAAGGAGGTAGCTAAAATGTAACTCCATATCATAAGCGTGGGCTGGGCATAGTAACTTTCTTCCAAAGAGCACAATACAAGCAGAAAAACAGTCGCTCACAGCAGAGAAACCTGGCACACACACCTTAGCCAAGCGATCAAGGTCACTTTCAAGAATGATGAATCACCCTGGTGGCAGGTATCCTCCATATGATGTGATGAAAATGTCACTTCACCTCGGGGGTCTTCCTCCCAAAAATACGTGACCCCAGTCTAGTCATGATAAAAATAACAGACTCAATTGAGACAGTCTACTAATAACCTTTAATTCTCAAAACTCTCAAGATCATGAAAAAAAAAGCCTGAGAAATTGTCAATGTCAAGAGAAGCCCAAAGAGACAAAACAATTGAATGTAACATTCCTAGAGGGAGCCTAGAGACAGCAAAAGGCCACTGAGTGAAAAGTGAGGAAATCTAAATAACTATGGAGCTTCATTAATACTAGTGTATCATTACTGATTAATTCTAACAAGTGCACCACAGAAATGTAAGATGCTAATAATAGACGAAATGGTACTGAGCTTACAGGAACTCTATATCTGCAATTTTTCTGTAAGTCTACAATCATTCTAAAATAAAACATTTTTTTAAATATATTAATGCCAAGACTCACTTTTCACAAATTCCGATTTTATTAGTCTGGAGTGGGGGTCCATGGCATCAATATTTTTTAAAACTCCGCTTTAAAACTTTTAGTCTTCAAGACAAGAAAGCAACTAAAATGTGAGGGGGGAAAAGCTTTCTCTGGTAAACTCAAAAATGAATTTCAACCTATATCACATGCCACATATGAAAATTTGTTGGGAAAAGCTGAGTGTTGGGAGAAGCTGAGGCAGGGCTCGCATGTCTGACTAATGTAAAAGAGCCTTGGAACATGTCCCGGGACCGGGGTCTAAAACCCCTTGTGGACTTTGGAACACCAATCTCTGTGCTAAAGGGTGGAAGGCTACCCTGACACACCATAATCTAAGCCCAGGGCATAAAACCCCTCGTGGCTTGGATAGAATCCAGGGCTCGTGGCTCTGGAATGTGTCTAGACTTGCTGGCTCCTTGTTCCTTGCTCTCCCAGGATCGATTGTATCTTGAGTTAAAAGAACCTGCCTGCTCTCCATTATCTCAAGTAGCAGAGCATATGCTAAACCATCACAGCTGTAAATCATGTGCTTAATGCAACGCGACCTTTCGACCCCCACATTCCCACCACTTGTTTCTTTGTTTGATCACCAATAAATAGTCTGGGCTTCCAGAGCTCGGGGGCCTTCACAGCCTCCATACTTAGCGATGGCCCCCTGGACCCACTTTCTCTCTCAAACTGTCTTTTCTCATTCCTTTGACTCCGCCAGACTTTGTCACCCCCACGACCTGGTGTTGGGTCTGATCACCCCAACAAAAATTAACTCAAATAAAAGAGTAAAACAGAAGCCCCTCTTAGAAATAAAACAAAGAAGAAATCTTTGCAACTTTGAGTTTGGCAGAGTTCCTACATGACACCAAAATGATGACCCATTTTTTTAGAAATTCATAAATTGGCCTTCATTGAGATTAAAAATTTTGCCTTGCAAAAGACACTGTTAAGAGAATGAAAATATTGAGAAAAAAAATATGTGCAAAACACAAAGACATAAGCAAAAGTTTTGAACAGATAACTCACCAAGAAGACATGAATGGCAAACACACACACACACACAAAGATGTTCGACATCACTAGGAAAATGAAAATTAAAACCACACTGAGATATCACAACACACTTGCTAGAATAGCTAAGATTAAAAACCACTAACGCTGCTGAGTGCCAGCGGGGCCACGGCATCCCTGGAGCTCTCCCACACTGCTGAGTGCCGGCGGGGCCACGGCATCCCTGGAGCTCTCCCACACTGCTGAGGGCCGGCGGGGCCACGGCATCCCTAGAGCTCTCCCACACTGCTGAGGGCCGGCGGGGCCACGGCATCCCTGGAGCTCTCCCACACTGCTGAGGGCCGGCGGGGCCACGGCATCCCTGGAGCTCTCCCACACTGCTGAGGGCCGGCGGGGCCACGGCATCCCTGGAGCTCTCCCACACTGCTGAGGGCCGGCGGGGCCACGGCATCCCTGGAGCTCTCCCACACTGTTGAGTGACAGTGGGGCCACGGCATCCCTGGAGCTCTCCCACACTGCTGAGGGCCGGTGAGGCCACGGCATCCCTGGAGCTCTCCCACACTGCTGAGGGCCGGTGAGGCCACGGCATCCCTGGAGCTCTCCCACACTGCTGAGTGATGGTGGGGCCACGGCATCCCTGGAGCTCTCCCACACTGCTGAGGGCCGGTGAGGCCACGGCATCCCTGGAGCTCTCCCACACTGCTGAGTGACAGTGGGGCCACGGCATCCCTGGAGCTCTCCCACACTGCTGAGGGCCGGTGAGGCCACAGCATCCCTGGAGCTCTCCCACACTGCTGAGTGACAGTGAGGCCACGGCATCCCTGGAGCTCTCCCACACTGCTGAGTGACAGTGGGGCCACGGCATCCCTGGAGCTCTCCCACACTGCTGAGTGACAGTGGGGCCATGGCATCCCTGGAGCTCTCCCACACTGCTGGTGCAGCGGCAAAGCAGCCACAGCCATACTGGAAAAGAGTCTGGCAACTTCTGAAAACAATGAGCATGCACCTGCCCTGAGGCCCAGCAACCCCACTCACAGGGTGTTTATTCTAGAAAACTAACTTATGTTCACATAAAAAACCTGTCCATGAATGTTCATAGCAGCATTATCCATAACTGCAAAAACGGAAGCACTCCAAATGTCCCTCAGTGGTAAAACAGATAAACTGGTTCATCATACAATGAAACAGTACTCTGCAATGAAAAGGTGAACTATTGATACAGCACTGTAAATGCATCTCAAACGCGTTATACTAAGTGAAAGAAACAAGTCTCAAAACTTTTGACTGAACACTATATGGACTGCATTTACACGAAATTCTAGAACGGGGACATACACAGACACAGGACGGTGGCTGCCAGCACAAAGGCAAAATGGTAGCACAGAAGAAATCACTGTGAACCTAAACACTGAGAATTTTTTTAAATGGGCTAAACAGCAGAACGGAGATACTAAAGGACAATTTAAATGCAAGCAGAAAATCAAACACAACAAAAGAACAGTTAGAAATTATGAAGTAGAATAAAATAGTAAAATTTTTCTATCATTAAAAAAAAGTCAGCCCAGTGTGGTGGCTCACGCCTGTAATTGCAACACTTTGAGGGGCTGAGGTGGATCACTTGAGCCCAGGAGTTTGAGACCAGCCTGCACAATACAGCAAGACCCTTCTCAAAAAAAAAAAAAATTCTGTCACTAGCTTTGAAAAAAAAATAAATTTAAAAAAAAGAAAAAGTCCTCAGATTGACGGATCATCAAGTGTTAACCCAGGTAAGTTTTTAAGTTCCACACCTAGACACATTATTGCAAAATTTCAGAACATAAAAGATTTTTTAAAATCCTAAAAGCTACCAGATACAACTTCAAAGGAGTAAGAAATGGATGAACATCAGACTTCTCATCAATAATGAAAGAATACCTTCAAAGTGGCCAGAGGAAAAACACTTCAGACCAAAATATCTATATCTGACTGATGATCCAAGAGTTCGGGAATAGGAGCATGAAGAGAAATAAAGAAATTTTCAGACTATTAAGTAATTATTTAGATCGGCAAATCCTGTTGATTCTATTTCTAAAAGCATATCCCAAATATGATCACTCCACAGCTACCATCCCATTACAGGAAGTCTCCTGAGGAGCTGGTCACCTGCTTCCACCTTTGCCCCCTTAGAGTGAATTATCCACCCAGCAGCCAAAGTGATCCTCTTAAAATATAAATATTATCATCACTCTGCTCACACACCTCCCATCACACTCACAACAGAACCCAAACTCCTGGCCCCAGCCCAGGGAGCCGGCCCCTTGCTCCCCACATTGCACTCCTGCTATTCCTGGAACACACGAAGCTCACCTCCAGCTCAGCACCCAGCTTGCTCTTCTCCACATCCTCTAAGGACTCACACCCCCCATCATTCTGTCTCTATTCTAGCTAAAGCAGACACAAGCGCACTGTGTCAGCAAGGATCCAGTGAATGCCTACATAGTGGCAAAAGGAACAAAATGAAATCTTAAAATGTTTTGTGGGGTCACAGGGTCAGGGTAGTTTTTATTTTTTTCTTATATTTTTCCACACTTTCTGAATTTTTACACTGAGTATATATTAATCTTATAAATATTAAAAGTATCATTGAAAAGTTTCCTTAAAAAGTTGTGTCACTATTTAAGAATTTTTTTTTTTCCAGACAGGGTCTCACTCTGTCGCCCAGGCTGGAGTGCAGTGGTAAGATCTCAGCTCCCTGCAACCTCTGCCTCCCGGGCTCAAGTGATCCCCCACCTCAACCTCCCAAGTAGCTAGGACTACAGTGTGTGCCACCACGCCCAGCTAATTTTTATGTTTTCTGTACAGACAGGGTCTCACCATGTTGCCCAGGCTGGTCTCGAACTCCTGGGATCAAGCAATCCTCCCGCCTTGGCCTCCCAAAGTGCTGGGATTACAGGTGTGAGCCACCACACCCAGCCAGTAAAAATTATTTTTAGGTTACCATTTTCACACTCAAGTACATCACATAAATATCCCCACTCCAAATGTTTTATATACTTTTCAACTTTCTCCTACCAAAAAGTTAGGATCTCTTCAATGCCAGAAACACTCTCCTCTTCACCTCCTCACTTTCTCTGCACCTCAGACGGACGCCATCATTTCACTCCCACATACCTCTTCAGCCACACCTGAGTCTCCCTGTCCTCTTACCAACCAAATTTCCAGTCTATCCTTCTTGCTGATTATAAAATATTTTAAAAATCCAACAGTTACTTCTTAAACCAAATCTACTTAATCCGTATTTCAAAGGGAAAAGCACTGAATCCAGACTACTAAAGAAATTAGACATAGTAATCATTCCTTGTTTAGTGAACCTGCAATCAAAGAATAAGCTGGGAAAAAATCAAGCAATGTCCACTATATGCTTCTGGTTTAAATACTCCCAAAATACTGTTCAGTGTTTAAAGTATAACTAAACTCAATCAGTAATTCAATGAATAACTCCTAAGTACTTATTACAGGCCAAACACGTCAGGCCCTAACAATATGATGTACAGTGGTTAACGAGACAGACGTAGAACATAATAAATGTGGCACATAAGTACCCAAGGCAGACTGTGATAAGAGCGTCAAAGAAAATGAGGGCACTATGACAGCTCATGACCAGGAGGACCTCGTGAAGTAGATGCTGAGGGAGGGCTTTGCAGGAAGCACCCTTAGCCTGGCAGCCAAGGCTGCCACGTGAGGAGCCCAGGGAGCAGAGAGGAGAACCCACAGGGAAGGGCGGCCCTGGACACTGCTGCTGCAGGGAGGCCGTGCCACAGGGCTCTAAATGCCACTCAGCCAGTCACTCCTCGAGAGCGCCAGGTGACAAGGTCCAGATGTAGATCTCTGACGATTCTGCTTAATCCAAGAGTAAAAAATAGAGTACTCCATTTTTTTGGCCACAAATCACCTAAGGAGTGGTCTAGTTCTCCCACCTCTAATCTGCTCTGGGTGTGTGAGGGGTGGGCAGTTCTCAGGTTCCTGGAAGGGGAGTGAACACTCCTCTGATGATCCTCTGAAAATATTTCAATGAATGCAAGGGCACACTGCCTGACCAGAGAGCAGTGCTGCTGAGTTGTACACTCTAAACACAAGAGCGGGTAGAGATGAGAAGCCATCCCACAGGCTGGGCCATGACTTGTTGTCTCTATCGAGCACACAGAGAAATTCACCATCGAATTGAACACTTATGAGCAGGGATGAATTAATTCAAAATGTCAAGCTGCGGAATCAGAAACCTGGGTTCCAACCTTGGCCCTGCAATTTACTAGCTCGATGAGAGTGAGCAAACTACTTAATCTCTCCAAGTCTCAGTTTTCTCATCTACGAAATGAGGTTCACCATAATTCTACCATGGTATAAGCACAACATCCAGCATATTTTAAGTTTTATATAAATGTTAGCTATTTGTATTGTTATTAACCTGAAAATATTATTTAAATACATACCATATCTACTACAGCCATTAAAATCACAACTCAAAAAATGCACCCAATTTTTAACCTTAAGCAAGATAATGTGGTCTTCATCTTGAAGACTACAAATAGAGAACAAATTAAGCCTTCAACAGATTCGATGAGACTGGTTTTCTAGAAAAGGACCCTCTGACTGCAGAGGAGAAGAGGAACTAGAGGAGATACAAAGCCAAGGAAAGACCCTCAGCTGGAATTGCGTTCAGTCCCAAAAGTGAAGGCTCCAGAGATACTTGGATGTGGGCCCAAGAGTTTTTAAACAAAAAAGTTGCCCTCTGTATCCCCATAAGATTCTATATACACTCAGCTTAAAGATGACAACTGAACTTCAGATGCACAAAAATAAATGCGACTCAAGTGAATACAGAAACTCCACAGTTGTGTGCTTTCTCAAGATTCAAAAAACAACTGCGGAAAAGTTGAACTGTTTGGGAAGACCCAAGTTTCTGCCTTCCTGTTTCTTGTCTACAGTATGGCTTACATGTTCCACATTCCCGCTTTTCTGAAGGATGGGGGAGGGGTCAGGAGGGCGTTGGGAGTAAGCCACAGTGCTCCGCAGAGGAACGGAGCACATACACTAGCCATCCTTGACTCCAGATCCAAGTCAGAGTAACTTACCACGCATTTTAATGTTTCGGATGCCAAGCTCCAACAGAGACCTACAGGATCAGAAGCCCTAGAGATGTAGCCCACAATATTAATTCTGGGTAAGTCCCACATTTAGAGAGTTTAAAATGAAAAGGCATGAAGTTAGATACCATAAAAAGTCCTGTTCTCAACCATCGGCCACCAGTTCCCCTTCCCACAGGCAATCAACGTTATCAGGTTCTTGTGTAATCACAGCGATTCCAAGCATGGCTCTAGTTGAAAAGCAACAAAAACATTACTCTGGATGTGTGGTTCTCAAACTTTTTGGTCTCGGGGCTTCTTTAGACTATTAAGATTGAGAACTCCAAAAAGCTTTTTGTTTATGTAGGTTGTATCTATCCATAGTTACCATATTAGAAATTTAAACCAAGACAATTTTTAAATTTTAACTTATTTAAAAATCGTAAATCCATTAAGTACAACTTGAAACAAAGCCTGAAACTCTGAAGTTTTAATACACATCTAATGTATATCTTAATATACATGTAATACACATTGATCTTCCCAAGAATGTAATTATACAACCAAAGGAATATCACATGGTATTTGGAACTTCATCAAAAGCTCTTTACCATTTTGGAAAATCATGAAACCAAAAGCAATACCACTTGTGGTACTGAATCACCAAAACAATACTCCTTTATCTTCTCATAGTGGCTTGTAGTACACTCATAGAGGTCTTGCATATTATGGTAATCATCTTCGAATATGTTGTGTACTGTAGTCATACCTGAACATTTATGATGAAATACTTATCTAATATAAATTCCTCTTTATGTATTCTTTACCTCATAGTTAGAAAAAGGATTACAAAGTAGCTATGAAAAGAAGTGTTACCTCTGACAGATTTGAACACTAACATCAAGCACACTGCTTCCAATGATAAGAATAATTACCCAAAGACATAATAAATAAACGTGCTCCCAGGAGGGGCAGGTATATGGAGACAAGATCCATCTATGACTAGCTGGCAGTATGTGTTTCAAGCAAATTCACAGATGTTACAAGTTGGAAAAGTGGTAAATCACGGTCATGCTAACTTTATAAAATTGTCAAGCACCATTATATGTAGGTGCTTTGCTTCTGAAGGTCCCTTGAAGTCAACTGTATAATTTTTTAAAAGATACCTTATAAAAATGTGATTCATATGAAATTCTCATTAAAAGTAACAAGTACCTATTATGTCTTGATTTCATAGTACTAAAAAAGCAATGTATTACAAAAGCATAAGGCCAATTGTTAGTAACGTCATCAAAGAATAAGGTAATTAATCAAATATTCTATGGAGTTACCAGATAAAATGCCCACTAACCAAATTTTTTAACATCAAATATTGTAAAGGTGGTAATTAATATTGCTCCTTTGCTCACTAAGGTATAACAAATGAAAGAACAAGGTAAGCTACTATTTATAAATTCTTCAGTAAATAGCAGCATAATTTAAAATTGTATCATAAATGCTTGACAATTCTAGCTATCTAGAACATAGCAAAAAGAGCATCACCTTTAATGGACTTCATGACATAATTTATTCAGAGAGGGCCGGGCGCAGTGGCTTGTGCCTGTAATCCCAGCGCTTTGGGATGGGAGGCCAAGCGGGGGGGGGGGGGGGTGTGGGGGTGTGTGGATCACTTGAGGTCAGGAGTTCGAGACCAGCCTGGCCACATGGTGAAACCCCACCTCTACTAAAAATACAAAAATTAGCCAGGAGTGCTAGCATATGCCTGTAATCCCACCTACTCGGGGGGCTGACGCAGGAGAATCACTTGAAGGAGGCAGAGGTTGCAGTGAGCCCAAATCACACCACTGCACTCCAGCCTAGGTGATAGAGCAAGACTCCATCTCAAATTAATTAATTAATTAATTATTCAGAGAGGACCCTGTCAGGATCTTGAGGGCCCACTTTTAATTTAGACACAGTTCTAAATGGGAAGATAGTAGGATACAGAATTTTGCAGAAAAGAAGCTTTTCAATCTCTCAAAAGGGACAAAACTTTTATATCAAAGAATCTTCAATGTAAAAAAAAAAAAGTTTTTGGCCGGGCGCGGTGGCTCACGCCTGTAATCCCAGCACTTTGGGAGGCCAAGGTGGGCAGATCACGAGGTCAGGAGATCGAAACTATCCTGGCTAACACGGTGAAACCCAGTCTCTACTAAAAATACAAAAAATTAGCCGGGCGTGGTGGTGGGCGCCTGTAGTCCCAGCTACTTGGGAGGCTGAGGCAGGAGAATGGTGTGAACCTGGAAGGTGGAGCTGGCAGTGAGCCGAGATCACACCACTGCACTCCAGCCTGGGTGACCAGAGTGAGACTCCGTCTCAAAAAGAAAAAAAAAAGTTTTTAAGTTGAGAAATATCATTCTATCTCATGATGAATTAATTTCAAAATCCAATTATGACAATGGGAATGTATGAATGTGTGGTTTATCCCTAGAACAAAAAACTCTGGAACGACTGGTATAAGGAAAACATTCACATTAAGGTGGGTAAGTCCTAACAATCTTAGTTTTTTTTGTTTTTTTTTTTTTGAGACGGAATCTCGCTCTGTCGCCCAGGCTGGAGTGCAGTGGCACGATCTCGGCTCACTGCAAGCTCTGCCTCCCAGGTTCACGCCATTCTCCTGCCTCAGCCTCCCGAGTAGCTGGGACTACAGGCGCCTGCCACCGCGCCTGGCTAATTTTTTGTATTTTTTTTAGTAGAGACGGGGTTTCACCGTGTTAGCCAGGATGGTCTCGATCTCCTGACCTCGTGATCCGCCCGTCTCGGCCTCCCAAAGTGCTGGGATTACAGGCGTGAGCCACCGCGCCCGGCCTACAATCTTAGTTTTATCTGATTCCCCCTATGATGAGAAACATGAAACATAGGAAACTCAGTGTGCTAATGACAAAAACAAACGAGGGCAGGCCATGCTCATACCTCAAGACCTTTTCATTGGTTCTCTCTACTCAGAATCTTCCCCAGATGTTCAAAAGGCTCTCCCTTACTCCATTCAGGTCTCTTTAAATATCTCAGAGGCTTTCCCTCACTTGCCTCTTCTCTCTCTATTCCTTTACCCTACTTTTTCACCACAGTACTTATTGCTAATTAACATGGCTGGTTCATCATCTGTCTCTTCCACTAGAGTGTCTGTCAGATCTGTGGGTTGGGAGGAACGACTTGTGCATCTGCATCACCAGCACTTAGCGCAGTTCCTGGGGGGAACTTTGAGGACGGGGTTGTCCTCAAAGATTTCTTAGATAAATAAAGTGATAGAATCAAACTTTACAAGACGTAGCAAGAATCGTGTGAACCCATTCATTTAATAGTGACACAAAATCATTCATGATTGCCCCAAGATTATCATAGAACATCCAGTGAATTATGTACAGTAATTGTCATGAAGCATGAAAGGTCAGAATGCATTCTCAGTACTTTAAATGTAACTTTGAAGTCTTCCTTCAAAAACTGAATAAGTTCTTTTCCACATTTTGGTGCTTAAGACGTAACTCAGTTGCTTCCATTACTCAGAAAATTCCCTCATAGTCCATCCTCACTCTCTCCCACACCAACCTAGCCAAAACAAGGAGCAAGAAATGGCATCCTGTACCATTTCTTTCAAAGTACCTCGGCTACAAAATGGTTTTACCTACTGTATAGGATTAGTTTTGCTTATTGGTAACAATATTCGCCATGTGAACTTTCCCAGAATAGTTTTATATCAAATCCAACCTTCAACCCTTTAAACAGTAGGAAAATATGGCCGTTATAGTCGTTAACACCCCCTTCCCATAATACTCAAGCCTGTTAAACTTTCCTAAAGAAAAGGGACTATGAGGTGACACTCCAGCATCCCGCATCCTCCTCCGCGGCGCAGCGGCTCTCTCCACCCCACACAGGATGAACCCAAAGGCGCGCAGAGGCGCCCTCCCCCGGCGCATGACACCAGAGAAGGGGGATAAATTGGCGAGCTGGCATTCCTCCCGTCCTCACTGACGGACCCGCACGCGGAGTGAGCGGTGACTCAGCCCGCTCCGGCTCGGGCTCGGGCCCGGGCCCGGGCCCGGCGTTCTCGCCCCGGCCTCGGCCTCGGCCTCTCCACTCCCTCCGCCCCCGTCCCGGCCCCCAGCCCTCCGCTCTCCTCCCTGGCTCCCTGACCCACGAACCCCAGCCCTCCGCTCCCTCGTTCGGGCCCCACGTCCTCGGCCCGTCCCCCAGCCCTCTGCCCCGGCCCTGCATCCTCGTCCCTCCAGCCCCGGAACGTATTAGGGCTGCACGCGCAGGGAGCAGCCCCCCGGACGGGTCTGCGGGCCCCGCGTCGCCCGGCCACTCTACCTTCGCTCCTGCCCAGAATCCTGCAGCACAGGTTCTGAAGCAGAACGTTCGGCGACTTCTGGTCCGGGGTCGCCATCCTCGCCCGGAACCGTGCACGGGGGTCCGGGCAGAGCCGCCGCCGCCGCACGCGCAGGGACCGTGCCCGCCGCCCGCGCCCTCCTTGCGCCCCGCAAGCTCTCGGCTCCTGACAGGCTAAGGCGCGGGCGCCGCCGGCCACCAGGGCGCCATTTTAACGGAACCCGCCGAAAGCGCGGACGCTTCCCACAATGCCCCGCTTCTTCCCTGCGCCGCGGCCGCGCGTGCGGCTGCCTAAGCGTTCCCGGCCCTGCCCGATGCATTCCCCCGGCTGCTGCCCGGCCGGCCGAGAAAGTTCCGGGCGACAGGTGGCCCGAGGCCCTCGAGCTGCGCGGACGGAGCGGCCCCGGAGTCGCGAGCGTGACGGGCTTGCTTGGAGGGCACTTGGTGGCCGGTAGCACCATAAAAGCCATAATTGGGTGTGGGGGTGTGTGTGTTAACGGCATTGGTTTGATTCACACTTCTGATGAAAGAAGCCTGTTTAAAAAAGAAAAAAAAGAAGCTTATTTAAAGGGTGCTGGGGGTTATGATTGTTAACGTGTAGTGGGCAGTTCACCTGCTACGCTATCCAACAGGCGCCCTGCTGAGGCCCGACCTCGCACTGCCGCGCAGGCCGCTCCCCTAGGCCTGGGTAACTGGGACGTCCTGGGAAAAAAAATCACGTACGGAGTGAGAGAACAGGAGACCTGCCGAGAAAAAGATCGATAAGCAGACAATTACACCAAGCTAACTTCAGTGCAATCGTTAAAGCTTACACATGGTTGCACGCTTGGGAGCCGTGAGCTACCATGTTAAAAGGCCAACTTCCTGAAGGAAAAATGATGGAAAGAGATCCCGAGATCCTATGAAATGGAAGAGGGAGGACAACCTAGCTATCCCAACATCCCAGCTGAGGCCAGCCACACAGGTGACTGTCTGCAAAGCCCGTCGGGCCTGGGTCCAGCTCGGGTTGCAGAATTGTTAGCAAGTAAAACGTTTGTTGGCGTTCTGACTCAAAAACATGGAGACAAAGCAGACTTGTAGGGTATTACAGTCAACTAGACCCTGCAGCTAAAGGACTGTCTCCTTGCACGATGCAACAACATCACAGCTCTGCAAGAGCAACCAAAACACCAAGGATGCATTCACCCCTCACTGCCTTCGACCCGCATTCTGTGGAAGCACTTCTAAACTTACACCACACTCGACGCTATCAGTTAGTAACTGGCTTCTTATGAAGTTATTCTCTCAGCCCCGTACTACAATGTCCAGATGTCATCTAAATCCTGCCAACCTCTCCCCCACCTTCAGCTGAAACGCTGCATGACTGCATCATCTTACCTGACCAGCTCTCTACTAGGACAGACATGCAAGAAACCCCCCTCACTAACGCTGATGTTATTTGGTTTACACATGGCTCTTACTTAAAGGATGCAGCTGGAAGGTATTACACTGGTTATGCCATAGCGTCTTTGCCCAAGGAAATAGCAAGTGCTTGTCTTCCAGAACCAATCACGTCAACAAGCAAAGTTAATAGCATTAAGTAGAGCCTGTCAGTTGGCAAAAGGAATAACTGCTAATCTTCATACCAATAGCAGGTATGCTTACAGAGTAGCTCATACCTTTGGAATGCTATGGAGACAAAGAGGATTTTTAACCCTTTCTAGTCAGCCCACAAAAAAATGGGTGCCTTGTTTCAGAATTATGGCAAGCCATACTATTGCCAAAATCATTAGCCATTATCAAGATTCCAGGCCATTCAAAGACACTCAAAAAAGCAAGATAAGCCAGTTAGCAGGTAGTATAGCAAACAGGGTGGCCATAAACACATCTGAACGAAAAGATCAAACCATTTTGGCCTTTAAGGAAGTTAGATTTTTATGTAAAATTAGCTCAATCCAAATCTCCAAAAACAGGATGAGAAAATTGGGAAACAAAAGTGGCACATAGTCTTCTGAGACTGACGTACGGTGGTGACCAAATGGTCTACTCATACTTCCGACTAAGTTACAACCATCTTTCTCTTTTTTTTTTCTTTTTTTTTCTCAGACGGAGTCTCGCTCTCTTGCCCAGGCTGGAGTACAATGGCATGATCTCGGCTCACTGCGAACTCCGCCTCCCGGGTTCACGCAATTCTCCTGCCTCAGCCTCCTGAGTAGCTGGGACTACGGGTGTCTGCCACCACGCCCAGCTAATTTTTTGTATTTTTAGTAGAGATGGGGTTTCACCATGTTAGCCAGAATGGTCTCGATCTCCTGACCTCCTGATCCGACCACCTCAGCCTCACAAAGTGCTGGGATTACAGGCGTGAGCCACCGCGCCCGACCCAGCCATCTTTCTTAACGTGCATACACGATGTAACTCATTGGAGCCCTGATAAGATTATTGATTTCTTGAGAAGAACAATGTCATCAGAAACCTTCTCCAACTGTTGCTCATAGGTATACAGTCACTGCTGTCTTCCCAGAATATAATACAAGGAAACCTTGACCCAGTTCTCCAGGTCATTTTCCTTTACCAGAAGGCCCTTTCGAGGTATGGCAGCTAGATTTTTTCACCTACCACCATCACGAAGATACAGGCACATCCTAGTGATGGTTTGTGTATTTTCTTTTCTTTTCTTTTCTTTTCTTTTCTTTTCTTTTCTTTTCTTTTCTTTTTTTTGAGACTTGCTCTGTCGCCCAGGCTGGAGTGCAATGGCGCGATCTCGGCTCACTGCAAGCTCCGCCTCCCGGGTTCACGCCATTCTCCTGCCTCAGCCTCTCCGAGTAGCTGGGACTACAGGCGCCCGCCAACATAGGTAGAAGCATTTCCATGCAGAAGAGCAGCAGCCTTGGCGGTAAGTAAAATTATCTTAGAGAAAATTATTCCGACTTGGGGAGTTCCTCAAGAACTTTATAGCAACAGAGGCACTCATTTCACTGCACAAATAATCCAGTCAGCATGCAAAATCTGGCCCATTCTCCAGCGTTTCCATTGTGCCTATCACCCCCAGTCACCTGGGTTAGTAGAAAGCACAAGCAGAATAATCAAAACTCAATTGGCAAAATTAACTGAAGATTTAAAACTTCCTTGACTGGAAGCTCTTTCTTGTTTTTGCTTCACCTAAGATCAGCCCTTATGGGTAAACACCAAGTGTCTCCATCTGAAATTATAACGGACAGACCTATGAAATTGTCTCCAGGAAACTGTAAATCGATGATATTAAAAAGCGACAGGTTGTATTATTGCAGCAGCCTCATAAGGCACCTAAGTAAAAACTGTTATTTAGTAAAAGACTCTTTCCACAGTGAGCTCCAAGAAGCAGAAACTCCAGGAACACATACTTCAGCCAGGAGACTTTGTAGGAAACAGCGTCCTTTAAAGGACTTTCTCCACCAAGGAGGAAGGAACCTCCTTATCAGGGACTCCTAACCAACCCTTGTGCCACTAAGCTTAAAGGACTTGATTCCTGGATACCTGCCACCCGTGTAAGGAAAGCTGCTTTGCCAACTTGGACTTCATCTCAAATTGGTGATCTAAAACTAAAACTCTCCAGAACCGACAAATATGAGAAGAAAACGACATCTGAGGCAGTCAGCCTTCTCAAGACACCTGACCAGGCCTGTATCCAGACAAACCCTTAATATGAATCATCATCAATAGATGAGGAAGGTCTTCCTTTACAAGTTCCCACCACACTTCCTTCTTTTTGTCCCTAGTTCTTCTGTTTTGTTGCTACTATCACCAGCCATTGCCCATGAAACAAACATCTTCTTGCAGTAGGCTTGGGCATGTGCTAGTAAATTACAGGACAACACTCATTAGGTGTGTGGCCTCGCACCCCTTTCTGGTGGTTCTGGCCTACCATGGTGGCAGCTCCTTTTCAAGGACAAGAGTAGACAGAATATCAGAAATGTGTCTCTGTTTCTCAGGAACAGTCATTGGTGCTTAGCACTAGTGTGATGAAGGCTAGTGTGCATCACTGGCCTATTAATAATACTTTACAAAGCAAAGCCATAGGAAAAGCTTTTCAGTAAAAGGAACCAGTTCACATACCTTAATGCTGGTACTACGCCAACTGAGAGGTTAGACCACTCAGTATTGGGGTGGCGTAACACAAACTTGGGATGGTTTCACCTGGCTTACCCTCTCTTTTGGTCAACTTAGTCCACGTGCCCCTTTACATTGGGAACAAATGAATCATATCAAAGATCCCTGGCCCAGGAGCACTGGAGATATGGGATGGAAACCCAGAGAACAGTGCATCTACACCATTGTGTTACAGAGTCCTGGCTGGCATGCCACTGAGTGGGCATAATGACTGGGTGTTTACTGGTTGGCTCCAGAGGGAATATCTGGACTCTGTGACAATGACCTATGGCCATGGTTACCCCCAAGGTGGCCAGGACACCGTTCTCTGCATTATGCCTGGACGCAGGATGGAATAGTTCAACCGACATAGATAGTAGATAAAACTAGGTAGTCTGAATAATTCAAAGTACGGACTTTGATTCATAATGCTCCAATACTGGTTCTTAAATGTAACAAACAACACACTTTTAATCTGAGAGAGAGAGAGAGAGACTCTGTCTAAATTCCAAAACTTTGGGAGGCCAAGGGAAGATCACCTGAGGTCAGGAGTTTGAGACCAGCCTATCCAACATGGTGAAGCCCCATCTCTACTAAAAACGCAAAAATTAGCCAGGCGTGCTGCCACACGCCTGCAATCCCAGCTACTCGGGAATCTGAGACAGAAGAATCACTTGAAGGTAGGAGGCGGAGGTTGCAGTGAGCTGAGACCATGCCACTGCACTCCAGCCTGAGTGACAGAGCAAGACTCCATCTCAAAAAAAAGAAAAATAAAAAAGATCCAAATGGCAATCAGTGACCTAGAAAACAGTAAGACAAATACGGAAAACAGAAGAAACTAAAAGAAGTTGATTCTAGGAAAATAAACTGATCAGATTTGCTAGACTGAACAAGCCAAAAGGAAAAGAAAAAAACAGAAATATGCCAAATCAGGAATAAAAGAAATAACATACTAGGGTCCATGGTGAAACTAAAAATATCACAAAGAAATTAAAAAATGTTTAAAAAATAGATAATTTAGATAAAATGGACAAATTCCTAAAGAGACATAAATTATGAGCACTGACCAACAATGAATAGAAAATCTGAACAGATGTATGGGTAACCAAGTTGAATTAGTAATTAACTACATGCCCACAAAGAAAAGATCTGAGCCAAATGGCTTCACTGGTGAATTTTCTCAAATCTTAAGAAACAAATGAAACCAATCTGACAGGAAATGGAGACAAAATAATACTCCCCAAATATTTTACAAGGCTAGTATTAACCTGATACCAAAGCCAGGCAAACACATCATAAGAAAACTATAAAATGAGAAAGGTACACCTTTTTAACAAAGTGATTGCAGATTAAATCCAGCGACATGACCAAGTGACCCGGGTTTATCTGAGGAATGCAAGGTTGGGCTAACATCTGAAAGCCAATTAATGTCATAACTCCTCAATAGAATAAAAGAAAAAAACCATATGACCTTCTAATAGCTACAGAAGAAGCATTTGACAAAACCAACCCTTTCATAATAAAAACTCCCAACCTATGACTAGAAAGAAACTTTCACAACCTGATAAAGGTCATCTATAAAATAAACCTGCAGCTACCTAAGTTTCAGAGAATCATCTTTTTGTCTTATTTGTTTCCTCTGTTATGTCTCTGCTTTTATTTCATTAATCTCTTCATTATCTCCTTCATTCTGTTTGCTTTGGGTTTATTTGCTCTTCTATTTCTAGATTCTTGAGGTGAGCACTTAGGTTATTTTTTGAGACTTCCTCTTTTCTAATGTAAACATTTAGTGCTATAAATTTCTGTCTAAGCACTGCTTTGCTGAGCTTTTGAATTTTGATATATTGTATTTTCATGTTTATTCTGTTCAGTGCACTTTTACTTATTTCTCTTGATCCTTATTCTTGGACCCGTGGATACTGAAAAGTGTGTTATTTCTTTTTCATGTGTTTGGAGATTTTCCTGTTATTTTGTTGTTGATTTCTAGTGGTAAGAGAAGACAGACTAAGATTTTAATTCTTTTAAATATGTTGAGGTTTGTTTGATAGTCAGAAGTAGTATATCTTTTTATATGCTTTGTAGGCACCTGAAAAGAATATATATTCTGCTGTTGTTGATCGCCATGTTCTCCAAATACCCATTAGATCCAGTTGATTGTTCATAAGTTGTTCTCTGTCCTTGTGAATTTTCTGTTTAGTCGCTCTATCAATTGTTGGCAAAGGAGAGTAGGGTCTCTAACAATAATTGTGGATTGCTATTTCTCTTTTCAGCTCTATCAATTAATATATTTTGCAGCTCTGTTGTTTAGTGTATATATGTTTAAAATTGCTATGCCATCTTAGCAAATTGACCTTTATGTCATTATATAATTGTCTTGGCTCTGAAGTCTACTTTATCTGATATTAATAGGACTGCCTCTTTTGATTGTTTGCATGGTATATATATTTTTCTATTTTTTTCCCCTTTCATTCTACTATGTGATCATGATTGAAGGATAGACAGCATATAGTTGGGCCATGTTTTTTTAATGCTGCCTTCTAATCTCTATCTTCTAGTTGATATATTTAGACCATTTACATTTGATATAATTTGATATGTAATGCTTGAATCTGCTATTATATTTTTTGTTTTCTATTCAGTTTTCCATTTCTCTCTTTTTCATGCTTTCTGTGAATTATTTGAACAATTTTTTTTTAGAATTCCAGTTTGACTTGTCCATAATGTTTCCCAGTGCATCTTTTTTGAGGAGTTTCTTTAGGTGCTACTTTACATGTACATAACTTATTTCTGTCTACTGCTGTTGACATTTTATGGTGTGAGTGAACCCAATCTCCTTTTATGTCCCTTTACATTCCCCTGTTTATGATATATTTCCTCCACAAACATTGAGAACCACGCTAAATGGTGGTACTGTCTGTGCCTCATATATAATTTAAAAAACTCAAGAGTAGAAGAGAGCCTATTGTAGTTATTCATATTTTCATTCTTTTTATTGTACTTTCTTCCTGATGTTTCAGGATTCCGTCTTTTATCATTTCCTATTTCGAGAACTACCCATTCTTTTGGGATAGGTATGATGGCAGCAAATTCTTTTTGTTTTCCTCCATGTGAAATATCTTGACTCTCCTTTCATTCCTGAAGACTATTTTCACAAGATATAGAATTCTGAGTTAACACTTGATAAATGTTGTGCCACTTCCTTCTGGCCATTGTGGTTTCTAGTGAGAACTTTTCTTTCATTCAAATAGTTTTCCCCTGATGCTAGGATGTTATTTCTCGCTGGCTGTTTTCAAGATTTTTTTTTTCTTTGTCTTCAGTTTTTAGGAGTTTGACTATGAAGTGTCTTGACATGGTTTCCTTGAGTTTGTTCAGCTTCTTGAATCTATAGGTTTATGTCTTTTGCCAAATTTGGGGATTTTTCAGACATTATTCCTTGACAACTTTTTAGTCCTGTGCACATTCTGCTCTCCTTCTAGAACCCTGGTGATGTGGATGTTAATTATTTTGTTATAGTCCCATGAGTCTCTGAGGCTTTCTTCATTTTTAAAAAATATATTTTCTCTTTGTTGTTCAGATTGAATGACTTCTATTATTCTAACATTTCCAGACTTCCGTTTTCGGTAATGAAAGACTAGAATTCAGACCAATCCTCCCATTGCAAACACATGGAAATAGTGGATACAATATAAAAACCATATGTTCAAAGGTCCTGGAACATAAACAAGGCAGTGAAAAAACCTGGGAACCAAGATTTGGAAGAATAAGAAAACATAGAAGGATGACCTTGGCATTTGAAATGCTTTTCCCCCATGGATTTCCTCCAATTTCCAGAAGAAATGGCTGGGACACCGACAAGCTGAAACTTACTTTAAACTTACAAAAACAAAAATTGGAGTTTATGGCATGATAAGGAAGAGAGTGGTGGCTGGTCTCTCAGCCTGACTAATGGGCTTTTAAGGCTGCTTAGGGATCTGGGTTGGGAACTGATGGTAAAATTGTGGAATGCAGACTAAGCTGTAAATAGATTGTCCTCTTTAGGGATTTGTGCTCAGCTTTAAATTATCTTATGATTGGATTAAGATGGTGTGCAGGATTGCTAGTGCCCCTAGTACTTGCAAGAATCAAACATAAATCCCCATTGGAGAAATAAAACTTCATTCTAGCCTCAAAGTACCTCTATAAGCTTTCACATAGTGTCTCAGTCACACAATACAATTTAACCAGTCAGGTGAGGAGACAACGAGTGTTTTGGAAAACCAAGAGAAACAACAGAAAAAAATAGAAAGAGATTTACAGGTGTTACAGATAATGCACTATGAATAAGATGCTCAAGGGAAATCAAAGAAAAGATTGGGAATGTTTGGCAAAGAATTTAGAGAACAAAAAAAAAAAAGCCAGTAGAAACTCTAGACCTAAAAAACGTTAACTGAAATTAAAAATCAATGTGTGACCTTAACAGCAGTTTAGATACAACTAAAAAAAAAAAAAAAAATAGTGGTGACATGAAGAAAACAGACACATGAAAACATGCTGAGAAAAGGATTTAAAATATGAGAAAGAATATGAAATACATAGGGGACAGAGTGAAAAAGCATAACATTCACATAATTGGAATCCAGAAGAAGGGGAGAGAGAAAATGTGTTAGAGACAACAACTGAAGAGAACATGGCCAGTGACACTCCCAATATGGCAAAAAACATCAAGGCAATGATGGAAGTGCCACGAACCACAGCCACACTAGCCTAAGGAAAGCCATGCCCAGGCAAATGTAAGCAAAATCCTTGGAGAGCAAAAACAGAGACAGTCATAATAGCCAGAGGAAAAAAGAGGTTATCGTCAAAGGAGCACCAATTAACCTGATAGTTGATATTTCAGCAGAAAGAAAACATGGAGGCCAGATGAAAATGGAATTATATTTCCAAGTGTGGAAAGAAAACAACTGCCAATCTAGAATTCTATACTCAGCCAAAATGCACTTTACAAAGAAAGAGAAACAAGGCTTTTTTAGAAGAACGGAAATGAAAAAGATTTACCACCAGCAGATTTATAGTAAATGAAACACTAAAGAACATTTCCTGGCCGGGCGCTGTGGCTCACGCCTGTAATCCCAGCACTTTGGGAGGCCGAGACGGGCGGATCACGAGGTCAGGAGATCGAGACCATCCTGGCTAACACGGTGAAACCCCGTCTCCACTAAAAATACAAAAAAATTAGCCGGGCGCGGCGGCAGGCACCTGTAGTCCCAGCTACTCGGGAGGCTTAGGCAGGAGAATGGCGTGAACCCGGGAGGCGGAGCTTGCAGTGAGCCGAGATCGCGCCACTGCACTCCAGCCTGGGGGAAAGAGCGAGACTCCGCCTCAAAAAAAAAAAAAAAAAAAAAAAAAAAAAAGAACATTTCCTTCAGGCAGAAGAAAAATGATACTAGATGAAGGCTAGCACTGTAGGCAGGAACACACAACAGTGGATGCCATAAATACAGGATAAATATGAATGGATATTGATTAGAAAAAAACAATGTTTTAGGTTTAACATACGCAAACTTAAATACATAACAAAAATATCTCACCAATAAAGAAGATGGTAAATATTATTAAAGTGCTCTGTTATCTTTGAAATGTCCTAAAAGAAGTAAAAGTACCATTTATATTAGACTTTGATATGTCAAGGATATTTGTTGTAGTTTCTAGGGAAACTGTTAAGTGAGGAGTAAAAATACTGATAATTACCAAACTAATAAAGAGTAAATTATTGCCGGGTACAGTGACTTATGCCTGTAATCCCAGCACTTTGGGAGGCTGAGGTGGGCGGATCATGAGGTCAGGAGTTGGAGACCATCCTGGCTAACATGGTGAAACCCTGTCTCTACTAAAAATACAGAAAATTAGCCGGGCGTCATGGCGCACGCCTGTAGTCCCAGCTACTCGGGAGGCTGAGGCAAGAGAATCTCTTGAACCTGGGAGGCGGAGGTTGCAGTGAGCCAAGATTGCACCACTGCACTCTAGCCTGGGTGACAGCGAGACTCCGTCTCAAAAAAAAAAGTAAATTATTAGACAATAAAAGGTTTCCATCAATCCAAAAAAAAAAAGAAAGAAAGAAAAATGAACATACTGCAAGAGGGATAAAAGAATATAAAGATGGCAGAGTTAAACCAAAATATCTCACAAGTTACATCAAATATAAAAGCACTAAATCCACAGAGGTAAAGTACAGTTCTCATCGCGTGTTATCAAGGGTGCATACTGTCAACATGACTTGACACTGTTGGTGGTAATAACTTTGATCACCTGACTTGGGGTGCTGTTTGTCAGGTAAAGTTATTCTGTGAGGTTATTCTTTTTCTTTTTCTTTCCATACTGTAGTCTTTAGAAACACATCACTACACAGCCCACACCTAATAAATGGGTCCTTACGCTCCACTTCCTTACGGATAGAATCTCCACATAAATTATTTACCATTGTTCTGACTGAGAGAGTTGTCTATTCTCCCTCATTTATTTATTCATTTATTCAATAGTTTATTTATATCAGTATTTATGGGCATTTAATTTATATTTTGAGTTATAATCTAAAAGTACTTTGCTTATTTTATTGCTCAAGTTGTTTCTGACTTGAATAGTTGAAGTTCTTTCACTTGTTTCCTGTGTCACCTTCACATTCTTTCGTCATTGCGAGTTAAAAAAAAATTAATACAGCTTATGGTTTTTCGTTTTTTGTTTTATAGATGGAGTCTCACTCTGTCGCCCAGGCTGGAGTGCAGTGGTGTGATCTCGGCTCACTGCAACCTCCGCCTCCCGGGTTCAAGAGATTCTCCTACCTCAGCCTCCCGAGTTCCTGGGACTACAGGCACATGCCACCAGGCCTGCCAAATTATTTTTATTTTTTATTTTTTTTTTAGTAGAGACGGGGTTTCTCTGTGTTGGCCAGGCTGGTCTCGAACTCCTGACCTCGTGATCCGCCTGCCTTGGCCTCCCAAAGTGCTGGGATTACAGGCATGAGCCACTGCGACCAGCCTATACCTTATGGTTTATACCATTTTAGATTTTATACCATTTTTATACTATTTTAGATGTACAGAAAAATTGAGAAGATAGTACAGACTGTCACACGCCTCTCCCCATCTCCCCACCCCCTGCAGGTTTCTCCTATAATTAGCATCTTGCATTAGTGCACAGCGAATGGACCAATATTAAAACATGATTATCAACTGAGGTCCACAGTTCGCATTAGTCCATGCTAAGACTATGAATCCCATACTTGTGCACCCACTGTGTCATCTCTTCTCCGTGAAATGGATCCTTTTAGCTGAGGCGACGCTGGTGGGATGCTGCGGTAGAGAATTCCCAAAGACAGCTGCAAATCATCCCATCCATCTCTGTGTGAGTCCGTTTCTTCTCTCCATGATGTGGGTTAGTTTTAAAATTCTTTTATATTCTATCTCTCATGTCACACTGGATATTATAGGGGGAAATGCATTCAACCTGCCTAAACTGGAAGCTGTATGATTAATGAGGTTATCAGTACTCAACTCAATTAATATCAGGAGCTTCTGATTGATTGACTAAAACTAGTGAACAATCTTTAAAATTACAATTAATTTATAAATTTATACTCACTTTTCTTTTATGAGATCAGAATGATTTGTTGTTCTGACATCATATCAACAGATTGAAACTTCAACCAGGCTTTGAAAAACTCCTATCTTTCAGGAAAATGTCATTAAACTGTTGAAAGTTGATGGATAAATTACTTTAGAAGTCAAGAAGTCTTTTAAGCCACTCTCTTTTCTGTTTTCTTGCTTTATGAGCAGGTAGTGTTTCTTCTTATACTTTAAAAAAGTTGGAATTAATTTTCAAAGGTTGACATTTGATAAGGCTTTACTATAAATATCGCTAGGATCGAAGGATGCTTTTGGCCTCTCTCTCCAGGTTGGCAAGCAGAAGCCACTACTCGCCTCTTCTCCAGAATCATTTTCGCCTGTATTCTCCTGTCTTATAACTCAGGTCTATAGTTACAGTTTTTGAGGCATAGTAAGTTTTTGAGTATGGTGTTCAAGGGGAACACTGTTTCTTCGATTCTAAATGTATTTTAATTTAATTTTAAAACACAATTTAGCTCACACCTATAATCCCAGCACTTTGAGAGGCCAAGGCAGGTAGATCACTTGAGGCCAGGGGTTCAAGACCAGCCTGGCCAACATGGCGAAACCCCGTCTCTACTCAAAACACAAAAATTAGCCAGACACAGTGGCGTTTGTCTGTAATCCTAGCTACTAAGGAGCTGAGACAGGAGAATTGCGTCAACCCAGGAGGCAGAGGTTGCAGTGAGCCGAGATCACGCCACTGCACTCTAGCCTGGGCCACAAAGCAAGATTCTGTCTCAAAAAAAAAAAAAAAAAAAAAATTTAAAAGAATACAAATGGCTTTTCATAATGGTGATGAAATGTCCTTGTTTGGACACAAAATTCTATGACTAATATTTTAATCTTCTCTCATCTTGCTCTTCCTCATATGGCCCATTTAATAATGCACTTGCCATGAACTTTAACTTCAGTTTATTCATAAAGTGGTTTTCTTTGTAAATTGGTTTAGTGTTCTCATTCTGTCGCCCGGGCTTGAGATGAGGATGGATTCATTCATTCTCTCGGTAGCGTTAACAGTGCTTCACAGTTCCCACAGCTCTGGCCAGGGCTGCTGTGAGGAGTGGATGAGGTAACGAGAAGTGTGTGCTGAGACGTCTGTGTTTGCCCAAGTGGCCTGTGACACCTGGAATGTCGGGTTCTGAGGTCAGATCACTCTGGAAGGTCAAGACCTTTGGAGTCAGGTTGAAGGTAGCAGTTGGGCGTACTCCAATCAGGTCCGGCTCATCCCCAGCCACGTGGGGTGAGCTCCGTGTGCCCCCTTTTCAGGCTTATAAAACCTTCTCAAAGCCTCTTTCTGGACTCAGCTTGCTCCAAAACATTGATTTTCATGACAGGATATTCCTTGTGGCCAATCGAATCTATTAAGCTTCTGGAAGCCAGAGGGTAGGAGAACCCAGGTGCCCCAGGGCCATGGCTACAGAGAGCCCAGCACCCTAGAAGTCCTGGTGTCCGCACTTCCTGCTGTGCCTCTGTAGCCCTGGGATGTCACTGCTGTTTTCATTAGTTATGATCGCTGTATTATTGCTCCTTATGCCAGGCGCTTAGCAGTTACATCTTCAGTCTTCACAACAACTGAACAAGGTCAGTCTTGTTCTGCCCATTTTATAGAAGTGGAAGCTGCAATCTGAAGTTGTGAGTAGCCTGCCCAAGTTCATGGTGGGGGGAGACCAGTGTTCGAATCTGTGCAGCGAGCCCCCCAGGCTGTTGCTTTCTAGCTCTATGGCAGTGCCTCGCATTCAGACATTTGTGATTGCTTAATATATTTTAATACACTCTCCACTGTCTTTAGTCCTAAGGAATTAGAGGAAAGCATCAAGGGAGAAATCTGATAAGACATTTGAAAGAAAGAAGTTAATGAGTTTCCGGATGATTAGAGCGCTTATTCCCCTTCTGCTTGAACAAAGCACTTCACCCAGGTTAATAATGTAAAGATGGAAAGCCTCTGTCCACCACAGAACTTGCAGCTGCAAACTCTTCCATGAGCCACCACCGTGGTCAGAGGAGGTCTCAAAAGGCCTTCTGAATAACTAACTCTCTTTTCCCTCGGCACTGAGCATTGTACTCCGTGATTGATTTGAAACACATGAATGCCCAGACGGGCCATTTATTTCTATAAATATATGTTATAAATTACCTTGGCGGCAGCAGGCTTCAGTTCACCTCTGCACAGGAGAGGAAAACATTTGTTCTTTGTCATATTTTTGTATTTCATTTGCCTCACAAAACAATTGAGTGGGCTAGTGACTGACCATGCACTGCCACTACTATTTGTTCATTTTACTCAACATTAGCTTGAATGTATTTTTAAAGATACAGCTGGAATTTACAGATGAGTCTGTATAATTTGAGGCAGACACTCAAAACCAAGAAACTCCCCCATCATGTGTTTTACACATTAACGGTTTTATTTTGCACAAGTTATATTTCTACACAATGGCCCAGCTAACATTTAGTGTATAATGTGACTATAAGATTACCATGTAAATATTCCCAAGGCAAGACCTGCATTATAGTCTGGTGTGCGAAGTCGGTTTTCTGTTTAAAAGCAGCTGATTTAATAAAGCACAGAAAGAGCTTGAACCCGAAGACTGGGGTTGGGTGGCTCTGCTACTGATGAGAATAAATCATTTCACTTCCTCGCGCCTGCATTCTCAGCTGAGAAACACAAACTGTAGTATTTTATCAATTTTGGATTCTTATTGAAAGAACCAAATGGATCACATCCAATAAAGTTTGACCTTGCCTTCCGATTCTCCTCCAGGCTTCTCCATCCACGATCACAGATTTGCACACAAGAAGAACCGCGAAGTTATCTTTGCAGTTTCCCAGCCTACCTTTGTATTAAAAGTTCCAGAATTTACTCCACCTAAAACTGGGCAAGTCTTTGCTCTTTCCTAATGATTTTATTTAACTACTAAATCTCTAATATTTGGTAGATTTTGTTTTTTTAAAACTTAGAAGATATGAAGAATTCCATATAACGATCCTAAATGTGCCAGGTGTGGTGGCTCACACCTGTAATCCCAGCGCTTTGGGAGACTGAGGCGGGCAGATCACAAGGTCAGGAGATCGAGACCATCCTGGCCAACATGGTGAAACCTTGTCTCTACTAAAAATACAAAAGAAATTAGGCGTGGTGGCATGCGCCTATAATCCCAGTTACTTGGGAGGCTGTGGCAGGAGAATTGCTTGAACCCAGGAGGCAGAGGTTGCAGTGAGCCGAGATCGCGCCATCGCACCCAGCCTGGGCAACAAGAGCAAAACTCCATCTCAAAAAAAAAAATCCTAAATGTTAGTAACAGTCACAAATTTATCATGCCTAACACTTTTATCTTGGCTTATGGAATGGGGCCAAAGCTAACATACACAGAGTGAAAGGAAAGCAGAGAAGGAGGAAGGGAGAAGAGGGCAGAGGGAGGTTGGAGGGAGAGAGGCTGCTCTGCTCTCTTGATTGATATCAATAATTGGTTTCTGCTTTCTTCATCCCAAATTGGTGCTCTAACTCTCCTATTCTAGAACCAAGAGCTAGAACAGAGACTGTTAACACTGTCCACTTCCTCTGTTCAAATTTAGTCCTCCCTGGGATCCTATAGCAGTTTTCCAGTCAAAAAATGTGTTAATGTTGAACTAATAGAATCGCTATTTCCAGTGAGAAAACAATCCAGTCAAATTCAAATGCTTTGCTCCCATTTGACCTACCAGTCTCTTATTAGGTTTCATTCTAATCTTTAGAGTCTTGTATTATGGCTTTTTGTTTTCAATTCATGCATTCTTTTTATATTTCCAAGGTTTTCTTTTGTTATCTTTTAGTTTGAGAAACTATCTTCAAATATTCACCAACAAACTTGATTGTTTTGTTGTTGAGACAGGGTCTCACTCTGTCATCCAGGCTGGAGTGCAGTGGTGTCATCACAGCTCACTGCAGCCTTGACCTCCCAGACTCGAGTAATCCTCCCACCTCAGCCTCCTGAGTAGCTGGGACTACAGGCATACGCCACCATACCCAGCTCACGTTTTAATTTTTTGTAGAGATGAGGTCTTGCCATGTTGCCCAGACTAGTCTCGGACTCCTGGGCTCAAGCAACCCACCCACCTCAGACTCCCAAAGTGCTGTAATTACAGAAGTGAGCTACCATGCCTGGCCCAAATTTATTTTTATTTCATTGGCAAAAATAAGTTTTTTCCTGCTCCTAAGATAATAAACGTGCACAGAAAAATTTGGAAACCACAAAAAATACCTAAAGGATAAAAGTCAGGAGACAGCCCTGGTAATGGGTTAGTGCTGTCTGCCCAGTCTCTCTCCATCGCGTGTGTGCATACACTTGTGATTGCACTACACATGATATTTTATAACCTCCCTTTTCACTCAATATCATATCTCATATTTTTCTGTGTCATCAAAAAGGCTAACCCTTGGCTATTAAAGGCCTCCTAATACCCCACCCATCAAGTGGATGTGCTGCTCTTTATGGGATTAATTTCCCTCTTCAAACATGACATCCGGCTTGTCTTTACATTTTTAAATTTTTCACTATTACATATAAAGAAAGTGAAAGCCATTCTAAAAGCAGCTTGGGGCCGGGCATGGTGGCTTATGCCTGTAATCCCAGCACTTTGGAAGGCCGAGGCGGGCAGATCACTTGAGGTCAGGAGTTTGAGACCAGCCTGGCCAACATGGTGAAACCCTGTTTCTACTAAAAATACAAAAAAATTAGCCGGGCATGGTGGCAGCCACCTGTAATCCCAGCTACTTGGGAGGCTGAGGCAGGAGAATCACTTGAACCCTGGAGGCAGAGGCTGAAGTGAGCCAAGATGGCACCACTGCACTCCAGCCTGGGTGACAGAGCGAGACTCTGTCTTAAATGATAATGATAATAATAATAACAACAACAACAACAGCTTGGGACCCAAACCATTGGCTGAAGTCCACCTGTAAAGCCATGAATTTGGAGTAGACGATCACACAGGGTCTTTATCCCAGTCTTTCCGTGGAGCCGAGGCTGTCTGTCAGCCACCTCTTCAGAAGTCGGAATGCCTGTAGAGCCCTTAGTCCACGTGTCAGCTGCGCCTCCGTCTTCTGCCTCCACTTTGTCCTCCACCATTTGACCAGGCAGTGCTGGGAAGCAAGGAGGGGACCAGGCTGGAGGCTTAAGTCCTGGCGCAGCTGTCAACTGTCAGTGCGGCCACTGCAAAGCGATGTAAATGTCCCAGAATGGGGCAGCTGGTCGGTAAGACAATGTCACAGAGGCCTGGGAAGAGGAATGCACTGGATAAGACGCTGCGTCACTGAACTCTTATTCACAGCCCTGAGCATCCACCTTTGATTATATTCATAGCCTTGAGGAAGAGCTGGAGATGAGGCACCTTTCCTCACGGAACAGCCGACACAGATATTACAGCCTGGCTTTGGGCGTCAGGAGACGGGCTCAGAGACATCAAGTGCTCTGCCCAAGATCACACAGCAGTGAGTGGCTGAGCAGATGCTTTGTAATGGCGGCTACAATCACCAAGACGGACTGAATTTCAAAGCCTCTATTTAAACAATGATGAGCTACAAAATGCATTCTTACTTCTTAGGTTAACACTTTACTAATAAATTAGGAGATAAAAAGTCGATATAAAATGTATAAAAAATCTTCACCAGATGACTTCCACCGTGTCAGGAAGCTGCTATTTCTGTTACGTTTTACGGTTCTCTTCCCCAAATCCCTGGCGTGTTGCCTGGAAATTCGCGATTTTCTGTAACTCTTCATCTAGCTCCTAGGATTTCGTTTGAAATTCCTGCCACAGTCAGAAACATTTTGGAAGACAGCATTTGAACATTTGATGCAGAAAAAACACACTCCTGGTTACCAGCAAGATCGCTGTGTGGAATGAGGCACTTGAGAAAATCTACATTTGGCTCTGAATTGTCTCAACCTGTTTCTTTTCTCCTGGGAAACAGAAGAGCGGAAACGCGCCCTCTCCTTCCCTCAGTCTGAGGCTTGTGCCCGCCAGGCCCTTCCCGACTCCGCCCATGCCACGGGCTGCCCCACCCACCCCGGCAGCCTGAGGGGAAGCGGCGGCGCCGCCCGCGCGGGTCCGTCCCTGAGGCGGCCTGGTGCTGCCCCCTGGCGTCCAGCGGTAATCGCAAACGATTTCAGAGACTAAATCTACTAAGAATAACTGTCAGATCAGTAGGAGGGTTCTCCTAGTTCTACAAATGAGTCTATTTGATCGTGGTCCACAATCCTTGCCTGACTGAAAAAGGCGGTTTTCAGAATGCGGACGAGGTCGTTCCACCCTGTCACGAGCGAGAGAACGTTGGAGGCTGCAAGGTGCCCTGCAAAGCCCTTCAGAAAGTCCTGGTGAAATCCCAGTGCCAGAGACGACTCCGAGAGAGATACTGCTTTGGACTTCCGTGTTCCAATCCTCAAAGTAGATTTAACTTGCAGGATTTTGAGAGGTTTAAAAAATACCTGGCAAGCATCTAAAAATGGCAGCAGTAAAAGAGGTTATGGAATTTTTATTAGTAGATTTCAATATATGAACTTTTTCAAGATTTTATGAATAAGATCAATAGAGAGATTCACTTTAGCATACTGAGTCTGTTTTTAAGTGAACCTTAATTTAGCATTATACATATGTCAGGATTGCATTATTTTATATATTAAAAATTAATCCAAGATTAATGGGAAAATAGAGAATCTAAATGTATCCAATTATTTCAATAGTAGTACTTAATAAACAAAGGTCTGGCTGTAGAGATTTATTGATTCAGCAAACAGAGATGGTCTCATCTCCATAGCACAAGAAACCCTGTGCATCACAAATGAGTATCACGGGTATAAAGTAAAATTTCTAGTAGCCATTTTTTAAAAGTGTAAAATTAATTAATGAAGATTGTTTTATCTTGTATCTTACTTTCCAACCAGTAACGTTATGGCTTCAGAGCCACAATTCCTAAATTTGAATCCAAGACTGGCCTCTAGGCAAACACCTCTCAGATGCTGGATGGTGCCTTTGAAATAGACACGTGTTATATAACCCAGTGTGCACAGAGGCCTCATGCCCACAAACTATTGCTACCTGGGAATGTCAGATAGTCCTGCCTGCCACTGTCACCCCAGAACTGTATGACTTGTTTCTTCTCCTATGGCCTTGACTCTTGGCTCTCGACTCTGGTATTCACTTGGCCCTGGTGTCATCCATACTAACATGTTGTATATAAGATGCATGTGTACAGTGAGTTTTTATTTTTCTAGTTACAAAATGAATAGATGCTTATTAAAATGTTGCACCTTGCTGCTATCTGAACTAGACCAGATTAGCCTTGCAAGGCTCTGAAAACCAAATTGTTACTGGAATTACAGGTCACAAAAATAGGCCAGATCCTATACACTGAACCTAAACAAAGCTACTGTCTGTTAAAAATCAGAAACTTAAATAGGATCAAGAGTCTTGGCATAATATTCAAAGTGTGCAGGATACAAGCAAATATTGCTTGTCACAACAAGAAGCAGGAGAAACACAACTTGAATAAGAAAAGACAATCAGTTGACACCACAGTAAAATAAATCAGATGGTGGAGTTATAAGATGCTCAAAGCAGCCACAACAATGCTTCAACAAACAATTATGAAATCAGTTGAAATAAATGAACAAATAGGAAACTTAGCAAAATGAGAAGTTATTTTAAAAGGACCAAGTAGAAATTATAAAACTGAAAAGTAAAATAACAGAAATTAAAACATGCTAAATGAGCTTAATAGCAGAATGGAGACGAAAGAGTTTAGACCCAGTGAATGTGAAGACCGAGCAGTAACGTTTACGCTCTCTGAACAACAGAAAGAAGATGGACTAAAAAAAATGAACAGAGCCTCAGGGTCTGTGGGGCAGTAAGAAAAGATCTAACATTCACAGCATTACAGTTCCATAGGAAAGGAGAGTGTGGGAATGAAAAGAAATTATAGCTGAAAATTTCCAGATTTGGCAAAAGACATAAATCTACAGATTCAGGAAACTGAGAGAATACCAGTTAGGATAAACTCCCCACAAATTCACACCAAGACACATCAGAATAAAACCTTTTCAAAGACAAAGAAGCAAGCTTAGAAATCTGAAACCATGGAGTCCAGGAGGAAAGCAGCTGAAAGAAAAAGACTGTCGGCTGCAAATCCGAGACCTGGCAAAATGAGTCTTCAGGAGTAAAAGGGAAATAAAGACATTCTCAGACAAAGGAAAACTAACAGAAATGGGCTGAAAGAAACCCGCTGAACATAAAGAAAATGTTAAAAGAAGACCAAAAATTGACTGGGCACAGTGGCTCACACATGTAATCCCAGCACTTTGGGAGGCTGAAGCGGGTGGACACCTGAGGTCAGGAGTTCGAGATCAGCCTGGCCAACATGGGAAACCCTGTCTCTACTAAAAATACAAAAATTAGCCAGGTGTGGTGGTGTGCACCTATAGTCCCGACTAGTCGTGAGGCTGAGGCAGAAGAATCGCTTGAACCCGGGAGGCAGAGCTTGCAGTGAGCCAAGATTTTCCCACTATACTCCAGCCTGGGCAACAAGAGCGAAACTCAGTCTCAAAAAAAAAGAAGACCAAAAATTTCATCAAAAAGAGAAGAGCAATAAAACTATTCTTTTTTTTTTTTTTGAGATGGAGTTTCGCTCTTGTTGCCCAGGCTGGAGTGCAATGGAACGATCTCAGCTCACCGCAACCTCCACCTCCTGGGTTCAAGCAATTCTCCTGCCTCAGCCACCCAAGTAGCTGCGATTAAAGGCATGCACAACCATGCCTGGCTAATTTTGTATTTTTTAGTAGAGATGAGGTTTCTCCATGTTGATCAGTCTGGTCTCGAACTCCTGACCTCAGTTGATCCGCCTGCCTCAGCCTCCCAAAGTGCTGGGATTATAGGCATGAGGCACCGTGCCCGACCAATAAACTATTCTTTATCTCATAAGTTTCTTAAATAATATTTTATGGTTAAAGCAAAAAAAAAATAACAACCAAAAACAAAAACAAAACATAACCCCAGCCTGGCCAACATGGTGAAACCCCGTATCTACTAAAAGAAAAACACACAAAAATTAGCCAGGCATGGTGGCACCCACCTGTAATCCCAGCTACTCAGGAGGCTAAGGCAGAATTGCTTGAACCCAGCAGGTAGAGGTTGCAGTAAGCCAAGATCGCGTGCCACTGCACTCCAGCCTGGGCAACAGAAGAGACTCTGTCAAACAAACAAACAAATAAAAACATAACCCCATCTCGTGTGGTGTACAATGTATGTAAAGTAAAAACTTGAGACAATCGTATTTTAAAAGTGGGTAGGGTAGGGCCTAACACAAGCAGCATTTCAAGTCTTGACCTGAAGTGGTGAAACGTTAATACGGTAGCCTGAGATAATTTATTTATGTGCACTACAGCACCTAGAGCAAGTGCTAGAAAAATTACACAAAGTGATATACTGAAGAACTGTTATAGATCAATTCAGATATATTTCCAAAAAAAAAGTTCAAATGATTCAAGGCAGAAAAGAGAAACAAAGGAATAAGAAACAGAAAAAACAGACACAAATAATAAAATGGCAGACTTAAGGCCTAACATATCAATAATTACCTCAAATGTAAATGACGTAAATATACCAATTAAAAAAAGATTAGCAAGCAGGAGAAAAAACACAACTCAATTATATGCTGTCTATAAAAAGCTCACTTCAAATATAATGATTTACTATATTAGTCCATTTTCACACTGCTATAGAGATACTACTCAAGACTGGGTAAATTATAAATAAAAGAGGTTTAATTGACTCACAGTTCCATATGGCTGGGGAGGCCTCAGGAAACTTACAATCCTGGTGGAAGGCGAAGCAGGCACCTTCTTCACAAGGCAGCAGGAGAGAGAAAAAGAGCCCAGGGGAACTGCCATTTATACAACCATCAGATCTCGTGAGAACTCACTCACTATGGCAAGAACAGCATGGGGGAAACTGCCCCCATGACCCAGTCGCTTCCCACCAGGTCCCTCCCTCAACACCCGGGGATTACAATTCAATATGAGATTTGGGTGGGGACACAAAGCCTAACCATATCAAAAGGCATAGGGATACTGAAGTAATAGAATGGAAAAAGATATATCATACAAACATTAATTTAAAAAAAACAGGAGTACCTTCATTACTTTCAGATAAAGTAGACTTCAGAGCAAAGAAAATTACTAGGGACAAGAAGAGAAATTGCATAACAATAAAAGGATTAATCCACCAAGAAGAAGTAGTAATCCTAAATCTGCGGGCACCAAAAACCCAGTGCTTCAAAATACAGAAAACAACAACTGACAGAGCTGGAAAGAGAAATAGCCACATCCAAAATAGTTGGGGGTTTCAACATCCAATTCATTGAAATAAATAGAACTATGAGACAGAAAATCAGCAAGGGTATGGAAGAACGAAGTAACACCATCAACCAGCAGGGTCTAGCTGACATTTTTCAAACACTGCATCCAACAGCAGCAGAATACACATTATTTTCAAACATCATTCCTGCCAATCACCAGGATACAGTAATGTAGGTCACAAAACCAACCCTAATAAATGTAATAGAATTTAAATCATACAGAGTATGTTCTCTGACCATAAAGGAATCAAACTAGAAATCTAAGACAATAGGAAAATCTCCAGCATGTGGAAACTAAACAACATACTGCTAAATAATTCATGGGCCAAAAGAAGTCATAAAAGAAAATCTGAAAATACATAAACTTGTAAGACAATGAAAATACAACATACCAAAATGTGTGGGATGTAATAAAGCAGAGCTAACAGAGACCTCGACAGCTCTAAATGTTTACATTAGAAAAGACGACAAGTGTCAAATCCATAATGTAGGTTCCCAATTCAAGAAGCTAGGAAAAGAAGGAAATAATAATAAAAGCAGAAACTAGTACAACTGAAAACAGAAAAAGTAGAGAAAATGAATGTGTTACAAAGTTAGTTCTTTGAAAAAGTCAGTAAAATTGATAAACCTCTGAGGAAGATAGGAAAGATAAAGAGGACAGAAATCACCATCAGGTATAAAACAGCAAGGATCAGCCGGGTGCAGTGGCTCACATCTGAAATTCCAGCATTTTGGGAGGCCGAGGCAGGCGGATCATTTGAGTTCAGGAGTTCAAGACCAGCCTGGGTGATATGGCAAAATCCCGTCTGTACAAAAAGTGTAAAAATTAGCCCCTTGTGGTGGCACACACCTATAGTCCCAGCTACTTGGGAGGCTGAGGCGGGAGGATTGCTTGAACCTAGGAGGCAGAGGCTGCAGTGAGCCGAGATTGCACCACTGCACTCCGGCCTAGGCAACAGAGCGAGACTCTGTCTCAAAAATAAATAAATAAATAAATAAACAAACAAATAAAACAGCAAATATAACTGCAGATCCTGCGGCCGTTAAGGATAAAAAGGGATTACTATGAACATACCTACAACTTACACTCGTGCATGTGGCAACTTCGAGGGATTAATCAAATCGTTAATCCTTGAAGAGATGCAAATGAAAACTGGTTCTTTTTTTTTTTTTTGAAACGGAGTCTCGCTGTCGCCCAGGCTGGAGTGCAGTGGCGCGATCCCCGCTCACTGCAGGCTCCGCGCCCCAGGGTTCACGCCATTCTCCTGCCTCAGCCTCCCAAGTGCTGGGACTACAGGCGCCCGCCACCTCGCCCGGCTAATTTTTTTTTTTTTGTATTTTTAGTAGAGACGGGGTTTCACCGTGTCAGCCAGGATGGTCTCGATCTCCTGACCTCGTGATCCGCCTGCCTCGGCCTCCCGAAGTGCTGGGATTACAGGCATGAGCCACCGCGCCCGGCCGCAAATGAAAACTGAAGTGTGATGCGACTTGACACTAAAATGACCAACACAGAAAAGATGATAATATCAGTTAGCAAAGGGTGTGGAGCAGCTGGACCCTCTCCTGCCATTGGGATTGTATCATAAAATGGTGCAGTTACTTAGAAAATGTGTCACATTTCTTATACAGCAAAACATACACCAATCTTATGACCCAGCAACTCTCTTAGAGAAATGAAAGTATACGCCCACAAAAAAAAACTTTACAACAGTGTTTAGAGCAGTTTTATTTACAATAGCCTCAACAGAAAGCAATATCCATCAACAAGAGAACAGACACACAAAGTGTGGTGTGATCATACAATGGAACTCTATTCGGCAATTGAAAAAAGAAAGAACTATTGGAGCATAAAAATGTAGGATGAATCTCAGAAACGTTATGTTGAACAAAAGAAGCTAGAAACACTCAGAACTTTGGGGGGCCAAGCGGGGTGGATCACCTGAGGTCAGGAGTTCGAGACCAGCCTGACCAACATGGAGAAACCCCATCTCTACTAAAAATACAAAATTAGCCGGGCATGGTGGTGCATGCCTGTAATCCCCTCCAGCTACTGGGGAGGCTGAGGCAAGAGAATCGCTTGAACCCAGGACGCGGAGGTTGCATTGAGCCGAGGTTGTGCCATTGCACTCCAGCCTAGGCAACAAGAGTGAAACTCCGTCTCAAAAAAAAAAAAAAATGAGCCAGAAACAATCGTGTGTTATTGCCTTTATGTGAAGTTGAAAAGACACAAATCTAATCAACAGTGATAGGAATCAGAACCGTGGATGCTCATGTCCTGAAGAGGTTGGGCCTGACCAAAATGAAGCACGTGGGAGTTTCTTGACTGACGGAAAAGTTCTATATCTTTTTGTTTGTTCATTCAAGTCAGGGTCTGGCTGTATCACCCAGGCTGGAGTGCAGTGGCCCCATCTTGGCTCACCACAACCTCCATCTCCTGAGCTCAAGAAATCCTCCCACCTCAGCCTCCCAAGTAGCTGGGACTATAGGCACGCACCATCATGCCTGGCTAATGTATTGTATTTTTTTTGTAGAGAAGGGGTTTCACCATGTTGCCCAGGCTGGTCTCAAACTCCTAAGCTCAAGCGATCCTCCCACCTCAGCCTCCCAAAGTGCTAGGATTGCAGGTATGAGCTGCCACACCCAGCCACGTATCTTGGCTGCAGTGCTGGTTACCTGGGGACACACATGTGTCAAAACCACTGAATAGGACACTAAAGCTCCGTGCATATCACTGTATGCAAATTTTACCTCACTAAAGCAAGTGCATGCACTTAAAAACAAACATTTAAATGTTTTATTGGCCAGGCTCAGTGGCTCACGCCTGTAATCCCAGCACTTTGGGAGGCCAAGGCGGGCGGATCACTTGAGGTCAGTAGTTTGAGACCAGCCTGACCAACATGGTGAAACTCCGTCTCTACTAAAATAGAAAAATTAGCTAGGCGTGGTGGCGCATGCATGTAATCCCAGCTACTTAGGAGGCTAAGGGAGGAGAATCGCTTGAACCCGGGAAGCAGAGGTAGTAGTGAGCTGAGATTGCGCCACTGCACTCCAGCCTGGGTGACAGAGCAAGACTCCATCTCAAAAATAATAATAATAATAGATAAATGTATTATTAAATAAATTCTTAAAGAGAATCCTTATATGGTATATATAAATATTTCCTTTAAGATTAGGAATAAAATGAAGATGCTTTGTTGATTGCATGGCCCTGAAAGCCCTGTTGCAAACTTTAGGTAAGTAAGAGGTGAAGTATTCAAATAAATAAACACAATTATAAATATGTTTGTGGCCATTAGTCCTTTTTCAGAGTGGCCTTGCTTGGGGTTCTGTGTATGGAGGCATATGGTGGGCTCGGACCTCTGCTCCTATGCCAGACAGTCACAGTGAAGGGTGCACATAAATTAAATAGCCAGAAAGGGTCCCTCAGATTTACCTTTATCACTTAGAATCCTGCCATCTCTTAACACGCAGTTACATGTTCCTTTCTATATATTAAAAAATGTCTCAAGATGCTTCAAAGCAGAAGGAAAGTTGTCTTCTATTTTCGGTCAGCTGAGTGGTAGCTGGCCCAAGGTATGTCCTTCCTGTCCACCTCAAGTTCCTTTTAGCATCTGGTTGAGATGAAGAGAAAATAGTCCTCTGATAGTAAATCAATATCTAAGCAGGATAGAAAGAGTGTTTTATATCAAGTTTCCATAATGCCACTGTTGGGTATGCAATAATGCTTAAAAATGATGCTGCTGCCCCTGCCAACAATAGACTCAAAAGTACAATTTTGGCAAAACAAATAAAATGATGGTTACAAAAATGATTTTCTTTTAAGGTGATCTCATAGGACACAACATTTGAGAAGCAAGGGCAGATTTCTTGCAAAGCTTGTAGAATCTGTGGGAGATGGTTGAGAAGTTAAAACGTGGAAGGAACTAAAAGATGCTGGAGAGGAACAGAAACTTCCTGTGTGCCCACTGATTGCAGGCACTTTACATAAATCACCTTCAAAGTCATCCCGAGCTGTGCTCACCCGTGCGTGGACCCAGCACTCCCAATTCCGGCTGTGCAACTCCCAGCAGTGCTCTCTAAAAGACCATCAAGATCTCTGCAGGTTGAACTCAAGGCAGGTGTTTTTGAGAACTCCTCAAAGGCTTTGAATCCAAGGTTTCATCTCCTGGGGTCGCAGAGACCCACCTGCTATCTCAGCCCTGGGTCCGCCCCAGCTTTGAGCTCCCACCCCTGCTCCTTTTCTTCTTTATGGAGCTTGTTCTTGACCACCTGTGCATCTCTGTTCTTCCTCCTGATCTCTGAATCATGTCGCACTAAGGAAGAACCTAAATGCTTCTTCTTTATGTGCACCTGCTGTGTGGCGCCCCAAGATATCACATTTGGGCCGTGTAGAGGACACCTCGCCCCACCCCGGCCCCAGTGGGCCCTGTCTCCAACCTCCCCTCAATTTTTTTTTTTTTTGAGACAGTCTCACTCTGTTGTCACCCAGGCTAGAGTGCAATGATGCCACCTGCACTCACTGCAACCTCCACATCCCAGGTTCAAGTGATCCTCCTGCCTCGGCCTCCTGAGTAGCTGGGATTACAGGCATGTACCACTACGCCTGGCTAATTTTTGTATTTTTAGTACACACGGGGTTACCACGCATTCCTAGCCCTGATTCCTTCCATATCCCTTCAAAGAGCTGCTCTGCTGGCCTGTCCGAGGTCACCGTAAGCTCCTCCGTGCCCGGTCAAAAGTCTGTGTTGGATTTTTATCCTACCTGAGCTCTCCCCAGCACTGGACAATGACCGCTTTGGAAGCTCTCTGTTCTTGGTGTCAGGAACACCACTCTTTCCTGGTTGTATAAAACTAATTGACGAATGGTTCCTCCTGTTGACTATCCCTTAAATGGCAGGTTTCCAGGCTTCCATCGGGGCACTGTTTGGCTTCTGTGTATCTTCATCCCTCCGACCTGCTGGTGATCTGGATGCTGGGTAATTATCCACCAAGTCTGTGGGCTGCTCCCAGGGGTGCTAACCCCACTCCCTTTGCCCCACCAGCCTCCTAGGCTGGGTGGACCTTGGCAGCCGGAGGGAGCCCTCAGGAAGGAGCCCAGGTACTTGCAGCAGCGGCCCTCGGTGGGTGTGCCCGGGGCAAGGCAGGGCAGTGAAGGCAGCCTCAGCACAGAACCTCACCACTCTCGTGTGATTCATCCACTTGACTCTGAGCTCCTTGAGGGTGGAGGCCATGCTTTATTAATACCTGTCTCACAGCATCGATATATTGCCATTCAATAAATGTTTGCTATGAATAAGTAAATGAAGGCTTATTAAATGTGAGTCAAAAGGCACTTAGGGGAAAGACCTTCAGTGAATCATAAATATTCAGAGATGGGGCCAAATAGGAGGGATTCTTCAGCATTTTACAAGGCTAAGAAAAGATACTTTTACTCCCTAAGTTTGGCTTTTGTGAAATAACACAAGTGATGTGTGATATTCATGTGTTTGGCATAAAACCAATAACTTGCAAATGGCTATTTCTTCCCATTGAAAAGAGCGTCGACCTGTCAGATGCATGCAGTTTCCATGCAGTTGGTGGCCAGCCCCTCTTTGCAGGGCACAGAGTTATCGCCGCAGTCACTCACAGTCACCCCAGCTCCGGGTGCTGGGATCTTACAATCACGGTACAAACACTACATTCGGGAGTGACCCAGCCCCTCTTTGCAGGGCACAGAGTTATCGCCGCGGTCACTCACAGTCACCCTAGCTCCGGGTGCTGGGATCTTGCAGTCACGGTACAAACACCACATTCGGGAGTGATCCAGTGGTGCCAGAGCTGACAGCAGATGGTTAAAAGTCCCAGCTGTCCTCAAGGGTATTTTGTCTCCATCAACAACTAATTTATTTAATCCTTTTAATTCTTCCTGTTATTAATTATAGCATTAGGAGTTTCATTAATTTACTTATTATAAAAGCTCAATGCTTTCTTTGAAAAGTAGTGGATTTGCCTCTTCCAAATTAAAGAGAGGTCCCCCAAGTGCTGGGATCTGGGTTTGGTGACGAGCCTGAGGTCCTCCTGACTCTACAGAACTCAATGTTGCCTTCAAAGGCTTCCTATTTTAATCCATCTCTCGTCGACTTTTCTTCCCCCAGAAATGACCATTGCAATTGGCCGTCTGGCAATGTTTTTCTCGCTTCCTCCGTGCCTGGAGGTGCGTGCCTGGAACTGCTCCTGGCACCTCCGCAGGGGACGTACCTTGGTTTGGCCTGGAGTATGACAACGAGCACTAAGCTCTGACCACTGCTTTGCACTCCAAATTCCTTCCTAAAGGACCTGGCAACAGTGGCATCTGTAGACCATCAGCCTTGCTAAGAGGCCACCCTGACCCCGGGAACTGTGGCTCGCTCTGGCAAGGCTAGCAAACTTTCTTATCTTAACTAACACATGGTAAAGTCAAAAGTGGGACATTCCTTTCTGTTGATCCCAAGTTTTAGACAAAGCCTTGCTCCTTCAAACAATTTCGAAATTAAGAATCTCAGAATCCACCTAGGACCTGGAAGTCCCTACTTCAAGACTTCCTGCCTTTTTGGCCAAGCCAACGCATAACCTCCATGTGTCGATCTGCGACTTTGCCTGTAAGGGTCACACGTCCTGGAAATGTGTGAGGCAGTTACAAGCTGTCCACCTTGGGAGCACTGGATCAGGATTCTAGAGCTTGTGTTTCCCTGGGCTGCAGTCACTTATACTGGCTGAGAATAAACCTCTTTAAGTATTTTGCAGAGTTTGGTTTTTCCATTGACACGTAAGTGTGGTATTGTGTCTTTAATACCGCTTTGGATGGCCTAAAGCATTTTGTTCTTGCTGTGCTCATAGATTGGTGTTTAAAAGACATCAGATACAAAGTATTTTCGATAATTTAAATTACCTGCCACAACACATGCAAACAGATTACATCTGAGATCCAGCCAAGCCCATCCACTCAGTTTTCTAGATGCAGAAAACCCTCTTTATTTCAGGTCACACAAGCACAGGACTAGGAGGAACCTGGGCGATGCCCTGATTCCTTTTCTTCCCTTCAGGCAGGACCCAATTAACTGACCCAACACAGGTAGAAACCAATTCTGTCATTAAAGACCTTTAGGGAAGGTGGTTCCATCTTCTTCCCCTGTAATCAATTCTTACTGCAACGTAAGACCTGAATACATCAAACCTATCAGGAAGAATCGTCTCTGCCAGAAGCTCTCTCCCCAAGGGACTCCAAGAGGAATCCCATGGTTTATGGCCCCTCATTCTTCACCAGGTCAAGGTGCAGAGCCTCTCTCTCCCATGAGCTGGGAGGCGGCTTTGTCAGTCCAGAGGCCGGGGGTTCACGCCTGGTGGCTGGAGTTCCACTGTCTGTCTGTCTTTGTTGGGAGGTGCCTGTCTGGCTGCAGACGGGGCTGAATGTGGACACCAGTCCTGCTCCAAATGCGGGCTGCTCTCTCGGGCTTCAAGATGAAGGTGAACGCAGCAAGACCTAGGGCACCCCCTCCCTCCAGGGCCCAGTGACCCATCCAGAGCTGAAACAGATCAGAAGAGAAGGAAAGAGCAGGAGACCCCTGGCCAGGTCACAGCAGAGCTCCCTGGGAGATAGAGGTCCCTGTCCTGCAGACAGCATTGACCCTTGGACTCTGCTGGGCTAGAAGACAGCCTGCCTGAGACCTGGACACATGCCACACCCACGCCCACTGAGACTCTAGCCCAGAAGCCGCCACTCAGTGCCCGTTCACTGTCTTCCCCGGACATAATCGTCCCAGTGCCTCAGCCTTTCCACAGGGGAGAAATTCATGGAGAGGTCCTCTTTCACAGGACGTGCTATAGTGTGGGGTCACCCATGAGTCCATGAACTAGCCCAGCCCCCAGCACCACGCTTCTCCCCACCCCTCATTACAAACTCTATTCTTTTTGCAAATTCTCTTGGTAGAGACCCATTGCATCTCTACTAAGACATAAACTCAAGAACTGTCTAATCAGCCAGTAAATAATTTCTGAGTTCCTACCCCGTGCTAACTCAGGCCTTGAGAGGAAGCTAACGAGACGCTGAGCCCTGGGAGGGTCCCCTTGAAGCTCTTGACCTGTGCTCCCTCTTGGGGGCCTGGACACAGTGACGTCATCCCAAGCTGCACAGAGACAGCAAGTGGCAGCCACAACAGGAGGGCAAGTGGCATCTCCCTGGACCCAGCCACCCCTGGCCTCTCGGCCCTTGGCAATGAGAAGAGCAAGGGGCCTGAGGCCGGATGCCGGTCGGCAGAAGTCCAAGTTCACCACATTCTAGCTGTTTCATCCTGGGGGAGTTCCTCAATCTTCCTGAACTTGAGTATCCTTACCTATAAAGTTTTGTGTCTCAAAGTTGGGACAAATTCTTTTTGTTTGTTTGTTTTGAGATGGAGTCTCACTCACTCTCACTCTGTTGCCCAGGCTGGAGGGTAGTGGAGAGATCTCGTCTCACTGCACACTCTGCCACGCGGGTTCAAGCAATTCTCGTGCCTCAGCCACCCGAGTAGCTGGGATTACAGGCACCTGCCATCACGCCTGGCAAGTTTTTGTATTTTGAGTAGAGACAGGGTTTCGCTACGTTGGCCAGGCTGATCTTGAACTCCTGACCTCAAGTGACTCGCCTGCCTCGGCCTCCCAAAGTGCTGGGATTACAGGCGTGAGCCACCGCGCCTGGCCGGTTGTGATACATTCTAATGGTTTCTACTGTTATCATTCCTAAGATTCCTTTTGACTCTGGTTGGCACCTGGGGACTCGGCCACTTTGGGCAGAATGCTGGGTTCATCCTGCTGTGCACGCTTCCACCACCAGCCCCTGTTTTTCCTAAACCATGAACGTTTGGGGTTTAGGAAATGGAATAAATTAAAATTCATATATATTCTGTTCTGTCTATATTTTTATGAGATACATTGTAAGGGATACATTTACATTAACGATTCTGTATTCTTTATTGCTGAAAGGTGAAGAATAAAGATTCTCTTCTATTTTAGAATGCACAGGTAGGCATGTCTTGTGTACCAAATTTAAGTATATTACGTATGCCAACCTACTTGATTGCCGATCTCCTGACAATCCGGTGAGGTAGGCATTATTATTATCCCCACTTTAAAGATGAGGAAGAGGCCCACGTGCGGCAGGAGAATAGGGAATGAGGGTAACCAAGGGATAAGGCAGAAGCAAAAGAACAGCAGGTGCAGCCAGTTCTGGGAAGGATCAGGCAGCACTCAGGCCACAGCCTCCCTCCTGAAATAACGAGACTGTCTCCACTTCAGCCTCTGATTGGCCATGAGCTGCCTCCACTTCAGCCTCTGATTGGTCGTGGGCCAATAGGATGTAGCCAATTGGAAGCCTCTATAGGGCACCTGGGGTTGTTACCAAATTCTTTTAGCTTAATAACATCCCTCACGGGGGACTCTGGAGCCGCTGGCGCAAGTTCCCTCCCACTCGGTGGAAGTACTTTTGCTTCAATAAATCTGTGCTTTTGTTGCTTCTTCTTTCGTTGCTTCATTCTTTTGCTGCTTTGTTTGTGCGTTTTGTTCAATTCTTTGTTCAACGTGCCAAGAACCTGGACAGTTCGCAGTTGAGACCCTTCATTTGGTGACGAATGGATGTTGAGTGAGTGCTCAAGCTCAGACAGCTGCCTAACAAGGTTCTCGAAGTCCCCCCCCCACACACACACCTTTTTTTTTTTTCCTGTATAGATAACTAAATGAGAGACAGAGGACTGTGCTGTATTCTCCAAGGCCCAGGAGGGCTAGTGCAGAGTGCCATGCTTCTTTCCAATGCAAATTTGAAAAACCTCAGTGCACCGGGGGTCACCTGCACGGCCACCTTAGGAGTGAGTGTTGTTGTGGCACGGCCTGCACTCACGACTAGGTTTATCATCAAGAACCTGGCGGGCTGCCTCTAAAGAGAGGGTTACCTGCCTATGGGGCCCATGTACGTCTTTCCACTGTAGCTAGACAAGTCCCGAATTCAAATGACGATTACGCATGTTAAAAGCTTGGACTAGGCCGGGTGCGGTGCCTCACGCCTGTAATCTCAGCACTTTCGGAGGCCAAGGCGGGCAGATCACCTGAGGACGGGAGTTCGAGACCAGCCTACCAACATGGATAAACCCCATCTCTACTAAAAATACAAAATTAGCCGGTTGTGGTGGCACATGCGTGTTATCCCAGCTACTTGGAAGGTTGAGGCAGGAGAATCGCTTGAACCCGGGAGGCAGAGGTTGCTGTGAGCCAAGATTGCGCCATTGCACTCCAGCCTGGGCAATAAGAGTGAAATTCCGTCAAAAAAAAAAAAAGCTTGGACTAGTTATAAAGTCAACACTTATTTTTGCAATGAAAAGACATTTCCTGGCAGAGACCAGCCTGAGCAACATAGGGAGACCCCATCTCTACAAAAAAAATATGCAGACAAAAAATTAGCCGGCCAGGCACAGTGGCTCACGCCCGTAATCCCAGCACTTTGGGAGGCCAAGACAGGTGGATCACCAGAGGTTAGGAGTTCGAGACCAGCCTGACCAACATGGTGAAACCCTATCTCTACTGAAAATACAAAAAAATTAGTCAGGCATGGTGGCACATGCCTGTAATACCAGCTACTTGGGAGGCTGAGGCAGGAGAATCACTTGAATCTGGGAGGTGGAGGTTGCAATGAGCCGAGATGGCGCCACTGCACTCCAGCCTGAGCAACAGAGCAAGACTCCATCTTAAAAAAAAAAAAAAAAAAAAAAGTGGACCAGGGAAGCACAAAACGTGCCAATGTATGAGTACTTTAGATAAACCCAAGCAACTCATCTATTATGAAGAATGCTGTCAATTCGGATTTTATTGATTGTATAGTTTCGTCTTATTTGATTTGTTGTAAATATAAAGAGTTCATACATAATTTCATACTTAGGTATAGTTAAGTCATAGCATAATTTTAAAATACTTTGTTGAAAATATAAAGCCATAGAAATATTTTTTTCAAATGGGATCCATTTATTTCTCAAGTTCAACACAAAGTAATAAAAATAGCTTACATATATGTTAATGTTTGTTGGCTCTAATCTATCTGGGGGGGGCTAACAAACTTCAAATTTTTTATTGCTGAATGTGTTAATACTTCCTTTGTCTCAAAGGTTCTGCCGGCTACAAATTGAGTGATGACTGCAAGTTAATTTCTAGAGCTTACTCTACTCACATATCATGCTGAGATAACACCAACATCACGGGGAATCTGTGAGCACTTAGTTTATGACGTGTGTGACTGCACCCTGTAGACTCCTAGCATAATGAGATTTATCGGTGTATGTTCATGTGTGTGTATGTGTATTTTTACTGAATTTATTCACATTAAACTTAGCTACAGACTTCAGGCAGCTCTCTAGCCTTCCTTTTCTGAAATTAGGTAAACGAGTATTATTAATCCACTAATCATTACATTTTCCTAAGATATATCTTTTATTTTCAAACTTAAAACTCAAATATTTTCTTTTATCAGTCTTTCGATGAAAGCTCTCTGTATGCATGAGAACAGTAATTGCCTTCCGGACTTTTCCTCACTTTAGTATGTATTTCTCAAGTTCGGCAACGAAAAGAATATATAGATTTCCAGGTGCAGAGATAGGCAGGAAGACGCGTTCTGCTGTTTCCAGCGTCCTTCCTGATACAGCACAGCAATATTTGCTGATGTTTTTGTTGACCGCAGCCGTACCCTGGGTTTGGATTTCATCTGCCTGTGCTGGGACACTCCACCTGGAGGCTTCTCTTAACCGAAGACCCATCCTCTCTGGAGGGAGGCCTCCCATCGCTGCCACCTGCCTCCCCACGCTGTCCCCGTGTCCTTCCCATCACACGCCTTTATTCCCCTCACCCAGTTCCTGTCACCAGGTCCCTCCGTTCTCCCTGCCGAGGTCCTGGCCCACCCTTTCCTTTCTGTATCTGCTGCCAGACCCCAGGTCCTCCACACATTCATTCAAAAGGTTTATTTAGGGACTATATATGCCAGGCCCTCTGCTGGGGTGGGAGCCGGGACGAGCACTCACCATAGACCCTGTCCCCAGGGAATCCATACGTCAGGCACAATTGTGACAGGTCCTGAACAACAGGACAACTGGTATACTGGGTGAGCCAAGGAGCCACAAGCTGGGCCAGGAGGAGGTGCTCCTGGTCTGCTTCGTTCAAAGAATCCTTCCCAGAAAAGTGGGTGCCTAACGGAGGATGTTAATGATGAGTATTAGGAACGATCGAGGAAGAGAAGGTAGAGAGGAGAAAATACACACAGACGGGTGATCCATTCCCCCTCACCTGATCTGCAAAACTGAGCTAATCATTGCTCTTACCTGGTGAGGTTGTTGTGAGAATTAAATCTAATGGAAAAATACGTGCAAAGTGTTTGACACCCGACACGGAGGAGGCACCCATACCTGTTGGCTGTTATTATCATTCAGACTGTACAGTCTTTTGGGGAAAAGAAGACATACAATATGAGAAGTTTTTCAGGGATAAAAATATCTAAATAACACACTAACCTTCTCCTGGGCAAAGGGCTGAGGTGAGCATTCTGCCTGCAGCTTCTCTCCATGTTATTCCTCCACTAATTTACAACAATCAGCCGCCCACAGCCGCCCGCATTACCCGCATCCCTGCTGGGCCCTGCGGACTGCTGGACGCTTTGCACGTGTGGTTTTGAATCCTGCCATCATCTGTGAGGCATATGTCATATTTCCACTCGTGGATAAAGAAATTAAACCTCACTTTGATAAGGAGCTGCCCCATCTCATAGGTATCTGGGCTAAGATTTGAACCCCGCCCGTCTGCCTGCGAGCACAGGCTCCACCAGCAGTGACCTGGGCTAAGATTTGAACCCCGGCCCGTCTGGCTGTGAACACAGGCTCCACCAGCACAGTGAGCACACATGGGAAGCCGTTCTTCATCACCCGCCTCCTCCAGGAATAGCTCAGGAGGACGTCTCTTGGGTTCTTCAGCCATTTATGAAAGTGTTCAACCAACTGGTCACAGAAATGTCTGGGCAGGGACCCCTTGGGATGGCAGAACCATGGCTCTGTCAGAAGTGGGCCAGACTATTCTGAGGATAGTCTGTTATCAGGAGTTCACGTGGGTACCAGGCACTCCTTGGAAAGATGTGATGGGAAGGGCACTTCTTTCCAGAAGCCCAGTTGAACCATGGGTAGCACATCAGACAAACCCAAATCGGGGTACTTTCTTCAAAACACAGAATGGTCCAGGTCATGACAGACAAGGAAAGGCCGAGGACTCGTCACAGACCGGAAGACGCTAGAGAGACAGGATTTCCACATGCAGTAGGCACCTTGGAGGGGATTCTAGGACAGAAAGGGGGCCTTCGTGGAAAAACGGGTGAGGTCAGTGAAGTGTGGAGGGTAAAAGCAGCAATGTGTGTGGAAGCTCCGTTTCCTCTTGTGTTTCCGGGGCGCCTATGCATGGCCCCGTCTGGACGACCCGAGGGGCCTGGCCTATGGGGAAGGTGCAGGACATGTGCCGGTGCCTCACGCAGCAGCACTTGTTCCTGGAATGGAGGCACCACTCAGGGGTCAGCTCAGAGCACCGGCTCAGTCCTGCGGCCAGCGCTGCTGTGAAGTCCTTAGAAAAGCTTGGCAGTCGTCCGTTCATTGCCAGCCAGTGAGAAAGCGTCAGCTGAGAGTGTTGTCTCACTGTCTTGCACGACTGTGCACCCGGCTTTGCAGCTCAGACACACTGTGGGGGGTGCCACTGCCTGGGATCTACTTGCACCTCCCAATTTACGCGGAGGGAGTCATTCCACTTAGAGCCCGAGGCTGGGGAGGGCAAGTGGCATTTGGGTTGTAAAGACTGAATGCCTACTGTGTTTGGAGCAAAGCAGTGAGCCCCCAAGTCACAGCCCCTGGTGTGGACAGAAACGCCATCGATGGGAACCCCTGAGTATCTTCAGGGTTCAGAAGAGGGAAGAGCAGCTGGACTTTGTAGACCTGGGAAACCTCATGGAGAAAGTGGAGTGTTCAGGGTTATTCCAGTAGGGAGAGAGAAGGGAGGAACACCAGGCAGGATGAACACATTGTGGCCATAGCGGGCTTGGGGAGCAAGGCACGGAGGTGCTGTTCCTTTGTTTAGCCCACATGTTGAACCTACTCTGTCCGATGCTATGCTGGGTGACTTGCATAATAGTGAACATGCAATCAATACATGTCTCTGGCTAGCTGGACATGTAGTTCAAGGAATCAGAAAGACAGTCAACAAGTAAACAACATTGTAGCTACAAATTGTGGGGAATAAAAACATGAGGGAAGTAATCCCAAGAAGAATAATGGGGCCTCCCTGTGGCACTGGGCAGTTGGCCGTCTGAGAGCTGAAAGGGGAACAGAAACCAGCCAAGTGGAGCTGGTAGAAGGTCACTGCAGGTGCACTGGCCTCCTCTGTGGCCCTGCCCCAACCTCCCGAGTCCCACCTCGTGTTCTCATCCTTACCCTGGTGGTCAGTGTCACACAGCTCCTCTCTGCAGCCCTCGCTTTTCTCTGGGGAATTCCTGATGCAGGGGGGAGGATCCCCGGGCTGGACACATGAGGGCATCAACACTCCCTGTGGCAATGCTTGGACATGAGGGAATAGGGGCCCAGGAGTAACGGGACTCCTCCCGCCCCACTGCATGGTGGACAGGGCTCCCCTGAGGCCTGTCACCAACAGTGGTGGCCAGCCTGGCAGCACACGCCTAATTTGTCCTTCCTCCCTGCTGGCTCCACGCTTCCCGGTCTCCCTCTCCTGCCCCCAGCCTCCCTTCCCAAATCAACCACTCTCACACAGGCCCTTGTCTCCAGCTCTGCTGTCTGGGGGAACCCAGAGGTGGCCTGAAAAATGCATCCTCAGGATGGGTTTGAGAGCTCACTGCTGATGGTACGGGAAGTGGTGTTTTAGTCAGCCCAGGTTAGTATGATACAAACACCACCTGGGAGGCTCAATTTCTCTCTCACCGTCCTGGAGATGGGGAAATCTAAGATCAAGGTGCTGGCAGATTTACTTTGTGATCAGGGCTCTCTTCCTGGTTTGCAGGCAGCCACCTTCTTTCTGTATCCTCACATGGCAGGCAGAGAGAGAGAGAGAGAGAAAACACAGTGCTCTATCTTCCTCTGCTTATAAGGAAAGGAGCCCCACCATTGTGATCGCACCTAAACCTACATAATGCCCAAAGGCTCACCTCCAAATGCCCTCATGCTGGGGGTTAGGGCTTCAGCATGGGAGGTTTGGAGGGACACACACACTCAGTCCATAGCAGGTGGTGACACACAGGAACATGCAGCTGAGGCTCATACTGTGACCCTCCCGGAGGTGCTCAGGGTGAGGTGCAGGTGGAAAGAAATGCGTTAGCTTCCTCGGTCACTGTGGTATTGAACGGAATGGAGGAAATGACTCTGTAAAGACCGTGGAGTTGGCTGACTTTAGACGCCCCTAAGAAAGGAAACAATGGGCTTGGCAAGCCAACCTCAGCTCAAGGCTCCCTGTGAAAGCCAGAAAGTTCCAAAGGCAGTGTTGACAGAGGCCTCTGCCTCCTGCGGCTGCTTGGGAAGCTGCAGAAGGTCAGGCCCAAGGGCTGATTGAAGAGTAGCAGAGCTAAAAGAAAACAGAACTTACAGCCTTGACATATCTCCTGTGCCAAGTCAGGGCCCTGTGATGAGCAGCCCCCTGCGACATGGGAAGAAACACCTGCTGTCCACGGCCTGAGGCTCTTGAATGCCTGATACCCCTGAACCCCCAGAGTGGGCAGAACAGCTCCCTCCTCCTGCTAGAGGAGGCAGACGGGAGTGAACACGGAACCTGCAAGTCTGTGTCTCACATGAACACTCTCCAGAGTGTCCACTCCAGAGAAGGAACTTAGCCCCGGGTTACAATATGATGTGTGTGCCTCCCTCAAATGTATATGTGGAAATCCTGACCCCTCAGGGAGTGGTACCAGGAGGTGGGGTCTCTGGGAGGCTAATCCCATGCTCCACCCTCATGCATGGGATTAGCATCTTTTTTTTTTTTTTTTTTTTTTGAGAGACAGTCTCACTCTGTCACTCAGGCAGGAGTGCAATGGCGCCATCTCGGCTCACTGCAACCTCTGCCTCCCAGGTTCAGGTGATTCACCTGCCTCAGTCTCCTGAGTAGCTGGGATTACAGGCACCTGCCATGATGCCCAGCTAATTGTTTTGTATTTTTAGTAGAGACGGAGTTTCAACACTTTGGCCAGGCTGGTCTCAAAGTCTTGACCTCAGGTGATCTGCCCACCTTGGCCTCCAAAGTGCTGGGATTACAGGCCTGAGCCACCGTGCCCGGCCAGATTAGCATCTTTAGAAAAGATGTGCCAGGGGCTTGGGGTGCCCGCCCGCCACTTGAGGCTCTGCAGGAGGCACGGTCTGTGAATCTGCCGGCACCTTGGTCTTGAACTCCCCAGCCTTCAGATCCAAGCAACACATTCTTGTCTATAAATTACACCATCAATGACATTTGCTTATAGCAGCCCAATCGTGCCAAGCTGACCAGGAAGACAGAATGAGCTGTGGGTGTCGGCAGGCCCCTCTCAGCACTGGTGCCTTCTGGGCCGGTGATGGCGCAGCAGGGTTTGGGGGGAGGCGGGTGCAGACCCACACAGGGGCTCCCTGTCACCCATTCTACTCCTGGTTCTGCCCACAGCGCCCGACCCTGATGTGGCGTCTCCACTGAGGGAACAGCAGGCTGTGCACGTATTGATCACCTGGGAAGAGGTGGCTGTCTGCACTAGAGTCGCCTCCACTCTGTGTAGAAGGGAGGCTGCTCTGCTAGGTGATGGGCAGTCACAGCAACACCAGGGACTTTGAGAGAACCCGCCCAGCTTACAGGCATGAGGCTCCTCAGACGGAGGCTGCCCTGAGGGAGGCTGGGACAGCGCTGGGGAATCCGGGTCACTGGAAGTTGTGTGTATGTGTGTGTGTGTGTGTGTGTGTGTGTGTGTGTGAGAGAGAGAGAGAGACAGGGTCTTGTTCTGTCAGTGAGGCTGGAGTGCAGTGGCACGATCACAGCTCATTGCAGCCTCAACCTCCTGGACTCAAGCAATCCTCCCACCTCATCCTCTTGAGAAGCCGGGACCACAGGCACACGCTACCATACCCAGCTAATTTAAAAAAAAAATTTTTTTTTTTTTAGAGATGGGGTCTTGCTGTGTTGCCCAGGCTGGTTGAAAACTCCTAGCCTCAAGCAGCCTCCTGCCTTGGCCTCCCAAAGTGCTGGGATGACAGGTGTGAGCGACCATGCTCAGTGGAATTTTGCTTAATTGCTTTTTTCAACTAAGCAAAAACTGATTGAATTGGCCACCATCAGATGCACATGAAAGAAACACTAAAGGGAGTATTTGCTGCAGAGGGAAAATGATCCCAAATAGAATCCCAGTGATAAAGGAATAAATCGACAACTTCCAGTGACCCGGATTCCCCAGCACTGCCCCAGCCTCGCTCAGGGCTGCCTTCCTCTGAGGGGCCTCATGCCTGTAAGCTGGGCGGGTTCTCTCAAGGCCCTGGTGCTGCTGTGACTGCCCATCACTTAGCAGAATCTAAATAAAAATAATTGTATAATGAATCTAATAACTGTATAGTGAATCTAAATAAAAATAATTGTATAAAATTAACAATACATTATTTTTAAACATACAGAAAATTAAAATTCATGAATCTGATATCATGTAGGTCTGGGTGGGGTGTTCTATGGGGAAAAGAGCTCTAGGGCCCTTGCATTGCCTCAGAAGGGGAAAGGTGCTCTCTCACTTCTATTAGAGCTTAATAAGTCAAGGATACATGCCATAAACTGTAGGCTGACCACTAAAAATAGCAAAAGAATGTCTAACTAATAAACTACTAGGAAGAAATGTGTGATAAAAATTTCTTAAGAGCTGGGCACTGTGGCTCACGCCTGTAGTCCCAGCACTTTGGGAGGCTGAGGCAGGCGGTCACCTGTGGTCAGGAGTTCGAGACCAGCCTGGCCAACATGGTGAAACCCCGTCTCTACTGAAATGACAAAAATTAGCCAGGTGTGGTGGTGGGCACTTGTAATCCCAGCTACTCAGGAGGCTGAGGTGGGAGAATCGCTTGAACCTGGGAGGCAGAGGTTGCAGTGAGCTAAGATCACACCGCTGCACTCCATCCTGGGCGACAGAGCAAGACTCCATCTCAAAAAAAAAAAGTTATTAATGAAAAGGTAATCAATAAAAGAGAAAAGGGGATGGCAGAGGAAATGTGAAAAATAGTAAGCAAATAGTAAACTGATAGATTTAAACCCAACAGCTTCTATAATTACACAGAATGTAAAATAGCTAACTATACTGATTTAAAAAATAAAGATTAACACGGAACAACAACAAAAAAAACCCAAACCATAACAATTGGGTGTTTCCTAGAAGATGAAATATACCATAAAAATTATGTACTAAAAATAAAAGAATGAGAAAAAATATATGATGCAAACACCATCTCTACAGGAATGGCGGTGTAGTTACTCCAATATCAGACAAGTAGACCTTACAGCAAGAAGGTTTACTAGAAATAAAGTGGAGTGTGATGAGAAAAGTGCAAATTAACAGGGGAGCTGCAGCTCTTCTAAATTTGCATGTGGCCAATAAGAAAGTCTCAAAAGTTATAAAGCATAATTGAAAGACACGAAAAGAGAATTGGACCAACTGACAATCATAATGAGGACCAACTGACAATCTTAATGATCTTCCGGTGGCTGAGGAGCATAAAGAGGAAATGGAATATTCCTCTTCCGGTGGCCGATGGAACACGTTGACCCCCTCCCTCCTCCCCTCCCGCAAAAAGACTAATTGTGTGGCAGATTTAAACAATCTCAGGAACATAAGTAAGCAAGTATAGAATATTGTACCCAATAGCTATGAAATACACATTCTTTTAAAGGTCCTTTGAACAGCTCTAAAGCAAGTCATGGTTCAAAGCAGTGCAATGACACAAAGTAGATACTCTTTTTTTTTTTCTGAGACGGAGTCACGCTCTGTCACCCAGACTGGAGGGCAGTGGCGTATCTCGGCTCACTTCAACCTCTGCTTCCCAGTTCAAGCAATTCTCCTGCCTCAGCCTCCCAGGTAGCTGGGATTATAGGCGCCTGCCACCATGCCTGGCTAATTTTGTATTTTTAGTAGAGGCGGGGTTTCACCATGTTGGCCAGGTTGGTCTTGAACTCCTGACCTCAGGTGACTTGCTCGCCTCGGCCTCCCAAAGTGCTGGGATTACAGGCGTAAGCCACCATCTCTGGCTGAAGTATATACTCTTTAACCTCAGGTTTAAGCCAGTGTTTCTCCATCCTTTTTCATTATTATTCTAAGGATAAAAATTACACTTAATTTAATTAGTTTAGATTAAATTAAATTTCTAATGAGAGAAATGGGATACTAATGAATAGGATTTTGTCAAAGTTGAGCTTCAGAGGGCAAAATGTAATACTGAAGGATTTTTTTGGTCCCTGAATAACCATTTTTTACCACTTCAGTGATGATGTCACCACTAAACCCTGCCCGACTGAGACTGCATGGTTTAAATGAAATAAAAATCCCCAAATATTCTGAAATTAAGTAATATTTTAATTGTTCATGGCTAAGAAAAAAATTTTGGAAATTTAAAATATTTCAACTAAATGAAAATAAAAATAAGGCTTTTTGAAACTTGCGGCATGCAATTAAAGCTAGACTTAAAAAAAACTACATAAATGTAAATGCATACTTTAAAGAAGGCAGAAAGCCTAAGAGGTATCTAAGTATCTATCTACCTTCAGAAGTTAGGGCTGGGCGCGGGGGCTCACGCCTGTCATTCCAGTACTTTGGGAGGTCAAGGTGGGCTGATCACAAGAGGTCAGGAGTTCAAGACCAGCCTGGCCAAGATGGTGAAACCATGTCTCTACTAAAAATACAAAAATTAGCCAGGCATGGTAGCAGGCACCTGTAATCCCAGCTACTTGGGAGGCTGACGCAGGAGAATCGCTTGAACCTAGGAGGCGGAGGTTGCCGTGAGCTGAGATTACGCCATTGCACTCCAGCTTGGGCAACAAAGCAAGGCTCCATCTCAAAAAAAGCTAAGAGGGGAAAGGAGATGAAACATAAGAAAATATGAAAAAAGTAATGATAAGAGCAGAAACTATTGATGTGGGGAAAAATAAAGAGAACCAACTAGGTAAAAACTTATTTCTTTGAAGAATTTTTAAAACCCAGACAATTGGCAAGATTGATAAACATAAATTTAAAAAGCTACACAGACTACCAATATCAGAAATGAAAAATGAAACATCACCGCAGCTCTTACACGTACAACAACAATAACAAAATTTATTTTGAACTGTTTTATGCAAGTACTTTCACATCTTAGATGAAATGGACAAATTATTTGAAAAACACAATTTACCCCAACAGAGGCAAGAAGATATAGAAAATCTGAATAGTCTTTTTCTATTAAGGAAATTGGCATCCATAATTTTAGAACTTTTCACAAAACAAAATCCAAACCTATATGCCTCTCCAGTGAATTCTTCCACAACTTTAAGGAAACACAGTGGTCTCACATGTGCTGATGGAGAGAGAAGAAAGACGAGGAAAGTGCACCAACTCGTTTTTGGAACCAGGATAGCCTTCATACCAAACTTCTAAACACATTGCCAGAAGTAAAACTTACAGACCAACACCCCTTATTTTTTTTTTTTTTTTTGAGTCGGAGTCTTGCTCTGTCACCCAGGCTGGAGTGCAGTGGCGCAGTCTCGGCTCACTGCAAACTCCGCCTCCCGGGTTCACGCCATTCTCCTGCCTCAACCTCTCGGAGTAGCTGGGACTACAGGCGCCCGCCACCATGCCCGGCTAATTTTTTGTATTTTTAGTAGAGACGAGGTTTCACTGTGGTCTCGATCTCCTGACCTCGTGATCCACCCGCCTCGGCCTCCCAAAGTGCTGGGATTACAAGCGTGAGCCACCGCGCCCGGCCACCAACACCCCTTATAAACACAGATGTAAAAATCATATTAAGAATAGCAAACAGGTGGCCGGGTGCAGTGGCTCACGCTTGTAATCCCAGCACTTTGGGAGGCCGAGGCGGGCGGATCACGAGGTCAGGAGATCGAGACCACGGTGAAACCCCGTCTCTACTAAAAATAAAATACAAAAAATTAGCCGGGCGTGGTGGCGGGCGCCTGTAGTCCCAGCTACTCAGAGAGGCTGAGGCAGGAGAATGGCGTGAACCCGGGAGGCGGAGCTTGCAGTGAGCAGAGATTGCGCCACTGCACTCCAGCCTGGGCGACAGAGTGAGACTCTGTCTCAAAAAAAAAAAAAAAAAAAAATAGCAAACCGGCTGGGCATGGTGCCTCACGCCTGTAATCCCAGCACTTTGGGAGGCCGAGGTGGGCAGATCACAAGGTCAGGAGTTCGAGACCAGCCTGACCAACATGGTGAAACCCCATCTCTACTAAAAATACAAAAATTAGCCAGGCATGGTGGCACATGCCTGTAATCCCAGCTACTCAGGAGGCTGAGGCAGGAGAATCGCTTGAATCTAGGAGGCGGAGGTTGCAGTGAGCCGAGATCGTGATGGAGACTCCATCTCAAAAAAAAAAAAGAATGACAAACTATGTGTAGTAATTCTAATTAAAATGATGATACATTATGACCAAATATAATTAATCCCAGGAATGCAAAATTAGTCAATGTTAGAAAATCCATCAATATAACTCAGGACAGTAGCAGAACACAGGAGCAAAATGTGTGACAATCTCCAAAGATGCACAAAACATAAAATTCAACATCCATTCATGATCAAAGTTCTCAGCAATTAATATGGCAACACTTTAAATCTGAAAAATATAATTTACAGAACAACTACAACAAGCTTTCTACTTAATCACACAACAGTAAACAGTGTTACCCTGAGATCAGAACAGAAAGCAGGTTTACTGTTACCACTTATGCTCTCGCCTTTTAACTGGAGTTCTAGACAGAGAATGAAAGCAAATAATAATAATAATAATAATAATAATAATATATTAAGGATTGGAAATGAGGATATAAAACTGTTTTTACTCATGGAAAAAATTATTTTATATGTAAAAAAGTTAAATACAGATGAAGATGTCTACAGGTCAATATTCAAAAATAAACTGTGGGTTGGGCGCAGTGGCTCACGCCTGTAATCCCAGCACTTTGGGAGGCCGATGCAGGAGGACCACTTGAGGTCAGGAGTTCAAGACCAGCCTGGCCAAAATGGCAAAACCCTGTCTTTAATAAAAATTCAAAAATTAGCCGGGCGTGGTGGTGCACTCCTGTAATTCCAGCTACTCGGGAGGCTGAGGCAGGAGAATTGCTTGAACCTGGGAGGCAGAGGTTGCAGTGAGCTGTTATTGCACCACTGCACTCCAGCCTGGGTGACAGAGTGAGACTCTATCGCAAAAAACAATAACAATAAATAAATAAACAAACAAACAAACTATGAAGATCTGTCTCTAGTGATGATCAAGTAAGCTCCTGTCAAGCCAATCCTCTTGCAGAAAGTACTATAAACTCAAGACAAAGTTAAAAAAAAAAAAAATCAACTACCTGGTCAGGCACAGTGGCTCACACCTGCAATCCCAGCACTTTGGGAGGCTGAGGCTGGGGTATTGTTTGAGCTTAGGAGTTCGAGACCAGCCTGGGCAACACAAGACCCCATCTCCACCAAAAATTAAAAATTAGCCAGGCGTGGTGGCACGAGCCTGTGGTTCCAGCTACTCAGGAGGGTGAGGTGGGAGGATCTCTTGAGCCTGGGAAACGGAAGTTGCAGTGAGCCGAGACTGTACCAGTGTACTCCAAGCTGGGTGATAGAGCGAGACCCTGTATCAAGAAAAAAGAAATAAAAATTCAACTACCTGAAGAATGACTCAAAAGAAGACAAATTCTAGAGGGAAATTGACACTTAGAAAAAGGAAACAGCTGCCCAGTATGTTAGTTTGCTGGGGCTTTCATAACAAAGTCCCACAGGCTGTGTAGCTTAAACAATAGATATTTACTTTCTCACAGTTCTAGAGCCTGGAAGTCCAAGGTCAAGGTGCTAACAGGACTGGTTCCTTCTGAGGCCTCTCCCCTTGGTTTGTAGACAGCTGTCTTCTCCCTGCGTCCTCACCTTGTCTTCCCTCTGTACATGATATAGTGAGGAACAATTATTCAAAGAACAGCTAACTCCTCATCAGAAACAGCAAGGCCAGAGGAGAGTGGAATAATACTTTTTTTTTTTTTTTTTTGACAGAATTTAGCTTTGTTGCCCAGGGTGGAGTGCATTGGCGCTATCTTAGGTCACTGCAATCTCTGCCTCCCGGGTTCAAGTGATTCTCCTGCCTCAGCCTCCCGAGTAGCTGGGACTACAGGTGCCCACCACCACGCCCAGCTAATTTTTGTACTTTTAGTAGAGATGGAATTTGCACCATGTTGGCCAGGCTGGTCTTGAACTCCCGACCTCAGGTAATCTGCCCGCCTCAGCCTCCCAAAGTGCAGGGATTACAGGCGTGAGCCACGGTGACCAGCCTTAAGTATTAATTATTAAACACTTGAATTAAAAGGCAAACATTATCAGAGTGGATTTCAGAATGCAAAGCTCACTGTATGCTGTCCTCAGGAGCTCCCCTTCAGATATAAAGAGTGGGCTAGGAACCAGTGATGACGAAGGATGTACCATACAAATAATTAGCGTGAGAATGCTAGACTATCAGCTGTCCCAATCTCAGTAGACTTCAAGGCAGAGAATTAAGAGAAACAAAGACACATTTCAGGCTGGGCGCGGTGGCTCACGCTTGTAATCCCAGCACTTTGGGAGGCCGAGGTGGGCGGATCACGAGGTCAGGAGATCGAGACCACAGTGAAACCCCGTCTCTACTAAAAATACAAAAAATTAGCTGGGCGTGGTGGCGGGCGCCTGTAGTCGCAGCTACTCGGAGAGGCTGAGGCAGGAGAATGGCGTGAACCCGGGAGGCGGAGCTTGCAGTGAGCCGAGATCGGGCCACTGCACTCCAGCCTGGGTGACAGAGCAAGACTCCGTCTCAAAAAAAAAAAAAAAAACAAAGACACATTTCATAATGTTTGAGGAAAAAAAATTCTGTTTTTCTCTACTCTTACAGAACGTTACTGAAACCAAACAGGGAGTTTTTCCCCCATACCAACCAACCTCCAGTGCTCCAGACACCAATGCAACGTCCTAAAACTCAGTCATGGCATTACTTGGAGCTAGTGGGACCCCATGGGTTGAGGGCTCAGTCCTGCAAGACTGCCTCTTCAGACACCAGTTTCAAGCAGTGGGTCCCCAAGTGAGTCCCACTTCTGCCCAATGTAGCTACATATTAGGGGCTCCCACGAACCCCTCTTTAGGTTTCATAGTTTGCTGAGAGCTCACAGCACTCAGGGAAACACTTACGTTCACTGATGTATTATAAAGACTATGGATGAACTCTCAGATGAAGAAAGTTGACAGTGCAGGAGCTGGAGTGCACCCCCAACAACCCCACCTGCCAGCATGTGGGGGTGCTCACCAAACCGGAAGCTCTCCGAACCTCCTAGTTGAGGATTTCACAGAGGTCTCGTCATGTGGGCGTCATCAGTTATGAGCTCCATCTCCAGCACCCCCGGGGGGTTGGAGCTGAGAGTTCCAGGCTTCTCATGACGGCTCGGTCTTTCTGGTGACCAGCCCCCCTCCCACAGGCCACCAAGAGTAAGAGTCACCTCATTAGAACAAAAGGTGCTCCTGTCACTCCAGAAATTCCAAGGAGTGGAATTCCAGAAATGCCAGGAACTGGGGACAAAGACCAAATATATATTTCTTGTTATTTCACAATATTACATCTCAAATTAACTTGGCAAATGAGGCAGAAATGTGAAAACTCGTGCCTTGGTCACTAGAAATGGAACCTGGAGGAAACGATGAGAGAGAAAGTGCAACTGTGTATCTTTTAGACAGATGTTTCTCCTTGATACATCACAATTCAGCCCAGAGCCTTGAAACTTCTTGCTCAGAAACTTGCAACCTTATAGAAAATCTGCAAGAAAAGCACAAAGAATATCCAACCCTTTCCCCGATTCATCTACTGTTAACATTTTGCCCTATTTGCTTTAGCATTTGTTTTGCTCTCTCATCTGATATATAGGTATATAAAATGTGTAAATATATACATAAAAAAGAATAAAATATCCTATATAAATATATATTTTCCCCTAAGTTATTTGAGAATAAATTGCATACATTGTGGTGGCCTCTAAATACTTTATTTAGCCTCTAAACATTTACCTTCTAAATATTTCAGTGTCTTTCCTAAAACCAAAGGCATTCTCTAACATAACCACAGCACAGCTATCAATGTCAGTAAATTTAACATTGATAAAATATTTTTATCTAATCTACTGCCTGTGTTCCAGGTTCACCACAGACTGATAATGTTCTCCAGTGTCTTCTTTCCCCCAGCACAGGATCTATTCTAGGATCATAGATGGCTTTTAATTTTCTTGTTTTTTAATCCTCAGCCTTCCTGTCTTTGATGGCATCAGTGCCATGTTTGCTTTAATGATAATACAGGATGCGTTTATGGCATTGGAGCTACTCCTCTGGTGAGAAGAGGAGAGCCAGAGTCAGGGACTTCTAGGGTGGGGCGGGCACCCCCCCCAACTCTCTCCAACCCAGCAGAGCACCAAGCATCAACAGCCCTCACCTGGGACCCCTCCCCTAACTCTTTCTTGAATCCATTACAGGACCTGCAGGGCAGACGGCCTGCAGTCACAAGGTGTGTATCTCGTCTCATGCAGGGCAGCCTGTCCCTTGCTCCCACTTTCTGCCCACAGGTGTCAGAGGAAGGGAGGAAAAGAAAGAGGACTTCTGGGACCCCAAGACCCCACCCCAGGCTTAGAGGAGGCAGGAGGCAGCAATGCCATTCTTGATAGCAAAGGCATCCTGGATGTCAGAGAAACAGAAAGACGGGCTCTGATAACAGGAGACTCCCTCACGTTCTCCCGTCCTACAGCCACGTGTGCTCCCACCCTGACAAAGGTTCGTGGAGCTCAGACTCCAATCCTCGGCTTATCTGAAACAGTCAGAGAGAACTGTGAGCGATCTGCCAGAGGAAAACATTCAAAACCAGTTTTTAGGTGGTATTTAAGTTATTTCAGGCTATCTGAACTCTGGGCTAAACCCAGTTATTTCAGAATTTGAAAATCTTCAAAGGAACAAAAGAAATCCCTAGAGGCATTATAGATAATTATAATAAAACATGAGTGACATTTTTAATTGCAAAATTGCTCAAGAAATAGCATCTTCAAAATGGGAATTGATCTACAGCTGATACTGACTATCGCCTGTGGCTGGTTCCAAATTAGATTCTGCCCCTGACGTTTTTCCGATGGAAAAATCAACATCTCTTTCAAAGATCTTATCTTGTGTTTTCCTTAATTGAGCATCTAAATGATTTGCCCCTTCCAGTGGGTTCTTTTTCTGTCTTCATTCACCAGCGGGTTTCCATTTCTATTCTGCAGCGCTGCTTGCTAGCAGTTTCTGTCAAGCCAGTGCTCAAAGTTTGTCAATTACTCGTGCAAATGAGCTTGGTTGCCAATCCAGAATTAGAAGAACTGGGTTTCCCTTTTTATTTCAAGATGGTGCTAGAGTGCAGGGAAAACCAGCTGTGTCCGTCAGAACGCTTTCAGCTGCAAGGGACAGAGAACCTCACGAGGGGAGCTCAGCCAGTCGGGAGAACGGGTCACTTCAAGTCGCAAGTCCGGGGGGAGTGCAGGTCTGGGGACCCTGAGGAATTCAGGGGCCACAGACACCACAATTCTTCCCTGTCTCTGCTGTAGAATCCAGGCTCCCTCCTCCAAGGGGTGCAGCTGAGATCAGCCCCACCGCTCCCAGCTGCAGGACTAGCAAGGGCTTCATCTTTAGGTCCCGTCCCCTCCAGGGAGGATGGGGGATGACAGCCAATGCCCTCAGGTGTGCTCCATGGCCAGGACACTGCCCCAACACAGGCCATTCTTTTGATGACCCTGAGAGTGTGCACGATGACTGACTCCCGTGTTACAGAGGAGGAGCCAGGAGCACGGAGACGTCAGGAGTCATCCAAGACCACGCAGCCCGGGAGCCAGGATCTGCTCTGCCTGCGCTTTGCACCGACAGCCCTCGCTGTCGGCACCTCACGGGGTTGTCTGGGTCCCGGGGTTTGCATGAGTAACACGCAGGGCAGGCACGTGGTAATGTTATCCACTGCCAGCTACCAGTTTTCCGAGCACTGTCCCATTTCTTTCCTGGTTCCCTGCTTGTCCCCATGTGGCACCTGGGGGCCAAAGGCAAATCTGGGGGTGTACATGACACGGGCTTGGGTGGGAACTCCGCCCGCAGACACACCCACCCTCCTGACGCCCACGTCTGCTCTAGGGCGAGGCCCTGGCTTCCATCGGGTCCACGACAGGCAGGGCTTGAGGTGTCATTATTTCAGCCCACAGCCCAACGTGCTTCTGTCAGTCGGCGGTTTTTACTCCAGCGAGCAGCATCGCCCTTAAAAAGGTGGCAGAAACATGGGAGACAGGTGGGAGGAGGGCAACAGAGCCACCGTCTGCTGCCGTCACCCATGCACAGCGGCTCTGCCACCTGGCAGTCGAGGCCATGCAAGATTCTGCAGAAAAAGCCCATGGCCATGGGGAGGAGGAGTGGGCACAGGAGCCCACGGAAGAGGCCGGGCAGGGGGGAAGGAGGAGTGTGAGGCCCAGGCCATTCTCTTTCCCACTTTGGTGCTGGCAGACGGATCCGAGGAGCTGCTGCCGGAGCGGCCTCCAGGCCGCCGAGAAGAATTCCTCGGAGGTTTTGCAAAGCCAGGGTTTCCTTCACGCAGTGCCACCGTCAGAGGCGTTCGAGCCAGAGCACCTCCATCTTGAGTGAGGCTGGAAAATGAGGCTGGGCCTTGCTGGGCTACGCTCTTAGGACGTCAGGCATTCCGAGCCTCTAGATGTTTACGGTTCAGGGAACAAATTAACAACGTTTACTAAACAGACCCAGACTTGGGAGTGTCCAGATATCCCCATATCTGGAGAACAAAGGCATTCCTAACTTTGTTTTAATGCGAATATCTATTCTTGTAAAATATAGGAATTAAGAAAGTTAATCCTTTATCACAAACCCTTGCAGCAGAGCACATCTCCCCATATATACAAGCATTTTCCCAGGGTGGACGCGTCCCTCCTCTTACTTTCCGGAACATTCTCCTCTGTCTGTGGAGCAGCTGCACGTTCACCACTTTGCTTTCTTAAGAAACTTGCTTTTACTTTGCACTGTGGACTTGCCCTGAATTCTTTCTCACGCAAGACCCAAGAACCCTCTCTTGGGGTCTGGATTGGGTCCCCTGTCCTGTAACATATTTCTGGCAACCACAGAAGGGACGATAGTGCAGAATCCCTGACCTAATGGCCACCTTAGGGTACGTGGTGGGTCCTATAACACCCCTGCCTGCCCCACTGGCCACCTCTGCTGCAGGGGGCTTCAGCTGCCACCTCATGGCAGAAAACGTCTCGCTGTGGAAACGAGGTGAGTTCTGCAGGAACCAGGAAGATTTGATTTGATTGCAGTGGTGAAGACAGAAACGGTCAAAGCTGACTCTGGCACAGGACAGGCTGCCGAGGACGAGGTCGATCGCGTGTGCACCTTGACCTTTCCTGTGCCCTTGCCCTGCCCAGCCCAGCACGATCTGGCCTACATTCTACACAGACAGCAAATGAGGGCCTGAGTCTTCATGTCTTTCCCCTGGAGCTATGCTTCCCTCCTGGGAAGCTTTCAAAGCAAACTGGCTGGGACTCCACTCTCAGGTTTGATTCCGTCACCTGGGGTGTGGCCCCATCATGGTGCTTCCGACAAGTTCCCAGGTGACGAGGTGAAGCCAGCTGCAAAGCTCTGCTCTAGGTCTTTCTTTTGCAGTTTGGAGTAGAAGCATCAACAACTCAGTTAAGCACCAATTCAATGACCCCCTATTTAGTACCTGGCATATTATGTACTGGGCATGGGACTTGGTTATTTTGCCCCAGGTAATTACAGGGTACAGTCCGGGCTGAGAGCCACTTCCCTGGGGATACACACATCCAGCCCCTGCCTAGGAGGTGTTCCTGGTGGATCTACCTCTTCCGTCAAGTTTACTGCTAAGGGGAGGGATGATTTTTATAGAGAAGGGAGAGTTTTGAAAATGCCAAGTCTCTTAGCTCAGTGTCCGTGCCAGACCCCGCCCTGCTCCAACAGCCCTAGGGCCCCTCTTTCCTGTTCCCTTCAGCCTCTGTTCTTGCTTTGTTGCTGAATCAGCACAGCATAAAAGTGTCATCACATCAACTAGCATCTCCTCGATGCCATGGCCGTGTAGGTAGGCAGTGGCTTCTGTCCCACCAGCCACATGGCCACAGTCATCCAGTTGCCCAGGAGGGGAAGGTGAGTGTAGCATTGCTGTCACCACCCTCAGCAGCCTCTCACACCATGTCCTGTGACTCAACCCGCATAGCCCTCCCCTCCCAGTGCCCCATCTGGAAATGTAACTCATCTGCCTCTCAAGGGGCTAAAAATCTGGTAAGTTAATTTCCTTTTAAGATATAATTGGATTGATAAAGCTTAGTACAGTTACCGTCTTAGAGATGCCTCTATTCTGTTGGCCATAGTACCTCCATGTTGAAAGCGTGAAGATTCTGCAGTGCACATTGGGAGAGAATTCCCCACAGGTCTCTCAAATTGCTGCATGTCTTGCAGGCAAGGCACTAACTGCCTTTGTCCAAAGCTGTCTTTTCTAGAATGACTATATAGCAAACAGCCTTGAAAGATACAGATAGTTTCTCTCTGGAGCAAAGGGTAAGCATGTTTCCTGCCTATGATAAAAGATTTGTATCTTCTGAGCTCAGGGTTTCTCTCTGTAATGCACCTGCTCTGTGTGGGGGCACCCACCTGTGCCCATCCACTTCCAGTACCCCATGGCACTGGAAGACAAGAGGAACTGCCGTAAAGATGCAGATGCCTGTGCTGCCTGTGCCACGAGTGACAGGCTTTTGTCTCTGACCTCGGAATCTCATGCCTCCTACAGAATCTGTGAAACTGGCAGGCTGATGTATTAGCTCACAAGTGGTGAAATCTCAGCTTTTCACAGTTTTTGGCACTATGTTTATACGGTGGATAATTACACAGCTGTCAAAATGAATGCGCTGCAGTGAGACACAACATGGTAAAACTTAGCAATGCAATAGGAAGGCAAAAAATAGTCTAAAACCACTACAGAAAGCACAGTACCACGTTAGCAAAGTTAAGCACGTCTATATTCACACGCTTTTTAGGAATACACATGGAGGCAAAACTATCTTTTAAAAAGTGAAAGTGGGGGAGCAGCGACATGGGATTTAGGATGATGGTCACCTGGGGGTGAAGAGCTAGGGGACGGTGCGGGAGCATGGGATGAGGTGGAGCCTTGTGGTTTAAGGTAGGTTACAGCCAAAATCCTGGCTTTTGTTTGGGTTATAGACACTCCATCCACATTATCAAAATAAAACTAGTAGCTCACCGTATTGGCCAATGAATGAAACTGTATATGTGAAGCAAGGATTATTATTAATTTAGTTTGTTTACCTGAAAATAGTTAGATAAGAATGGACAGATAAATAGATTAAATAAATAAATGCATGGATGAATAGACAGATGGATGGATACATAAACAACAGACAAAAAGCTTGGCTGAAAACCTTCTTGAGGAAGTTTCTTACTCAGGAACTCTTAACCTTTCTTACCTTCCTTAATCTAAAGACGAAATGAGACATCTTATCCGGAATATTGGTTTAGAGGACTGAGTATCAACGCCACGTGGCAGCGCTTTTTTTTTTTTTTTTTTGCATAAACACCTGTGATAGCACTTTCTTACACTGCGGAGCCCAGAGACATCGTTCAAGCCCACCAGTCTGGGCGTGGTGAACTTTGCTGTATGTTCAGGGAGACCCAGCCACAGCATTGAGGGAATTTCTAGAAAAACTCATCAGCTGACCTCTTTGCCTGGCTCCCTGAAGTCCCAAAGAGGCTGAGAGACCCTGGGAACAACCGGCATTGCGGGTTTCTCCCTTAGGGCACTCGCGGGCCTGGGCACAGCACGATGGGGAACGCAGGTGCCGCCCACCCAGGCAGCAATTCCAGGCCTGCACGGCCGTGCACTCTGCCCCCAGGTGGTGCTCTTGGGATCTGGCCCACATGGCGGGGTCCTTTGGCTCAGCTTGTTCTGGGCCCCCAGAGCATGCACTGCCTGTGCCAATGTCCCCCTGACAGGGATGTCAGTTTACAGACTTTTCTAGGCCTCTAAGCTTGAGATAAATCTTACAAGTTAATTTCCTTGAAAGACAGAACTGCTGTGGGTGAAGAAAGGCTTGTATGGCCTGAGCCAGGAATGAGGTGTGTAATTTAAAATTACTTCATGGCTGGGCATGATGGCTCACGCCTATAATCCCAACACTTGGGGAACCTGAGGCAAGCAGATCACCTGAGGTCAGGAATTCAAGACCAGCCTGGGCAACATGGTGAATGAAACCCCGTCTCTACTAAAAATACAAAAATTAGCCGGGCATGGTGGCGCATGCCTATAATCCCAGCTACTCAGGAGGCTGACGCAGGAGAATTGCTTAAACCCGGGATGTAGAGGTTGCAGTGAGCCAAGATTGCACCACTGCACTCCAACCTGGGCAACAGAGCAAGACTCTGTTAAAAAATAAATAAAATAAAATAAAATCAGTTCCTAGAAAATGAAATATCAACCATTGAAATGTGGAGTTTCTGAGGCTACGCAGCCCAGGCCCCGGCTGGAGATTTGTGCTAATAAGCCTCGCGACCCCGGGCACAGCCCAGCTTTATCACCTTCCCTGTGGGTCAGATGCGGAGGCGGCAGCCAGTCTCCAAGGCTGCTGCCAGTGCCGAGATGCCGTCATTCCTGCTTCCGCATCACGCCCTGGTCCTCACTGCAGGTGTCCGTTTCGCAGGCCCCTGAAAGAGGAACTGGAAGATAAGGATTCTATTTCAGGCATGATGGCCACTCTCTGATCCAGCAAGGGCACATAGCTCCTTTGAGGCTGTTGTTTTTCATCCGAGGCCTTCGGTTCACGATGCCCATCACGCCTCCAGTCCAGGAGGATTCATTAGACAATGTCTGTGAAGGGCTGACCTCATCAAGGGAAAGTGCTATATGAATCTGAGGCATTAAAAATAGAAGTGAAGCCAGAAGATGTTTAATCTCAAGGGTAAACGTTTCCTGTGCTGCTCGATAAACCGCTTGTGTTCAAAGAGGAGCAGGCAGCATACTGCAAGGAGGAGGACAGCGTCTACACGGGAATGAAAGCTGGCCAGCCCATCAGGCGCTGGAAGAAAAGGCACCCCCGTGCTTACAGGCCCACTGATGACGAGAGGGGCTGTCCTGGGGCCCACATAAGCAGGAGGTGAACGGCATCCCAGTGCATTGCTCGGCGTTTCCATGAGGCGTCAAGGCAACCCTAAGCGGTGGACGTGCCCCGCAATGGGAAGGCGGGGATGGGGCCCTAACCTTTCCCTGGACCTTGGGCAAGCACTTCCTGCCTCTGAGTCCCGTCTTGGAGAGGAGGGCTGGCCATACACTTTCCAGTTCGCACGAAGGCCTCTAAGTCCCGTCTTGGAGAGGAGGGCTGGCCATACATACACTTTTCAGTTTGCACGAAGGCCTACGATGCCTTTGCTGCATGAATTCCATCAAAGCCATCCCTGCCTGAGAGGCGTCGGAGCACCGTGGCCAAGAACCCAGATCCTGGAGCCTTGGTTCAAATCTCAGTTCTGTCACTTAATATTTCCCCCAATATTTTGTTACGAAAAAATTTAAACACAGAAAAGCTGCCAGAATGGCTCAGTGAGCACCTGCCCACCGCCACCTGCCCGCCACCCACTCCTACATGCTAGCAATGGACATTTTATCACATCTGCCTGTATGTCCAATGCTCTGTCCACCAACCCATCTTGCTTTCAGGTATTTCAAATAAACTTTAGGCCAGGCAGCCTTCCTATCAGGAAGACCGAGGCGTTGGCCTCCCATGGCTGCTCCAGCAACGTCTCCAAACCAACAAACAACTCTGCCCAAGAGCAACCAGAGTCGTGTGGATTTCACTTTACAAGTAAGATGCCAGATTAGGGAGAAGGATTACAAATGGGTAGGAAAGCCAGGGATGGTCCCCGTGTGCCTGAGTGCTGTCACTAAACAGCAGCGGGCATCGTGATTCCGATGGCCACATCAGAGCCCTTCTGAGCACCAGGCAGGCGGCATGTCCAACACTCCCGCACCCACCAACAGATGACTTGGAAAGACTGGGCTTTTCCTGAAATATCTGTACCAAGAAGTCATCTGCTAATAGTTTTCTTTGTCAGACTCTCTGTTTTCAATGTTTCATCATGAGCAATCTCAGCTTTAGAGGAAGTCTGGAGAAAAATAACCCATTGCCCACACCTAACTATTTATTTTTATATTTATTTATTTATTTATTTATTTGCTGGGCCACTTCATGAGACCTCATGTGGTTCACCCTTGGCAACCTCAACATGTCTCTGAAAAACAAAGATGTTCTCCTGCACAGTCAAAGTACCATTCTTACACCTAAGAAAGTTAGTAATGATTCCTTAATACCATCTCCTATCGTGTCCAAATTCAGAATGTCCCCATTGTCCCCACGTGCCTTGTATTACAGAACCAGTCAAAGATCATGCATTATATTTTGTTTTTCTGTCTCTATTGCCTCTTTATTTTATTTTATTTTATTTTATTTTATTTTATTTTATTTTATTTTATTTTATTTTGTTGAGACACAGTCACACTCTGTTGCCCAGACTGGAGTGCAGTGGTGCAATCTTGGCTCACTGCAACCTCCGCCTCCCGGGTTCAAGCAATTCTGCTGCCTCAGCCTCCTGAGTAGCTGGGATTACAGGCATCCGCCACCAGGCTCAGCTAATTTTTTGTATTTTTAGTAGAGATGAGGTTTCACCATGTTGGCCAGGATGGTCTCGAACTCCTGACCTCGAGTGATCCGCCCACCTCAGCCTACCAAAGTGCTGGGATTACAGGCATTAGCCACCACGCCTTGCCTCTATTGCCTCTTTTAGTCTAGAATATCCTCCCAAATCCTTCTCCCCGTTTCTTGTCACAGTGCTGGCTTCCTGCAGAGGCCAGGCCGGTTTTCTTGTAGAAGGTCCAGTGTTCCAGGTTTATGCAATTTCTTCCTTGTTACCCTTTATCTCATGCCCTGTATTTCCCAGATACTAAAAATCATCTGCTGGTTTTAATTTCTAGAGTTGGATACAAAAGCATGTTTTTCTTTTTATTTTTTAATATTTGAAGGTTTTTCTCTCTCCAGGAGGAAATTCAGGTAAGGTTAAGCAAGGAAAATGAGCAGATAAATAGAAACAAGGTTTATGAGGTAATTTACCTGTTTTTTTTTTTTCTGAGACAGAGTCTTGCTCTGTCGCCCAGGCTGGAGTGCAGTGGTGCAATCTCGGCTCACTGCAAGCTCCGCCTCCCGGGTTCACGCCATTCTCCTGCCTCAGCCTCTCTGAGTAGCTGGGACTACAGGCGCCCGCCACCACGCCCGGCTAATTTTTTTGTATTTTTAGTAGAGACGGGGTTTCACCGTGGTCTCGATCTCCTGACCTCGTGATCCGCCCACCTCGGCCTCCCAAAGTGCTGGGATTACAAGCGTGTGCCACCACGCCTGGCCTAATTTACCTGTTTACGGAAGCTAAGACTCAAATTATCCCTCTAGTTTTCTTTAGGGTACGTTTTCCCCTTATTGAAACAAGTGTGATCTCAGTTATCCCACAAAAAATTATTCTCAGGTTTAACTCAGAGCACACAGACACCGTGTTTCCCTCTATGGCTGTGAATCAGCTGCTAGTTCTGGCTGGAGGAACAACAAGAGCAGTGATAAGCTCAATGCTGGTTCCTGTAACTTTTCTACCTGACATAGGAGAGAGTCATTGTTGTTCTTTTTTTTTTTTTTTTGAGACTGAGTCTTACTCTGTCCCCCAGGCCAGAGTGCAGTAGCACTATCTCCGTTCACTGCAAACTCCACCTCCCAGGTTCAAGCAATTCTTCTGCCTCAGCTTCCAGAGTAGCTGGGATTACAGGCGCCTGCCACCACGCCTGGCTAACTTTTATATTTTTAGTAGAGACAGGGTTTCACCATGTTGGCCAGGCTGGTCTCGAACTCCTGACCTTGTGATCCGCCCGCCTCAGCCTTCGAAGTGCTGGGACTACAGGCATAAGCTACCTCGCCTGGCCTGTTGTTCTTTTAGAATGATTCTGCTTCCTCGTTATTTTTTGACTTCTGGACCCTTAACACAACTGAAAAAGGACACAATTAGTAGGAGCTGAAAATCTCCAGGGCTGTGACGGCAGCGCAGTCATTTCCCAAGTCAGAGATTTTCCCCCACTGGGTTCCCATGAGTGAGGAAAAATAGTTCATTTTATTTTATTTTATTTTATATTTTGTATTTTATTTTATTTCATTTTATTTTTATTTTGTTTTGTTTTATTTTATTTTATTTTATTTTGATTTGAGATGGAGTCTTGCTCTGTCACCCAGGCTGGAGTACAATGGCGTGATCTTGGCTCACTGCGACCTCCACCTCCCAGGTTCAAGCAAGTCTCCTGCCTCAGCCTCCCAAGTAGCTAGGATTACAGGCACCCACCACCACACCCAGCTAATTTTTGTATTTTTTTTTTTTTTTTTTTTTTTTTTTTTTTGAGACGGAGTCTCGCTCTGTCGCCCAGGCTGGAGTGCAGTGGCGCGATCTCGGCTCACTGCAAGCTCCGCCTCCCGGGTTCCCGCCATTCTCCTGCCTCAGCCTCTCCGAGTAGCTGGGACTACAGGCGCCCGCCACCACGCCTGGCTAATTTTTTTTTTGTATTTTTAGTAGAGACGGGGTTTCACCGTGGTCTCGATCTCCTGACCTCGTGATCCGCCCGCCTCAGCCTCCCAAAGTGCTGGGATTACAAGCGTGAGCCACCGCACCCGGCTAATTTTTGTATTTTTAATAGAGACAGGGTTTTACCATGTTGGCCAGGCTGGTCTCGAACTCCTGACCTCAGGTGATCCACCCACCTCGGCCTCCCAAACTGTTGGTGGCGTGAGCCACCATACCTGACCTAGAAAAATAATTTACTCTTTAAATTTGATTGGATTTTAACAAAAGTATGTTCATGCCTCCTCAATACATCTTCTATGAGAACTGCATACAGACGTTCATCTGTTCACAAGAAACTTTAGTAAATTATTTAAATGTTACTGTGCCCTCCCTGGATTGGACTTTGGAATTTGCCCTTCATTAACACAATACAGTCTGACATGGGGCTAAAATGTAAACACTGTCTCTATTTTAAAATAAGTGAACCTACTTAAAATTAGCAAAATGGAACCCTGTTAGGCTGTGAAAATGAAGTGCCCAGTTGGACGTCAGGCAAGTGCGGCCTCCCCATCGTCTGACCGTCCACCAGTCTCCCTGGAGTGGCGGCCGCTGCGTCTGACCCTGACTCAGATGTTAGTTGACTCCAGAGTGTCCCAAGTTTGCCGGCTTCCTGTGCAAGGTTAGCATGAGACAGGCAGGCAGCCAGGAACGCACCTGCAACAGATGCCCATCGGATGGAGTTTCTCTCCCGGCTTCCCTGCCCTGCTCCTGGAGTCTCCCAGGTCCTAGGCCCTCACTGCCTGAGGCCACAGCCCTGAGTACGCATCAGCTTTTCCTCCCTGAGCTGTGCCAGGGCCCTGAGCCCACCTCATACCCCCAGGATCCCATCCCTGTCCTCTGGCTTCAGGCTAGAAAGATGGCGGTGTCAGTGGCCCCTAAAATGGTCATGTCCACTAGAAGGTGTGAATGTGACTTTATTTGGAAATAGGGTCTTTGTGGGCTGGGCGCAGTGGCTCACACCTGTAATCCCAGAACTTTGGGAGGCCAAGGTAGGTGGATGACGAGGTCAAGAGATGGAGACCATCCTGGCCAACATGGTGAAACCCCATCTCTACTAAAAACACAAAAATTAGCTGGGCGTGGTGGCCTGCACCTATAGTCCCAGCTACTCAGGAGGCTGAGGCAGGAGAATCACTTGAACCTGGGAGGCAGAGGTTGCAGTGAGTCGAGATCACGCCACTGCACTCCAGCCTGGTGACAGCGCGAGACTCCGTCTCAAAAAAAAAAAAAAAGGAAATAGGGTCTTCGTGGGTGGAATCAAGTTAAGGTGAGGTCACACTGAAGTAGGGTGAGCTCGGATGCAACCACTAGTGTCCTTAAAGGAAGGAAATTGGGCCGGGTACAGTGCCTGTAATCCCAGCACTTTGGGAGGCCGAGGCAGGTGGATCACCTGAGTTAAGGAGTTCGAGACCAGCCTGGCCAAAATGGCGAAACCCCATCTCTACTAAAAATACAGAAATTAGCCTGGTGTGGTGGCAGGCGCCTGTGATCCCAGCTACTGAGGAGGCTGAGGCACAAGAATGGCTTAAACCCAGGAAGCGGAGGTTGCAGTAAGGTGAGATGGTGCCACCGCATTCCAGCCTGGGTGACAGAGCGAGACTCCATATCAAAAAAAAAAAAGAAGAAGGAAATCTGAACACAGACACACACACACACACACAGGGGAGACCAGCAAGTGACGATCAAGGCAGAGGCTGAAGCGATGTGTCCACCAACCAGAGGACACCGAGGATGGTGAGGACGTCTGGCAGCCAGCAGGGGCTGGGAGAGGGGTGAAGGGTCTTCCCCAGAGCCTGCCAAGGGGGCATGTTTCTGCCTACACCTTGACCTTGGGCATTCGGTCCCCAGAACAGTGAGAGAACGCACTTGTGTTGTGTACACTATGCAGTGTGTGACACTTTGTTACAGCAGTCCTAGGACGTGAACACAGGAGGCGTCAGTGACTGGCCAGGGTGTCCTTTCGAAGAAGGTTTTAAAGCAGGACAGTGTCTCAGCTCAGGAGGAAACATCTAAAATTGTGAAGGCATCGGATCAGCTACTCAGCAGGAAGAAATCATATCTCAGAATGCAAGAGGAGAATTTGAGAAAACTGCTTTGATCTGCAGGTTTTGAAGGAACCCTGGGCATTCTGATGTCACTTTTCTGAGCAATTGTGCTCAAGGCGACTATGTAGACATGGGAAGGCATAACTCTCTCTTTCTAAGCACGGCTGGTAACAGACACCCCTGATTAGACAACCCGATTGTTCCTCATCCCAGGCCTCCCCCTTTTCCTGCCGAGGAGATGCTGGCCAGGAAGAGGCGAATTCACTCAATAATTCAGCAAAATAACTCGATGACTTTTTTTTTTTTTTTTTTTGAGACAGAATCTCACTCTGTCGCCCAGGCTGGAGTGCAATGGTGCCAGCTCGGCTCACTGCAACCTCCACTGCCTCCCAGGTCGAAGTGATTCTCCTGCCTCAGCCTCCTGAGTAGCTGGGACTCCAGGAGCCTGTCACCATGCCTGGCTAATTTTTGTATTTTTAGTAGAGACAGGGTTTCACCATGTTGGCCAGGCTGGTCTCAAACTCCTGACCTCGGGCGATCTGCCCACCTTGGCCTCCCAAAGTGATTTAAAAAGGAAACATTCCCTCCTCACTTTCATCTCTTTGTTCACATACTAATTCTGAGAAACGCAGCCATTGCACTTTGAGACTAATTATTCCATTTCTTACAATCTTTAACCAACACTCTGACAAATTGTTAATTTAAGAAGAATTTGCAAAGGAAGTAACCCTGCTATGTTTTTTAAAAGGCAGACACGAAAAGAGTGTGTGAAAGTGTCTCTTACTGTAACCTTCCCTGGAAGGGTAAGCCTTTTAAAATCACAGCCTAACAAACCTGAATTCTGCATCCAGAACTTCAGCTTTCTGTGGTGTGTGACCATATAATACAAGCTGCATATTGTGGTGACCTACCAGTTTGGGTTGAATTAAATATTGAAAGCAAACTCCAGAAATATCTAAAAGGAAACACACCAGCAATATTGTATTGATTGTGCTAGGCTGCTTAATAATTAATTCCCTCACCTCGGTTTTTGAATGTCGTTCTGTTTATGCCTCAGTACCAAAAACAACTGAGAAAGTGGCCGCAGCTCCGGCCTTCATCTGCTATTGCAAATTCGGAGCAGGGTGCTAGTGGGGGTGGGGAGTAAAGAGAACGGGCTCTTTCTTTGTGTGTCCACTTCATAGGAACCCAGGCAAGAGTACTCAAGCAGACCTCTGCTTAAAGCAAAAACAGACCGGAGTTGTTTTCCCCTTAATACGGTGACCATCCCCAGGTTTAGCAGAGAGAGAATCTAAACAATAACCCTTGCAAACACAGCAAGGATACCGACAAAATGCTGGAAAGCTCAGCTGTAGAGTTTTAGTCGTGGCCAAGTTTAGGTGGCCTTGCTTCAACCTGATCAGGGTTTTGAATGCCATCGGGGGGAAGACGCGAGTCTGCTCATGTGGTGCCCAAACCAGAAATGCCAGTGTCATGTCCGCATTCCCGCTTCTTTGGAGAAGGGACCTGTCTCACACATCCAGCCAGAGCTTCTGAGCTGGAGATGAAGCCCTGCGAAAGAGAAGCCCTGGTTTGTAATCACACCAAACTTGGGCAAGGAGGCTGGAGGAGGTCGGTTCTATGTCTGGGGTGGGGCCTTGCTTAATTCTTTTTTTGTTTGTTTTTTTTTGAGATGGAGTTCCGCTCTTTCACCCAGGCTGGAGTGCAATGGCACCATCTCGGCTCACTGCAACCTCCACCTCCTGAGTTCCAGTGATTCTTCTGTCTCAGCCTCCCAAGTAGCTGGGATTACAGGCATGTGCCACCATGCCCGGCTAATTTTTGTATTTTTTAGTAGAGACAGGGTTTCACCATGTTGGCCAGGCTTATCTCAAACTCATGACCTCATGATCCACTTGCCTCAGCCTCGCAGAGTACTGGGATTACAGGCGTGAGCCACCGTGCCAGGCCTCCTTGCTTAATTCTTAAAAGGCCTGATCGAGTTACGGATTTAACAACTGAATTAGTGAAAATAATCTTACTGGAAGGATTTTGCCAACAGGAAGAGTTTGGGATTGTTCATGGGCATTTTTTGTTTTGTTTTATTTTCCTCATCACATACAAAGCCTTCCTCATTCCACCCACGGGTGGGAGAGGGACGGGTCTTTTCCTGACCAGGTTGTCAGGGCTCACGGAGGGCACACAGACCCTTCGGTCAGCTCCTACCTGCAGCCGGGAGCGGTACTGAGCGCCCAGCTTCAGGTTTCATGGATCTCGAGATGATCCCGACAGGTGCAGCAGCAGGGGCCCAAGCAGGGTGGTGACTGCCCTGGGAGGCTCGGATAAAGCCAGCAGCACAGGAAAGCATAGAAGGGGGAGGTTTGTAAAGCAAGGGTGATGGTGAGGGGAGGTGACCACATGGAGCCTGGGGCCGGGCCAGGCAGGAGAAAGAGGGCCTCATTCTGTTTTTCTAACTTTTGTTAGTTTCAGGTTTTAAGTACTGTGAGTATTCAAATTTGGGCTCCTTGCATTACCTGGTTTATGCAAGTAGAATGTAGAATACTGTGCATCAGGCCAAAAGACCAATGAAAGCAACATTTCCTACATTCATTCTTTTTTTTGAGACAGAGTCTCACTCTGTCGCTCAGGCTGTAGTGCAGTAGCGTGCTCTCGGCTCACTGCAACCTCTGCCTCCCGGGTTCAAGCACTTCTCCCCCCTCAGTCTCCCGAGTAGCTGGGATTACAGGTACGTGCCACCACGCCTGGCTAATTTTTGTATTTTTAGTAGAAATGGGGTTTCACCATGTTAGTCAGGCTGGTCTCGAATTCCTGGCCTCACGTGATCCACCTGCCTCAGCCTCACAAAGTGCTGGGATTACAGGAGTGAGCCACCACACCTGGCCTCATCCATTCATTCATTCGTCCATTTAATCCATATTTCTCAAGCACCATCTAAGATCCGGGCCCTGTACTGGGCCCTGGGTGTGTGGGAAGCTCCGCACAGAGCTGCGCTGAGTCCGGTCCTTCCCGGGGCCCCCTCTGGGATTGGTCAGCGCTGCCTCCGACGCGATGCTGTCTCATCGGCGCACCTCCGAGCACACACTGGGTTCTCTTGGCTTTGTGCTGGGAGTCCCGTCATTTGGTAACTGACATTGATAACTCGCGTAGGCACCCGAGACTCTACTTCACTGGCTGACATCGCTGATCTAAAATTGGGCGCGCGCCCACTCACTCCCGAGACCGCCCAGTTCCTAATCTTGCTGCAATTCCGCGAGAGGCCGTTTGGTCTGGGGCAAGGTGGCCTCTGGGTAGCCAGCCTCCACTTCAGCACAGCGTCTGCGAGGTTCAGAAATGCTCACTTCTCTCCAGAAGGCAGGGTGGGTCCTTGCCACGGTGGGACCCCTCCATCTGACGCTAAGAACTGCAGCGGTGGTGTCTCCTCTTGGCCCTTACGTGCCGTGTCCCCAGGGGCCTTCTGTTTCCCACCCAGGCACTAGACAGATCCTGCCCTCCTTCTCCTTCTGCCCACACCTAGAGGCCACACCCAGCCCTGGCCCCGTCCCCGCTCCCAGAAGCAGATCCAGTATCACACTCAGGAATGAGAAATTTTTACGGAAGATTAAGGGGCCGGGAACTCACCCTCTCTTCATGCAGCAGAAGGTAACCTGATTCCTCCTGGGCAGTTGTGTTCCCCTCCTAAGTTCTCTCATTTTGCTCATCCCCACAGTCTCTATGTAAAGCACTGACCTCTGTCTCCCTCGTTGTGAACCATTTACCTCTGAGCTCAGCTTCTGGGCTCCATTCAGCCAAACAAAAGTCACGCTGATACTCGGACCATCTGTGGTACTTCAAGGTTGCCCCTCGATGGTCTCAGCCTCCACACCCCTTCCCATCACAAGATGATGGAAATATTTTTTCAACTAACAAAATATAAGCAAACAGGCCGGGCACGGTGGCTCTCACCTGTAATGCCAGCACTTTGGGAGGCCGAGGCAGGCAGATCACATGAGGTCAGGAATTTGAGACCAGCCTGGCCAACATGGTGAAACCTTGTCTCTATTAAAAATACAAAAATTAGCCAGGCATGGTGGCGGGCGCCTGTAATCCCAGCTGCCCTGGAGGCTGAGGCAGGAGAATTGCTTGAACCCAGGAGGTGGAGGTTGCAGTGAGCCAAGATTGTGCCACTGCACTCCAGACTGGGCAACAGAGAGAGGCTCTGTCTCAATAATAATAATAATAAGCAAACAAAAATGTCCTGGCTGGAATGCTATTGCGAAGGAAACATGTTCTCCTTGACATGGGTGGGTAAGGCTTGTCCTGTGACCTAGCCTTGCACCCTTGGGTCACTGACTCTCCCTGGGCCTCAGTTTTCCCAGCTATACAAGGAAGGGATTGGCCTCATAGTCTCAAGTTATAACTGGATCTGGAGCAACCAGGGACCACCATGGGAGAAGCGTCACTTACAGAGAGAGACACAATGGCCACCTCTTCCCAAACGGAGTCATGGAACTGTCTTCGGACCTGTTAGCTGAATAGTCCTCATTCTCTGCATCATCTGGCTAGAGATGTCTAGAAAGAGACAGAATTCCAGTTGTGTGCTAGGTGCCATAAAGAGACCCCTGCACAGGTGGCTGAGGGGTTGCCATTCCGTCTCCCTGCAGGGCACTGACTTTCACACTAACAGTGTCAACTCACCGACAACCCTAGGTGATTCTCCAGAAGTTCACGGCCAGCTCTCTGTTCTCACTGCACAGAACCAATGCCTGTTCCCTTTTCCTCTAGCTCTGCCATTGTTTCTAAGTCACGTGCTGGTCCATCGAGCTCCCTGCATTTTAATGGTTGTTTTTCTGTTTCTTTGAGAGTGGAGGTTGCAAGAGAAGGCTGGTGTACAGCTTAGCAGGGGACAAGACCGAGCCCATGAATGCCGCTGCTGTGCTAAAGCTTCCACACAGATCTTCTCTGGGCAAAGCCAGAACCTCATGCCTGTCAAACAAGTCAAAAGGGGTTTCTCTAAAAGCTTTGAAATGCAAGACTGATTCAAGGTAGAACTCAAAAATAACAATGACAACAGCTCCCGAAAGGGCCCAGTCTCTATCTAAAGCCGTGGTCAGCTTGTCCATCACTCCAGAGCATGTAAGCATGCACAACACTGCCCCGTGATCCCAGGCCCTATAAGCAAGGAAGGCGCTACCCTTGAGGGAGGAGCTGTGTGTTAATTCCCATTTTAAAGCAAGTAGAAACCCAGGAAGGTAGAGTGATGTGCAGAAGAGAATCCTGTAGGTCAGAGACTGAGAGGTGCTGGGTCACACAACAAACCCAGGTTTCACCCTGTGCTCTGCCCATCCCCAGGCCCTGGGACACAAACGTCATAAAATACTCATGCACTTCCCGGGGCTCAGTGTAAACGGCGCACTCTTGGCAAACCTGATTTTAACACTTGTCAAGCAGATAAGGCCTTGAGAAAATTTAGAAGAACAATGATTGGCATTTTGCCACTTAAAACCTTAAATGAACTCCCACTTTAAGACGTCAGCCTTTGAAGTTTATTATCAGGCAGCCTCTTCCACTGGAAAGCTTCTCTGTTGCACTGAGGTCTCAGGCTTCACGTGCTGTACAAGAAAAGCACAGCTATTGTGCAAGGAGAATGAGAGGAGCAAAAATGAATAAGAATCTGCTGCAAAATGCCCTCCTGATACTCATGTCTTATTCGTGAATGTGCCTCATCAACATTGAGACCACAAGGAAATTTGTACTATAAGTAGAAATTCTAGAGAAAGTGGCTAACTTAAATTTTCTTACTTTAACCAGCTCTTGATGAATAATGCATAATATACAAGATGCTTACCAAGTTTGACTCAGAAAATGAGAAAGTAAATTTACTGAAATAAGAAGGGGAGAAAAAAAACTCCAAATTATTCAAGGACTTGAGATCTACAATAACAACAAAATATGACAAGCACTTTAAAAAAACTGACCAAGAGAAATTCCTCTCCTTAGTCATTTAGTCTACATGGAAAAAATCATCGTCATTTATGGAGAAGTTTATTTAATAAAATAGGCTGGCTGTGTGTAAAACACCCTCTTGTCCTTGGTTCCTGTCAGCAAAACAAAAATTCAACTTCTGCCTAACACCAGATGCCTAGAGGGACTGCAGTTTCCCTTCTGGCTGTCTGACAACATTGAACAGACAAAATCCTCCTTTAAGAAACAGTCAGAGAACTTTTAAGAGTCTGTCAGGCCAAAGAAGTTCTGCTTCAAAAATTAAAGATCTGCAATTCTATTAGGACAAAAGGGAGCTTGGGAGTTCCCATGGGAAAGATTCCATGTCTAGTCTGCAGAGCATCAGGCTTTGATGGGAAACTGGAACACTCAGCGCCATCTCCCCCACCAGGAGACAGCCACGGACAGAGGTCACCTGCTCCTGCAGCTGTCGTGGCCACTGGCAGGTCTCAGCAGCTCTCATGGTCCCTCAGTCCTGGGGGTACCTGGGCATGAGAGGACAGGGACTCAGACTGGAAGAGAGAGATGCCAATAAAAAGGAGAGAGTCAGATCCAAGTGACAGAGAGAGACAGAAAAGAGAGCGACTCGCCAACACCAGCACACTGAGGGCCCTTTGTGAACCCCAGATATCTGAGACAGACAGCTCTCAGTTAATTTAGAAAGTTTATTTTGCCAAAGTTAAGGATTAGTGCCCGTGACTCAGTCTCAGGAAGTCCTGGCATGTGCTCAAGGTGGTTGGGGCACAGCTTGGTTTTATACATTTTAGGGAGACATAACACATCAATCAACATGTGTGAGATGTATGTTGGTTCCGTCCAGAAAGGCGGGACAGCCTGAAGCAGGGAGGGGGCTTCCAGGTCATAGGTAGGTAAGAGACAAAAGGTTGCATTCTTTTGAGACTCTCATCAGCCTTTCCAATTTCAGCCATCAGATATGCATCTATGTTAGTGAGCGGAGGGCGGGTTTGAGTTCTGTCTGTCCTTTGTCCACAGGGAAATTCCTTATGAGGGAGGTATGTCACTTTTTTTTCTTTCTTTCTTTTTTTTTTTTTTTTAATCTTAGTAGCTTCCTTTTTAAGGAATAGAATGGGATGCAGCTTTGCCCTAAGCAGTTCTCAGCTTGACTTTTCCCTTTGGCTTACTGATTTTGGGGTGCCAAGATTTATTTTCTTTTCACACCTTTCACGGCAATCCTGCTCTGTCTGCAGAGATGACAGAAAGCTGCCCTCAAGCGGGACCCAGCCCCTTTCCATTATAGACGCAGAGAACTGAGGCCCAACACAGTCCCAGCACCCAGCCCCCTTTCCATTACAAACTCAGAGAACTGAGGCCTAACACAGTCCCTCGGCTGCAGAAGAGAAAGAAAATGAGAAAACCAGGAAGAGCAAGAAAAGGAGGAACAGGAAAGGGAGTTTATCAGTTTCAAATAACACTGTTTAATGAAGCAATTTTTAACTCATTTTTATTTTATTAAGTTGAACCTAATTCAATGTTTTATGTTGAACCATATGAAATAGCCATTTTTGCCAGTAAAACTGGAGAATTTCATGTAGTTCCACTTGACGTATCGTTGGTGGGAGTCAATTCTGACTTGATATATCGTTGGTGGGGGTCAGTTCTGACTTGATATATCGTTGGTGGGGGTCAATTCTGACTTGATATATCGTTGGTGGGGGTCAGTTCTGACTTGATGTATCATTGGTGGGAGTCAATTCTGACTTGATATATCGTTGGTGGGAGTCAATTCTGACTTGACATATCATTGGTGGGGGTCAGTTCTGACTTGATATACCGTTGGTGGGAGTCAGTTCTGACTTGATATATCGTTGATGGGAGTCAGTTCTGACTTGATATATCGTTGGTGGGGGTCAGTTCTGACTTGATGTATCGTTGGTGGGGGTCAGTTCTGACTTGATGTATCGTTGGTGAGGGTCAGTTCTGACTTGATGTATCGTTGGTGGGGGTCAGTTCTGACTTGATGTATTGTTGGTGGGGGTCAGTTCTGACTTGATGTATCGTTGGTGGGGGTCAGTTATGACTTGATATATCGTTGGTGGGAGTCAGTTCTGACTTGGACCCACATGTTTAGACCCTCTGGGTCAGGAATTCACAGACTTTTTCAAATTACCAAATTCAGGAATGAAAGAGTGGATGACACTGTTGACCAACCTTACGGAAACAGAAAGGGATGTGATGGAGATTGCTAGGAGAACTGTGTGCCAATAAAGTAGGTAACTAAGAGGAAATGGAAATTTTTATAATAATAAAAGCTACTGAAATGAACTCAAGAAGAAATAGAAAATCTGAATACACCTATAACAAGTAAAGAGACTTAATTAGTAATTTTAAATTTTCCTACAAAGAAAAGCCCAGGCCCAGATAGAAGTAATACCAAAACTTCACAAACTCTTCCAAAAAATAGAAGACCACTTCTAAGGAACACCTCCTAATTCACTGTATGAGGTCAGTATTACCCCAATACCAAAAGCAGGCTAAGACTGTGATCACAAGAAAACTACCTCAATGAATATAAATGCAGCCGGGCGTGGTGGCTCATCCTGTAGTCCCAGTACTTTGGGAGGCTGAGACGGGTGGATTTTCTAAGGTCAGGAGTTCAAGACCAGCCTGGTCTCTACAAAAAAATTGCACCTCCTTATGAGATAAGGATCACACCACTCAGAAGGGAGGACATAAGTGCCACAATATGATTCTTTATCTTTGACTCTACGTTGCTTTAGTTCACCTTCATTATGACTTAAAACATATGTTAAGGGTTGGAGTTGATGGTATCTTTTTAGTTGCATGTATTATTTATTGACCAGAGGTCTTCGGACATGGCTGAATCAAGATGTCCCCCTTGGGCTGTCTACTTGGGGATACAGAGCAAGAATAATTTGGATTTTGGGAAAGGTAGGACTCAATCCCAGACCCGGGATTCCTTTGTCCAAGATATTTAGGTTATAAAAAAAGTGATTTGCAGGCCAGGCGCGGTGGCTAATGCCTGTAATCCCAGAACTTTGGCAGGCCGAGGTGAGCAGATTGCCTGAGATCAGGAGTTTGAGACCAGCCTGGCCAACATGGAGAAACCCCATCTCTACTAAAAATACAAAAATTAGCCAGGCGTGGTGGCGACACCTGTAATCTCAGCTACTGGGGAGGCTGAGGCAGAAGAATCGCTTGAACCCAGGAGGCAGAATTTGCAGTGAGCCAAGATGGCACCATTGCACTCCAGCCTGGGTGACAGAATGAGACTCCGTCTCAAAATAATAATAATAATAATATTGATAATGCAATTTGCTTTGCTTTTTCTTTTACATTGGCTAATTACAAGACACATCAAGAAGGCACTTGAGCACAATTAACTGGGGGATGAGGGAGAGGGAAGGCCGGAGGCAGACAGAGCTGTAGTGATGATCCTGTGGGTTGAGCCGTACAGTCTAGACTGGCACGAGGGCGTGCACACGGATCTCCTCTCCTGGCTTGCAATCCCACCGGCCTCGCACCGCTGTAAGGTGCTGTCTTCAAGATTATTATAAATAGCAGCGCTGAGGGACTGCACGACCAAGGACCTGGATGTACTCAGTGTGATTGATTACAATGTGATGTGATTACAAAAACTTAACGTTTCAGCCGGGTGCGGTGGCTCACACCTGTAACCCCAGCACTTAGGGAGGCCAAGGCGGGTGGATCACCTGAGGTCAGGAGCTCAAAACTGGCCTGGCCCACATGGTGAAACCCCATCTCTACTAAAAATATAAAATTAGCCAGGCATGGTGGCACATGCCTGTAATCCCAGGTACTTGGGAGGCTGAGGCAGGAGAATCGCTTGAACCCAGGAGGTGGAGGCTTCACTGAGCCAAGATCACATCATTGCACTCAACCCTGGGCAACAGTGAGACTCTGTCTCAAGAAAAAAAAAGTAACATTTCTTAGCATAAAGAAAAAAGAGAATACTTCAAGGAAAAAGACAAGTATCAAACTGCAAAAAAAATTTGCAAACATATGACAAGAGGCTAATTTACTGATGCAACAAATTTTACAAAAGAGAAAACCACAGTAGTAAAACTGTCTGAATATGCATCCAGAAATAAACAAAATGGCCAATTGACCAACTTCACCATGAATCTGAGAAATGTCAATTTAAACAGTGATGAAATATTTCACACCTATTTGATTAGGCCCTCAGCATTGGAGAGACAGGGAGGTGAATCAGGAACTCTCCTTTGCTGCTGGGGGAGAATAAATTGGTGGAATCTTTTGGGGAGAAATTTGACTTTATAAATCAAAATCATCTATTAAGATGCACACTTTTAAGATGGAGATTCCACTTAAGACTTCACCCTGAGACAATGGTGATCTGTATGGACAAAGGTTCACTCTGGCATATTTTGCAATAACCAAAAATGAATACAATATGGACATCTGACTGGAGAGATGAATATGATAGAGCAATATAATTCAATATGGGTTTTATTTTTTATTTTTATTTTTATTTATTTATTTTTGAGATGTAGTTTCACTCTTGTTGCCCAGGCTGGAGTGCAATGGCGTGATCTCGGCTCACTTTAACCTCCGCCTCCTGGGTTCAAGCAATTCTCCTGCCTCAGCCTCCCGAGTAGCCGGGATTACAGGCAAGAGGGGGCCGCCATCTTGAATATTATTGGCACAACTGCCCGCATCTATGTCTGCAGCTCGATTTCACAGGCTGCTCTTTGTTAGGAAAATGATTTGGGGCTGATTTTCATTAAAAGGAAAACCGTACCGAGGACTTCCACACCCTTACTATCTGCCTAATTTCTTCTTAACTCCTGTATCAACAGTAGACTATGAAAAGATAAATTTATTTAAAACATTTTTCTAAAATCAAACAAAGCTTTTCTACACTAATTGTAGTAAATTATTCTCAAAAAGACCCAAAAGCATCAATGTCAGTGGAAATAACTTTTTGTTTTCCTAGGACATGCAGTATTTGGGGCTGTGGGGTGGGCTGCTTGATCCATTTGGCCAGCAACAGTTTTCCTTTATTCATTGGCACTGAAATTGTGCAGTTGTACTTTCTGCTTCTACCCACCCTAGCTTTATCTCAGATCTTGAGGTCAGATCAGCCACTGGGCTGGGAGTGTTTAGCAGTGATAAATAAATGCTTAGTAAACAAGGCACCCACATCAGGCCCCCAGGCAGGAGGCATCTGTCTCCTAGGTTCTTTGCTTTATTCCACTGCTGTGGGATTCTCCCAAGGAGAAACGTTCTCTCAGATGATTGTGACCTTTTCTTGTGGTAATTCCTCTCCCTCTCATCTCCTGTCCACCTGGAGCTAGGAGGGGTTTTGGCTGCAGGGAGGTATCAGGTCCTCCTATGCTACTAAAAAAAAAAAAAAAAGGCAGAGTTTGGGAGGCTGAGGCAGGCAGATCACCTGATGTCAGGAGTTTGAGACCAGCCTGGCCAATATGGTGAAACCCTGTCTGTACTAAAAATACAAAAAATTAGATTAGCCGGGTGTGGTGGCAGGCACCTGTAATCCCAGCTACTTGGGAGGTTGAGGCAGGAAAATTGCTTGAACCAGGAGGCGGAGGTTGCAGTGAGCCGAGATAGCGCCACTGCCCTCCAGCCTGGGCGACAGAGTGAGACTCCATTTCAAATAAATAAATAAATAGAGCAGGACTCAATTACAAATCCGAAAAGTGCTGGTGCTCTCAGACAACAGTGGAGGAAATTACCTCTCAATTCTCCTTTAAGGCAAACGGGTCTTTTCAAGGTCAGGAAGAGCAAATGCGTCTCCACTCAAAGGTGAGATTCAGAGCTGCCAGTGGCTGGGGCCCCATCTGCAGCCTTCCCTGAGCTCCCCTGTGAATGCTGTGGGGATTGTTCAGACAGAGATCACTGAACACCTACTGAGCGCCAGGCGCCTTGAGGAGCACGTCACTGAACACCTACTGAGCGCCAGGCGCCTTGAGGAGCACGTCACTGAACACCTACTGAGTGCCAGGTGTCTTGAGGAGCACGTCACTGAACACCTACTGAGTGCCAGGTGTCTTGAGGAGCACGTCACTGAACACCTACTGAGTGCCAGGTGTCTTGAGGAGCACATCACTGAACACCTACTGAGTGCCAGGTGTCTTGAGGAGCACTTTCCACCGATTTTGTCCCTAATGGCAGAGCCACTGTGGGACTCAAGGTCATAGAATTCTCTTCATCACACAGACAAGGACATGGAGGGTGGAGATGGCCGAGGGTGGCTGCGGGCATCTTATCAGGAAGGAGTCTGCCTGGGACCCCACTCAGGGCTCACACCCACACACACACTCTTCATGCCTGGGACCCACAGAGGGCACACATACACACACACACACACACACAAACACACACACATCCTCCACCCGATTCTTCTGCCTCCAGGATTCTGTCTGGGGCTGAGACCCAGGTAGTGGCCAGCACCAGGTGTCCTTCTGAAGCAGCCAGTACGGAGACCCAAGACAAGGCCCTGGGGCCTCCTTCCTGGTGGGGCCTCCTTCCTGGTGGGACCTCCTTCCTGGTGGGGCCTCCTTCCTGGTGGGACCTCCTTCCTCATGGGGCCTCCTTCCTGGTGGGACCTCCTTCCTCATGGGACCTCCTTCCTGGTGGGACCTCCTTCCGAATGGGGCCTCCTTCCTGGTGGGACCTCCTTCCTCATGGGTCCTCCTTCCTGGTGGGACCTCCTTCCTAGTGGGGCCTCCTTCCTGGTGGGACCTCCTTCCTCATGGGTCCTCCTTCCTGGTGGGACCTCCTTCCTGGTAGGGCCTCCTTCCTCATGGGTCCTCCTTCCTGGTGGGGCCTCCTTCCTGGTGAGACCTCCTTCCTCATGGGTCCTCCTTCCTGGTGGGGCCTCCTTCCTGGTGGGACCTCCTTCCTCATGGGTCCTCCTTCCTCATGGGTCCTCCTTCCTCATGAGTCCTCCTTCCTGGTGGGACCTCCTTCCTGATGGGGCCTCCTTCCTGGTGGAGCCCGTGGGGAGGAGGTGGGGACGGGACTCCCCCTCCTAAGGAGTCTGTCTGCCATGTGCATAGAGACACCTGACACCAGGGTCACAAAGGACCCGCCTTCCCCTTAGCGCCAAACTGAGGGGTTCCCAGAAGGATGGAACTTGCGGTGTTAAAACCAGGAATGTCCCGGGGAGGTGGGAGTGAGCCCAGAACCCAGGCTTTTGCTAGAGCCCCCAAGTTGCAGGGCAGTGGCCTGGACTATCTCACCAGCTGGAGGGACACTGCCCCCTGCCAATGGCGGCACTGCTCATTTCCAGTCACCGCAGTCAGCTAAGATTCATCCTACCCGCCTAGGGGCCAGGCCTCAAACCCACGTCATCTGGGGTGTCTGCAGCTGTCAGCGTCTTGGAATGTGCACTCGCAGGGCTCACACGCTGAGCGAACTTGGCTGTATGATTAGAGCCGCGGGCTTCTGTGTGAAGATTTAATTTCACTTGTTAAATAATTTACAGCTCTGGCAGGCAGCTGAAGAAGTTTCGTTTGCAAATGCCAGTGTTTTTAGCTTAGCTTTTTCCCTCAAAACTCTTGAGTTTGAAAGAATAAACTTAAAAAGGATACGTTTCCAGGCTTTCTTCTCCCTTCATTGAATGGTGTTTCTTCACGTAGCTTGAGGAAATGGCTTGGAGTCAGGTGCAGGAAATAAAGTGAAACTTAGACACTCACAGCCATATTGGCAAGAATGAGAGACAGACAGAGAGGAAGGTGGGAAGAAAGGAAGGCACGTAGAAACCTAGGTTTGTGTTATATGTGTGCACACACATGTGTAACCCTCTAGTACATAACGGGAATATGGAGGAGATATAGGGACCCCCTGTGAGACGCTGCACCAGTTTGAGACGATACATTGTGTATTTGGAAATAGAGAACACGCTATGAGTTGTATCTACGTGCTATTTTGTTTATTTGTTGTTGTTTTTCCCTGTCAGCAGCAGAATATGTGATATTTTGTCTAAACGTGACTATGTCCACATGTGACAGGCCTGAGGGGAAGCGTGGTGTTTCTAACCTGCCTCTCCCTCTTCACTCCCTGCCCCACCTCCTGCCCCTCCCTGTCTGCCAGACCCTTCCCAGGCCTCTTAGGCAGAACGTGGTGGCCAGCAGAGGAAAAGGGGAAAACAGGATTCCAGAACAGTCATGCCAACTCTTTCAGACAAACACATGTTGTTAATACCAGCTTCCCTAACTTAAAATAAATTCATACATATCATCTACCCTCACAGACAGTTTTCAAAAATCTCTGTAGCGCCCAGACTGAAACAGAAAATAGAAGCCAAGATAAACCAAAGATCACAGGGATCCCCGAACCTCTCCAGTGCAGGGATGACCCTCCCCGGGGTCGGAAATTCCCAGGTAACTTTTGACTCTCCAGAAACTTAACTACTGATAGCCTCCTGCTGACCGAGAGTCAATTAACACATATTTTATACGTTATATGTACTCTATGTTATATGTACTCTATTGTATTGTTACAATAATTGTTACAATATTGTATTATACGTTATATGTACTCTATTGTATTGTTACAATAAAGTAAGCTAGAGAAAATAAATGTCATTAAGAAACTCAGAAGAAAGAGAAAATGCATTTATAGGACTGTACTGCACTTGTGGATGCCATAAGTTAACTTTCTTTATAAGATGAATCGTCCATCTGAAATAGCGGCAACCAAAGCTGCAGACCTCGATCTACAGTACATACCAAGCATTTCCACTTTTTCCTGTTCTGTCGTGACCTTTTCTGCTTCTTGGGGGCACTTCCAGCATCACCAGTGGCACTTCGTATGGGTCCTATGGTGCTATTCAAACAAGATAAATACGTGAGAACTGCAAGAGGTCACTTTTTCCTACTGAATGCAATTTACTGAAGAGACGCCTGTTCACGTGGAGATGATTAGCGTCACACAGAGTTTTAAGGGATTCCTCAGGATGCTCACGCTCACCATGACAGCTACAGGAGGTGGCTGCAAAGTCATTGCAGTAGCACAGTACTCACTACAGTTAATTTTTATTTTATTATTATTATTTTTTTTGACACAGAGTCTCGCTCTGTCGCCCAGGCTGGAGTGCAGTGGCGCGATCTCGGCTCACTGCAAGCTCCTCCTCCTGGGTTCTTGCCTTTCTCCTGCCTCAGCCTCCAGAGTAGCTGGGACGACAGGCGGCTTCCACCACGCCCGGCTAATTTTTTTGTATTTTTAATAGAGACGGAGTTTCACCATGTTAGCCAGGATGGTCTCAATCTCCTGACCTTGTGATCCGCCCGCCTCGGCCTCCCAAAGTGCTGGGATTACAGGTGTGAGCCACCGAGCCCGACACTCACTACAGTTAATTTTATGCAGTTATGACATCACGCTGCATCTTTTTTTGTTTTTGTTTTGTTTTGTTTTGTTTTGAGATGGAGTCTTGCTCTGTCGCCCAGGCTGGAGGGCAATGGCGCAATCTCAGCTCACTGCAGCCTCCGCCTTCTGGGTTCAAGCAATTCTCTTGCCTCAGCCCACCAAGTAGCTGGGATTACAGGCGTGCACTACCACGCCTGGCTAATTTTTGCATTTTTAGTAAAGACGGAGTTTCACCATGTTGGCCAGGCTGGTCTCAAACTCCTTGCCTCAGGTGATCCACTCCCCTTGGCCTCCCAAAGTGTCAAGATTACAAGCATGAGCCACCGCGCCTGGCCTCACACTGCATCTTCATATTGGTTTACATTTCTCTCAACTGTGAGTGGCACCATGTACAGTCTGTGTGTGTATTCGTTTTCATAAATTTTAACTTTTTATAATCATTTGTGTATATTTTATTTTGGCAAATAATAAAATGGACTGGTATCTACATATATTTTATGTATTCATGAGCTATCTAACCTTTTCTTAATTTTTTTTTTTTTTTTTTTTTTGAGACGGAGTCTCGCTCTGTCACCCAGGCTGGAGTGCAGTGGCGCGATCTCGGCTCACTGCAAGCTCCGCCTCCCGGGTTCACGCCATTCTCCTGCCTCAGCCTCTCCGAGTAGCTGGGACTACAGGCGCCCGCCACCACGCCCGGCTAATTTTTTGTATTTTTAGTAGAGACGGGGTTTCACCTTGGTCTCGATCTCCTGACCTCGTGATCCGCCCGCCTCGGCCTCCCAAAGTGCTGGGATTACAAGCGTGAGCCACCGTGCCCGGCCCCTTTTCTTAATTTTTAAAACATTTCTAGGCTACACATTTTATCTGCAAGTTTTTGCAAATTCTTGCCCATCTCCAAAGTTTTCCAGTACATTTATTGAAAAAAATCTGTGTGTAAGTGGACACATGCAGTTCAAACCTGTGTTGCTCGAAGTCACCTGTAGTAGTTTTGATTTTTATTTATTTTGGATTTCTAATCATTATTTTTATTTTTAATTGATAGAATAATTGTACGTATTTATGGGGTGCAATATGATTTTTTTAACGGAAAGCAAGTTTATTAATAAAGAAATTAAAGAGTGGCTACTCCATCGACAGAGCAGACATGATATGATATTTTGATACATGTACACATTGTGTAATGATCAAATCAGAGTAATTAGCATATTTATGACCTTAAATTCTTATCATTTTTTATGATGGGAACATACAAAATCCTGTCTTCTAGCTAGTTTGAGATATATAATACCTTATTATTGATTATATTCAACCTACCATGCAATAGGACACCAGAATTTATACTTTCGATCTAATTGTAACTTTGTACCCATTGACCAATCTCTCCCTATTTCCCCTTACTAACACCCTCCCCAGCCCCTGGTAACTGCTATCCTACTCTCTACTTCTACGAGATCAGGATTTTTAGGTTTCACAGACGAGTGAGACACGGGGTATTTGGCTTTCTGTGTCTGGCTTACTTCACTTAACATAATGTCCTCCAGGTTCATCTATGTTATTGTAACTAACAGGATTTCGTTCTTTTTATGGCTGTATAGTACTCCATTGTATTTATATACCACATTTTCTTTATCCATGCATCTGTTGTTGGATACTTAGGTTGATTCCATATCTTGGCTTTTGTGAATAGTGCTGCAATAAACATTGGAGAGTAGTCATCTCTTAGACATACTGATTTCATTTCCTTTGGATAGATACCCAGAAATGGGATTGCTGGATTATATGGTAATTCTATTTTTAATTTTTTGAGGAGTCTCTGTACTGTTTTCCATAATGGCTATACATTCCCACCAGCAATGCACAAGAGTTCCTTTTTCTCCACATCCTCGTCAACACTTATTATCTCTTGTCTTTCCAATAATAGCCATTCTAACAGGAATGAGGTAATGTCTTATTGTATTTTGATTTGCATTTCCCTGATGATTAGTAATGTTGAGTATTTTTTCACATGCATGTTGGCCATTTTTATGTTTTCTTTTGAAAAATGTCTGTTAAGGTCTTTTGCCCATTTTTACAACTGATTTTTTTTTTTTTTTTTTTTTTTTTTTTTTTGCTGTTGAGTTGTTTGAGCTCCTTATATATTCTGGATATTCATCACTTGTCAGATAGTCATTTGCAAATATATTCTCCCATTCTATATGCTGTCTTCACTCTGCTGATTGTTTCCTTTGTTGTACAGACACTTTTTAGTTTGATGTAATCAAAATTGTCTATTTTTGCTTTTGTTGCCTATGCTTTTGAGTCTTTTTTTTTTTCTTTTTTTTTTTGAGACAGAGTCTCACTCTGTTGCCCTAGCTGGAGTGCAGTGGCATGATCTCGGCTCACTGCAACCTCTGTTTCCTGGGTTCAAGCGATTTTCCTGCCTCAGCCTCCTAAGTAGCTGGGACTATAGGTGCGTGCCACCACGCCTGGCTAATTTTTTGTATTTTTATTAGAGACAGGGTTTCACTCTGTTAGCCAGGATGGTCTCGATCTCCTGACTGCATGATCTGCCCGTCTTAGCCTCCCAAAGTGCTGGGATTACAGGCGTGAGCCACTGTGCCCAGTGCTTTTGAGTCTTATTCAAAAAAAATCCTTGCCTAGTCTAGTGTCATTAAGTATTTCTTCTATGTTTTCTTCTAATCATTTCATAGTTTTCTGTCTTACATTTAAGTCTTTAATCCATTTTGAGTTGATTTTTGTATATAGTGAAAAATAGGTGTCCAGTTTCATTCTTTGGCCTATGGGCATCCAATTTTCCCAGCACCATGGATTGAAAAGGCTATCTTTTCCTTAATGTGTGTTTGAGCATCTTTGGTCTGAGTGTTTGTTTTTATATCAATATCCTGCCATTTTGTTTACTACAGCTTCGTAGTATATTTCAAAGTCAGGTAGTGTGATGCCTCCAGCTTTATTTCTATTAACACAGGATCACTTTGGCTATTCTGGGTATTTTATGAATGTGAACTTTAGAATTTTTTTTCTGTGAAAAATGTCATTGGCATAGGAATTGTATTGAATCTGTGTATCACTTTGGGTAGTATGGACATTTTAATAATATTAATTCTTCTAATCCATAAATACAAGATATCTTTCCATTTATTTGTGTAAACTTCTATATTTTTCGCCAATGTTTTATAGTTTTCAGCATACAGATCTTTTACCTCCTTGGTTACATTTATTCCTAGGTATCTTTTTTTTTTTTGGTAGCTATTATGAATGGGATTGTTTTCTTGATTTCTTTTTCAGATACTTTGCTGTTAGTGTACAGAAGCACTACTGATTTGTTTAGGTTAATTTTGTAAACTGCAACTTTACTAAATGTGTTTATTAGTTCGTGTTTTGATAGAGTCCTCAGGGAAATATATCAGTAATTGTGTTGCCTGCAAACAGGAACACTTGAGTAAGATCAGAAGCAATACTGTGCAAGAAGTGGAGAAAAAGGGTACAGTGGTACAAAGGGCTACTAGAATTTTTTAAAACTCTGTATAGTTTGCATTTTTAAGTCACGCAAAAATGCTTTCTGTTTAGGACGGGCACAATGGCTCATGCTTGTAATCCCAGCACTTTGGGAGGCCAAGGCGGGCAGATCTCTTGAGGTCAGGAGTTCGAGATCAGCCTGACCTATATGCGGAAACCCTGTCTCTACTAAAAATATAAAAATTAGCTGGGCATGGTGGTGTGCGTCTGTGATCCCAGCTACTCAGGAGGCTGAGGCTGGAGAATTGCTTGAACCCGGGAGGTGGAGGTTGCAGTGAGCTCAAATCATGCCACTGCACTCCAGTCTGGGTGACAGAGCCAGACTCCATCTTAACAAAAAACAAACAAACAAACATGCAGGCCAGGTGCGGTGGCTCACACCTGTAATCCCAGTACTTTGGGAGGCCGAGGCAGGTGGATCACGAAGTCAGGAGTTTGAGACCAGCCTGGCCAACATGGTGAAACCCTGTCTCTACTAAAAATACAAAAAAAAATTAGCTGGGCATGGTGGCGCATGCCTCTAGTCCCAGCTACTCAGAAGGCTGAGGCAGGAGAATCACTTGAACCCAGGAGGTGGAGGTTGCGGTGAGCCAAGATCACGTCACTGCACTCCAGCCTGGGCAACAAGAGCAAAACTCCGTCTCAGAAAAAAAAAAAAAAAAAAAAAAAAAAAAAAAGCTTTGTGTGTATATGTAAACTGGATAAGGTCTAGACTCAGAGAATTATAAGGTGCCTCTGCTGCTGCATGAAAGTCCTGGGTGACACCGAAGACACCTAAATGAAAGCCAGCATCCCTGGCGCCACTCACTAAATGCCCTTAGACTACTGACAACAGAAATGCCTCGGTATGTTTCCAAAATGCCCCCGGGAGGTGCCACCACCTCTGTTGAGAAGACTGACATCTGAGGGTGGAGAATTACTACTGTGAGAAGGAAAACAAAAGGTGTGTCCTTGAATGAGCTGCTGCAGTGTCCAGTGTCTCATAGGGTCCCAAGTGTGTGACCCACCAAAGAGAAAGTGATGGGATATGTATGAGTCGATCTCGTCAATGTCCCCACCTTGAAAAGTACAATCCAACGTTGGAACCACTTCCCACCAGCCTTTCGCTTCTTTCTCCTCAGCTGGGAAAAGAGGGTGGCATAAATCAGTGAGCCCAGGCCAACAGCGTGCCCATCTCATCCCAGACAGCTTAAACTTGGCTGCTCACAGCACCATCCACTCCAGTGGCAGCAGCATTACCCAGACACGTTTTAGAACCATGGAATATCAGGCTCTGCCCCAGACCCACTGAATTGGAATCTGTGTTTGCACAACATCTCCTGGTGATTCTGTACACGTGGAAGCGTGAGAAGCACTGCCTTAGAAGATTCAGATGAGGAGCTACCTTCCTCCTGTGGCAGATGGAGTGAACCCTGATCATCGTTGCTCAAGACGTCCCGGCAGTTAACAAATAGGATGCTCTGTTGCATCCCACATCTGGTGGGTTCTCCCTGATAACAAGGCTGAGCGAAGCTCCATCCCAAACGGAATGGCCAGGTGTGGTTCTGCATGCATTCTGGCCACTCGCAGCTGGGGCGTCCTCAGGGGTGTGATGCTTACGTGAACACGGATGTGCTCCTCACTCTGCACATCCTTGGCCTGCAGGAACTTGGTGAACCTGCATCGTTGGCAGAGCTGTGCGTGCACCACCCCCCTCCAGGTTGGGCTGGGTTGCAGGCTGCTCCCTTTCCCTGCACGGGGCCATGCTCTGCACTCAGCACTTCTCCTGGAAGCCTCACCAAGCCTGGGTCTGCTGCAGCAGGTGCTTCTCTGGTGGCTTCTGCATCACAGGGTCCCCCTGTGATTCTCCTCCACTGTCTACTGCTGAGTTAAGGGAAGAAATATTTCTCAATTCTTTCTTCCCAGGTTTGATGTTTCTTCCTGATGTTTGCACTTTACCAGCTGTCCTGGTCAGATGAAGCAAGTATCAAGGCACTAATAAAAGGGTTGTGCTTTATCCTTAAAATTATAATTACAAGTCCCACATATTTTCTTTTTCAGCCTTTACCAAATAAGTTTTCGGCTTTTACCAAGTAAGTTTTCCCCGTATGCTCACCATTCGATGTTCCAGTGCTTCCCTAGTGGCAGATGTAACCCAGGTATCATCTATGGTCTCCCTGCCCTTTGAAATTGCTGAGAAAACTTGGCTCAACCCTCTCTCTTGCTGTTTCCTTCTCCAGATTCAGTAAAGCTCTGACAACTGAGTAAATAAAACAAGGCAGCTTGTGTATGTGGGTGTGAGAGGAAGTGTGTGAGTGAATGCAGGCCTGTGTGCAAGTGCAGTCATGAGTGTGTGGGAGTGTGTAAGGATGTGTGTGTCCACGTGTGAGTGTGTGGGAGTGTGTAAGGATGTGTGTGTCCACGTGTGAGTGTGTGGGAGTGTGCAAGGATGTGTGTGTCCACGTGTGAGTGTGTGGGAGTGTGTAAGGATGTGTGTGTCCACGTGTGAGTGTGTGGGAGTGTGTAAGGATGTGTGTGTCCACGTGTGAGTGTGTGGGAGTGTGTAAGGATGTGTGTGTCCACGTGTGAATGTGTGGGAGTGCGTAAGGATGTGTGTGTGTCCGTGTGTGTGGGAGTGTGTAAGGATGTGTGTGTCCACGTGTGAGTGTGTGGGAGTGTGTAAGGATGTGTGTGTCCACGTGTGAGTGTGTAAGGATGTGTGTGTCCATGTGTGAGTGTGTGGGAGTGCATAAGGATGTGTGTGAGTGTGCAGGAGTGCATAAGGATGTGTGTGAGTGTGCAGGAGTGCATAAGGATGTGTGTGTCCACGTGTGTGTGGGAGTGTGTAAGGATGTGTGTCCATGTGTGAGTGTGTGGGAGTGCATAAGGATGTGTGTGTCCATGTGAGTGTGTGGGAATGTGTAAGGATGTGTGTGTCCACGTGTGAGTGTGTAAGGATGTTTGTGTCCATGTGTGAGTGTCTGGGAGTGTGTAAGGATGTGTGTGTGAGTGTGCGGGAGTGTGTAAGGATGTGTGTGTGTCTGTGCATGTGTGGGAGTGCATGAGGATGTGTGTGCCCATGTGTGAGTGTGTGGGTGTGAGGATGTGTGTGTGCCCATGGGAGTGCACGAAGATGTGTGTGTGTCCGTGTGTGTGGGGGAGTGCGTGAGGATGTGTATGTGTGTCAGTGTGTGAGTGTGCAGGAATGAGGATGTCTGTGTCCATGTGCAAGTGTGTGGGAGTGTGTAAGGGTGTGTCTGTGTCCATGTATGTGTGGGAGTAAGAATGTGTGTGTCCGTGTGAGTGTGTGGGAGTGTGTAAGGATGTGTGTGTCCATGTGTGAGTTTGTGGGAGTGTGTAAGGGTGTGTGTGTCCACGTGTGAGTGTGTGAGTGTGTAAGGATGTGTGTGTCCACGTGTGAGTGTGTGGGAGTGTGTAAGGATATGTGTGTCCACGTGTGAGTGTGTGGGAGTGTGTAAGGATATGTGTGTCCATGTGTGGATGTGTGGGAGTGTGTAAGGATGTGTGTGTCCATGTGTGGATGTGTGGGAGTGTGTAAGGATGTGTGTGTCCATGTGTGGAAGACAGCTTCAGGAGTGAGCTGGGGCCGTCTCAGCCAACCGCGACAGGTTTCCTCTGCTCCCGATGGTCTAGGGTGGACTGGATCACATCAGTTTGCTCCCCTAAATCTACTCTCCATATTTTCCCCACCATTTTCTCTATGAAAAACATTAGCAGAGCCCCTGGCTCCCCGGCAACCTTCCGGGTTTGGCTAGTGAAGGCCCCTGCAGCAGCCGGGAGCCAAGAGGAGTTGGGGTAGGGCCGTTGCTGACCCCTCCTCTGCTGGGGCTCCTCCCTCCCTCCAACGCCCAGGGACCATCCTCCCTGCCTGCTCCTGCACACTGGCGGGTCCGAACAGTCTCCTCCCAGCCATAGGGTCGCACATTAGCTCTTGCTTTTTTCCTTAACTTCTGTCCTACCTTCATTGGTATCTTGATTGCTCTATCTTCAAATTACGCAGTTTGACATCTGCTTTCTGTCTGATGACCCAGTTCTGACCAATGGGAAAATGGGAGATTCTGCAGGGGATGCTGAGAAAGATGTTATTTTCTTTTTTCTTTTTTGAGACAGAGTCTTGCTCTGTCGCCCAGGCTGGAGTGCAGTGGCACAATCTCTGCTCACTGCGATGTCCGCCTCCCGCGCTCAAGTGATTCTCCTGCCTCCGCCTCCCAAGTAGTTGGAATTACAGGCACCCGCCACCACGCCCGGCTAATTTTTTGTATTTTTAGTAGAGACGAGGTTTCACCATGTTGTCCAGGCTGGTCTCAAACTCCTGACCTCGTGATCCACCTGCCTCGGCCTCCCAAAGTGCTGGGATTACAGGCGTGAGCCACTGCGCCCGGCCAAAGATGTCATTTTCATCTCCCCAAAAAGCCAGTGCCGTGGGAAGAAGGCCCCTCCAGCCACCCCTCCTCCTGCCTTGAACAAGGCCATTCTGGACCTGATGCTGAGAACTTCAGCAGGCATCTTGCAGCTGCTCAAGGACGGCAGAGCAGAAAAATGCAAACGCCCCACTTCTCACTGACATATCCGAGCCATTGCACCAAAGCTGAAACTGCTCACCACCAGTTTTTGTTCATCCAAGATAATTAAATGTGTATTGTTTAGGCCACTGTCCGACGGGTACCCGGTCATGCGCAGCTGTATGTGTCATAAGGGACACACGACTAAGAATCTGAACGGCAGGGAGTTCATATCCCCAATGTTGGTGTCTAGCAAAATCTACAAAGAGGGGCTTCCGGCGGGGCACAGTGGCTCATGCCTGTAATCCCAGCACTTTGGGAGGCCGAGGTGGGTGGATCCCCCGAGCTCAGGAGTTCGAGACTCGCCTGGCCAACATAGTGAAACCCCATCTCTACTAAAAATACAAAATTAGCCGGGTATAGTGGCACATGCCTGTCATTTCAGCTACTCGGGAGGCTGAAGTGGGAGAATTGCTTAACCTAGGAAGCAGAGGTTGCAGTGAGCTGAGATCACGCCATTGCACTCCAGCCTGGGTGATAGGGCAAGACTCCGACTCAAAAAAACAAGCAAACAAACAAGAAAACAAAGAGGGGCTTCCCGGGGCACAGTGCAAGTGCAGAGGCAGCGTCTACACCGGTGGCAATCAACCCCGCGCCTTCCTGATCTGGACGGCCAAGTGAGTCCTGCGAACACTGGTCTGGTCTGCACTCCGCAGCAGCATTTGCACGCTGTCACCTGCAGTCACTGGGTTCGAGCCTGTTCCCCAGCTGCCGAGGGCCCACTCTGCGCAGTCTCTTCTGCCTCCGCCTCCTCCATCGGGATTTGCCGTTTCCGTCTCACTGTCCTTCAGCCTGGGACTGGCCCCCGCCTTTCAGCTGTTCACATCTGGGGTCGCAGGAAGGGCTACCTGACAGAGCAGCTATGTGCGCCCAGCCTCTGCCCCTCCCTCTCCATCTTGGGAACACATTTAATTCCTTTCCACATGCAGAGCAGTCCAGCAATCATCTTTGGTTGCCTGGATATATTCTTGGGTCTCACCCTACCTCAAGAAGCTCATCAAAGTATTTCCTCTGAAAAAAATACATTCTTCCAAAGAAGAATTTTAGTAAATAAGACTTTTCTCCATCTTGTTATGTATTTCTCAGTTATTATACATTGTGATCAGTTCATGTATGACTCAAATTTTTTAAATGTGTATTTCCAAATAAGTGAGTTTACAGAAAAGACAGAAGCTTAGGCCACAAGAACGGCACACGCTGGCTCCCGGTCCTTCCACGGCTGTGCCCTACCCATACCGCCAACGTCCCGGGGCCCCATCTCCAGCTCGCCATTGCTGGCTTCTTCCTTCCTCTCCTCCTCTCCCATGACTGCTGGCTGTAGGGACCACTGAGAGGCTGATGGTTTTATAAAGACCACTGAATGAGATGAAGGACAGGACAGGGCTTTGGGCACCTCTACGCATCCTCACTGTTATTTATAGGCCTCATGGAAGTGTATTTCCCCAAGTAGCCTTGATCGCTGTCTGCATTCAACTGTAAAATCAAGAATATCAAGGTTGGAAGGAGCCATAAAGATCCTATTACCTGGCTCTCCTAGGTTAAGTTGCCTTCTGAGACATTCCCACACAGTCATCTTCCTGATACTGAATGTCTCTGCAGAAAACAACTCAAGACCTGCCAGGCAGCCCATTCCATTTAATCTGCTTTGCCTATTGGAAAGTTTCTTTCTTTCTCTCTTTCTCTCTCTCTCTCTTTCTCTCTTTCTTTCTTTCTCGCTTTCTCTTTCTTTCTCTTTCTTTTTCTCTCTCTTTCTTTCTCTCTTTTTCTTTCTTTCTTTTTCTTTCTTTTCTTTCTTTCTTTTCTTTCTCTGTCTCTCCTCTCTCTCTTTCTTTCTTGAGTAGTAAAGTGCAGTAGTGAGAATGAGAAAGAGTAGAACAACGAGCTGGATCTGTAACTGACTGTGAACACTCAGTTGAGATAACTCACCACCTTCAGACCAGCCTGAAAGTTCTTTCCTACAATGAGTCAAAACGTGCTCCAAACAGTTCTGCCAATGACCCCTCAAGCAAAACTTCTTTCTTTTTTTTTTTTTTTTTTTTGGACCAGTGGGATGGCAAAAGTGAGATGAACTAATATTAACATGTCAGTTGGTTTCCTTAAAATTGGTTCAACGTGTTCTCAACTTGGACATAACAAAATTCCAGCGATGAGGCTCATCAGTGTCTCTAAGCCCTGGCGATGCTACCTAGGACACCCCGAGCCTGATTCTGATTGAGGCTGTGATTTGGCCTCTGCAGTGGGCACGCCATGGGAGAGGAAACCATCCCAACATCTGGCTCAGGTCTGCGAGCTCGTTCATACCTAGGAGATCACTGAAAGCCAAACTTTCCCAGCCTAAACGCTACCCACATTCTGGACCAGACGGTCTCTGTTGCAGGGAAAACAGTCCTGCGTGTCACGAGACATTCAGCAGCATTCCTGGCCCCTGCCCGCCGGCTGCCAGAGCACTCTCCCTCGTCCCAGGTCACAAGATCAAAAGTGTCCCAGATACTGCTAATGTCCCCTGGGGGACAAAGTTAGCCCCAGGTGAGAGCCACTGGTGTGGGCTGTGTACACGGCCTCCTTTGGTCTCTGTTTAGTGCCTTTAGTGATCCCTCTTAAAGAGAATATGCTACCAAGGATCTTAGCTGAACTTCTTAGGGGAGAGCCAGATATTGTTACACTGAGACCATGAATTCTTTTTCATTACATAAAGAAAACTGACTAAGGCGCCGGGCACGGTGGCTCACGCCTGTAATCCCAGCACTTTGGGAGGCCGAGGTGGGCAGATCACAAGGTCAGGGGATCGAGACCATCCTGGCTAACACGGTGAAACCCCATCTCTACTAAAAATACAAAAAATTAGCCGGGCGTGGTGGTGGGCGCCTGTAGTCCCAGCTACTTGGGAGGCTAAAGAAGGAGAATGGCGTGAACCTGGGAGGCGGAGCTTGCAGTGAGCCGAGACTGCACCACTGCACTCCAGCCTGGGCAACAGAGCAAGACTCCATCTCAAAAAAAAAAAAAAAAGAAAACTGACCAAGGAAAAATGTGTATTTTTCTTCCTCTATTTCAATTAAGATTGTCCACTGTGTTGCACATGGGCTTAGCTCCTATTTGTTTGGCTATTAGTGTAGTAGTTCTGCTATTTTTTTGTGATTTTTCTCAACCAACATGAGGACACCTTTGAAGGAGTAACAACGTCACAGTTTCCATTTGAAGCTTGAGGTTAGAGGACACTTAAAATCAGGTTTGATCAACAGCATAATAATGATTAAAAAGTCATTTTTGGTTTCTTAAAAGGCTATTGGAACAATTTATCATAGCCAGTCAGATAGTCAATATAAACAAGACTTACTGGAGAAAAATAATCACTAGTGTAGGTAATACAAATTTAATTGATTTACATTTATTACTAAAAATGAATGTATAATTTGTCAGAGTTAAATATTTATAGCCCCAATTTTAAAAAACTGATCTCTATGCTTTGTACTTGTAAACTAAACTGCAAGGTATACTCAGCATTGTTTGAAATGATGCCTGAAAAGCAGCTGCATGTGACCTAGTATAATAGGTGATGGCGAAGGTTTTCTATTTTCCTAATTTTATTGTTGTTTTTAAATTTTAAACTTAATTTTTACCTATACATATTTTCTTTTCAGTTTATTTAAAAATGGCTTACTGTAAATTTAATGTGTGAGTGTTAAGTAGAGACTTTAACTGTGTAGCCTTGGAGCTGCGGCATTTCCACATGGAGAGAGAAGTTGGAAAATAATATTTGCAATTAAAGTGTATTCCACGTGCCAGGGAATTTCCTACAGTCACTTCACTTTCTGTATAGATCCCATTTTACCAGAAGGAAGCAGAGATTCAAAAAAAGTTAAGTAATTTGCCTTCAAAACCCATAGACAACGTCTACAACAGAACTAAGTGACAAACTATTTCCACGTGCCCCAAAATGTGAGCAGGTGAGAATAGTCACCAACAACTAAAAAGCCCTCCTAGTATCAGCATCTGTGTCCAAAACCAGGGGACACCTCGCGGTCTCGAGAGCGGAGGAGGCCTCAGGCAGCCGGGGTACGGCCTGAAAGGCACAGTGCAGCACACAGAACAGAAGTACAAACCAGCATGGGGGCTGCAGACTCCAATTTTACTAAGAGACTGCAGTTGGCCCTTGGTAAACTCTGGAGGGGCAAGGTGCCTGGAGCCCGTAAACGACTGAAAGGTTCCTTCCTGAGCAGAGCTCTGTTCTGGGGGAAAAGTGCAGAGATCAGAAGCAAATCAAGCAGGATGGAGACACTAAGAGCAAAGGGAAAGAAAGCCCAGACCACAGTGATGGAGAACAGAGGAGGCTCATCTCAGAAAGTACGAGGCCATCTTTTCATTCACTTTGTGGACACAATAGAAGTAACAGAAGATGAACCTCTCTGCCAGCAAGTTATATAACTTAGGTAAAATGAGCCAGTTCCTAGAAAAACAGAAACTGCTAAAAGAGACTCAAAAAGAAATGGAAAATCAAGTAGACTAACAACAAATAGAGGTTTAATTAGTAATTAAAACTTTTCTGCAAAGAAAAGCCCAGGCCCACATGGCTTAACTTGTAAATTCTACCAAACATTTGAAGAAGAAGAATACCAAACCTTCACAAATTCTTTCAAAAAGAAAGAAAAATAGAAGAGGAAGAAACACATTCTAACTCATCCAATGAGGTCAGTATCATCCTAACACCAAAATCAGACTGACTTGTGACCAAAGGAAGAGAAAACTACAGGCCAATATCCTCATTGAGTATCAATGCAAAATCCTCAAAAAAATACTAGCAAACCAAATCCAGCAACATCGAAAAAAGATTATACAACACAGCCGAGTGGGATTTATCTCAAGAATGCAAGGGCAGTTCAATAGGCAAAAATCAACATAACACAACACTTCCAAAGAGTACGGGACAAAAACCACGTGGTCATCTCAGTAGGCACAGAAAAAGCAGTTGAGAAAATCCAACACCCCTTCAGAATAAAGCACCTAAAAAAATGGGAATAGAAGAGAACTTCCTCAGCCTGGTAAGGGGCATCTACAGAAAAGCCACAGTTACAGACAAGAATCTGAATGCTTTCCCTGTAGCTTAGGAGCAGAAGGAGGAGGTCTGCTCTCCTGTTTTTATTTAATGTTGTAATGGAGGCTCTAGATAAAACAGTTAGTACAGAAGAAGAGAACGAAAGACAGAAAGCGAGAAAGAAAGGCAAGGTCTCCATGCTGGAAATGAAGAAGTGAAATTATCTCTTTCTGAAATTTCATAAGAACAGTGCAGACCGAGGCAGGGTGGGCACAGTATAAGTGGAGCAGGGTTGGCCAGGAGCTGATAATGATGGATGCACTTTTCCTCTAATTTTTTATATGCTTAAAATTTTATGCAAACTTTGGCCAGGTGCGGTGGCTCACACCTGTAGTCCCAGCACTTTGGGAGGCCAAGGCAGATCACCTGAGGTCAGGAGTTCGAGATCAGCCTGGCCAACATGGCAAAACCCTGTCTCTACTAAAAATACAAAAATTAGTCCAGCATGGTGGTGCATAACACCTGTAATCCCAGCTACCTGGGAGGCTAAGGCAGGAGAATCGCTTGAACCTGGGAGGCAGAGGTTGCAGTAAGCCGAGATCATGCCACTGCACTCCAGTCTGGGCAACGGAGTGAGATTCTGTCTCAAAAAAAACAAAAACAAAAACAAAATTTTATGTAACTTAAAAAAAATTTAATATTGGAAGATGTTTTTCAAGGAATAATACACATTATCAGAAAATTCAGAGATTTCTAAATTAAAAGAGAAACCATGCCACCTTTTCCTTGTTCTTTTTGAGGCAGGTTAGACCCAGTTCATGATTGGGGTCTAAAGCTATTGGTTAATTTTACACAAATCAGAACCCATTAGCTTTTCATTTAATCCAAGTCTATCACAAAACATCTAGTGAAATATTTACTTATTTTATTTTATTAATAGGGAAAAACCCAACAGCCCATGCCCATAACCAACAGGCATGTAGAGATGTCAGTTGTTGCCACTGTTTTCCCCGTCATTCTTCCTTACGGAACATGAATAATTCACAAATCCAGTCCCTCTCCTCTTCCCCTAATTAACCTGTAATTAACCCAATGAATTCTTTAAGAACTCGGTTCCGATGTCACTCTCCTGGGGATTGGCTTACCAGCGCTTCCTGGCTGGGTCTCAAGCCTCTGCCACACGTAGGAGGCTCCGTCACTTTTCCCCAGCGTCTAACTCAGGGGGTTGCCGCAGGCTCCTTCGTAAGATCAGGGGGCTGCGGCGGGGCTCCCTCACCGGCCTGTGTCTGTCCTTACTCTGCCAAGGGCTGTGCCTGGCACACACAGGACGGGGGATGAGCCTGGCAGGGCTGAGTGAGAAGATGTGAGAAGGGACAGATGAACAGGCAAACGAACTCACGTGTTGTCACTCGCCAATGCCTTGCCCGTCGTTACTGTATACCACACAATATACAAAAAGGAAGTTTTCATGTTTTTCAGTATCTTCTCAATACCTTTATAAAGTACATCAAACTTAGCCATTTACACTTATTTATTTGGTTCATGATCCCTCTGTTTTTAATCTTTTAATATTTCCGTGTACTCGATAGGATACTTCCCTTTGATCATTTTATATGTTTATCCAAGTAAAATTCTAGGCCAGGCGTGGTGGCTCACACCTGTAATCCCAGCACTTTGGGAGGCTGAGGCAGGCCGATTACCTGAGGTCGGGAGTTTGAGACCAGCCTAACATGGTGAAACCCCATCTCTACTAAAAATACAAAAATTAGCCAGGCATGGTGGTGGGTTCCTGTAATTCCAACTACTCAGGAGGCTGAGGCAGGAGAATCTCTTGAACCCAAGACCGTGCCATTGCACTGCAGCCTGGGTGACAGAGTGAGACTCCGTGTCAAAAAAAAAAAAAGTAAAATTATACTTGGCCAGAACTATTATTAGGTTTTATTTAATGTCATGGTTTAATTAATTAATTTAACTGACCCCTTCCAAAAGGAAGCTTATTAAAACATTTAATAGCACCTTAAAGAAAATCCTCACTTGTTGTATTTATTTTGTTAAATTGGTTTGAATTTAAGAAATCCTCATTGAAGCTTTACTTCACTTACAGAATGTCAGTAAATTTACCAGGAGAAACACTTGTACTGTCATTATGTGAGTGAGCCCCAGAAGATGAGGGTGCTTCATAATTAATGCCTCCAGCTCTTAACATATGCAGCCATCTGTGCTCTCCCCCACGCAGTCTGCCGGTTTGTTAATAATGTATTCGCGTTTGTCTGTAGCCCATACGAGTTGTATGACAGGAGAGATCAGAAAACACAACCCATTTCACGTAGTCTAAGTTGCCAGTCGGGTGTGGAGAACAGGTCAGGCTGGAAGTCCCGAGGATCCCAGTCTCCATCCAGCTCACCTTGCTTTGAAGACAGCGCCACCACTGTCCCAGCTCCCAGTGACATGAGAGTGGATGGGGTCACCCTGGCTCCTGCCTGGGCGCCCTCGTTCTTCCCCGGTCTCTGCTGCATTTCTTGGATAATTCATTCTCCATCCAGGCTCCTGTCAGAGAAGGCCCTGGTGCTGTCATTGCCAAGTTTTTTCTTTTCTTTTCTTTTCTTTTTTGTGAGACAGAGTCTTGCTCTGTTGCCCAGGCTGGAGTGTAGTGGCACGATCTAGGCTCACTGCAACCTCCGCCTTATGGGTTCAAGCGATTCTCCTGCCTCAGCCTCCCAAGTAGCTGAGATTACAGGCACACACCACCATGCCCAGCTCATTTTGTATTTTTAGTAGAGACGGGGTTTCACCATGTTGGCCAGGCTGGTCTTGAACTCCTGACTTCAGGTGATCCGCCCACCTCGGCCTCCCAAAGTGCTGGGATTACAGGTGTGAGCCACCGCACCCAGCCCCCTGAATGTAGTCTTAATAGATTAACAGTCCTCGTTCCCAGCTCAGATAGGAGAGCCGTAAGACCGGTTCCAAGTTGCCCTGTGCTGTGAGGAGGAGCCGTGATTGCTCCACTGAGGCTTGTGAGACGACCTTGGAGTGGGGAGGGTTAGAGAGCAGGCCAAGGGTTGTCCGGTCACAGTAGGAAGTGAAGTTGGCATGATTCCAGTTGCCATCAACTCCCTGCTGGGATGTAATCTGCATGCAGGTTGGAGTCATCAGAAACCAGAACATTCTCTGACAGAAAACAGGGAAAGCACAGAGCACCCGTCTTGTTGACAGCGCTGTCCGGGGCTCGCTCCTAAAGAGGCTGTGAGATCCAGGGGTGCGTGTGATCTTCTGGCTGGGGAGGTACCAAGGCCAAGGACCCCGACACCTGTGCAGAACCAGGTACTCCCTGTCCAGGCTTGGTGCACTGGAGGGAATGAAAATAAAGAACCTCTTAACATTTAGTTGGAGAAATAATAAAATATCGTTTTCCATAGTCAAACAGAATAGGAAGAAACAACAGCAAACGCTTCTCTGACACAGTTCCGAGAGCCTTGTGTATAGGAATTCATGCAATCCCACAGTCATCCAATGAGGCGAGGACTGTCACTGTCCCTGCTTCACAGACAAGGGGCCGAGGGCTCCTCTAGCTTTCCCATACCTCACAGCTGGTACGTGCAAACCCAGTGCTTGAGCCCCAGCAGTGTGGCTCGGGTCAGCGGCACTGACCCATGTCCAAGTCGTTATGTGCACAACGGATGCTACAGATGTTTATGAGACACACGCGGTGGTGGCTGTTATACATTATCACTGGAGAGCTGAATCCATCAGGGGCCCCCGATTATAAAATACAATTATTTTATAATTGTATTATAGCAAACTGAAACAAATCATGCTATTGCTTTTTTTTTTTTACGGAGACAGAGTCTCACTGTCGCCCAGGCTGGAGTGCAGTGGTGCAATCTTGGCTCACTGCAACCTCCGCCTCCTGGGTTCAAGCGATTCTCCTGCCTCAGCCTCCCGAGTAGCTGGGACTACAGGCGCCTGCCACCACGCCAGCTGATTTTTGTATTTTTAGTAGAGATGGGGTTTCATCATGTTGGCCAGGCTGGTCTCAAACTCCTGACCTCAGGTGATCTGCCCATCTTGGCCTCCCAAAGTGCTGGGATTACAGGTGTGAGCTACTGTGCCTGGCCAAATCATCCTATCTTAAGAGTCAGAGGGAATTAACTGAAAGGATACAGAAGCTCACAGAATTGAAGGAAGCCAGAAAGCCAGGATTAGAAATGGCTCCGAAAATTACCAAGAGAGGTGGAGGGGCTGAAGCCGCAGGCAAGTCTGGCTGAGTCTGAGCTGCAAACATTCCTTTAGGTCCCCGGTCCAAGAATAACATCCATGAGCTTTGGTCCAACACCACGCACTGGCTGTCCCAGGGAACAGCAAGAGGAGCCTCTCTCCTCACATTCCTTGTAGTCAAAGACCGTACCTTGCCCGTTCCACATCAAATGATCCCCTCCCGTATCAGGTCCCAAAGGGGGTGCATGAGGAAGAGCCGCTCACCTGAAGCAGTAAGGGGCGAGTGGCTGTTGGAACGATCCTCCATCTGAGGCCATGCACAGTGGCACCTCCAGGAGGGAGAGCAAGGCTGCAGAGGCAGGCATGGGTGCCTGCTGGGAAAAATGGAAGCCCAGAAACCATCCCACGTTCCCCAGCAGGCCCCACCAAGAGGAGGAAGCTGAGTCCAGCCTCCACAGGCAGAGGGAACGTGATACACAGTTGACGTGTCGGGGGAGCAGCTGGGGTGAACAGGGAGGGCATGGAAGACACCAAGAGACATGTCCCAGTGCCCCACAGCCTGGGGGGCTCACACCTGCAACAGGGATGACTGTCAGGGTGGGGCTTTGCCAAAAACGGTGGCGACGTGAACGTCCCTCCACCGAAGGAATTCACAAAAGCAGTGCAAGAGGCCATCACAGCATCAAAGAATTAGTTCTAGCACTCTCTCTAGCAGAGAAGGCCACACCATGTGCCACAGGATACCTGTCTTTGTTTCTTTTTTTTCTTTTGAGATGGAGTCTTTCTTTCGTTCTTTCTATTTCTTTCTCTCTCTTTCTCCTTTTTGAGATGGAATTTCTTTCTTTCTTTTTCTTTCTTTCTTTCCTTTCTCTCTCTTTCTCTTTCTCCTGGAGATGGAATTTCTTTCTTTCTTTCTTTTCTTTCTTTTTTCTTTTTCCTTTTTGAGATGGAGTTTCCTTCCTTCCTTCCTTCTTTTTTGAGACAGAGTCTCGCTCTGTCGCTCAGGCTGGAGTGCAGTGGTGCAATCTTGACTCACTGCAACCTCCGCCTCCCGGGTTCGAGCGATTCTCCTGTCTCAGCCTCTCGAGTAGCTGGGATTACAGGCACCCGCCACCATGCCCAGCTCATTTTTGTATTTTTAGTACAGATGGGGTTTTGCCATGTTGCCCAGGCTAGTCTCAAACTCCTGAGCTCAGGTGATCTGCCCGCCTTGGCCTCCCAAAGTGCTGGGATTACAGGCGTGAGCCACTGAGCCCGACCCCTGTATTAGTTTCTTTTTGCTGTATAGCAAATGATTCCAGGCTTAGGTGCTTAAAACCACACACATTTCTCACTCTTCGTTTCCATGGGTCAAGAGTCTGCGTGTGACCAGCTGGGTCCTCTGATCGGGGCCTCACGAGGCTGAAGTCAAGGTGCTGCTGGGACCAGGTGCTCATCCGAAGGTCAAGGTCACCTTCAAGCTTACTGGCTGTTGGCAGCATCCAGGTCCTTGTGCTTGTGGGACTGAGGCCCCTGTTTCCTGCTGCTGCCTGCTGGGAACTGCTCTCAGTTACTGGAGGCCCCTCTGCTCCCTCTCATGTGGCGCCCCACAAAGCAGGGTGGTTTGCTCCCTCAAGGCCCACAGGAGCACATCTCTGCAGCCTCGAATTGCTCTAACTTTCCCTATCCTTTATCCAGGTCCACCCAAGATAACCTTCCCTTTGACTAGCTCAAAGTTGACTGATTAGGGATCTTAATATGCAGAATTCCTTCATATTTACAAGAGAACGCAGCCTGATCAGGGGAGAGACATCAGGCTCCGCTCCCACCGAGAAGAGGGGACTGCATGGAGCCCCCGAGCATGGGGTGGGAATGTTGTGAGCCCCATCAGAACTGTGCCTCCCGAAGTCCCGGAGACAGAGGCGGTTCAGGAACGAGGGCAGTGCTGCAGCACTGAGTCTACAGGGTGGATGAGGTTTGCCCAGCACGGGAGGAAGATGTTCCAGGAGGATGAGACAGCAATGCTGAGAAAGGAAGGAAATCCAGGTAAATATGTAGAGGTTGGCCACATTATGATACACTGTGACAACCAGTTGGAGAAGTTTGTATTTCATGCTATAAAAAGCAACCAAATCTAGTTAATATACCCTAAGTTGGGTAATAGGATCAGATTCTTTACAGTAAGGCTTACAAAAGTAAAATTATTTTATAATTGTATTATAGCAAACAACAGGGTTTAAAAATGGTCCCTTAAAAATGAGCCTTAAAAATAAGCAGCCACTTAATACTCATTTGGGCCCGAAAGCCACAAAGCTATTGACATTTTCTTTCTGCTGAGGAAGTCTTGGTGGTATCGATTCTCATACAGCAGAGATCAAGACGAACATCTTGTACCTCCTCTTCCCCACCTGCCTCTAAACCAAACGCTCGTCTGATGACATTGTCATGAGGCCTTCTTGCCCTCAGCAGCTTCCTACTGTGCCCTGGGTGTGGGCGTCCAGTGCCAATAAATGGAGGAAAATGGGCAGACAGGGAGAGGTGGGAGGAAAGGAAGGGGGGAGGGAGGGAGGTGGAGAAAGGCAAGTTTAAGGGGAAAGTGGGGCATCCGGTCACGCTAAGGTCACGTTAAGGTTCACGGAGTGTCAAGAGGTTCCCAGCCCTGCCCGCCGCTGACGGCAGCTCACACGGCCTCACCAGCGTTGCATCAGTCACAGTTCCAAGTCCTCAGGAATAACAACAAGAAGAAGAGTTATTATTTTTTATTTTCCCATTGTAATTTATATGGAATTCTGAACAATGGAAAATCAGAGCCCAAACAGGTGACAAAGAAGTTCATTAAGGGCCCTGCGAACCTGAGAGCACATCCAGAATCCCTCTCGCACTTCCATTTGTGAAAGACACGACCTCTGGCCAGTCTCCCGCAGACACTCCCCATTCCCCATCACGCGATGTGATGTACTCACTGCGACCGCAGGCCTGTTCCTGCTTCCCATCACTTCACCCGTCCTGTTCAGCAGATGCTCCCCTTGAAGAGCTGGAAAAAACTGGTGTTTAGGAAAGGCCTTGAAGATAGAAATGAATGCAAATGCTGTTATTATTATTAATAATATTTCAAAGTGGGCACATGGAATTCGATGACATTTTAATTGTTTGATTTTATTGGACAGGGGGCAAAAGACTTTCTTTTTATCTTCAAAGCCTGAAGGCACGTCAGGTGCACAGACTGCAGTAGGGTTTGCTCTGGGTGTTGGGTTCTGGCTGACCATGTTTGCTCTAAAGCTCATTTCTTACGGCTTCTGAAAGTAGACTGAAGAAAGCACTCCCCACCGTAGCCTCCGTGGTGCACAGATTTCTCCAGGCATTTGCTTTTCATGTGAGATGTCACACTAACCCAAGCACTATAATTTTACTACCTCCTGCTAAGCTAGTCCAGAGACTGATCATTTCTATCCACAATTGGCAAGCCTCCCTTCCTTTATATTTCAGATTGAAGAGCAGGAGAAAAATTTCAGAAGATGGTTTATAGTGGAAAGGTACTGGTTTAAACTTAACCTACTTGCTATTTGAAACAAGTTCTTTTAGTTAAAGTGAAATTCTCTGTGTAAAATATCATTTTAAGAAATTTTCATAATGCATTTTGCTTTTTTAAAGTCTTGTATTTAGTAAAATGCAAAAAGTCTAGTCCTTCTGAAGATTCCCTTATCACACCTCCTCCCACACCCACTTGTGCTCACGCCCCCAATCCAAAGGTTCGTGGGGATACTTTATCTAATTTTGTTGTCAATGTGATTCATAGGTTTTTGGTTTTGTTACCTAGTTGCTCTGTTTTAATTTTGGGATTTAGCAAGATTAAACACTATGCCACCACCACCTTTCACTTTGAACATTCTGAAGACAAATATTTCCTACCTGTGACTAACATACCCAGCCAAATTATCCATCACTATAAGGTCAGAAAAATATTTTAACTGTTGATGTTTCATGCACCCTTTCCCAGGAAGCTACTAGAGAATACATTCCACTAAATTAAACCGATAAATCAAGGAGAAAGACGTCATGGAATGCAGAAAATAAGGGCTTATGAGAGAAGTGGAGGGAATTCCTGATACCTGTGTAGTACAGCCGGAGTATAGAAGTACACAGCAAGTTTAGAAAGTCACCATCAGATTGCGGCAGGATGCCAAAGGGTGACAGGAGGATGTCTCCAGAAAAAAAATAGAATGGCGCCAACAAATACGAGTGTATGGCTGTGAACGAGTAGAAAGTGTACAGAAAGCTAAGAAAATGAGGCCGGGCACAGTGGCTCACACCTGTAATCCCAGCACTTTGGGAGGCCGAGGCAGGAGGATCACTTGAAGTTAGGAGTTCGAGACCAGCCTGGCCAACATGGTGAAACCCCGTCTCTACTAAAAATACAAAAATTAACTGGGCGTGGTGGTGGGCACCTGTAACCCCAGCTACTCGGGAGGCTGCGGCAGAAGAATCGTTTAAACCAGGGAGGTGGAGGTTGTCGTGAGCTGAGATGGCGCCACTGCACGCCAGCCTGGACAACAAAGCGAGACTCTGTATCAAAAAAAAAAAGAAAGAAAGAAAGCTAAGAAAATGAAAGATGGAGGCAATGATTATCTTCAAGGATAAAAGGTGGTATAAGAAAGAATATGCAGTGAGAATGCATGAGCAACACAGGGGCGGCGGGATGCAGCTATGATCATGTAATCGTGTTACTGTCATAGGCAGGGATTGAATGGAGACCGGTGTGGCCTCTGTGGGGACACGTGCAGTAGAGCAAGGTAGAGGTAGGAGCATGAATGAGCTAAATATTTATCTTCCTATGTAACTGGTGCTATTGAAATTTTCAGCACAAATATAAGCACATAATTTGGAAATACGGACACAATAAAGGTAGAGGAACAAAGAGCTTTGAGTGATTGTCTGCAGGGGGTCCGGAGTGGGCGATGAAAGGACATCAGGTTATTCTTACAGGCTGGGTAGCACTATTTTCTTTTAAAACTACGCAAATGCGGCCAGGTGCGGTGGCTCATGCCTATAATCTCAGCACTTTGAGAGCCCGAGGCGTGTGGATTACCTGAGGTCAGGAGTTCGAGGCCAGCCTGACAACATGGTGAAACTCTGTCTCTACTAAAAATACAAAAATTAGCCGGTTGTGGTGGCACGTGCCTGTAATCCCAGCTACTCGGGAGGCTGAGGCAGGAGAATCACTTAAACCCAGGAGGTTGCAGTGAGTTGAGATCACACCACTGCATTCCAGCCTGAGCGACAGAGCAAGACTCCATCTCAAAAAAAAAAAAAAAAAAATGCATTTATTTGGCTAAAATTAAAATAAAGTTTTTACAAAGTTTCATTGTAATACGGAAAATAAACTCTTGGTGTCCCCTTGTAGGATTACACAGGAGAAAACCAACCATTCGATGCCTTTCTTCTTCCATTCCCAACCAGAAGGTTGTTTCTGACCCATTGAAATATTGCCTACAAAGAAGACGGGAGCCTCCTGCAGCAGTCTGGAGTGATCTGAGAGCTGAACCAAGGTTTGAGGCCCATCTCCAGGTGGTCCTGAATATCCGTGCATCCTGGGACCTTGTTACGATGAACTCACCAGAGGCGAGGTTCTGGGTTGCTCAATGCAGAGACTCTTACCCGGGGTGTCAGCCTCTGAAAGATACACGTGCCTGGGCCTCTTCCCTGAAGATGGGCCCGGCAGTTCTGGAGGGAGGCGCCTGTGATGAGCCGCTGATCCGAGCTCGGGCTGCGTCATGGGACCAGCCACAAGGTTGCCTGACCTAGAAAGGTCACAGGAGTGCCTCAGGGAGACAGTAGCAGTTATAGCTGCGAGGTGGGGGCCGGGGAGGGCTCCAAGCTGTGGCTGCAATTTGAAAACTGTGTGGAACCTCAGCGGGAATGTGAGCTATCAGGAACCTGCCGCTGGACTACGGTGACCAGGGGAACACGGGTTCTGTGCCTCCGATGGAGGGACCAAGCGGAAAGGAAAAGCCTTGCTAAGCAGACTGTGCGCTGGGCAGCCTGCTGGCCACTTTATGCAGATTCTGTCATTCAGCTGGCGTCTCTCTGCTCCCTGATACTAACCACACCCCCAGACCATCTTCCCTCCAGCTGGGGAAACATGCCACAGAGCCCTTTACCTTCCAGAGCCTCAGCCCATCTGGCTCTCCTCATCACCCTGGGCGAGGCCTATCACTCCCGTTTCATGCTCGAAGGCAGTGAGGTGGGTGCCAGGCTCCCCTCTCCCGCATGGTGCCAGCGTCTCAGGTTGGACCAAGCCCAAGCCCAAGCCCGTCTGTCCTTGGTCCATGCACTTCTCAACCCAGCCTTGCCTCTCGACACCTTCCACTGGACAGTGAGCCGCAGCAATGCTTAATAAAAGGCGAGTGGGGGGACATGTGGAGTGGGAGGCCTCTCTCCCGGACCTGCTTAAACCTCTCTCCATTTTTCCCAGACTGATGCTGCCAAGTGTGGAGGAACAGCAGGGGTGGGCGATGCCCTCCTCCCCTCCTGCATCTGCCCTGCTCACTGCAGCAAAGGGTGGGCGGGCCAGGGTCACAGGAGAGGTGTCCCGGAGGCAAGACCAGTGCTCGTAGGTGTCAGGAGTCATCGAGTGGTGGGGAAATGCAGGGCCCTGGGACCTACGCCGGGAGGCACTGCCATCCTGCTTTCCACATCCACGGGAGGGTGGCAGGGCAGGACCTGGAGGAAGAGGTGGACCTGGGCCAGGGCCTTCCCTGGACAAGGCGGGGAAAGCCAAGGAGACCCAGCCGGACGGGTGAGAGGAATGCGCTTGGGGAAGGTGGTCCCTAGTGCCCGGCCTCAGGCAAAGTCTTTTTCTGTGGATCCAAGAAGTAGGTGGCATGATTGTGCCATTTGCAGACAGGCAAGCAGGGGCCTCGGCAGGCTGAGGCATTGCTGCAGGATGCAACGTGCCCTCCCCTGACTGCAGAGCCGATGTTCTCAATTCCCTCTTGTTCCATCTTAGCAAGATGGGCCTTGGAGGGAAGTGGGGGAGTGAGGGAGAAGCAGGTGTGTGCCAGAGACCACCGACACCCACTGTGGGTCCCAGCTGTCCTGAGGTGGGTCAGCCCAGCGGACCGCAGGGACCGGGCTGGGAATGGCTATGATTAGGGGACAGGTGATCCAGCCACAAGCCTGTGGTGGCCTTGGGATCCAGCTGACCTGGGGGTGATTCCTGCCTTCACTTTCAAGCAGTAGGATTTTGGACTTAGGTTTCCTCATCAGAAAAACCGGAGCAGTGGAGCCCACCACTCATGTTGCCGTCCGTTTACAGAAGTGCACAGAGGTGGGTGTGAGATTCCTGGCACATAGCCAGGTCTCCAGCGCCAGCTTCTGTCTCCTCCTTAAAGTTATCTAAGCTGAAGCATGCACCAGTGCAGCCTGTATCACGACATTCAACGTGGTGAGGCTGTGGGCTGCCAACACAACTACGGCAGCATCAGAGTTTTTCTTCACGTGTGTTACTAAGGCAGAAATTGGTCTCGCCGATGTTGTTTTGTTTTTGTTGTTGTTTGGAGACAGGGTCTTGCTCTGTGGCCCAGGCTGGAGTGTAGTGGCATGATCACAGCTCACTGCAGCCTCAACCTTCCAGGCTCAGGTGATCCTCCCACCTCAGCCTGCTGCGTAGCTGGCACCACAGGTGTGAGCGACCACACCCAGCTAATTTTTTTTTTTTTTTTTTTTTGTAGAGACCAGGGTCTTCCTATGCTGCCTAGGCTGGTTTCGAATTCCTGGGTTCAAGTGTTCTGCCTGCCTCGGCCTTGCAAAGCGCTGGGATTTCAGATGTGAGCTACCGTGACTGGCTGGTTTTTTGTTTGTTTATTTTGTTTGTTTTTTTGAGACAGAGTCTCACTCTGTTGTCCAGGCTGGAGTGCAGTGGGGTGATCTCGGCTCACTGCAACCTCTGCCTCTCAGGTTCAAAGGGATTCTCACGCCTCAGCCTCCTGAGTAGCCGGGATTACAGGCACCTGCCACCACACCCGGCTAATATATATACATACACTTTTAGTAGAGACGGGGTTTCATTATGTTGGTCGGGCTGGTCTTGAACTCCTGACTGGTTCTAAGAGCTTTCTTCTTCATGAGCTCTGTCTTCTGAAATGGAACTCAGAATAATTGAACATTAACATAAAGTTATCTCTGGTTCTGGAAACACTATTTTTTAATTTTAATTTGGTAAAATATACATAACATACAATTTGCCATTTTAACCATTTTAAGTGCACAGTTCAGTGGCATGAAGTATTAGACACTCACACTGTTGGACAAGCACCGCCATCCATTCCAGGACTTTTACATCATCCCAAACTGAAACCCTGTGCCCGTCGAATCCTCCCTTACCCCAGCCCCTGTCAAGCCCCATTCTATCACACTTTCTGTCTCCATGGATTTTACCTCTCTGGGGATCTCATATCAGTGGAATCTTACAATATTTGCCCCTTGAGTCTGGCTTCACTTAGCAGCATATATTCAAAACCATTACATTTTTTTCATACTTTTTTGGCTTTTTGAGTAGACTGAGATAATTTCCAGTTATCTAAGAATATTTAAGTATTCTTATAAGTTACAATAGATGAAAAATATTTTAAGGGAAACCATTTTATCTTTCTGTTTAAAAAAGTAAAGGGGTGGCCGGGCGCGGTGGCTCACGCCTGTAATCCCAGCACTTTGGGAGGCCGAGGCACGTGGATCACGGGGTCAGTAATTCAAGACCAGCCTGGCCAACATGGTGAAACCTGTCTCTACTAAAAAAAAAAAATACAAAAATTAGCCAGGTGTGGTGGCAGGTGCCTGTAATCCCAGCTACTTGGGAGGTTGAGGCAGGAAAATTGCTTGAACCTGGGAGGCAGAGGTTGCAGTGAGCCGAGATCGTGTCATTGCACTCCAGCCTGGGGACAGAGCAAGACTGGGAAAAAAAAAAAAAAAAAAAGCAAAGGGGTGAGTTTTCAGTTTTCTAGAAAGTAAACAGTTTAGTTTTACCTTTAAAAGTAAAAAGTTTGGTTTTCATAAATTGAACATTCATTAAAGTGATGTTATGTAATATCTAAGCAACTTGCTTGAGCAAAGGTACAAATTACTTTGAATAATGCTAAATGTCTAATTATCATCCACCTCTTATTTCAGATACCTTATCATCTTTACTTTGTTGGAGAGGAGCTGTAATAATCTATATTAAAGTTACTGTTCAGACAGATGATTCCAACAAATTGCTTTCATTACTTTATTGGTAATTTTAAGCACTATAGAACTTAGTTGTTTTTTTCTGGAAGAAAACTGGAATTAAAATCACTGATCCTTTAGAGAAATAAAACAAAGGAGAAGGGAGTATACAAAATAAATAAGAAAAGAATTCTTAGCATACTTTCCTGTATTCTCACTGAGAAATAAAAAGTAAATAGGACATTGAGAAGCAAAATTAATCCTGATTAGGCTCGCTTTGGGACAAGCAACCACTTTGCATGATTCACTGTCAGGTGTGAAACGGAGCCAATGATTGCTTTGTCGAGGAGAAAAGACCTGGAGGCCATGGAGGCCACAGCTTATCCAGCCTCACTCCCGACCTGCATCTGAACACATGAAGGAGGAAACTTTTAGAAGAAAAAGACTTCAAGTGACAGAGGAGACAAAAGTCTCAAAGGTGCAGAATTCAAGAACTCATTGAGTCTCAGGATGGGTGTGAAAGTAACAAATATGAGATCCCGTGACAACTAAACCCAGGCATGTCCAGGAGTCCCAGGATGCGGTGAAAGTTTTCTCCACGGAGCTCACACCAGCATTGTCTGGAAGATTAAATGTTGTTATGCTTTGAGATTGGCACTCATGCCATTCACATTTTTTTATTAAGAAGTACAATGAAATTTAACTTATTCCATTTTTGACACCAATGTAATTACCAAATTAAACTAGATTTTCAAAAATAATCAGAGGCCCTGCCCCACAAACTCCTCCTGGGCACGGGGAGAAGTGGGGCCAGCCAGTAGTGACTCCCTCCTGGGTGCTGATCCACCATGCTGACTTCAGACCGGCGCCAGTCCCCTGAGCGCCTCCCAATTCCTATGTGATTTCCTGTCCCTAGTGTAGGAACATGTCGGCCTTGATGTGATCACACAAATCATAGGCCATGACACATCTACCACTCTTGCCTGTTCCGAAGGGCTGCCTTCAGTTGTCTTGCAAAGAGCACTTATACCTCTTCCCTACGGCACAGGAGCCCTGGGTCTGGGGTGACAGGGGCAGAGACCTACCTGTCCTCCAGCCACCCAAGACCATGCTTCTGTCTGTAAGTTCCCCCAATAAAACACCCTTTACTGACAAATTTCATTGGTCTGGCTTATTGTTTGGTTTCTCAGCTCCTTCGGCATTTGGGGGCTGTGTTGAATATGTGGCCCTTTCCCGGAACAGGAGACAATGTTCTACGTCACGTTCCAGGACAAATGGCCTGGCAGAGCATGGCAGAGGATTTCAGGGGGCGTTTGAGCAGGACCTCACTCTCTGCAGCTCTCCTTCCCGGTGACAGGAGTCATGTGGGATGGATGGCCTTGCACAGGGCACTTTTCACTCTGCGAGTGCTCACACCTTACGCTCTTCATTTTGTTAATGCTCATTGGCTAAAACAGCAGCTTATGAGGTTTCGAACAGAGATTCTTATGAGCTCATAAGAATTAGATTCTTTCAGCATCTGTTGAGCACCACGCTTTGCCTGAGGAGGGAAAGGTTGATAACTGATGATAACTGATCATCCAACAGGTTCACGTTCAGGTGGGAGACAGACACTGAGATGAATGAGTCTGAAACCTGCTACACTGGGAGCTTTTACAAAAGCTTAGACCTCACTCCAAACCAACTGGGTCAAAGTGTCTGGGAGAAACCCTGCCTGGGAAGTGCTATTTTATTAGTATTATTATTTGAGACAGTCTCACTCTGTCACCCAGGCTGCAGTGCAGTGGCATGATCAGAACTCATTGCAGCCTCAACCTCCCGGGCTCAAGCAATCCTCCTACCTCAGCTTCCAGAGTAGCTGGGACTACAGGTGTGGGCCACCATGCCCAGCTAATTTTATTTTTTTGTGTTTTTTTGTAGAGATGGGGTCTTGCTATGTTGTCTAATCGTCCCACCTTGGCCTCTCAAAGTGCTGGAAATATAGGCGTGAGCCACCACGCTCAGCCTGGGTAAGTGCTATTGGTTAAAAAAAAAATCCCTAAGTGAGTTTAATCTATAACTGGGGTTGAGAAATCCTGCTGTGGAAAAATAACTAAGCTTTACTAAGTGGTGCCATTAGGAATGCTAAGCGGGGAAGTGATTAATTATAACCGAGCCGGAACCCAGGCAGGTGTAGGGAGAGATGGCATCTGAGAGTGACTAAGAGGGGCCAAACATGGGGTGGGGCAGACGATTCCAGACCAAGGGACCAGGGAGGTTAGAGAATGGCCTGCGGAGGGGCAGAAAGTGACGTTTCTGCCATTGAAGAACTCTAGGGGCTGGGTGCAGCGGCTCATACCTGTAATCCCAGCACTTTGAGAGGCTGAGGCAGGTGGATCACCTGAGGTCAGGAGTTCAAGACCAGCCTGGGCAACATGGCGAAACCCCATCTCTACCACAAATTCAAAAATTAGCCAGGTGTGGTGGTGGGTGCCTGTAATCCCAGCTGCTGAGGAGGCTGAGGCAGTAGAATCGCTTGAACCTGGGGGTCAGAGGTTGTGATGAGCCAGGATTGCACCATTGCACTCCAGCCTGGGAGACGGAGCGAGACTCTGTTTCAAAGGAAAAAAAAAAAGAACTTTAGGACCAATCCCTGGGGAGATGGTCACCTAGGTAATTCTGGACCTGTGGGGATAGCGACTCAAGACACGTGTGTACAGCATGGGCCAGTAACTTGGAGGAGCAAGGCTGTTTGCCCTTGGAGGCCCAGCTTGAGTCAGTACCCTCAGGTAATAGCTCTTTCTAGCACCAAAATGACATTCATTAATAATTCACACTTCCTGGTTGTGTCTAAAGCAGTTAGCTCTGGCTTTAGGTTTGTCGGTGCAATAATTCTTTTGAACTGTCTTTACAGGAAGACTTCTTGCCCCACTCCCTTATTTCCCCCCAGTTTTTTTCACTTGGGGCCAATGAATCCAAGATTTCTTTGGAAAGAAAGGTGGAGGGAGGAATGCAGGATGGGTGTTTATGAGTCTGTGTGTAGCTGAGGGTGTGGCCAGGGTGTCACCTGAAGCACCCATTTGCAAACCTACAATTTCAATTCTTGGGGTTGGCCTCCTAGCTGTTGCCTCCTCCTCATTCATCCCATCCCTCCAGCACTGTGAAGCAGCTGTGCTCGCAGTGGGTCGGGGGTTGGTCCTGGTTACTTGAGGCAAAGACAATTTCATTCCCCTTGGACACTTACTAGTTTGGTGATGTGCACTGACCTCTGGCCTAAGCCGATCATCTCAGGGACTCTGCTACTCGCGTGACAGACTGGCCAGGAGTGGGCACGTGACTTACCTGGTCCATCACTGTGAAGTCTCTCCTTTTGCTTGGATGTGAAGGAAGAAACTTGTAGGCCCTGGAGTTTCTGGCAGTCATTTCACTTTTGAACTCACTGTGAGGGGCACCAACACATTACGTTATCGTTTAGTCAGTCTATGGTAGATCATTTCCAAAGATAATCCCCCATAAATTCTCTGTATGATAATCCCTCATAAGGATTAGGAGTTCTCATAATCCCTCATAAGGATCCCTGTCTGTACATGGGATCCTCCCATCAAGGAGTGAAATCTATGTCCTTATCCCTTGAATCTAGGCTGGCCTTGGAATTTACATTCGCCAATAGAAAATGGTAGACGTCGTATTCTCGGACTTCCAAACCCAGGCCTTACAGGCTGTATAGTGTCCACATTGACCCTCCTGAGCTGCCATGTAAAAAACTCAGGCTAGACCACTGAATGATGAGAAGCCAGAGAGAGAGAGAGACAGCAAGGCCGGCTTGCCCCCAGTGTTTTATCGCCCCAGCTGAGATCCCAGCTATGTGACTAGAGCCAAAGGAACCTTCCAGCCCCTGCAGCTGCAGGACAATCCCAGCCAACACCAGGTGCAGCAGAAGCACCATCTCGCCGATTCCGCAGGGTCCTGAGAAACGGTAACCCACTCACTGTTGTTTCAGCTCCTGCAATCGCGGTCACTCATGACACAGCCAAAAATACCTGACGCACAGGGTGTCTTAGTCTGCTCAGGCTGCTGAAACAAAATCCTTTAGGTGGCTATTCATATACACAGACGTTTGCTTCCCACAGTTCTGAAGGCTGAGAAATCCAAGATCAAGGTCCCAGCAGATCTGGCGTCTGAGAAAAGTTCTCTGCCTCACAGAAGGCCTCTTCTAAGCGTCTTCATATGGCAGAAAGGGCAAGCAGGCTCCCAAAAACCTCAGTTTTAAAGGGCATTAATCCCATTCCTAATCACCTCCCAAGGCCACCACCTCTCAATATTTGGGATTAGGGATTAGGTATTTGGGATTAGGTTTCCACATGTGAATTTGGGAGGACACTTTCAGACCATAGCACAGGGTGAGTTGGACTTTGTTTTTTAATAGTCCTGATTTTTTTTTCTTAGATTTACTGTGAAGATGCTGACATGTGTTAGACAGAAAATCCAGCTCATGTGGTTTAAACAAAGACGTCTCTCATAGCAGGAAATTCCAGGTGAGGACAGCAGGATTTTGGTGAATTGCCTGATTGTGCCACCAAGGACTCTTGCTCTTCTCATCTTCCCAGGCGGCCACCCCAGGGTGAAGATGCTCTTCCAGCCACCTTCTCTCGTGGGTGCAAAGGGCTGCAGAGCACCAGGCATTGCATCCAGACAGGGAATGCAACATCCACCAGGGAAAAAGGAGCATTTCCGCTTTATGCTCCTGTAGGAGTGAGAAAACCTTTGCCAGACAACCCCCAGCAGGCTTCCTGTTGGGACTCATTGACTTGAGCTTGTTTGAAGCCAATCGTTGGAAATAGAAATGGAGTTACCAGGATTTGCTCAAGAGACAGAGTTTACCCTTAGCCGCACAGAGAGTGGATACCTGAACCAGCAAGGATAGAGAGGGCATGGCTGCTGCATTGGCAACCAAGAGTATTCACAACAGAATGAAAAACAATTCACATTTACCACTGAATAAAGCAGACACTCCTGACAGACAGGCAGCCTTGATCTAGTGCCTTATACAACCTCTGATTGCACCTCGACCCCAATCCCACAGTCACCATTTACAAGGTAGAAGCTTAGTCAAAATCTGGCTCCAGCAGTCAGCATTCTTGCAGGAAACTGAAGGTGTTCTTGGGAGGGGATTGGGAAGCGAGTTTGACGAAGGACTGTTTGTTGCGGTGGGATCACGGTTCAAGGATCCTTCAAAGGGTGCTGCTACTTAGGGACCAGCAACAATGGCAGACTGACATGTCTTGCCCTAAGAGGCCTGGGGGCGGGGAGAAGCTCTATTCGTAGAGCCTGGAGGAGTTATGCAATGGAAAGGGCACCCAGGAAGAATTGTAGCCACAGAAGGAAACCAACACTGGCGGGTGTGGGGCCAGGCCAGGAAGGAGGGGGCGGAGGCCCCTGCCTCTCTCCTACCTGGTCCGCAGCAGGTGTCCCTGTGGGTGAAGATCCACTGAGGGGGACCACAGCTTCCTGAGCACAGGGCAGGCCACAGCAGGACAGGCTGGGATGGAAAATGAAGAATCGGTGCTTTAGCCCACAAGAAATGGGAGCCGTTTAGTCACAATGATTAGTGTTCACTAGTACTCATTTCTTTTCGTCTAAAAGGTGGCCAACACCATCTCTCTTCCACAAGCACTCGGGAGAACATTCATACTCAATTGCATTTACCTAAGACCCAGACGGGGCAGCGCTCTCCACAGGCCACCAAAAGGTGTTGCCTGTTTGGTTTCATCAGTGATTATCTGTGGCAGCAAGACAGGAAGTTGGAAACCAAGTACCTCAATTAAGTCAAGGCTGACCGTGGAATTAGAGAACAAGTGTTTGTTACCCCGGCCAGGTCACCCAGGGGAGAACAGAGGCATTCTCTGGGATTGAAATGGTGCTGTTTGTGTGGTAGAGTTCTCAGTCCAGTTCAAAGCCAGCAGCATTAAGGACATGCCACCGCGAGCTGGAGACCAGGCGGAGCTGGAGACCAGGCGGAGCTGATCTCCTCTGTGGTTCACCAGCCCCTCAGGCCACCTAAGTGTCTTCTGCTGTCGCAGCTTTGGGGACGGAGGGCCAGAGGGGTTTCGGAACCAGGGGCCTCTGGTCTGCACCCTCCCCTCCCACTGACAGGCTGGCAGCCCGGGGCAGCACCTGAGGAGCGTCCCTGTGTCTCTCCACCTGCAGAGCAGGAAAAGCCTGCGGGTCGGTGGCGCCACGCTGGGGCGAGACCCAGCTTCGGCTTAGGAGATCTCCCACCCAGCCGGACTCCCGCTCTCTCCCCGCGGCCCCCTCCCACACTCCCACCTCGCCCCGCGATCTCACTGCCCCATCGAGGCTTCCGGGCGGAGGAGAAAAGTTTTCCGACAGGAACCTGGGAAGGAAGCCCTGGGACCCTGGCTGAAACTCCGGGTTCCCCCAGTGCCGAGTCCCTTCCCTGCCGCGCCCCGCGCCTGCGCCCCGGGAGGCGGAAGCAACAGGGGGTTCCTCCCCGCGGCCTCTGACCTCTGCCCTCTGCCCCCCAGGGTCTGGGGCCCGGGCCGAGGCGCGAGGGGGCAGGGCTGGCGCGCGGGTGCGAGCGCGGGTGTGGGCGCGGGGCGGGCGGGGGCTGCGGCCGCGGGGCGCATGCTCACTTGCGCCGGTGACGTGCGCACCCGGAGAAGGGGCAGGAGCCAGCGGGGCCCGGAGGCTCCAGAGGGCGGCGGGCCGGGGAGGAGGAGACTCGGGAGGAGCAGAGCGCAGGCTCCGCCGCGGCCGGGGTGCTCCAGCCGAGCCCAGCCGAGCGGGCGGACCGACGGGGAGAGAGAAGGCGCCAGAGCGCGCGCGCGGCCCCGAGCAGCAGCCTTGCCGCCAGTGGAGCAGCTGCCGACGCGCGGGGCCGCGGACCCAGCATTTGCCGGCCGGGCCGGGCATGAGCGCGGAGGGGCCGCGGCCGCCCCCTGCGCCGCCCGGCGCGCCGAGGCCGTGACCGGAGCGGGGGGCGCGGCCGCACTAGTACCCCGGAGCCCATGGGCGCGGCGAGCCGGGCGCGGGGGCGCTGAACGGCGGAGCGGGAGCGGCCGGAGGAGCCATGGACTGCAGCCTCGTGCGGACGCTCGTGCACAGATACGTGAGTGCTCCCGGGGCGGGCTGGGGGACCCGGGGACCAGACAGACGCGGGCCGGCCGGTCCAGCCCCGGGGTCCCGGTAGGGCTCCGATGTCTGGGACGCTGACCGCCCCCGGAGGCGAGCGGGATGCCGGAGAGGGGCCTCGGAGTTGACACCCTGGGGCTTCCGACGGGGTCTAGGTGGGCACAGCGCGGGGCCCCCGCCCCGGGCCGCCACCTGCTCCCTGGCCGCGGCCGCCTCGCGCCCCCTTCCAGCCCGCAGCGCCCTGGGGGTCCCTCGGAGAGGCTGGCTGGGGTTCGAGCCGTCCTGGCGGACCGGGCGCCCGGAGAGAGCCAACTTGGACCCCGCCGGGGCCCGGGTCCGGGGAGGGACCTTCAGATGCGGCTTCCGCGCTGCCGTGTCTGTAAGATTAAGGGATTGGGAGGAAGCGTTACACTTCTGCAGAAAAAGGTAGCAATTGTGTTTGTTCTTTAACACCCTTGGGGGATTCAGAAGCAGAGTTTGGAATCTTTTTATTTTTTACCTTAAAGTAACCAATTAGATCAGAAGTCTGGGGTCTTCTTGCGTTCCTTTGGAATCTGCTCCTTCAGTGATAAGCAAGTGAAGAGCTCAGGAGGGAAGACTCGGAAGGGGAAAAGTTGATTTTGTTTTACACCAGAGGAGGGGGAAACCGGCATCCCTGGCGTTAGGTGTAAAAAGGGGTGTGTGGCCGGGCGCGGTGGCTCACGCCTGTAATCCCAGCACTTTGGGAGGCCGAGGCGGGCGGATCACAAGGTCAGGAGTTTGAGACCAGCCTGACCGACGTGGTGAAACCCCGTCTGTACTAAAAAATACAAAAATTAGCCGGGCGTGGTGGTGGGCGCCTGTGATCCCAGCCACTCAGGAGGCTGAGGCAGGAGAATCACTTGAACCCGGGAAGCGGAGGTTGCAGTGAGTCGAGATCGAGCCACTGTACTCCAACCTGGGTAACAGAGCGAGACTCCGTCTCAAAAAAAAAAAAAAAGGGTGTTTGTGTGTGTGTGTGTGTGTGTGTGTGTGTGTGTGTGTGTAGGAGAGGAAGAAAACTGACCCAAGCACAGCGTTTCCTGCCACTGTCTTGCACAAGAGGCTTCATTGTTCCATAGAGGCTAGCGGTCAATGGTCAGTCACAGGTTCGAGAAGTCGCATGCACCGGGTTTGATACTAGAGAGGGCAGCATTATGGGAACTTTGTTCTTTCCTGGCATAGGAATTACCTCAGGCCGCCTTTCATATTTATGAGCTTTCTTTAAATAGGAGACCTTGGCCAAAGATAGGTTTCTTTTCAGTGGGGGCTGCCAGGTCAGTGCTTTCCTCCGGATTTATTTTTTAACCAAAAACCTCGGAGAGTCAAGGAGACTTGAGTGCACCTTGCGTTGTTTCCTGATCTCGGGGAAGCCTTAGGAAGGTCAGCCTGATTTACTTAAGTGGAGAGATCTCACCCGTGGTGATTCTGATGATTCCGATGCTAGATCTTGAAAGGCTTGGCTCCAGGAGCCTTGTGTTACTCCCTCACTGGTGCTCGAGCCCCCAGTTCAAATCCTAATGCGAGTGGTAAACCTGTGTTTCACTGTGGTAACGTTATAGAAGACCCAATCGCAGTGACTGTAGGTAACCTGCTGTGTAAGAGAAATGCTTTATTGGGCGGAAGCTTCTGTTCTCAGTTGTGTCGCTCGGAAGTGTGGGTCCCTAGACAACTTATTTTCCTGCTTTGTTTCCTTCGAGCGAAATGGAAGAGGGAAGGGACTAACATTCACTTTACATGTGCCCGCGGTGTTCCCAGTTCATTCCGTTCCCTTCTAACACTCAGTGTTAAAAAGGAGGGTCACGTTGTGGGGCTAATGTGCAGCCTCTTTCCATAGAAATGAGAGATGGATGGGCCAGCTCAGCTTGCCCTCTGGAGAATCCCCCCTTCCCAGCCAGTTCCTGACCCCTTCATCTTGGGAGGGGGACAGACAGACGTCCAGTTTTGATGCTTGACTCCCTTTCTCCAGGCCTTCAGCTGTTTTCTGTTATATAGATCTATATAAGTGTTTGCATAGCTTGCATTTTTAATTCCCCTTTGCTGTATTATTACGCCTATGGCATCACATTTTGTTTTAATTTAAGGGGTAAATATTCTTTAGTGAACTTTTCCAGCGTATACGTTATTGGATAACGTCTCGGGAATACAAGTTGTGGGATAATGTTATTTCTGTTTTTCTCATTCCGCATGTGTTTTTTGCAGTGTATTCATCTGGCTACCTCACCCATATTTACACACAAAGCCATTCATCTCTATCATTTTAAGTTCATGTCTCTGGTATTAAACTAATTTGACTTTTTCCAGAAAGAGTCATGATCTGTTTTCTTGTAATTTCATTATCATCCACTATGTAGGACTAAATTATATTTCCTTTTGCTACAGAAAAGAGAGTCTGGGATTGAATACTCACATTTCCTCATGGTTTCCTTATGTGACTTACTTTATTAAAAAGGATAGATAAATAGACCCTGTTCCTTCTTGGTGTTCACATAGTCAGAATTCCTGGGACAAAGAGAGCTTTCCAGCTCCTTCTGATGTGTGAGGGTGGCTAAAAGATAAAGAAGTCCTTGGAAAACATTGCTGTAGGCATTTTATTGTGGGTTAGCTCTGGAGAGATAGCAGAGGCAAATGAGTGAGAGAAGTGATGAAGGTTAGGCCAGGGTAGCCAGGGTACTCCACACTGTGCGTTACTGGTGGTTTGGGTGTTTGGATGGACAGGAGCCATGCAGAGATACTTTGTATTTGTAAATGGTGCCGTGTTTCTATACCACGAGGAAGTGCTTGTGCTTATGGGGTAGTGTATGCTCCCTGGGGTGATGTATGTGCTCTGGGGGGCACGGGGAAAAGCGTGTGTGCGTGGGGTAGTGTATGCTCCCTGGGGTGATGTATGTGCTGTGGGGGGCATAGGGGAGAGCATGTGTGCCATGGGGTGGTGTATGCTCTATGGGGTGGTGTATGTGCTGTGGGTGCAGGGGGGGTGGGGGGAGCGCGTGTGTGCCCTGGGATAATGTATGCTCCCTGGGGTGATGTATGTGCTCTGGGGGGCGCTGGGGAAAGCGTGTGTGCCGTGGGGTAGTGTATGCTCCCTAGGGTAATGTATGTGCTGTGGGGGGCGTGAGGTGGTGTATGCTCTATGGGGTGATGTATGTGCTGTGGGTGCGGGGGGGAGGGGATGAGGTGGAGAGCGTGTGTGCTGTGGGGTGGTGTATGCTCCATGGGGTGGTGTATGTGCTGTGGGAGCCGTGGGGTACGGGTATGCTGTGGACTGACGTATGTATTGTGGAGTAGTGTATGTGCTGTGGGGTAGCATATGAGCCATGGGGTAGTGCATGTGCCATGCGGTAGTTTGACCTCCATGATGTAACACTTTAAAAGCACTTTTAGGCCAGGTGCGGTGGCTTATGCCTGTAATCCCAGCACTTTGGGAGGCCGAGGCGGGTGCATCACCTGACATCAGTAGTTCAAGACCAACCTGGCCAACATGGTGAAACCCCGTCTCTACTAAAAATACAAAAAATTAGCCGGGTGTGGTGGCGGGTGCCTGTAATCCCAGCTACTCAGAAGGCTGAGGCAGGAGACTTGCTTGAGCCCAGAAGGCGGAGGTTGCAGTGAGCTGAGATCACACCATTGCACTCCAGCCTGGGCAACGGGAGCGAAACTTGTCTCAAAATAAATAAGAGTATTTTTAACAGTGTGGATGGAGAGCTAGTTCCATTTCCTCTTCAGAGTTGTAAGGTGGGCAACACCGATTCAGGTAGTTTAAGTTCCGAGAGAAACCAGGGCAGCCTCAGCGGGTAGCTTGGATACCTTTCTTAGATACTCTCTGGGCAGTGGCCTGAATGCTGAGTGGGAGCCTCCCTGCCCTTCTTAGCCATGTGGCCTTGGGCAAGTGGCGTAATTCCCTCTGCCTCAGTTTTCTCCTCTGAGGGTAAGAGCAGTACTCATAGCTATTGTGAGGGCTGAATGAGGTAATCTGGGTGGAGAGCCAAGAATGGGGAAGCTCTCAGTCCATTTGTCATGCCTGGCTGTTAACATAGCTGAGTCCCTGGGTAGGGTTGGCTGGGGAGAGAGCAAATCGGTGGCCTGCCAGTTCTGTTGCTCAGCTACCTGTGGGTCCCGGCCTGCTGGCATCGGGGGTCACAGGAGAGGTAAACCGGGCACCCTGACACTGAGCATGGTGTGGAGCTCAGGTAGGATTCAGAAAGCTATACAACACCGTGGTAAAATGGCCCTCGATCTCTGTAAGGCTGAGCATCCTGGCCTGGGCAGGACGCTTCCCCTCCCTCTTCCCTTCCATGCCTCCATGTAGGGCATTTGCTTTTTCTTCAGAGTTCTGTGGGTCAAGAACTCAGTCTTGTTATGGTCCTATAATCCTTTTTCAATGATTCAGCCCAGATATTCCTTGTTAGTTTTGTTCTTTTGCCTGTCAAAGCTTCTGCTTGTTTCTACCTTACCATTCTTGCTTCTTAACGTATTTCTAACCTTCTAAGATAGAAAACATTGAAAGATCTGAAGGCTTTCCTTGCTGACAGTGGATAATTACTTTCAACACAAACTGTTACAAGTTTTTTCTAAGAGAAGAATAAACATTTTTGCTTCCCAAGAACTTCAAGCAGTGCTATATTAGAGTGTTAAACCTTCTAGAAAGTCCAGCTATTTATATGCATGCATACATATCTGCTTCTTTTATTTATTACCTAATGGTGTGTAATGCGAACATCAGTGTTCAACTGTGAGGTTGCCCCTTCTGAAAGACAGACTTATTTATTTAACTCAGTTATGCCAGCCCCTGTTTTAAAACTTTAGAAATGCCACATAATTTTGGAGTTTCTTTTCCTAATCCGGGATTAGACGATCCGGTGGGGCCTTGCTGTTGTTCAGCTGGAGTCTACACCACGGGAGCACTAAGTTAAGCTGCTTTAGCTGCCAAGGTCTTCAGGTATTTGAAATAAGTGAATCCTGAGGCATGGAATCCAAGTCTAATAATCTGTCTCCAGCAGTGTGGTGGCAAGCCTGCAGTACAGACTCGTAAAATGTTCATAATTAACAAGTGTTTAACCAGGCAGCTCATCACACGAGTTCACCAAGCACCCTTGTCTCCAGGGCCTTATGTCTTCCACCTGGACATTCTAAAGCCGTCTGCCTAGATGCATAATTTCACAAAGGTTGAATCATTTCCATTGCTTTTTGGAGCCCTGTTGAATATCTGCTTATTAGGAACAAGCACCTTGAGGTGCTTTTATTTCTTGCCAGGGAGTGAATTTAATAACCTAGGGGGAGAAAAGTTTATATTATTAGGTTTGGCTATAGTCAGTTAAATTTCTAGGGATGAGAACACTGTCTTCAGTTTACCATTAGTTAAAATTGTGTTGAATCCATGAACAAAAATACATAGTTGCTTAACTACACATGAAATCCTCTATTTACAGATGTATTAAACCCTGAAACCCAAAATACAAATTGTTCTTTGGTGCTTGGAGCATATGTTCAATAGAAACAGGGTTAATAAAAGATTCTCAAGTCCCAGACTTATAAATGTTTTTTTAACCAAGTTAAATGCCGATAAAAATGCTATTTGTTTGCAATGAAAATCAATAGCAAGCAAGTTTTACAGCAGTAGAAATTCAAGAAGATCAGATAAGGGATGATTTTCTCTTTCACTTGGGTATTACTATCTGAGAAGAACAAAATAGTACATCCCAGAGGTGACGAGGTTAGGCGTCTGACAGACCCACATTCAAGTTCCGTCTCGGCTGCCGGCTGTGCGGCCTTGGCAAGTTGGTTGTCCCCTGTACGCTTGGTGCCCCATCTGAAAGGTGGCGACTATGATGGTGCCCACCTGGTGGGTCTGTGCAGTGACGGGAGAGGTCACGGCGCTCGTGCACGCTGGGTGCCCAGTGCACGGGGCGTCTTTGTTGCGCGCATGGATCTGTGGCTGCGTCGCCGTCCATGCTTCTGGGCTTCCTAAGGAGACTGCGTCTCACCTTGGGCTTTCCGGAACCTTCTCCCCACCCTCCTCTTCACGTGGAGAGTTGGTGACCCTGCTCCGCTCTCCCAGGGAGAGCGGTGGTCACTGGCGGGAACGCCCCTGCCACGCCCAGCAGCCTTTCTGCCTCTGCCCTTGCCTCCTCCGGTTGGGGCGAGTGACCCGTTCTGCCGAAGTCCAGTCCCGTGTGTGCTCCGGCCCCATCTCTCGCCCTCTCTCTTTTTTTTTTTTTTTTTTTTTGAGACGGAGTCTCGCTCTGTCCCCCAGGCTGGAGTGCAGTGGTGCGATCTCAGCTCATTGCAAGCTCCGCCTCGCAGGTTCATGCCATTCTCCTGCCTCAGCCTCCCGAGCAGCTGGGACTACAGGCGCCCGCCACCACGCCCGGCTAATTTTTTGTATTTTTAGTAGAGACGGGGTTTCACCGTGTTAGCCAGGATGGTCTCGATCTCCTGACCTTGTGATCCGCCCTCCTCGGCCTCCCAAAGTGCTGGGATTACAGGCTTCAGCCACCGCACCCGGCCCTCTCTCCCTCTCTGAGTGACACTGTCTGCCCTGCTGCTCGCCGTCCTGCAGATGGGCACCATTTTAGACCCCACATTTCCCACCTGTCACCCTGCTCATTTTTTGACTTCCAGCTACCGTTTTTTTTAGCAGGTTGCACCGTGTAGCTGACCCGACCTTCCTTCCTTCTGTCTCTTCTGTGCCTACCGTGAGGGGTTCCATTACCAAGGTCTCCATCGCCCCCAGGCCCACCTCCCTCGGGCCTCTCTCTGCCCTTGCCCTCAACCTCAGTGACTCCGTCGGGCTTATGTGATCCCAGCTGCAGTTAGCGAGTGCCCCTGTGTGCTCAGAGACACGCCAGTGAGCCAGGCAGGACGGAGACCCAAGTCCCATCCCTCTGGGGCCCCCTTGGAATTGGGGGAGGCGAACAGGAAACCACCACAGTGAGTGTTGGGGTACACCGCATGCGATGGTGCTGAGAAAAAGAGAGTGGGGTTGGGGGCAGTGCATGCGCAGGCTGGCGGGTAGATGAGGCGGGTGGACGAGGCGTGGGGGGCAGTGCATGCGCAGGCTGGCGGGTGGATGAGGCCGGTGGACGAGACGTGTGGGGCAGTGCGTGTGCAGGGGGTGGCGGGGTGGACGAGGTGAGGGGGCAGTGCGTGCGCAGGGTGACGGGTGGATGAGGCGAGGGCCTGGCCAGGTGGGTGCTTGCGTGTCCAGCCTGAGGGGCGGCCCACGCAGCAGCCTCTGGGAGCCCTGGGGCCTTCCGTGGGCCGCTTGCTGCGGCCTCCTGCGGGCTGGCCGCCCTCTGGCGGGCTCCCGTGCTGGCCTCTGCCTTCCTCAGGGCCACGCTGGGCTCCTAGTGGCCTTTCTTCCCTCTCCATCAACACCCTCGTCCCAGGAAGAGGCGTCCACTGCCTGCTACACGCCACTCAGCCGTGTTCATTTCCATGTTCTAGCGTCACCCGTGTGCCTAGAACGTTCCTGGCACAGAAAAGCCACGCAGAAAACAGCTGCTGGGCCAACACCGAGGCCCCAAGTCATTAGTGTTGATCACAGTGATGAAGAGGTTGCCCTTGGCGATTCGGAAGGGAATTCAGGGATAGCAGCGGCAGTGCCCTGTCCCAAGAGCCTGGTGTCCAGAGCCAGAGTTCTGAGGGCCTCCTCATAGTTTTAAAACTATTTATTTTATATTTTATATTTTATTTTTTATTTTTGAGGCGGTCTCACTCCGTTGCTTAGGCTGGAGTGCAGTGGCTTGATCTCGGCTCACTGCAACCTCTGCCTCCCAGGTGCAAGGAGTTCTCCTGCCTCAGACTCCTGAGTAGCTGGGATTTGTGCCACCATGCCCAGCTAATTTTTGTATTTTTTTTTTTTTAAGTAGAGATGAGGTTTCATCGTGTTGGCCAGGCTGGTCTCGAACTCCTGACCTCAGATGATCCGCCCACCTCCACCTCCCAAAGTGCTGGGATTGCAGGCGTGTGCCACCATGCCCAGCCCTAAAACTACTTTTATTTTAAAACGATGAGTTATTGAGAACTAGACTTTGATCCCTGGAAACAATATGCCAACCTCTGGCATGCAGGACCTTTGCTTTCCAGGCAGGCATTTCCCAATTTTGTTAGATTCTCGAGGGAGCCCCTGCCCCTACTAAAGTTAAGACTCCTGTCCTGGGACAGGCAGGCGACTGCTCCTCTGATGTGGCTGCAGGGGCGCGCTCAGCGGCCTCAATACAGTTTGAACTTCTTGCTAACATTTGAAGACAGAGGACTGCACATACATTCCCACATTTCCCCACTTTTTTGGAAGTCCGGTGACTCCTGGCCTGCTGGTTCCCTGAGGACCGCTTCTGCTGGAGCAACGGCCACTTGGGGAGGGTCAGTGCTCTCCACTGGCCTGAGTTGCTGGGCCCATCACTGCTGTGTCGAAGCCTGAGACCACCCCACCCCGTCCCAAGGAGGACGCAGGCTTTTCTGGTTTGGTTGAGACTTGCAGAGGCTGAAGATAACTGCTGGGTTGTTTTTGCAAGTTACCTAATGGTGCCTTAGCTGCCGCGTGCTCTTGTCCCATGTGCGTTTGTTTGTAATTGACCACAGCTGTAATTGCAGCAGAGCCGGAGAGCTTTCTCCTTATTACATACCCTGAGAAGGAAGCCCTGGCAGCCGGACCTAAGAGGATGATGTGGCTCACTCATGCAGGGATGCTGGGACGTCAGGCTGGGAGTCAAGAGATGGAATTTTAGGCTTTCTCTGCTACCTTCACCTTTGTAACCAGGGCTGATGCCAGATCAAACCATGTGAACCCTTTGGGCAGATTAATCATTAGTTGCCTCTTTAAACCAATCTTTTATTTATTTATATTTATTTATATATTTTTGAAACAAGGTCTCACTCTGTCACCCAGGCTAGAGTGAGTGCAGTGGCGCTATCTCGGCTCAGTGCAGCCTCCACTTCTTGGGTTCAAATGATTCTTGTTCCTCAGCCTTCCAAGTAGCTTGGATTACAGGTGCCTCCCACCACGCCTGGCTCATTATTTTATTTGTAGTTTTAGTAGAGACCAGGTTTTGCCATGTTGGCCAGGCTGGTCTCGAACTCCTGACCTCAAATGATCCGCCCACCTCGGCCTCCCAAAGTACTGGGATTACAGGTGTGAGCCGCTGTGCCTGGTCTTTAAACCAATCCTTTAAATATCGTTCTCCGTTTTCAAAGTAGAGTGGGAAGAAACTGATATTTCTATGAATAAAGATTGTGTAAGTTGTTCTTTCAGATGTGATTTGTGTTCACATTCAGAAATTTGTTACATATTTTCACTTATTTGCAAGTGGCTTTTCTTACAGTTTTTCCGTCACTCAACTCACATGAGTTAGTTATTCTCAAGGATAAAGACCTCTTAGATGAATATATTTTCAAATTCTTACTCTGAATGTGTTTGAGTAACCACCCTCTACCCTGTTTGGCAAAATGTTTCCCATTTTTCTGTGGTTTTTATTTTATTTTTTGTGGCTTTCAGAACCAGACCACTTCTTGGAAGGCATATTAGAAGTTTGCAATTGAGACGATAAAATAAGTCACGTTTTCCTGGGAGGTGGTATCACGTCACACATCATTTGGTATCAAAATTTCCCCCGGCTGTGGCTGCAGAGTTGAAGGACATCAGCTGACTGCACTTGGGGTTGGTGGTCCGTTGTGAACTCTGCACAGTACAGTGTGTGTGCCTTACGTGCAAACATTTTAACAAAGACAGGTTGCCGCGGGCAAGAAGGGTTTTAACTTCTGTTCGTGTTACTTCTGCTGAGTTGGAAGGAGCACATTTCACAGATGATGTCATTGCTGGAGGCCGAGCCTGCCAGCACCTTATCCGCGTGTGCTTTGGCTGGACGATGGTCTACACTGGGCCCCTGTGCAGCCTCCTGCCGGGGAGCCTGTGTCCCACCTGGCTCTGCTCTGAGCCATTCATGTCGCCTCCAGAGGCAGCTGTAAAATGAAACTCATGGCCTTTGCTGTCTCTCCTGTCCTGGGTGGTGAGGATCAAATGAACCTTTATTAATGGACATGAAAATAACCTTGTAATTTCATACAGTGAAATTACACTTTTCATATGCTTTTCAATGTAACACATTGTAAAGTGCTGTAAAAATATCTCAGGAAACGGCTGCCAATTTTTGTCACATCTCATGTGACAAAGGTAATTTTTTTTTTTTTTGGCTTGGAAAGGGAACGAAAATAAGATCATTTTTCCTGGTAGGAAGATAAAAGATTTTAAAGAGAAGGTTTGTTACATGTGAAAAAAACGATTTGATCAAAGGCATAATTGGTTGAATTATGCATTCAACAAGGATGGAAATTACACGTTCAACAAAGATGCCGGCGTGTGCAGCCTGGCAAGGCGTCTCTGTCCTTAGTGTGCCAACCCCCAATACAGGAAGAGCAGGAGAGGCTGGCATGAGAGGCACCCGTGGTCTGTGCTGTGGGCACCTCTGGGTGGCAGCCTGGGACAGACAGGTCCTGCTCCAGAGAGAGAAGGGGCTGCCGTCTGACATGTCTGGGAGACCGGGTCCTTCCTTCCCCAAGGGTTGTATCCACAGCCCCTCTTGGTCCTCACGGCAGCCCTGTGAAGGAGCACCGTGCCATCCTGTGACAGGGCAGCCAGGTCTCATTGGCACTGGGTGCTGAGGGTGGTGGGTGGGCGCAGGCCTTTCTGCCTGACTCTGACCTTGTTCTCCCCGGCATGGTCTGCACCCTGTGAAGGATGAGCGAACGCCCTCCTGGCCCAGTTCAGCCTCAGGTTGTGCCTGTTGTCCCCACATCATTAATAATTATCCATAGTGTCCCCTTCACTCGCAGAAGCATCCGAGCTTAGACAGCAAGTTCCACGGCCACTCCACCCTGTGGTCCCGAACCCAGGGCCCGCAACTCCCTCCATGTGCCCCGTTCTGCTTGTCACCCGCCTCGCCCTGAGGAGCCCCCAGCTGCTTCAGGACTTGTCCCTGTGCCACACATCCAGGGCAGTTGTTCACTAGCATCCCCACTGCCCCTGAATCCATCCCCGTGTGCGTGGGCTTGGACCTGCTTCTCCCGCCCGCTTATCTTTGTATCTCTGAGTAGTGAGACTTCCACGTTAGCACTGTGGGGAAGAGGATGGGCTTGGCTCAGCCGCTGAGAGATCAGCCGACCCCAAGTTGCTGCAGCCCTTTCAGGAGGACGTTGGGGGGCAGGAGTGGCTGGCGGCCACCGGAGAATGGGAGTGGCACCCGAATATGTGGAATACACAGAAATTCGAGTCCACCTGTGGCCGTCTCCTCGGTCCTTTCTACCGTGATTTCTCCGTGTCCCCTGCAACAGCGACCCATCCCAGCCAGGAGAGGAGAACTCTGGGAGGTTGCCTGGTAGTTACAGGTGCGTTAAATATTGTTGCTGCATGCTCATCAGTTAGGCTCAGGCACAGCTACTAACTTCCAGGCATCTCGGCAGTGTCTGGCGTTTGGCAGTTAAGCTGTGTTTAGTTTTGACTCAAAGATTAAAAGGTTATAGAATACAGGAATAATCTTCTACCCTTTGAGGGAAAACTTGCCAAGTTCGCCTGACCTTTGAAATGCCGAGAATCCCAGAGATGTTGAAGGAAGTGCCCAGAGGAAGATCTGGTCCACGATATTCAGCACACTGATTTATTTCCTATAAAAAGTTATCTGTCAGGGCCAGGCGCGGTGGCTCACGCCTGTAATCTCAGCACTTTGGGAGGCCGAGGCGGGTGGATCACCTGAGGTCAGGAGTTCGAGACCAGCCTGGCCAACGTGGAGAAATCCTGTCTCTACTACAAATACAAAAATTAGCCGGGCATCGTGGGGGGGCACCTGTAATCACACCTACTCGGGAGGCTGAGGCAGTAGAATCGCTTGAACCCAGTAGGCAGAGGTTGCAGTGAGCCGAGGTCGCGCCTTTGCTCTCCAGCCTGGGCAACAGAGTGAGATTCCGTCTCAAAAAAAAAAAAAAAAAAAGAAACCACTGTAAGTACAGACACCGTGGCAACCACATGGAGGCCCCCTGCCCCACCCCCGGCGTGTTCCAGCGGGAAGCAGAGCCTCGGAAGTCGTGCACGCGGGGTACCTGGTGGTGTCTCCCTCTGCCCTCAGGCGGCCAAGCCTCGGGCCCGATGTGCCAGGGAGGGTTCTTGTGTTCTGCGGGCTCCTTGTCCCTTCTGTCTGCTGTGTTGTGCGTGCATCTCTCTGGGTGGCCTTGGCCGGGCTTCTCTCTCTGTGAGACAGGCTCATCTCTCAGGGCTTTCTTCGTCCTGCTGATACCTATCCCCTCTCAGGTCCACTTGGTTTCAAAAGCGATAACTAAACTTGTCTGACACGTGTGCATGAGAGCAAGGCGGCCAGAGGCGTGGGTCTGAGGGCTTTGCTGGAAGATCGGGCAGTGTGTGTGTGTCTCGCAGTGCCCCCGCCTCGGTGGTTCAGGGCCTTGCTGTCTTCCGGCTTTTTCCCAGTGTCTCACCAGCAAAGTGAGTTTATGAAGTGAGAATCATGTGAACACACGGGCTTGATGATTGAGAAAGCAGATGCTAAGAATGTGACTACGGAATGAATAATTTTCATTATGAAAAACTGATATATTGTTTACGACATGATTCTGTGAGACGCTTGTTGCTGAGGTTACAAACTTAAATGGTTTTATTGTTATTTAAGCACCTAGCAACTTAGCGTGGAGCTGAACCAGGTACTGCCTGTGTCTCAGAGAGCTCAGCCGCTGTAACAGTACTGCAGGATGCATGGTTTATGCAACAGAAATTTATTTCTTGTAGCTCTTGAGGCTGGAAATCAGATCAGGGTGTCCGCATGGTGAGGGGCCCTCCCAGAGGGGGAGAGAGCTCTCCCTCTTCCTCCTTGTAACCACACACCAATCCTGTCTGATTAGGACACAGACCTCATGACCTCATCTAATCTTAAGTACCTCGTAAAAGCCCAATCTTCAGGTCCAATCACATCAGGGGTTAGGGCTTCAATATGAGATGTTTGAGGGGATCACAGTTCAGCCCACAGCAGTGTCCTGGTGACCGAGGCACTATTTAGATGGCGAATATTCAGACGGATGGGAAATGGCAAAGAGGATAGTCAGAAAAACACATTACGCCTTGTCTGTTGCTTTATGAAATAGATGACAGAAGCATGTTCCACGAAGTCTGGAAAGACACAACATAATTACTTAGTGAGAATGGGTTATTTTTTAAGTTGTGGAACGAAGTTAGGTAATTTGACCCTTAGATGTAACAGACCGCAGTTCCCGTGGTTGGTTCAGATCTAAGGTTCTGTGTATTTATATCTTCTTCTTTTTGCTTTTTTTTTTTCCCCTGGAGAAGGCTGGTAGGGGAGAGGCGGTTGGTATTAAAACAATGCTATAACGTATTGTTTTGGTTTTTGCATTACAATCCAAACACACAGCATCTGGCTTATTGACAAGACAGATGTTAGGGTTTACATCACAAAACGGGATTGGGCCTGTCTGCTCAGTAAACTCGGAGGCTGCTGGATCATGATCTAGTTCTTCCAGTAAATGGAATTGCTTTTTGGAGCCTGTACTCTGTTCACCTGCATGTGTGGAGGATGTCTTACCTTTGACAAAATTGGACTGTGCTAGTTAGAAGCTGCACTTGAAATGCAAGTTAGAACAACAGGGCACGTTGGTCCCTGCTCTCCAAGGCAGGGGAATCACGGGATGGCTCCAGTGCCACACCACCCACACATCAGCCACCATGTGGGTTCCCAAGGCAAGCAGTGAGGTCCCAAGCCAGCTGTCGTCCAACTTTCTGGGTTAGTGTCTTTTTAAATAATCAAAGGTCTTTACCATCCATTAAGTACCTGCCCAGTTGTCGTATACACAACTCAATAGGTCATGACTCCTCTCAGCTGATAGTTAGGGTGGCCTCTTGTGATTGTTGGAAAAATTCTGGGTACTTTGCACTCTCTTTGACTGAAAATGCAAGGCCAAGTGGCTCCAGCACTCAGCAGAAACCATAAATGGTTTTGATGCTCTTGGGAGCCCAAGGCCACAGTGGCTGCTCTGCCCCCGGGTTGTCTTATCTGGAAATGTCTGTGGGAGGCGAGGCTCTGACTGCGGTGCGCGGCTCAGGTTTGTGTCTGGGGCCCCTGAGAGTCTGAGATGGGCTGGGGGGTCCCCTCCCTCTGTACCTGCTCACATAGAGGAGCAGCTCATCCATTTCCTTCCTTCTTTCTGGCTTTGTTGCTCACCATTGCCTGGGAAGGAAGCGGCTGCCTAAATAATTAAATAATCTCCTGCTTCAGAGAAAAGAGGATTTCCTCCAACCTATTTTCAGCAGAGGATTAGGGACAATGAAGTCCTGCCAGTAGAATGCCATCTAGATTTTGGTGTGGTTTTCCAAGGTCTCAGACTGCCCACGAAGACGTGGAAATGGCTTTCAGACCTCAGCGGGACCCCTGGTGTGGGGGACGGGAGGTTTGCAGGTGAACGGACCACAGCTTCTCCTCCACTTTCCCATAAAGTGCCTCATACGCATGTGGAACAACCGGCATCTCTTCTCTCTAGAAAGTGCAGGAGGTGACGTGATTTCACTCAGATAAATGGAGACAAACCATTAAGATATTAGGTAACCATCAAGTATACATACACGTGCTTTTTTGTTTTCAGTAATAAACGACTTTGGTATAAATCTGAAAGCAATGCACATACAAAGAAAGCTGGAGCAACTGTCATGATGGCTGGAGTTTCCTTTTGTCCTCATTTCTGATAAAACGGTGAAACTCCTTTCACCATTTCTCTGATGTAACGTGGAAATAAAATGTGCAGGCCCTCGGCAGCGAATGACACGTAGAGAAGGAAACCCTGGGATTCTTTTTTTTTTTTTTTTGAGACGGAGTCTCGCTCTGTCGCCCAGGCTGGAGTGCAGTGGCACAATCTCGGCTCACTGCAAGCTCCGCCTCCCGGGTTCATGCCATTCTCCTGCCTCAGCCTCTCCGAGTAGCTGGGACTACAGGCGCCCGCCACCACGCTCGGCTAATTTTTTGTATTTTTAGTAGAGACGGGGTTTCACCGTGTTAGCCAGGATGGTCTCGATCTCCTGACCTCGTGATCCACCCGCCTCGGCCTCCCAAAGTGCTAGGATTACAAGCGTGAGCCACTGCGCCCGGCCACCCTGGGATTCTTTAGGGAAGGGTGTGTGATGTCCTCAGCACACGTGGGTGCTCAGAGGGCAACCCTGGGATTCTTTAGGGAAGGGTGTGTGATGTCCTCAGCACACATGGGTGCTCAGCAGTTGATGTTCATCCCGCATGCACTGAGCAGCTGCTGTATGTGCTGAAGATTCTGTGGGGAGCAAGAGATACAGGCACCCTGGCTCTGCTGGAGACTGGGCAAGGATGGAAGGGACATGGCACGTAGCACACCCGCTGTGAGGAGGCGCCAAGAACAAAATGAGAAGGGAAGGGTGTCGGGGAGGGGGCACGGAGGATGGGAAGCCGGCAGGGGCCATCAGAGGACAGCTCTAGGCAGAGGAAGCCCCCCAGGAGGGGTGAGCAGAGGCCTAGTCTGAGACCTAAGCAGGTGTTGACTGCCCCTTTAGTTTTCTTGCTCAAAATACAGAATATATGCGTTGCTTTTCACTAGTGTTTTAAGCTTGTTTAATATTATACGGCCAAAGGAGGAAAATGTTACATAGTAGGTAAATTTGGATGATTTTTAACATTATAAAGATGTATTGCTTTATTGAACGAATATACAATAAATTGATTTATAGGTAATTTTTTTATTGTGGCAAAACGTACATAAACTTTACCATCTTGTCCATTATGAAGCGTACAGTTCCGTGGCGTTAAATACACTCAGTGCTGTGTGATCATCACCGCCATGTACTTCCAGATCTTTTTCATTATTCCCAAACTGAAACTGATTAGGCGCAATTTTAAGTAATTTCTGCTATCGTGTAGCTTGCTTTTTGGGCAACACTCTTTTTTTTCGTCAGTGAAAAAGATCTTAACAGGTGAAGAGAAGACATTGAAACACAAGTGCTAGTTACATTTAAATGCAGGATGGACCGAGATAGGAGGATTTTTCTTTTAAGTAATTGGCCATAGTAAAAGGTAAAAAGGTAAAAACTTGAATGTGAGGACTCATTTGCACTTTATATTTTGCTTAATATGCTGAGAGCGGCAAGAGAGGAGGATCTGGTGTTTCATCTTAGAGCAAATAATACTTGATAGTAAGAGACAGAAAGCCATAAAAGCGTGATGTTCGGCAGGCAGGACATTTAAATTATACAGTTCATAATGATGTTAGTTGAATGGTGTTACATGGTTCCATGGCTTTTTCCTAAGTGTGTTTATAAGAAATTGGAACGAGGATGTTTTCTGTGGCATTTTCTTCCAGGAGCTCGGTTCTGCTAATTGCTTGGTTTGAATAAGTGCTCTTTTTCCAGTTGGTCCATAACATTTCTTTTACTATCTAAGAAATTGTGAAGAAATAGATTGATTAATTTGAAAATTACATTTGGGAGTATTTTCCTGTAAAATTGTTGGTTCTGTGAAAAACAATTCCTGTTATTCTCTAAATACGATATGAGAATTTTTTTTGTTCTTATATTGAAATAGCTCTTTGATTTCCTAAATTGCTGTGTTGCTTTTTAAAGGACGGCATGGTTTCAAAAGCTATTAGGTTGGTGCAAACGTGTTTGCGGTTTTTGCATTGTTGAAATTTGCTGTTGGATATTGGAATACGCTCTTAAATCAGTGTGGTTATGCCACACATCATTTTAATGTGCATTTCTCACTTTATGTTTTTTTTGCGACTGACATTACTTGCCGTTTATTTTATATTTATTTTAGACTGTGGAAAAGATGTTAGACAAAAAGCAAATTTGAGCGATTTTCTTATTCGAGTTAAGAATGGGTTGTAAAGCAGTGGAGACAACTCGCAACATCAGCACCGCATTGGGCCCAGGAACCGCCGGGAACCACTGAACGAGTGTACAGAGCAGTGGGGTGTCAGCACCGCATTGGGCCCAGGAGCCACTAAACAAGGGTACGGAGCAGTGGGGGGTCAACACCGTATTGGGCCCAGGAGCCGCCGGGAACCGCTGAATGAGGGTACAGAGCAGTGGGGGGTCAAGAAGTTTTACAGGCTGGGTGCAGTGGCACACACCTGTAATCCCAGCACGTTGGGAGGCCGAGGCAGGCGGATCACCTGAGGTCAGGAGTTTGAGACCAGCCTGGCCAACATGGTGAAACCTCGTCTCTACCAAAAATACATAATTAGCTCAGTGTGGTGGCGCACGCCTGTAATCCCAGTTACTCAAGAGGCCGAGGCAGGAGACTCGCTTGAACCCAGGAGGCAGAGGTTGCAGTGAGCTAAGATCATACCATTGCTCTCCAGCCTGGGCAATAAGAGTGAAACTCTGTCTCAAAAAAAAAAAAAAAAAAAAAAGTTTTGCAGAGAGACGAGAGCCTTGAAGGTGAGGAGCGTAGTGGCCGGCCTTCGGAAGTTGACGACGACCAACTGAGAGCAATCATTGAAGCCGATCCTCTTACAACTACACGAGAAGCTGCTGAAGAACTCAACGTCGCCATTCTACAGTCGATCGGCATTTGACGCAAATTAAAAAGGTGAAAAAGCTGGGTAAGTGGGTGCTTCGTGAGCTGAGTGAGAATCAAAAAAATTGTGATTTTGAAGTATCATCTCTTACTCTACACAACAAAAACCATTTCTCGATCAGATTGTGATGTGCACCGAAAAGTGGATCTTATATGACAACCAGTGACAGCCAGCTCAGTGGTTGGACCGAGAAGCTCCAAAGCACTTCCCAAAGCCAAACTTGCACCAAAAAAAGGTCCTGGTCACTGTCTGGTGGTCTGTGCCAGTCTGATCCACTACAGCTTTCTGAATCTCCACAAAACCATTACATCTGAGAAGTATGCTCAACAAATCCATGAGATGCTTTGAAAACTACAGCGTCTGCAGCTGGCATTGGTCAACAGGAAGGGCCCAATTCTTCTCCACGACAACGCCCGACCACACGTCACACAACCAACACTTCAAAAGTGGAAAAATTGGGCTGCGAAGTTTTGCCTCATCTGCCATATTCACCTGGCCTCTCACCAACCAACTACCACTTCTTCAAGCATCTCGACAACTTTTTGCAGGGAAAATGCTTCCACAGCCAGCAGGATGCAGAAAATGCTTTCCAAGAGTTTGTCGAATTCCAAAGCCTGGATTTTTATGCTACAGGAATAAACAAACTTATTGCTCATTGGCAAAAATATGTTGATTGTAATGGTTCCTATTTTGGTTAATAAAGATGTGTTTGAGCCTAGTTATAATGATTTAAAATTCACGGTCCGAAACCGTAATTACCTTTGTACCAACCTAAGTCCCCTTATTATTAGTAAGAAACTTAATAGTAAAATGGAGTAATTATATATTTTAGATCATTAGACTCATTTAAAAACCACAGGTATAGCATGAAATTGACGAGGAACCCTATTTGGCAGACAATCTTTGCAGTTGACAGAAAAGTAAAACTTAAAAGGAATATTAATGGCTTTTCCTTAGCACCCTCACTCACAATTTTAGTTGATTAAAAAATGGGTTGACATTGATTTCTATCAACATGTCACCCTTGCAAACCTCAGAGTGACTGCGTCCGATGGACAGTTTCTCTCACAGCGGCTTCCCTGGCTGTCACTCAGATGTGGCCTCTCACTGTGGGCCGCATGTGGGCTGCGTGTGGCCCTGTGAGTCGGTCCCACCCCTGCCCCACAAGCCTGTAGCTTTGGTCATCTTCCAGCGAGTGGCTCTCCCGCCTGTGTTTTGAACTCATGGAGGGGGAGGGGGAGTTTGTGCAGAGAATCTAGGATCATGTGCATCTGATTTTATTTTTTTAATGGGCCTGGCCAAGGAAGAAAGAATGATTTGGTTCCTGTCTTGACTTGAAGACCCTCTGGGCCAGGCACACGTTCCAGGGTAGACTCCAGGAGGGATGGGTGTGATGTGTCCATAGGGATCCAGGCGGGAAGGGGAGTGCTGGGAAGCAGGTCTGGGAGGGGGAATTGGGTGTCCCCAGCCAGCCCGTCTCAGGGGCCCATGTGGGACTCTTGGCCAGGCCTCTGTGCTTCTCCTGGCTGCATCTTCAGGACTAAGCTCTGATTTGTGTTTTTTTTAACTTACCCAAATTCCTTTCTAAAGGGTCTGGGGAGTCATGCCCTACAAATCATAAATTCTCATCAGTGGGTTTTATTTAACCCTGTATATCATGACTTACTTTCCAATCTGACTCTGGCATAACAAGAAAGAAAATCAAAATGTTTTACTCCAAAATATATTTCCTTGTCGTACCTTGAAATTGCCCTGCAAGGTCACTTGTGGGAAAAATCCACATTCTGTAGAGAATCCTCTTCCCCCTTTGTTTTCCTTCTTTCCCTTCCAGGTCCAGGAAATAATCAACTAAGATCCAGGCACCCTTTTAAGTCTGATAAAAAACAATTTACAACCTGCCCTCTCAAGTCTGCTATCTAAGAGCTTCCTCTGCACACTGAAACTTGGTATCCACAGTCCCTTATCTTAACCCGAACATTTCCTTTCTATCATCCCAGGTCTTCAGATAAACTCAACCAGTTGTCAACCAGAAGATGTTTAAATTTACCTATAGCCTGGAAGCCCCTCGCTTTGAGTTGTCGCACCTTTCTGAACCAAACCAATGTATTTCTTAAATGTATTTGATTGAAGTCTCATGCCTCCCTAAAATGTATAAAACCAAGCTGCGCCCCGACCACCTTGGACACATGTTCTCAGGACCTCCTGAGGGTTGTGTCACTCATATTTGGCTCACAATAAATCTCTTCAGATATTTTACAGAGTTTGACTCTTGTCAACTGTCTGCAAATAGGAGCTGCCCTCATGAGGGCATAGCACAGGTGGGCCGCGCTGCTTCCTGCTGCTCAGCAGCCCTGCTGATGCTGCCTGTGTCCCGCAGCTGAGAGCAAGGGTCTCAACAGCACGGGTCCTCCGCCTGCACTCTGCCCTGGAGCTGGGCATCAGCCATGGTGTCAGGCGGCCACTCAGCATCCACACTCCCTCAGCGTCATGGGGAGGCCGGCTGCGGTCGGGAATCACGAGTGTTATCCATGTGGTCCTCTCTTTGCAGATGTGTGTGTGGCCGTGGTGTTTAAGTTGTGTCTGTCTGCCTTGGGGGCCCTTTGGAAAGGCTCTTTCTCGCAAAGAATGCGTCCTGTTCGCAAAGCCAGCTCATGCCTCCAAGTGTAAACTCAAAACCCAATTAGCCCCTAAGCAAGTGGCCCACACTGTGTGTGACTCGCAAAATCAGCTTTTCCCGACAGGATGTGATAAATGGGGCTGTAGCAGGGCAGGGCCACTCCCCAGCAAACAAGCGCCCCAGGTTTTCCCTTCTCCTATACCACTGCCCTGGAAGAGTTCTACCCATGAGGGCCCTCGGAGCCATCTCGACTAGAATGTTAAGAGTAAGGAAGGAGCCCGCGGGAGAAGACAGGGCTCCAGGAGGCGGCGGAGGCCTCTGTGGTGGCCAAGCAGGCCCCTCTGTGGTGGCCAAGCAGGCCCTGCAGGGCTGAGCTTCTGGGTTTTCCTGGGCCTGGGCTGCCATCTGGTTCCAGGGAGTGACTGTAACACTCCCAGCAGAGCTGCTGTTTCACGGGGAGGGCGTTCACAGGTGGTGAGCGTGGACAGTGAGGGGAAGACCAGTTCCAGTGTTTGGCAAATGCTGATAATAATGAAAATCATTTTAAAAATCATAGCAGGACAGACAAGTCACAGCTCTGGTTGGTCTTCACCTCCTGTCACTGTCTCATCCCTGCAGGGAGAGAAGGTTCGCCTCCCTGGGGCTCTCTCAGCCCGTGTCATGTGATGGGGCACTAGTCATGGTGTGGGAGGTTTCAGACCAGAGGGCACGGTCCCTGCCAACCACCCGGAGCCACCCACCCACCGCTGTTTAAAGCAGGGACTCGGTTCTCAAAGTGCCGGGGTCAGAGGTCACCAGAGGCTGCTGAAATCAGATAGGGTTGGAGGGCTGGCATGTTCGTATTTGGGGGAAGGAGGCAGGATCCCAGGGGATCCCGTCCTGCGTGCTGACACTTTACCACGAGGCAGCCGGGCCACATGCAGCTCTTCTGACTTTTCGTCATGCTTCCTGAGCCAGAGCCATTTAAAAAAAATATGCTGAAATTTAAAAGGTAGTATTCACTCTAAAATTTTGTCGCTTAAAAAAGTGACTTGAAGTATTCAGCAGGAAAATTGTCCCAAATTACTTGTTAAAAATAAAAGCTTGGCCAGGTGTGGTGACCCACACCTGTGGTCCCAGCTCCTTGAGAGGCCGAGGTGGGAGGATCAGATCGCTTGAGCCCAGGAGTTTGAAGCCAGCCTGGGCAACATAGCAAGACCCCATCTCTGATACATACGTAAATAAAATAAAAGTTAAAACTCAAAGGGGAGGAACCTGAGATCCAATTTTAAATCCACCTGATGAGGAAAAAAAAAAAAGGAAGCAGTCCAGGGACGTCACCGTAAACAGGCACCGCATCTACCAGCGGTCAGGAGTCAGGGCTCAGGGCTCTGGACCGGGCAAGACTCTGTTTTGCTTCCATTTTTGAAGCTGCTGGAAGTCCTGGCTGTTCAGAATTCCAGGCTTGAATTTCTAGTGTTCCCGGGACTGGGAAACAGCCCGGATGTGTGGAGTAAGAGGCAGCTCTTGGATTGCTGTGAACGTAGGGAAGCAAGGCTCTGCATCCTCTCCCAGCCTCTCTGCCTTCTGAATACAGCCCAGGAACCTGGATGACTCATTTTCTGGAGCACATAGATAAGGAGAGGGTGGAGGGGAGAGGCCTTAGTTAATTAACATTCCTAGGAGTCTGAGGCTCCCTTTCCCAGCCCTGTTGTCTGGGTAGCAACGTGCTGAACCCAGAGTGAGGACAGCTGGCTGCAGTGTCAGGGGCAGGACCTTTTATCGATGAGTTTAAAAAACAAAGCAGAAGCTGCCAGGTGCCTCCTTCGCATGTTGGCTCCCACGTGTCTTCCCCGTTCTCCCTCCCCACCCTGAGTGACACACGCTATGCTGCTTGAAAATAGCGCAGATGCATTTTGCTTCCCAGTGACACGTGGCCGGTAGTTCCCCAGGAGTAAACAATGTGGTCGTGCCCACGGGGGAAGAGCAGCTTAATTAGGCTCCCACCCCCACATGCAAAACGCTTCCTCCATGGTTAGAATTTGCTGGGGCTGAGGGAGTCAGGGCTGGTTTTCTGCAGCCGCCTTGGAGCTAGGCAGTGTCATTTAAATGACCCTCAAAGCCTTACCTGGATGTCTTCATTGTGCCACACCAACCTTTATCCGAGCTCACTGGGCCCCACAGTGTGGCTAATAGTGAGGGACTGGGGGTGGGGGATCATGAGGTGAGGGACAGCAACCCCTTCCTGTCCTTGTCTAGGCCTCTGAGACAGGCCCAAAGGACAGGCTCTTCTCTCTACTGTGGGTGACAGTCCTGGCTGGTCAGCTAGCACAGCCCCTCGCCTCCCTGCGCAGAGCCCCTCTCGCTGGACCGGCGTCAGTGCCCCACGGAGACTGGAAACCTGTTTCCAAGGTGTGGCTCTCTGGCTGGACCAAAATCGGTGAGGTGAGGGCCAGTTCCAGCCAGGGTGCCACCTCTGCCTTTTCTTATGTCCACTGGAAAAGATAAAGAGGGTGTTTGTCATCCCCTGTCTTTTGGGACTCGGGGTTCAGCACAGGCCGGGGGAGGTTGTGTCTCTAGTGTTTGCTGAGCACAAAGCGTATGAAATTGGGTAACACCTCAGAGGTGAGGGCTTGCTTTTTATAGCAGCCACGCTGGAACTCAGTGTCTGAGGAGACCTAGAGTGTTTGTTTGAATGTTTGAAAGAGACGGATCTGGTTAATGTGAGCAGAGGCTTGGAAATTTAGAGCACGCTCAACTGTATTTCAGTAGACTTACGACAGCAGCTACACATCCATCCGTTTTAGCATTCTCAGAGTATTCTAAAACATGGAGGGCCGGGCGCGGTGGCTCACACCTGGAATCCCAGCACTTTGGGAGGCTGAGGCAGGTGGATCACAAGGTCAGGAGTTCAAGACTGGCCTGGCCAACATAGTGAAATCTCTTCGCTACTAAAAATACAAAAATTTGCTGGGCATGGTGGTGGGCGTCTGTAATCCCAGCTACTCAGGAGGCCAAGACAGGAGAATTGCTTGAACCTGGGAGGCGGAGGTTGCAGTGAGCCAAGATCATGCCATTGCAATTTAGCCTGGGTGACAGAGCAAGACTCCGTCTCTAAAAAAAAATAAATAAAAACATGGAGTTCACAAAGTGGCATGAATAATCATGAAACGAAGTGACTTCAAAGTGTAATGGTTCTCACGCATGTAAGAATTCATGTTATTAAACAAATATAAATAAAAAATTGTGCACTGCATAAGTGACAGATAATTTTGTAGCATTTGTTAAAGTGCCATCATAGCCGCCTGTGAAAGAGGTCTCAGTAGGTGTCTGATTCTTGTTTAATGCCACAGCTTCTGAGACTCCATTTGTTTCAGGCAGAGTGGACGTTTCACTCGAGGTTTAATTTGCAGGAAGATCACATTCTGGCCATTTAATCTTCTGATGACAGCTAACTGTTGATAAGGATGAAATGAAACCAGACATCGGTTTGCATGTGTCCAGTTGAGGGGAAAAAGGCCGAGGATGCTGTCAGGACGCAGGCAGGCAACCTGTTTAGAGTGGGGAGGAGCAGTTCAGAGGGTGTAGCTTCCATTCCTGGCCCCAGCCTCCCTTCCACTCCCCCCACCCCTGATCCCATGCCTCCCTTCCACTGCCCCCACCCCTGGCCCCAGCCTCCCTTCCACTCCCCTGACCCCTGGTCCCAGCCTCCCTTCCACTCCCCCCACCCCTGATCCCACACCTCCCTTCCACTCCCCCGACCCCTGATGCCATGCCTCCCTTTCACTGCCCCCACCCCTGGTCCCAGCCTCTGTTCCACTCCCCCCACCCCTGATCCCACGCCTCCCTTCCACTCCTCCCACCTGTCTTCCATTCCTGGCCCCACGTCTCCCTTCCACTCCTCCCAGCTGTCTTGCACCCACTCTCTTTCCCCTCATTTCTCTTTTCCTTCCTCGATTAGCTCGCCTTTCCCTTGACCTCCCGCTGCCGCTCCAGCCGTGTTCTCTGTCTCCTGGTCTGGGGTGTTGTGCCGCAGCCACAGGACCCCACTGTGGGAACCCACATCTCTGCAGGGAAATGTTTGCGGTGACTTTGTGTGTGGCTGGCTCGTCAGGGAACGGTGTGGAGGAGACCTGAAGGACAGCCCTTCCCCATCCCTTTCTCCCTCCTCATTCCCCCCAACCCCGCCCAGCTCTGGGCCTCCCCAGGGCTGAGGAGAGGTGGCCGGCTCCACTCCTGACCTGGAGGCCCATCTGGCTTCTGGCTCCAGCCCCCTCTGCTGCCTTCTTTGTTTATCTGTGATGGAATACGCATTCTGTGTGATGAGACTGTTATGGAGACGCAAGAGAACGTGAAGGTGAAGCCTCCTGACCTCGGGGTGGAGGGGTGGGGTACTGAGAGCCGGTTGCCACCTTGGCTTCTGACAGGTCGGTGAGGCCACTGTGGATCAGGCTTTTAAGGTCGTGGGAAAATACACATAACAAACGTGCAACATCTTATCTAGATTTATGTGCACAGTTCAGTGCTTTAGCATGTTCACCTTGTGTCACCATCACCACTGACCCCCCCCACCCAGAACTTTCACTTCTTCCCAAACTGAAACTCTGTCCCCCTTAAATTCTCTCCTCCCTTCCCCCTTCCCTTAGACCCTGGCAGCCCCCATTCAACTTTCTGTCTCTAGGTATTTGTCACCTCAAATGAATGACTCACACAGGATTTGTCCTTTTGTGACCAGCTCATTTCACTCAGCACAAAGTCCGAAAGGGTCCCCGTGCTGTAGCCTGTATGACTCCGCCATTCCTTTGCATGGATATACCACATTTTGCTCACACATTCACCTGTTGAAGGACACTTGGGTTGTTTCCTGCGGCAGCTTTTCCTGACACAAAGCTTCCCAAAAGGACTAGCCCCCTCAGGTGCCCCAAACTCGATTGCAGAAGACTGTGCTGTCACCTGCCTACTTCTACAGAGAGGCACCAACCTGGGGTGACATGTGCACTCTTGGCTTTGTAGTGTCCTGGCCCATCCCCCCCACCTGGCCAATCGCCTACACCTGGCACACCTCTCCACATCTGGCTGATCCCCCCACACCTGGCCCGTCCCCCACACCTGGCCCATCCCCCACACCTGGCCGATCCCTGCCCTTCACCTGGCTGAGGCCCCCCCTCCACCTGCCTAATCCTCCCCACCTGGCCGATCCTCCCTACCTGGCTGATCCCCCCCACCTGGCCACACTGCCGCTCCTCCCCAGAGAGTTGTCCTTCTGTATTTACAGTTGATTAAAATCTTCCTTTCTCTGGGAATTCTTTACAGATTAATCTTCTTCCAAAGACAACCCTAGCCTGTGCCTTTTCAGCAGTTGTGCTGTTTTGCAGGACGAATTCGCTGCTGTTTCTGTGTTGCTCTGGGAACATTCCCAAGTGGCTTCGGCTTGGAGCCCTGTTGCTCACACCTCTGGGGACCGGGGAAGGTGTTTGCCAGAGAGAGACAGAGTGTGTGGCCTTGAGGGCACTTTCTCCTTAGAAATCCCATTCCTTTCCCCTTCTCCCACTAAGGGCTCTCTGTGGGACGGCAGTGGCTGGGTGTGGAATTGGGTTTTGCTTTGCTTTCTCTCCCCAGCAGCTCTGGGCAGGCTGGCTCTGTGGGGGCCTGGGGGTGGCTCCTGCCTGGACTTTGAGTATTGAGAGGCTTGGAGCTCATTCTCAGCGGAGTTCCCGGTGGCCGCTATGTCTTCTGAGCCTGGTCCTCTGGCCTTCTGCAGATGCTGGGAGCCACAGCACCCAGTGATAGACCTTTTTCTAGAGCTCCCATGAGAAGCATCCACCGTGGTGGGGCCTGAGCAAGTCCCTAGGCCCCAGGCATTCCCTGTCTGGTGGGAAGTGGGGGCTTTAGCAAGTCGCATCTCTCTCTGCCCCTCCTGGTGAGCTCTGCTCTGACAGCTGTGGGAACCCGTGGGAATGCCCGCCTAGGTGCGTGTGGCCTGGCGTCTACCCAGATTCACTTCCTAGTTTTTCACTTCACGTGGCCCAGACACTCAGAAGGAACCACAAACCCAGTGGTCTATGGTGGCTCTAGGGGCCTGTGGGGGCCACCACCTCTAGTCTCCTGGCAGGCATCCCCTCCACTTCTGGGAGGACAGGAGCCGGGACGGAGGGGGCAAGGAGGCCTCCTTGGACTGGGGCGCTCCACCTTCCACCGTGCTGGTCTTCACGCAGGGCCAGAGCCTGGCTCGGGGCTGGGTTTGCACCGAGCCAGGTCCTGACTCTCGCCCATGTCTTGGGCATGTCCATGGGGCTGGGCTGCTGGGGAGGGTGTGAGAGCAGGTTCCTCCCCAGGTCTCAGCCAGTGACAGGGCCCATCCTGGACTTGGGGGCTCTGTGTGAGTGGGGCAGTGGCAGCTCCTGCAGGGCCTAGGTGGGGTGTGGGTAGGTCGGGGAGTCTGCTGGCCTCCCAGCCTCCCTCAATTTCTGCATTCTAAAGATGGCTATGTGCAAAATAGAGGTGAAATGTTGGAGCAGTACCGGATCAGGTGGACACCCGGGAGCTGGAGGCCCATGCACCTGCACTTTCCCTGGGACAGGCAGAGGCTCCTGGTGTCTACCCACAGACACAGACCCACCGGCCTGCAGGGCCTATAGAGGCCATCGTTGGCCCTGGTGACGAGTGGGGGACATGAGCATGTTCTGAAATGAGGGGAGGCTTCTGTTGTGACCTTGACCAGGAAGAGAAAGGGAAACCAGGAGGAGAGCAGACACGCTTCCGCCTCGAGGACGGCATTTGTTCAAGTGTAAAGAACGGAACGATGGGGACAAAATTTAAAATGCAAATATGGTCTCTTTTATTTGTAATAAAAGGCTGCTGGAAAGTAGGTGCAGGAGTGGCCCAAGTTAGCATAATACTTTTTCTCCTAATCACATCCAACTTGTTTTTCTATTCTTATTTCAGAACATGCCCCCCCCCCACCCCCCGCCAGCCCAGGAGAGGCTCCTAGACTGAGCTGCATTACCTCCAAGCTGAGAGGGTTGGTCAAGAGGGTGTGTCGGATTCTTTTGAAAACACATTTTAGAAAGCACCCTTTTAACAACTGAACATGATTTGGTTGAAAATAAACTTCCCCAGGTACTCTTGTGGTACATGTTTATGATTTTGATGCTTCTGGTCTGAATGTACAACCTTCACATTGTACATTACAAACACTACTGTCAAGTTTACAGGTTTTCATTTCATTTGCTAATTCATTTTCCACTTCTCTGCACTGCTCGTAAATCAGGCAAACCTGATAAACTGTCTAAACATATGATGATATTGAATTGATTAAGTTATGGTGGTCGGTGACAAAACAGTACATGTTGTGTGATGCCATTCCAAAAAAGTTTCAAACACATACCTGTGCATTAGAAATGATTGCCACATGGCCGGGCACGGTGGCTCACGCCTGTAACCCCAGCACTTTGGGAGACCGAGGCGGGTGGATCACCTGAGGTCAGGAGTTTGAGACCAGCCTGACCAACGTGGTGAAAACCCATCTCTACTAAAAATACAAAAATTAGCTGAGCGTGGTGGTGCATGCCTGTAATCCCAGCTACTCAGGAGCTGAGTCAGGAGAATCACTTGAACCCGGGAGGCAGAGGTTGAGGAGCCGAGATTGCACCACTGCACTGCAGCCTGAGTGACGAGGGAAACTCCATCTCAAAAAAAAAAATAAATAATAAATAAATAATTGCCACCGCCCCCTGCCCTCCACCCCGCCAAGGCGTGAATGGGAGTTGTCTCTCCCCCTTTGCTGTGTGAGTCTTTTTGCTTGAATTTATTTTGCTTTTCTGTAAAGAACACTCATTGCTTTTACCATTGGATAAAAAGCATAAAAACAATATAAACATTAAAAGCACTTGGATTTTTTTGAAGCTTTAACAATTTTAAATTTCTTTTCAAGTGACAGTGTTCAACTCAGCTTTTTGTTTGTGCTCATGAAATTTTATTTGTTAGCCAGCCAAAACCGAGTGTTTCCAGTTAAATTTGCAACTCTTCTGCCGGTTCCAAACACAGCCTAAGCAAGAAGACAACTGTGCTGCCTGCCGTGAGTTTCATGTGAAATGCCCCCAGAGGGCAGCTGCCTCCGCTGGGGGTCCTCCCTCCGAGGTGTGTGCGGTGGGGATGGGAACCCGCAGAGGCGGCACCAGCTACTTGCCACTTAGGTTCTTATAACTGCCCTCGAGAGATTTTCACTGGGTCCTGGATCCCTGGGTTTGGAGTAAACACTTAGCAGTCGGACCAGGGTGGGCTTGCAGGCTGCACTTTTTTTTTTTTTTTTTTTTGAGACTGAGTTTCATTCTTGTCACCCAGGCTGGAGTGCAATAGCACAATCTTGGCTCACTGCAACCTCCGCCTTCCGGGTTCAAGTGATTCTCCTGACTCGGCTCCTGAGTAGCTGGGATTACAGGCATGCACCACCACCTCTTGCCTCATCTTCCTGAGTAGCTGGGATTACAGTTGCATGCCACCATTCCCAGCTAATTTTTTTTTTTTGTATTTTTAGTAGAGACACAGTTTTACCATGTTGGTCAGGCTGGTCTCAAACGTCTGACCTCAGGCTATCCACCTGCCTTGGCCTCCCAAAGTGCCGGGATTACAGGCGTGAGCCACTGCGCCCAGCCTGCTTTTAAAATAGGACGTAGAGATTGAGGGAGGGTTAGGATTTCGACGATGGCTTTAACAGAAGAAGAGAAGATGCTGAAAGTCTGGCTTATTTGAACTGTGTGTGTGTGTGACTTTGAATTGCGTCAAATGCCATCTCAGTGAACAGTTGGGGGGCCCTCAGGATGCCCTGTGACGTGCAGGTGTGACTTTGAATTGCGTCAGAGACCGTCTTGGTGAACCATCAGGGGCCCTCAGGACACCCTGTGACGCGCAGGCAGGAAATTACGATGGTGTGTCTCAGGTCTGCACACTGCACCAGAGGCAACAGAAAAGCAAGTCAATATACAAAGACTCATGCCTCGCATGCCTTTTGTTATATTCTCACGTAATCTTCTGTTCATGACTTTGTTTTGAAACACTTTTAAAGTGTAACATTAATTAACTTGTAGGCTGTGGGAATAATCCCATTTGCCGAATCAAAATAATGTATCCTTGATTCCAACTGTCAGAAGACAAAATTACAAAACATTTAGTTATAGATCTGATTGGATTTTATTTACAATTCCTTAACGGGGCAGCCTCCATTCTACATCATGAGAGCTCCCACTGGGCAGTGGCAGAACAGTATGTTTTGTAAGGTGGAAGCAAGGAAACAGAATAAGAAAAAAGCTGATGGTGAACTTCAGGTTACTTCTTTGTAGAGGGTAAAGCAGAGGGGACTTTGTTACTCGCTGACTCAGGTCAACGGAATCTCCTGTTTTTGAGAAAAACTGGTCTGTTTTGGGACCTGTCACTTCTGTAAAGTTCCACTTTGGTGACGTGGCATTGAGCAGAAGCAACTCCATTCCTATTTGGTCTGGTCTGTTGGGGCCTAGTGCTGGAGCTCAGTCCAAAACAGCCTCCCATAATTTAAAAAAAGTATTTCCATTTCATTTCTGGAAATTCAGCCTAAGAAAGTCACAGCCCAAGTGTCCACAATCATATCAGAATGTTCTTTGCAGCAGTATCTGTTGTAGCAGTGAAAACATCTCAAGTCTGTGGATAAGGGATTGATTAAATACATTAATGACCATTCTGTTAATGGAAAGACCAAAGTCTGTAAACTATTTTAAAGAGGTGTATTCTGAGCCCGTCTGAGTGACCGTGGGCTGGGGAAACAGAGTCTGAGAAGGTGTGCCTGAGGCAGTCAGATCACAGTTTGGGTTTATATATTTTAGGGAGACAGGACTCACAGGCAAAGACACAAATTGGTGCATGGAAGGTATACATTGCTTTAGCCCAGAAAGGTGGGACTTCTTGAAACAAGTGTCACAGGCCATAGGTGGAGTTGGAGATTCTTCAATGTGCAGTTGCTTAAAGCAGTAAAGCTTTGTTTAAAGCCTGGAGCCAGTGGGAGTGTTTAGATGAGGAAACCCACGCCTGATGCGCGGGGTCAGGGTTACCTGTGGGGTGCGTTCACCTTCGTCTGCTGTGGCCGTGGGTCCTATGAGCCTGGGTTGAGGCAAAGAGGTTGTGGAGACCGGGGCTTTATCACGTAGATGAAGCCTCCGGGTAGAGTCTGTTTTTTTTTTTTTTTTTTTTTTTTTGAGACAGAGTCTTGCTCTGTTGCCAGGCTGGAGTGCAGTGGTGTGATCTCAGCTCACTGCAGCCTCTGCCTCCCAGGTTCAAGCGATTCTCCTGCCTCAGCCCCCTGAGTAGCTGGGACTACAGGTTTGCGCCCAGCTAATTTTTGTATTTTTCGTAGAGATGGGGTTTCACCATGTTGGCCAGGCTGGTCTCGGTCTCTTAACCTTGTGATCCACCCACCTTGGCCTCTCAAAGTGCTGAGATTAGTCTTCTGTGATCTCTACTTTGACATCAGTACCTAAACTCCAAATGGGAGGGGCCAGGCGTGTTCAACCTCCCTTATGTCGTGGCCGAGAGTTCAGTTTTGAAGGTGCCTCTGGGGTTCCTTTGGCCAAGAGGGGTCCGTTGTGTTAGTGGGGGCCAAGCTGGAATTTGGCTCTTGAAGTCAGAAGGTGAACCACAGGCCACTCCGCCGCCTCTAGGAGCTGCCGCCGCCAGCTGAACGCTACAGTTGCTGATCGGGAACAGGTGTGTGTAAGGCCAGTCCTCTGTCCAGTCAGAAGTGGAAGGGTCTGGGTTGTAAATCAGAGTTAGGACGGGGCCAATTGCTCCTCTCGTTACGGAGTTTAGCAAGAGTGTGTTTTTTTCTTGTAGCCTTAGGAATTTAGGAGGTTGCCGGAACCCTCTGCCCCGTAGGTAACTTTTGTTTCCTTAGTATTAGGGTCCATCGTAGTCAAGAAAACTGTTTTGGTCTCTTAGATCACAAATGTTACAGGAAAGAAGCAGGAAGGAAGGCTGAAAAGAGAAAATGTACCTTTGCTCACTAAGCACACAAGAGGCTTTGTTCTCTCGCGTGTGCATTTGGATATGTTGAGGGAAGCCGGGTGCTCCAGGTGGGGCCCAGAGGTGGTGTCACCCTGGCAGCACACCGCAGCGATCACTGCTGAAGACACGGAAACAGCTTCCCGTGTTCTTGGACTTGACATCAAAGACGGAACGGGGATGTGGCCTGGGAGCGAGGAACGTGAAAGCCAGGAGTGGGGAAGTGGGAGAGTCCCACAAGACAGTAGAAGGGCCTGGGGTGAGTCCCGGGGTCAGTCATGGGACGCTGGTGCTCCCTCTCCCCGGCGGCTGGGCTTCCCAGGGTCATGAACCTGTCTCCTGCTCGCCTCTTCTGGCCCCCAGCGAATGACGTTGCATATAACTGCTTTTTTAGAGTGTTAGGAAAAAGGCTGTTTCCCAAATTCAGATTAGTATGAGCAAAAAGAAGGAGACCACATAGGAGCCAGGATGTGAGGGCAGCCAGGAGGTGCACCAGGCTGTCAGCACCACAGCCGCTGGAAGTGCAAAGCCCAGGCTGTGGCGGACAAGGGGAGGCCGGCACACTGCCCACCGTGGGAGCTGTGGGGTCATTTTAGTTTAAATATCCTGGGGCCATGTAACCCTGCAATCTGGAGGACGCTACAGTTTGCAGAAACCAAACTCTGTATCAATGAAGGGTCAAACTCAGAATATTTGAGGAGAATTATTCTGAGCCAAGTATGAGTGACCGTGGCCTGTGACACAGTGCTCAGGAGTCCTAAGAACATGCGCCAGGGTGGTAGGGGCACAGCTTGGTTTTATACATTTTAGGGAGACATGAGACATCAATCATTGTACAATGGTTTTGCCCAGAAATGCAGGACAACTCTAAGTGGGCCGGGGGTAGGGGGACCGGGGGGCGGGGGGAGAGGGTTTACAGGTTATAGGTAGATTTAAATTTTTTCTCATGGGCGGTTGGTTGAAAGACTTATCAGTAGAAAGGAATGTCTGGGTTGGGGTAAAGAGGTTGTGGAGACCAGGGCTTTATCAGGGTAGTGGGTTTCAGAGAGAATGAATAGACTGTAAATGTTTCTCATCGGACTTAAGGTCTGTGCCACCGTTTGTGCTGGTCAGCCTTTCCTGAGTTCCAAAAGGAAGGAGGGGGTGACGAGGCATCTGAGTCCCATCAGGGCCGGAAGCAGGTTTTCAGGATAACTTTGGAGTGCCCTTGGCGGAGAGGAGGGCTCCATTCAGATGGGTGGGAGCCCTTTGAATTTTATTTGTGGTTTACATGTGTAAAATACTTTAGAAAGATTTATTCTGAGACAATATGAGTGACTGTGGCTTGGAAAAACACAAACCTGAGAAGCATCGAGGAGGTGGTCCAAGGTGGTCGGGCTGGTTGGATGTTATACATTTCAGGGAGGCAGGAGTCATAGGAAAGATGTGAATCAACGCGTGGAGGGTCGACGTGGCTCAGCCGGAAAGGCAGAATGACTTGAAGTAAAGTAGGCGGATTCAGAAATGCTTTACTTTTTTCTTTTTAAGTATTTTTTTTCAGAGATTCTTTAATTTGCAGTTGATTAAAGGAGTAAGGTTCTATCTAAAACTTGGAGTCAACAGAAAGGAATGTTTAAGATAAGCAGGTCCTGTCAGAGTCAGCCGCAGGGTCAAAGAGCCCTGTTTAGCAGGACCGATGCCCGCAGGCAGGACTTAACCCTCATCTGGAATGGCCCTGGGCCCTGTTTATAATTTGACATCTTAGTGCCACAGAATCTGTTTTTTTTCTTCGATCCTGTGAGCCTGGGTTGACGTAAAGAGGTTGTGGAGACCAGGGCTTTATCACGCAGATGATGTCTTATTGCCACAGAGTTCCCCACCCCCGCCCGCCCCCACTCTTGTCATTCAGGCTGGAGTGCAGTGGCGCGATCTCGGATCACTGCAACCTCCGCCTGCCGGGTTCAAGCTATTCTCCTGCTTCAGCCTCTTGAGTAGCTGGGATTACAGGCACACACCACCACACCTGACTAACTTTTGTATTTTAGTAGAGACGGGGGTCTCAAACTCCTAACCTCAGGTGATCCGCCTGCCTTGTCCTCCCCAAGTGCTGGGATTACAGGCGTGAGCCACCACGCCTGGCCAGAGTGTATTCTGTTTGTTTTACGATCTCTGTTTTGATGTTAATGCTGGTCAGTTGTGTCTAAACTCCAAAAGGGAGGGGGGTAGAAGGAGGTATGTCTAACCTCTGTCATGGCTGGGAGCTCAGTTTCTAGGATTTTTCTGGGGTTCCCTTGGCCAAGAGGGGATCCATTCAGTCGGTGGGGCTTAGGATTTTATTTTTTGTTTGCAAGTTGAATGTCTAGGCAGCTGACTGAAGGTTATTTGATGAAGCCAAATGCCTGGATGCCCCCAAAGTGTGCATATCTGGTCCTCTGTCTCTCCTGAAACCCGGAGGCCCTCAGGGTCTGTGGATTCCCGGGAACGCTCGTGTCACACGGGCTCGGGTAGCATGTGCGGGGACATACCACTTAATGTACGTACAAGCCTGTCGTGTGGCGCAGTTGATCTCAATTTTTAAATAAAGAAGATGAGGCATCGCCCCCTCCATGGTCCCTGCCGACACCTCTCACCAGCACCCACTGCCTGGGTGTGGACCAGCCCCCATCGCCCCCTTCGCCCCCTTCTCCCCCATCGCTGCCTTCGCTCCCTTTGCCCCCATCAGCGCCATTGCCCCATTCCGACGCTGCATGCCCTGAGTTCATGTGGACCCCGCAGGTTACGGGCTCTGTCTCCCAAGATGGCCTGCTTCAGACACAGCCACAAGTCTCAGGGGCCACCCACAGTTCTGAGCACCTGCCATAAACGTCAGGGAGGGCCCTGTGACTCAGGGTTGACGATTTACTGGAAGGACTCACGGAACTCAGGAGGTCACTGTGTTGAGGACAAGGGGCTTATGATGTGTGGGAGCAATGCGAGGGGTCCACTGGGAGCCCCCTGTCCCCGTGGAGCTGTCACGTGGCCCTCCCTCCTCCAGAACCGTGTATGTGCGGCAGCCAGGAATCGTGCACCCAGAGTTTCATCAGAGTCTCATCACTGCTTGGAGGTCTCATCACTGCACCAGGGTCTCATCACACTATTGGCCAAGAGATTGAGCTCAGTCTCTAGTGCTTCCCTTCTCCCCACAGGTCAGAGGTTAGGCTGGGGATGGAAGCTGCAGCCCTGTCCTGGGATGAGGCCGGCCCCCCCAGGAAGCTGTTTGGGGCCCACCTCGAGTCTCCTCATTAGCATAAACTCAGGTGTGGTCCACAGGGGCTTTTGGTGAGCAACAGAAACACTCCTGTCATGTGGAAAATTCCAAGGCTTTTGAAGCATGCCGGGCACTGGAACAGAGGTCAGGTATGTTCCTCATTCCACCACGGAGCCAGGGTCTGACCCAAGTGTTTCTGTTTCCAAAGGTGATCTGCCTTCCTCTGGGACCCTGCGGCCATGCCTGTGGTCCCCTGTGTGGGCTGAGCTGTAGCCTGGGGCCTGGTCCCCATGTCATTTTCTTCTCCCTTGGGGTAGATTGTCTGTGGGCCTGGTGTGGGACCAATAGCTGATAGCCGACGCCTCTTTCAGTAGGTTGCTGGCCATGCATACCTGGGGGAAGACTTGAACTCCAGCCCTCCCTCAACCCTGTTCTGAGTCACAAGAGACACTGCAAACCCCCCTTGTGGGAGCTGACTCAGGCTCGGGCTGGGCTCCAGGCAGTGGGGTGGGGACAGACAGGTAAACCTGTGATCATGATACGATGTGGACCTCCCATGGCCAAGGTGAATCCCAAATGCTTTGGGAACAGAGTGACCAAAAGAAGACCCCTGGGGAGCGGACGAGGTGCAGGCAGAGGCATCACCCCCCCCCGCCGCTCTCTCTGCTCTCAGCCCTCACCAGCCCACTGCTTGGGCATGCACCAGCCACCTTCACCCCCATCACCTGGCCCCTGCCACCTGGATTTCTCACGCTCTGCCTTCACTCACCTCTCCCTGCACCAGCCAGGAGTGACAGGCTGCATCTGCACGCGGCTGGCTCTACCTGGGTGCCCAGGAGTGACTGGCACAAGTGTGTGCTCACTGTGCTTAATGCCTCTGACGACCAAGTGTGGGGAGCTTTTTTCGTGTGTAATAATGAAATAGCTCAGATGTAAGCAGAACAGAGGCACCAGCCCTCCCATGCCCCAGCCAGTGAGTGTGTGGCTACAGCTGTGGCTGCAAAGTCCCCATCCCTGGAGCTCCTTGGACAGGAGAAGCTTCTATTTGTGGAGGATGACTAAGGACAACGTCCATGAGGGTGGCCTGTTGGTTACAGGAGGCTGAGGTTTGGAGCGGATCCTTGCGTGCAGGTGAGAATGATAGAAATGGGGGAAGGAGGCCGAGAGAGACTCAGGAGCCCCTCCCCGGCAGCTGAGGTGACCAGGGTGCCCTTGAAGGACGCCCTCAGAGCAAGGTGCTGGGGAGGGGGCGGGAAGCGGTGGCCCTGGGGCCTGCTCACTGCACCTCTGTGCCAAGCAAGCTTTGTGCTTTTAGTTTTCACCCACTCTGCTTCTGTAAACGCAGCTGGTGTCTAGGGAGTCACAATCGGTCCTTAAAAAGAGGAGGCTTCTCTGAAGGGAATAGTGCGTATCACCAGGAGGTGAATGCTGGGGATGGGGCATGGCGTGTGTGCAGGGAGGGGCCGGGGGCATAGCGCATGTGCGGGGAGAGGGGCCGGGGGGCACAGTCTTCATGCAGGGAGAGGGGCCAGGGGGCACAGTGTGCATGCAAAGAGAAGGCCCAGGGGGCACTGCATGCGTGCAGGGAGAGGAGCCAGGGAGGAAGCACGTGCGTGCAGGGAGAGGGGCCAGAGGGCACAGTCTGTGTGCAGGGAGAGAGGCCGGGAGGCACAGCGTGCATGCAAAGAGAAGGCCTGGGGGGCACTGCATGCGTGCAGGGAGAGGGACTGTGGGGAAACACAGTCTGCATGCAGGGAGAGGGGCTATGGGGTACCATCTGTGTGAAGGGAGAAGGGCCAGGGGGCAAATGATAGGTGTTGGGGGACAGGCCTGAAGACAGTTGTACTTCCAAGAGCTTTTCCCGGCAGATTCCCAGATCTGCAGGCGAATGAGGTAAAGGAGCCCACGGAGGCCGTCCGGATGGCAGCTCCTGACCATCTCCACCTGTGCTGCTGCCATGTCCTCTCCAGCCGGGGGTGCTGCAGATGCTGGGGGACAGAAGACAGCCAATCAAATGCCTGGCTTTGCAAACTGGAGAAGTCCATTACTTTTGCAATTTGAAGGGCTCACAGGAGCAGAAAATTAATGGTGAAGAGTGTTATAAAATTATTGGATACAGTGCCTTAACTTGTAAACTTCAAGCTGAAAGTGTTTGTGACATGAGAAAGGTACAAGCAGAATAAAAAATGCACCACCTAATGCTACTGTAGGTCCTCTGAGTAAATAATTGTAAAGACATCTTCCTTGGGACATGGCTAATAGGGAAAAATCTCGTAGAAAACTTTGGGGACATTGCACATTTTTTGTCTAATATACAGCTTTACAATTCTTTCATAGCTTCTGTGAATTTCTTACTATAACTTGGGGTTGTAGGTAATGGTAAATCTGAACGCTGCTGCTGCTGCTTTTTTTTTTTTTTTCTTGAGACAGATTTTTGCTCTGTCGCCCAGGCTGGAGTGCAGCGGCACAGTCTGGGCTCACCGCAACCTCCGCCTCCCAGGGTCAAGCAATTCTTCTGCCTCTGTCTCCTAAGTAGCTGGGATTACAGGCATGTGCCACCATGCCTGGCTAACTTTGTATTTTTAGGAGAGATGGGGTTTCACCATGTTGGCCAGGCTGGTCTCAAACTCCTGACCTCAGGTGATCTGCACTCCTTGGCCTCCCAAAGTGCTGGGATTACAGGCGTGAGTCACCGTGCCCTACTGAATGCTGTTTCTAGTGATAACTTGCTGCTCTATTTTTAGCAAGTTTAACTGCTATATTACTTTCTTCAACCAGTAATTACTGAGAATCTGCTATAGGCAGTTTCTGGAAACACAGGAAACAAAGCAAATAACAGAAATAAGAATTGTTTTTTTCCTGGTAGGAATTTAAAATCTAGTGGGAGCAGCAGTCTCTTTCCAAAAAAAAAAAAAAAAAAAAAAAACTGATAAATGCCACAGGTGACTCTAGAGAACACTGCTTTTGTTCTTTGCACATGAGGGAACCAGGCTGCCTGAGGTGGAGGGGCACCACCCACTGTGCAGGGCCCGCACAACAGGCCCCATTTGGCAGGCAGAGGTAGTCCCTGCCCATTTTCTTGAGGGCTGGTGGCTGCCTGGGAAATTCACCTGACACCAGATTGAAATGCAAATCGGCTTTCATCTGTTTCTGGAGCTAAACGCTGGCTGCGTGCAGCCTGCCACGCAGCTCGGGGACTCTGGCGCTGGGCGAGGAACTCGGCTCCAGGTGCATCTTGTTAAAGGCTGAGCCCCATTTGTCACATGTGTTGCAGAAGCGAATTCTCTGTGTAACTCAGAACTCAGAGTGAATGAGAGATCGATCCATGTAGGGTTCCAGCAAGGGCCGTGTCTGGTGAGCAGGGGAAAAACAACCCTTTTTTGTAGACCAGGGGCTGGCAACCTTTTTCTGAAAAGGGCAGATAGTGAATGTTGTAGGCTTATGGGACATTGAGGTCTGCGCACCTGCTCACATCTGCCATCGTAGCAGGAAACAGGCCACAGAGAAAATGGAATGAGGGAGTGTGGCTGGTGCCAGTTAACTTTATTTACAAAGCCAGTCACTGACTCTTACCCAGATAACTGGACTGCTGGACCCAACATGGAGGGGCCGTGAGACTGTGCAGACTGCCTCCCTGTGTTACCTGTATGTACCGCGTTGTCAGTATCCACGCATGGAGGGGCCGTGAGACTGCGGACTGCCTCCCTGTGTTACCTGTATGTACCGCCTTATTAGTATCTACGGAGCTTTAACTACAAATATTCCGTGATCACTTACCTCTGCTGTTCCTCTTCTCCTTTTCTATCTTGAAATAGTTATGGACTGATTGGATTTATTGAATGGATATACAAACAGTTCAAAATTCAAAGCTAAGAGAAGAATACACAGTGGCTGCTGCCCTCTGCTAGCGGCTTCCCTCCTGGGTGTGGCCCACTGCAAACTCCACCGCGGCCCGTGTGCGTGTGACAAGCAAATGCAGTGACCGGAGGCTTGACTAAAGCAGGTTTTCACATTGGCGACATTTAGGATGGTTAGTTTTTTAACACATTTAAAGCAAAGGCTTTGTTCTCTGTTCAGAGTCCAGGAAAGGATCCTGACATCTTAAGAATCTGAGTGACAAAATCGGTGAACCTGAGTGAAAATTTAGAATGGGAAGGCATTTCTGTTAGCGTATCATCCCGGGTGCTCCTGGACGCAGGACTCTCCACACGTCTGGTTGGTGGTCCGCTCATTTCTGATTGAGCCTGACCTTATGACAGGCCACCTTGTTAACAATTGGATGTCGTTTTTATCACTGTTTACTACGTTTGCTTTCCCACCCCTGCTGTTTCCATGGATTTATCCGACTGTGCCCACTGAGGCAGCACAGTTCCCCCGCCTCAGCATATGGGCCCGGAGTATCTAACAGGTCCGAGTGTGAACGGTGTCACAAGGCACTGAGGCAGCACACTCCCCACCTCGGCATTGCGGACCTGGAGTATGTAACATGTCCAAGTGTGAGCAGTGTCAGAATGCATTGCCACAGCGTTGCTGCTATTTTTAGTGTCCTGCTATCTTTAGCTGATGGAGTCAGGCCACGGTGAGGCCAGCAGGCCGCTGAATCTCATGGAGGCTTCAGAAGTTGTGACGCTGGCCCCTTGGCTTGTGGGAAAGCTGTGAGAAAAAAACGCGCAAACTGTTACTGTTGTCAGTGATTAATCTGATTGGAATCAAACGGGGAATGGTTGTTACTTTTAAATGGCTCCTGACAATGGTTTGGCCAGGGCTTAGACCTAACAGTAATACTTACTCCTCCAATAGCCAAAGCTTGAATTTAGGAAAATGGGCAGCATAATTTTTAGTTATAGATTTGGGAGCTGGGAGGGTGCAGACTCTCATCTCTGTGTCCATGCTAAGTGCAGCTTCTGATGGTGGTGGAGGGCGAGTTTCTTCATGGGACGTAAAACAGCCCGTGGGAACCCTTCGCAGCGGCCCACATAGACCACGGACCACGTGGGAGCCGTGGGGCTGGTGACCGGGAAGGGGGCATCCTGCAGTCACCTGGCAAGGCCAACCTCGGAGGAGTCCAGTCTGCTAGGACACGGCAGCCGCAGAGCTTCTGTACCGGAGGCGATGCTGTTTTCTTTATTTGCGTGGATCTGTGAAGCCTCATGGAGGCCAGAGGACGTGCATTGATGAGGGAAGGTGAGGCTGGCAAATTCCTGGCATGGAACAGTTTGTTCTCAAAGAGCCAGCTGAGCCCACAGCAGTTTGTAATCTGGAACCTCGTGGCTGGCATGTGATGTGAGGATCTCCCCCGCTGATGCGTGAATAACTCCTGAAACATCCCTCTTCTCTAGTAACACGGTGCTAGGCATGGGACGCACAGCCGCTTCCCAGGAAACCCCACGGCGTGAGCACTGGGTGCCTGTGCAGGTGCGAGAGGGCGGGGCTCCAGTGCGGAGTCTGCGCAGGGCCTCCTGGTGAAATTGTGCCCTTCGGGACACACTGCTGGGTCCGGTCACATGAGCCCAGCATGGCAGATCGTGTTATTTGTAAATGAACCTTAAAAGGTGAGGTTTTTAGGCTTTCAGATATTTGGGGGGAAAGGGTAGAAAACCTGCCCCCAGGGGGCCTGAATGAATCAAGTCACGCTGCTGAGCAGGGAGGATTTTCAGAATTAGATGCTGCTGTGACGGCAGTGGGTCGGGGGCGGGGTGGGAGGAAGCGTGTCTTCAGGCAGCACTTTCGCATGGGACAGGTGTTCTTTCCGTAGACAGTCTATTTATTTATTTATTTTTTGAGACAGCGTCTCGCTCAGTTACCCAGGCTGGAGTGCTGTGGCACGATCTCTGCTCACTTGAACCTCTGCCTCCCAGGCTCAAGTGCTTCTCCTGCCTCAACCTCCTGAGTAGCTGGGATTACAGGTGCCCGCCACCACACCCAGATAATTTTCGTATTTGTAGTAGAGACGGTTTTACCATGTTGGCCAGGCTGTTCTCGAACTCCTGACCTCCAGTGATCCACCCTCCTTAGCCTCCAAAGCGCTCCAGTGATCCGCCCGCCTTGGCCTCCCAAAGTGCTGGGATTACAGGCGTGAGCTACTGTACCCGGCCTCCTATACAGTCTTTCTTAGATAAAACATGAAGGGTTAGCTTTGTTACTAAAGAAAACAGATTAGCTTTCTTACTAAAGAAAACAGAAATGCCATCTAAGCAGAAATAGAAACTAAGTATCAGAACTCCCAGCGATGACTGCGCCACACGCTTCATTCCCAGTCCATTCCCAGCCAGGAGTCCACAGCCCAAGTCTCATTCCAGCCAGCTGAGGTTCTGTAGTTGATAATCAATTGCACGGCACTCACCAGTTTTCTGTTTTATTTATGAGTAAAGTTTTAAGTGTGACGATGTAAGTGAAAATTCAAGAGTGGGAATTGGATATGCATCCCAGCAGGTACTGCTGTCCCCAAGGAAGGTGCGGGAGGAGACAGTGGGTGTCACTCATGTTCATGGCTGTCCCACAAGGCCTATCACGTCCTATCCTGTGAGACATACAACAACCTATGCTACAAACATATCACATCCTATCCTTCAAAAAATATCCCATCTTGCCCTGTGAGACTTTAGGAGCAGGTGCAGAAGTGCAGGTAAGGGCAAAGGCAGGTGAGGAAGGTAGCAGTGGCCTGAGGGGTGCTTGGGACAGTGGGAGTCCCAGCAGTATGTGGGGAAAACCTACTAGATGGTGGAGAAATCGGGGTGGGGGGACAGGTGGCCCACGTTCCAGCGTGGGAAGGCATGGTGCACGGGCACTGGCCTCCCCAGGTGAGACAGTGGCCTGCGGCGGCGTCCTGCGCACACCTGCACCTACGGTGTTGTGCAGTGAATAAAAGGCTCCAGCGTGAGTTCGGTCCTGTTGGGAAGTCTGTCGGGGGTTTTAGGGACATAACTGCATCCCAAGCAGCTCCTCCATTCAGGGCCCATGACAGTCTGGAGTCTGAGGAGCCACAGACCACCTTCTGGTTCATCCATTGCACTCAGAGGTGGGCAACTTTAAACGTTTCTAAATTAAAGTCTGACTTACTGTAGAATAGAATGAAAACTTTGCACAAAAATGTAAGAATATGTACAAAAACAGGCCGGGCACGGTGGCTCAAGCCTGTAATCCCAGCACTTTGGGAGGCCGAGGCGGGTGGATCACGAGGTCAGGAGATCGAGACCATCCTGGCTAACACGGTGAAACCCCGTCTCTACTAAAAATACAAAAAAAAATTAGCCGGGCGTGTTGGCAGGCGCCTGTAGTCCCAGCTACTTGGGAGGCTGAGGCAGGAGAATGGCGTGAACCCAGGAGGCGGAGCTTGCAGTGAGCCGAGATCGCGCCACTGCACTCCAGCCTGGGGGACAGAGCAAGACTCCGTCTCAAAAAAAAAAAAAAAAAAAGAATATGTACAAAAACAGAAAGAAATAATGTGTTGTAGTGGGTGATTAGAGGTCCTGAGACAGTGAATCTCTCTCTGCCCGTCCTCTTCTTTCTCACTCCCTGCTTCCCTCTCTCTCCGGCTGTCTCTTCCCAGCTGCATCTCCCTCCATCTGTCTCTCTCCAGTTCTTTCTCCAGCTCCATCTCTCTGCAGCTCCATCTCTCTGCAGCTCCATCTCTCTCCAGCTGCATCTCTCTCCATCTGTCTCTCTCCAGCTCTGTCTCTCTCCTGCACCATCTCTCTCCTGCTCCATCTCTCTCCAGCTGCATCTCTCTCCATTTTCTTTTCTGGCCTTTGTGGTTAAACTTAAGAATAAAAGCACTTACAAATTTATTTTATGACCATATCTGCCTCTAGTTTGTTTGTTTATTTATTTTGAGACAGAATCTCGCTTTGTTGCTCAGGCTGGAGTGGAGTGGTGCGATCTCGGCTCACTGCAACCTCCCCCTCCCAGGTTCAAGCGATTCTCATGCCTCATCCTCCCGAGTATCTGGGACTGCAGGCGCATGCCACCATGCCTGGCTAGTTTTTGTATTTTCAGTCGAGATGGGGTTTCGCCATATTGGCCAGGCTGGTCTCGAACTCCTGACATCAGGTGATCCACCTGCCTTGGCCTCCCAAGGTGCTGTGATTACAGGTGTGAGTCACTGCACCCGGCCGGCTTCTGTCTCTAGTTTAATTAGTACTTATGTTTTATTTAGGTGGCAGGTGTTGAATTACAGTTTTGATTAAAACCCTTCTATTTTAGAGTTGGAGCACAGGTTTACAAGTTATATAAAGATTTCTGTACATGTTTTTCTTCTAAAAATACATTGCATTGTTAAATTGGGCATTAGAAGCACAATGATACATTTCTTAAAGAATTAACTATACAGGCAAACACTATTAATATTTAACAAGGCATCTGTTTTTCTCCTTGTCCATGCACTTCCCCACAAAAGCAGAGAGAAGCTGAATATGGCTTGGGGGCATACGGCGCGGGGCACAGCATCTCCGCTTTACTTAAAAATGAGTGGTGGGTGGAGGATTCAGGCACACTGAACGTGCAGGGCACACACAGGATCCTGCTGTGCAGATGCAGGATCCGCAGTGGAGACAGGATGAATAGGACTGTAGAGCTTGTTTGAGGCAGAGATTCTAGGCAAGAATGCGAAAGCCTCAGGTGTTAAGTTTCACTGTTTTTACTAACACTGGATATTAATATAAAACAGCTTCGACATATTTTCATTTGTATTTCACGTCTTGATGGTTAAGAGTTGAGCTGTTGAGCTTAGTTTCATTGTTGACCGGCTTTCTGCGGAAAAGCTAACAGGTTGAATGGTTTGTTAAATCTCGAACCTTCGAGGTGGGCCCACATTATCACATTAAACTCACAAATGTGGATCACAAGTGAAGGAATATTGCACAGAATTTTTTTTCCTTTCCTTATAAAATGCATTAGTCTATGCAAATAGAGACGACTTTAGGGGAAAAAAAATCATATATTTAAAATATATTAAGTCTATCCTATATTTGGTTTCTGTTTTGTCTGAGAGCTCCAGAAATTCCTTGCTGACATTGTCCAAGTCAGTGGACAGCCAAATCTCATTTTTCTGACTCAATTCTGTGATTCTTGTCTTCAGAGCTGCTTGGATTATTTAGCAGTGGTTCTCTCTTTCCTTTTCTTTCCAGTCTTAAATTAGCAGTTCTATGTTTCACTGATCGGTCATTTGTTAAACAAAAACTCATTGAGTTTCTATTAATACCATTAAACCAGGCTTTTGTGTTACTTAGTTATCGAGAAAATGATTTCATCCGGGTTAATGAGCTAAAGTGGCATGGTAGACAGTGAGCCACCAGGAGAGTGGGTGCTCCTGAGCTTCACTAACTGTGCTGCTTCCAGCTGATAATGAGGTTTTATTTGAGAAACTAAGCCCTCTGGACGTGGCCTCCCAGCAGGATGGACATGCGAGTTTAGCTATTCCCCTGCTTGGCTTTTAATTGGTGCTGGGATGAGGCAGGTGCAGGGCACGGGTGAGGGGCAGGGAAAGAACCTTGAAATACTTGAGAAAAGGGCCTTTCCTGCAACTTGGTTAAGAAACCGTTGTAATCACAATAATATTGGACTGAAAGAGGTTGATCTTCATGGAATTTTAGTAACCCGAAGTTTAAGACAGGAGTGAAATTTCTTGTCTTTATTTCTAATTTGCAAACTGGAAAAGTGAGTCTGGGCAGAAATTGGGCTTCCAGTGCCTGTCGGTGACCTCAGCCATCAACCGCCGTGGAACCGCAGGCTGCCCGGAGAGTCAAACTCTGACTGTATTGGACTCAAAAAATAAATATCAGTGACAAATGCACACTTTGAAAATGTAACCCAATGCTTTCACACTCCTCTGTACTTTTCATAAATTAGTGGTTTTCAAAGTGGATAACAATATGAATATTTCTCTTTTTCAGTGATACTGTTTTTCTTGACACCACAAAACTATCCTATACCCTGTACTTGGCTCACCTGCCCTCATAGCCGCACGTGGGGGGAATGGTGGGGTGGCAGGTGCCTCCTCCTGAGGCAGCAACCCCAAAAGGTAAGCATGGTTCTTCCCACGCCCCCATTTCCAGCAGGCCATGTCAGCGGTAGGACCATGGATACTGACTGGCAAAGGGGAGTGCCAGGAGACAGAGAAGACGGCTGCCCGCTGGGGCTTCTAGTCTCCCTTCCAGGAAGGATTTGAAGTAGCTGACACAATTAAATGCAACATAAAAGAGGACTTTTTTTAAAAAAAAGAAAAAAACTGAGAAAAATGTTAGCAGACGTCTGGGATGGATTTAGCTGCGCGTTTTCTGGCAGTGAAGGTAAAAAAGGAAATCTCCATCTGGGTCTAATAAAAGGCACTCCATAGATACACTGGGGAAAATAAACTTTTTCATTCAAGGGAGAATTAATTATAGAAGGACACTGGGAAATCTAAATACCATAAACGGGTTTTGCTAACGTTTCAAGAATGTTGAGATTAAATTTTTTTCCGTTAAATAAAAAGTTGATTTCTGCGAGTGCCCCGAAAGCCCGGCATTGCATGGCAGCCTAGCGAGACAGCCTTCCGTGTGGCTGATGGAGGCTGTTTCTGATTACCTGAGCTCACACAAGGGCAGCAATTACAGAACCCATAGCAGTGATTTCTATGGGTTTGTCAACAGAACTTCTTCTCAAAGCATTTTATTTGTATAAATTTATAAATTCTAAGTCTTAACATTACTTAGTATGAATTCAGTGAAAAAGTAAGACTTTAGCGAACACAAAATCTGCAGCGAGAGGTTATGCTGCTTGCTGGAGTCAATCTGTTCATTTCCAGGTTCCGTTTTGGTTGCATTGTGTAGTGGAAACCTTCACTCGTGCAGATAAGAAGTCCTAAGTGGTCACAGGGCTTAGAACCCTGCACCGTGCATCCTCAAATAGCTCCAGAACCTTGACAGAGGCATTACGGAGTTGAACTCACCAGCCATTGCGTGATTCATCTAACATCGCTTACATTTCTCAGTGTAAAGTTAAGCAGCGCACCAAACCTTTCAGCAGTCGCTAAGTTGGGCTCAGCACTAAGGGGCACCTGACTTCTCCGAGGTGCATCCAAGTCCCATGGTCCGTGTGCTCCTCTGTGCCTCCGTGTGCGCATGCTCTGGTGTCGGGCCACCTCCCGCAGACCTCTGTCTGCGCATGCCCAGAGCCTGTGCAGGGCCTCCGTGTGCGCATGCCCAGAGCAGGTGCAGGGCCTCCTCCCGTGCCTTTGTGTTCGCGTGCCCAGAGCAGGTGCAGAGTCCCTTTGACCTTGCTCAAGGAGCGCACAGGTGTGGACCATGGTGCCAGGATGTGGGTTGTGAGGGTGGCATGGACAGAGGGTGAGAACTCGAGCCCTGATCCAACCACACTGTTTGAACTTGACCCTATCGCTTAGCACGTTTTATCTTTGGCATGTTATCTATTTTTTCTTAGCTTTGGTTTGCTTGTCTCTAAAACGGGGATTATATGGCACCTTCATGGGAATCGCATGGTGATCAATAAGAAACCCGTATAGAGCTGCTAAATAGTGTCTGACACATAGGAACACACAAAATCATCTAACTTTATAGGAAAAGATGTTATCACTGTGTTTTCTGGGGTGGCCTGGAGCTTTCCGCCTGCGGTAGCATCTCAGCAACAAAGCGTTATCTTACATGTGCTTCACGTTCTAGAATATAAGGGGCCTGAGCCACTGATGCTGTTCAGCCAGGAGCACCAGGTGAAAGAGAAGAGAGCTGCTGATGAGAAGTCCTGATCTTTCTCCTCCCAGTTAAATTAAAATGTGTGTTGTTTCCAGCATGCCAGAATCATATATGTAATACAATTGAGTGTGCAGGTTTTCTATATTGAGTACATTTTGGAAATCTGTCCCCTGGTGGCATGCATCTAATGCACTGTCCATTTTAGGCAGAGATGACAATAAATATATTACTAAACTTACATTAAGACTAAAATTAAAATTAAACTAGATTTAAATTAAATCTTTTGTGCTTCAAAGGACGCCATTATGAAATTGAAAAGAAAATCCACAGGACGGGAGAGATGATGGGCAGAGCACAGGTCTGATCAGGGATTTGTATCCGAGGCAGTGTTGGAAGGCTGTGGAGCTGTTGGAACCCATATGTGCCTCTGGTGGGAGCATTCAAAACCATTTCAGAAAACTGTTTGGCAGTTTCCAGTAAATATAGGCTACTGGAAACAACCCAAATGTCTATCAACAGTAGAAAAAACAAAAATCGTGAAATGTTCACATTAAATAAAATGAACAAACAACATGGGTGACTTTTGACAGCCTAAACAAGGAAAAGAAGCCAGACAGGAAGAGTACATTATAAGATTCATTGATGTGAGGTTCAAAGCTGGGCACTCCTGGGGGATGGAGGCAGAGGTCAAAGTGGATGAGACCTTGGCAGGTGGGAGGGCCTGCAGTCACAGAAGGGGCTTCTCAGATGCTGCCGATTTTGTATTTCTTGGCCCTGATGACAGTGGTTACCCAGGTGAAGGCTGAGCCACACACCCAGGGCAGGTTAGGCACTTTGTGAGCAAGTTATCCTTTGGTGAAATGTTCGTTAAAACAGATCATGAGTCATGTAGCATTAAATATTACAGGGAAACCTCCAGAAGGGATGGGCTTCCAGGGAGGGTTTGGCAAGGGCCAGCTATGCTGAGCTGTCATGGGCATAAAGACCTGAAAGAGAGGAGGGAAGCAGCTGGGCTGAGGAACAGCACGGATAGAGGCCCCAAGACAGGACTCATCTTGGCTGTGTCTGAGGAGCCATCAGACAGGGAGGTCACCGAGGGCCTCATCTACCTTCTCTTTTTATCTGAGTGGATGGAAACCTTGGAGGGTTTTGAGAAGAGTACGAAATGAGCGGGCTGTAAGGTTACATGGTCACTCTGGTTTGTATTGAGAATAACTGCAGTGGGCTCAGCAGGGAGCTCAGGTGGAAGCAGCTCCGTGTCTTGGATTAACAAACACAGGTTTGCTGCCAGTGCTACAGTGGTCAGCCTGGTCCTTTGCCTCCATAACTGGCCTCTCTGCTTTTTCATGGTGCAGGGAAATGCTGCTTCCGGAAGCCCATTCATAGTCTCCTTTGTGGCCTGGAATTGACCTGTGAAGAGTTCACAGGTCCTCTCCCTCAGCCCTTTTACTTTTTTCTGAACCCAAGCTGTGGTCAGAAGCCCTCAACGCTCACATATCTGTTCAGCGCCGGCTTCCCAAAGCTCTTTGCCTGGGGTTGAAATAGCTCCAACTTGGGCTGGGCGCAGTGGCTTACACCTGTAATCCTAGCACTTTGGGAGGCTGAGGCAGGCAGATCATTTGAGGTCAGAAGTTTGAGACCAGCCTGGCCAACATGGTGAAACCCCGTCTCTACTAAAAATACAAAAATTAGCCAGGTGTGTTGGTGGGTGCCTGTAATCCCAGCTACTTGGGAGCCTGAGGCAGGAGAATTGCTTGCACCCAAGAAGTGGAGGTTGCAGTGAATTGAGATCACGCCACGGCAGTCCAACCTGGACGACAAGAGTGAAACACTGTCTCGAAAAGAAAAGAAAAGAAATAGCTCCAACTTAAAGTGTTAGCGACTCAGAAAAGTATTTACCCCTCTGCTCATAGAGTATTGAACGAACCTAAGATTATTGCCGTAATTTACTGCAAATAGGAAAAGAAATGTGAGCTGGGGACATTTTGCTTGTTTCTTCTCACCAAGGCAGTGTTTGCAGATAAGCCGACTGGCTTCATGCAGTGCAGAGCTCCTTTAAGCATTGTGGGACAGGTGGATCTGCCAAGCGGGAGCTTTCTGTGCCGGCCCAAGGCAATGTGGCTCAGTTCTAGCCTCTCTGACCCTATTCTGCTGCCAGCATGCCCCCCACCCACCTGCCTCCACCTCACCCTTCCCCTCCCCCAGGTCCCAGCTGTCAGCCATGGTGTTTTGCTCACTGTGGGATGACTGCTCCCATAGAGGCTGTTTCTCCTACCCTGCCCCTACAGAGCCTCCCTTCTCGTGTCCCACCGTGAGTCTAGGTTGGCCCATGCAGTTCTGGGGCCTGCTTGTATGTCTTCTTCCCCTTGTGAAACAGCAGATTCCTTGGGGTAGGAAGTGGCATCTCACCTGTCTCACTCCATGGAGCCTAGCAGAGGACTAAGTATACTGCAGATACTTAGGAGTTACTTTATTGAGTTGACTTCAGAAAACACAGGGACGAATCATGGTGACCTTGGATTAGGCGATCTTTTCTTAGATATGGTATAAAAAGCATAAGCAACCAAAGAAAAAGATAGATAAATTGGACTAGATTAAAATTAAAAACTTTTGTTCCTCAAAGGACACTATTATGAAAGTGAAAAGAAAATCCACAGGATGGGAGAGAAGATGGGCAGAGCGTGGCTCTGGTCAGGTATTTGCATCCAGAAGACACAAAGAACTCTGTCAACTCATAACAAAATGATGCACTAATCTAACCATGGGCAAAGGATTTTAATTGGTATTTTACCGAGGAAGAATACAAAGGGCCAGCCAATGAATGAAAAGATGGTCAACATTATTTGCATTTATTTACATTAGAGAGATGCAAATAAAAACTTTCTGCTTCATACCCACTAAGAGGGCTGTAATAAAAAAGACAGACAATGAAGAGCTGTTAAGGAGGATGTGGAGGAGTTGGAAGTCTTGTGCATTGCTGGTGGGAATGTAAAATGGTGAAGCTGCTCCGGAAACACTTTGGCAGTTCCTCGAAATACAGGAATATGAAGAGTTACCAATATGCCCTGCAATTCCACGCCTAAGTATGTCCTCAAAAGCATTGAAAACATGCGTCCACACAGAAACTTTTACACAAATGTTCTTGTGTTCTTGGCAGCATTATTCATCGTAGTCAAAGAGTGGAAGCCTCTCAAATGCCCATCAATAGATGAATGGGTAAACAAAATGTGATTTATCCTTACAATGGAGTATTATTCAGCCACAAAAAGGAACGAAGTACTGATTTATGTACACCATGAATGAACTTTGAAAGCACGATGCTAAGTGAAGGAAGCTAGAAATAAAAGGCCACACGTTGTATGATTCTATTTGTGTGACATGTCCAGAACTGGCAAATCTGTAGGGACAGAAAGTAGATTAATGGTTGGCAGGGGCTGGGGGAGGGGGCATGGGAGCGACTGTTTGTAGGTCTTGTGCCTTCTTGGGGTGATGAAAATGCTCTAGAATTAGATGGTGGTGACGATTGTGCAACTCTGTAAATGAACTAAAAACCACTGAATTGTACATCGTAAAGGGTGAATTTTATAGCATGTGAATTGTCTCTCTATATGTAGATAGCCATATCTGTATCTATATATATATATTTTTTTGAGACGGAGTCTCGCTCTGTTGCCCAGGCTGGAGTGGAATGGCGCCATCTCAGCTCATTGCAACCTCCACCTCCCAGGTTCAAGTGATTCTCCTGCCTCAGCCTCCTGAGTAGCTGGGATTATAGACACGCCACCACACCCGGCTAATTTTGTATTTTTAGTAGAGATGGGGTTTCGCCATGTTGGCCAGGCTGGTCTTGAACTCCTGACCTCAGGTGATCCATCCACCTCAGCCTCCCAAAGTGCTGGGATTCCAGGCGTGAGCCACTGTCCCGGCCCGAATCTTTCTTAAGTTGTGTCTGGCCTTTGGCAGAAATAGCCACAAAGCCAAGGTAGGAACGTTTTCCTCTTCAAGTGATGATGGCATCCAATAACCTTTTAGAGGGAGGTTTTAAAATGCAACATAGCCCAGGGCTCCAGAGAAAGACCTACACGGAGAAGAGAGGGCTTTGTAGCTCTCAGTAGACAAGGCGCGCTGCCCAGGGAGCTCGGTTTTCACTGTAACTGGGTTGCACTGTTGCCACCGGTCTCCTCCCCACAGATCCCATGGGAGGACTTCCTGTTGTGTAACATCCAGAGAAGCTTCTGGAAGCCTGGGGAGCTCTGGCTGTGCAGGAAAGATCCAGCCGTTTTGTTGCAGAAGGCACTCGCCGTCAGGGTCCCGTGTCGTTGACCCACCCACTTCCGCTGCTCACGTCATGCTGCGCCCAGCGTTATTCAGGGTGGAATTTCAGTCGTCAAAAATGGATTTGGGAGCATTTTAAAATAGTGCGTTTTCAGAATTTTTGTGGTTGTCTGCGAACCAAACAAGCAAGGCATGGCACGGGTCTGAATCACTTACGTGGGCTTTGTTTGCTTGTTTAGGTCAGTGTTTCTGATACTTTATATTTCTCATATAAAGCCAAAGAAAGCCACAAAGAGATTTAAGGTATGGGTGGAAGTACTCCGTTTGCTGTGTCTGTGTTTCCACAGAGCTTTATGTTTTTTTAGGAGGGTGGGGACTGGGGAGGTGAGGGACAGGGAGCTCTAGTCTGGAGGGTTGAGCAGCCACACTGGGGGTGGAGAAGGTGGCCTGGTCCCTGCGGGGCTGTGGGGCAGATGAACTCTCTGGGGGCCCCTGTCATGGTGGAGGGCAGAGAACAGTGGTCCAGCACCATTTCCCTGGCCTCGTCTGCTCCAGGCTGCCCATTGCACCAGGAGGCACTAGTCAACTGGGGCAGGCCATAGCCTCCCTGTGGGCTGGAGACTCCGTCCCTGTGCTGATCTGGGACAGGTGGGCTGCAGGGAGACTCAGGGCCCCGTGCTCCTTAGTGCTTTGTTCCCGCCAAGCCACCTCTCTCTCTGCCCATGTTCAGTGCAGGCCGGCTGTTTTTGTTTGTGGCTCTCTCTGCGCTGGTTTCCATCTGCCACTGTGCATCAGGGCCTTTAATGTTTTACCAGGTATTTTCAGCCTCACAGTGACTGTTCTGGGTCCAGGGGAGAAAAGAGTGCTCCACTCCCTATGGAGGTGTACTTCCCTTCCCCCAAAGATTGCTCCCCTTCCCCAGAGCACTCCCCTTCCTCCATAGACTGCTCCCCTTCCCCACGGAGGAGTGCTCCCCCTCCCCCGGAAGAGTGCTCCCCCTCCCCTCGGAGGAGTGCTCCCCCTCCCCCACGGAGGAGTGCACCCCCTCCCCCCCGGAAGAGTGCTCCCCTTCCCCACGGAGGAGTGCTCCCCCTCCCCCGGAAGAGTGCTCCCCTCCCCCGGAAGAGTGCTCCCCCTCCCCCGGAAGAGTGCTCCCCCTCCCCTCGGAGGAGTGCTCCCCCTCCCCACGGAGGAGTGCTCCCCCTCCCCCATGGAGGAGTGCACCCCCTCCCCCCCGGAAGAGTGCTCCCCCTCCCCACAGTGTGCTTTTCTCACGTGTCCTGAGTATGGGTGGTGCAGGGTGAATGCATTGTCCGCAGGGAGCAGCCACCCCTGAAGGCAAACACGAGCACTAATTCCTGATCTAGATGATGTCAGGTTGAAAGGAGGTTTTTAAAATAAGTGCATGCTCATTTGGAGATGGCTGCTGCCTGGCCTGACGTTGCATGGGAAACACAGCTTCGGAACCCTCAGGGGGTCAGGGGGATGCCGCGTGTGGAAGGGGGTGCTGTGCTGTCACCTCCTATGTTGAGTTGCACCCGAGACACTAGCGTCTGTGCTGCTCAGCACGTGGGTCCCATGGAGGAGTCCCTGCAGGCACTGGTCTCTGCAGGAGACTGGGGTGTGAGCACGCAGTGTCACAGGTCGTGTGTGGGGGGCCTTATAACAGGTGCTGTCTGATTTTATAGTCTGGATGTTCGAGTAAACTTGACGTTAGCATTAATTACAGGCACTGGACGACCAAAAGTGAGGAAAGGGAAAACCTGAGAATTTGCTCAACTGTGTAAAAATGAAGCCACTTACGATAATTCTGCGAAGCTACCGCTTATGCCAGCTGTGGAGCGTAACATCAGCTTCCTGAGGCAGTCTCAGCCTGCTCCATTTTATTTCACTTAGATGGTATCCCTGACGTGTGACGGCCGGCCTTCGCCCCGTGCCTCCCCGCAGTGCGGCTGAATCTCAGGAGGCTCGGACACATGTGCTCAAACTGAAGGTCAGAAAGAGCATTTTCCATTCTGACCCCTGACGATGGCGAGACTTTCTGCAGATAGACACCTGTTTTTCCTTGTTGTGTACATGGGCAGAGGGGCGAGGCGCTCACTCAAGAATTTCCTAGAGGTCTGATACAGAATTCACCCCGTGAATCCAGTTAGGTTTCTAAGCGTCAGTAGCACAGTGTATGGCAGCACATGTGCCGGCAGACCTCACTGTGCAGAGGGTTCTATGGAGAGGCGAAGTCGTTAGCCTGCTGTGACTTCTCTGGGGAAGATTCAGACTGGCAGACAGTTGTTCCAGTGCCCTCATCCTTGGTCTGCTTACTGCCTGTGATGAATGCATGTGTTTTGTGAGATGTCTGCCACATGGGTGGGAACCGTGTATTTTCACCGTCGTGAAAAAAATACGGCTCTATTCAATAGCATTGCTGGAAAATAGAATGGGCTGAGGGAGGTTTTTAAGGGTGTGGTCATTAGGCAGATGTTGCAGGTTCCTGCTACAGTGTGTGATGACCTGTGCAGATGTTGTAGGTTCCTGCTAGCACTGACGGCATAGGCAGGTGTTGTAGGTTCCTGCTAGATTGTGATAACCTGTGCAGATGTTGTAGGTTCCTGCTAGCACTGACGGCATAGGCAGGTGTTGTAGGTTCCTGCTAGACTGTGATAACCTGTGCGGATGTTGCAGGTTCCTGCTAGCACTGACGGCATAGGCAGATGTTGTAGGTTCCTGCTAGAGTTGATGGCTTAGGCAGATGTAGGTTCCTTTGAGCTCAGGACTGTAACACAGTAAGCTTAAGGTAACCTATACAAACAGCTCCTCAGTTTCTTCAACTGGGAAATGAAAATCACAGCAATGTCCATTTCAAACGATGGTGAGTTTTAAATGTGATCATACATCTTGGAGTCTTAAAATAGTACGTGGCACACAGTAATTGATCAGTAAATGTGGGGATTTTACTGATGGGGTAATTGGGCACTGGATAGCTAAGACTTACTAGTTTTGAGATAAGTTAGTAGCATAATAATAATAACTATTACTATTATTTGAGACGGAGTCTCACTCTGTTGCTGAGGCTGGAGTGCAGTGGTGCCATCTCAGCTCACTGCAGCCTCTGCCTCCTGGGTTCAAGCAATTCTCCTGCCTCAGCCTCCCAAGTAGCTGAGATTACAGGTGCCCGCTACCACACCTGGCTAATTTTTGTATTTTTAGTAGAGACAGGGTTTCACCATGTTGGCCAGGCTGGTCTTGAACTTCTGACCTCAGGTGATTCACCCACCTTGGCTTCCCAAAGTGCAGGGATTACAGGCATGAGCCACCACCCCGGCCCATAATTAGAATTAGAATGTAGCTGTTTAAAATTTTATCCCAGCGTTTTAAAGTATGTTTAGAGTATTATTACCATCCAAATAAATATGCATTCTTTTATTCAGTTGGTAATCATGTGAATGTTTAATGAGTACTAAGCACTTACTGTGTACCCTAGTATGAAGAGAATAAGAGGATGCACAATAAATAATACATCCCCTAATCAGAGACAGTTTCAAATTTTAGTGTATAATTTGTAGGTGTTCCTACTCACAGCTATATATTAGAATCATATGAGAATGAGTGAGGAAGGCCAAAAAAACAAAAGGATCGAGAAGCATAAAACAAAAAGGTTAGGAGCTCTGAGAGGCAGGACCCAGGCTTGGTATTATTCTGTTTTAAATAATTTTCTAAAGTTTTGAATTGTAAAAAAAGCATGCATGGAACTGACCATCATAGCCATGTTAAGTGTACAGTTCAGCAGTATTGAGCACATCCACATTGTCCTGCAGCGGAACTCCAGAAATTCTTCGTCTTGCAAAACTCAGCCTCTGGGCTGTTAAACTAGGTGTCCCCACCTCCCCTCCCCCAGGCCCTGGTGACCACCATTCGGCTTTCTCTGTCTGTGATTTTGGCCACTTTAGATACGTCATTTCAGTGGACTCATCCCGTGTCTGTCTTTCTGTGGTGGAATCACGTTCTGTTGTGCGTTTTCCATTCACCTGTGGATGGACTCTTGGGCGTCCGCCGTAGGCCGTTGTGAATGCTGGCGGCGGTGATTGTGAATGCTGCGGTGCTGATCGTGTGCTGACGTCTCTTCCACATACTGAGTTCATTTCTTTGGGATGCGCGCCCAGAGGTGGCACTGCTGGATCCTGTGCTGGGTCCTACCTATGTTTAATTCTCTGAGGAACCTCCGTGCTGTCTCCATAGCAGCCGCGTCGTTTCACACTTGCACCAGCAGTGCACAGGGTTCCAGTTCCCCACGTCCTCACCGGATAACTGGGATTCCAGTTCCCCACGTCCTCACCGGATAACTGGGGTTCCGGCTCCCCACGTCCTCGCCGGGTAACTGGGGTTCCGGCTCCCCACGTCCTCGCCAGATAAATGGGGTTCCAGTTCCCCACGTCCTCACCGGCATGGCACTTGGCGCTGTCTAGTGTTTTGGTAGCAGCCATCCTGCTCCGTGTAAGTAGTATCTCATTGTGGGGTTTTGTTGTTGTTTTTCAGAGACAGCATCTTGCTCTGTTACCCAGGCTGGAGTGCAGTGGCACGACCATAGCTCACTGCAGCTTCGACCTCCTGGGCTCAAGCTATCCTCCCACCTCAGTCTCCCCAGTAGCTGGGATCACAGGCATGCACCACCATGCCTGGCTAATTAAAAAAAAAAAAAGACAACTTTTTTCGGAGAGGGAGGTCTCATTAGGTTGCTCAGGCTGGTATTGAACTCAAGTGATCCTCCTACGTTGACCTCCCAAAGTGCTGGGATTACAGCTGTGAGCTGCCGTGCCTGGCCTCATTGTGGTTTTAATTTGCATTTCTCGTGACTAGTGATACAGAGCACTTTTCACCTCCTTATTAGACCTTCTCGCTACGAATGTCTGTTCAGGTTCTTTGCCTATTTTAAAATCGGGTAATTTTTTTCTGTCATTGGCTTGCATTGGCATAGTTTTTTTTTAAACTTCCTAAGTGGTACTGATGTGTGGCCAGGGTGAAAACCTCTGGTCTAGGTGTGGAACAGGTAGAGGGACCCCAGGTGTGACCGAGATGATGAGTAGGAGCTGTAACATGCAGGGTGTGCAGAAGGTGGTAGGGATCACCCATCCGCTCCAGAGGGATAGATTGTTGAGATGAGATGAACACTACACTTGTGGACATGCAGACGTCTTGCAAACAAGTGGGGTCAGGATGTGGTGCTCAGGCGCAGCCTCAGGGCCAGGGTGGATTCGGGAGCGTGAGGGAAGGGACTCTTTGCTGGGAAGAAAAGTAGGTATTGAAGGAGGTGGAGGCAAAACAGTCCCTGCACCTCTCCACCTGCAGACTCAGCTGCCGCCACCACAGCCTCCCGGAGCTCGGCGTCCACGGGTAAGGACCTCCCTCAGCATGTGGGCAACACGTCTTCAGCCAGCGTGCCAAGAAACTGCAAAGGCAAAATAGTGTTTTTGGCAGTGTTTCAAAGAAACAGAGAGTGCATTGTGTGCACATTCAATAGCCCTACTGTAGCTTTTCAGCAAATTACAAAAAGTAACACAGGGCCTGGTATGGTGGCTCATGCTTGTAATCTCTGCACTTTGGGAGGCCGAGGCAGGCAGATCACTTGAGGTCAGGAGTTCGAGACCAGCCTGGCCAACATGGGGAAACCCCATCTCTACTAAAAATACAAAAATTAGCCAGGCATTGTGGTGCACGCCTGTAATCCCAGCTACTCGGGAGGCCGAGGCAGGGGAATTGCTTGAACCTGGGAGGCGGAGGTTGCAGTGTTCCGAGATCATGCCATTGCACTCCAGCCTGAGGGACAGAGTAAGACTCTGTCTCAAAAAAAAAAAAAAAAAAAAAAAAAAAACAAAAACGAAGGAACACAGGATTGTATGCAGAAAGAAAGGGTAAGGCAAAATTGAAGGGATGGGATGAATTTGAGCATCCTTCATCCCAAAATCCAAAATCCAAAATGCTCAAAAATCTGAAACTTTTCAAGCACCAGCATGATGCCACAAGTGGAAAATTCCATTCATAAGCTGTTGACACAAACTTGCATGCATAAAATTATTTAAAATATTGTATAAAATTACCATCAGGCTATGTGTATGAGGTGTGTGTGAAACACAAATGAATTTTGTGTTTAGATTTGGGTCTCATCCCAAGGTATCTCATGATGCATATGCAAATATCCCAAAATCTGAAGCACATCTGGTCCCAAGCATTTTGGATAAGGGCTACTCAACCTGTATTTATAGACTGAAGCTAGAAGGCATTTGTGGGACTCTCAAACCAAGATGGGTCTTCATTACCTTCCAACTTTGGTGATCATGTAGTAGACATATTTATTCTGAGAAATGATCATAAATATAAATGCATTTCTTTTATTTCTTTTTATTGAGATGGGGTCTTGCTCTGTTGTGCAGGCTGGAGAGCAATAGCATGATCTCAGCTTACTGCAGCCTCCGCCTCCTGGGCTCAAGCAATCCTTGCATCTCAGCCTCCAGAGTAGCTGAGACTGCAGGTATGCACCACCACACCCAGCCAATTTTTGTATTTTTTGTAGAGACAGGGTTCTGCTATGTCACCCAGGCTGGTGTCAAACTCCTGGACTCATGCGATCCATTTGCCTCAGCCCCCAAAAGTGCTGGGATTACAAGCGTGAGCCACCACGCCTGGCCTGAATGCAATTTTTACATTATAGTCGTTTATGCTTCTTCCTGTTAACCCAAAATAAGCAATTGTGGTTTTTTGCTAGCCAGCTACAGAGATAATGTAAAAAATGTTTTAAAACCATATTATCAAGCAGAAAATGGTGCTTGTAGATCAATATCTTCAATAGTTGCCTATTAAAATTTCAGTATGTGGCGGCTCTAACTACTGGAGGAGCGTCGAGGTCATGCCAGTGTCCTTAACAGTCGTGTTTGTTAAAGACAGCCACTGCCGCCCTTTGCGGCTGTGTGCCTCACCTCTTCCACGTCACAGAGCACACACAGAATGACACCATTTGAGCCACGCACTGGGTCACGGGTGGGCTGGGCGTCAGGATGTCCACAGCTGGAGTGACCTACAGAGCCCAGCTCTGATGGGGCCCCAGGGCGGGTGACTGCAGCGTCCCCAGCGGCCTCCCTGGCGTGCCACAGCATGAGGCTATCTGCTCTGGTGGATGCTGTGGGCCATGGATGCACCTCCACCTCCGCCCAGTGCAGCCGGTCTTGCTCCCTAAGCCGCCAGGCTCTGTGCCGAACTCAAGCAGCAGCCAAGTGGAGAGAGCTGGAATGTGTCATCCCTGGCCCCAGCCTTCCATTTCTGATGCCACACTTAAAAGAATACAGGACACTTTTATTTCGTAGCATTCTAACTTTTATTTTAAAAGTCTTTCACTATTGAATGACTTTCCTGAATTAACTACATTCTCAAAAATATTCCCAGCATTGGTCAAAGGCTTAAGGAATTTTTTACGAGAAGTTGCAACTTGTTGAGTATTAAAAGTCCTACAGATAAAAATAAGCAAAGGAGATTTACAGAAGTCAAAAAAGAAGAAAAGACACAGATATGCTTTGGGGAAAGTACTGAACCTAGATATTAATCAGAGAAAGCTGGGAACGTTGATTCCTAGGAAGGTGGATACTGTGTTAGGAAGAGAAAGGGAAGGAAGAGTCTCCGTCTTCCCACGTGGGGACACGTGTGCTGAAGGATGCGGGGTTGAATCCCCCTTCAACCTCTCGTGAATTTCTCAGTCTTTCAGTCCACTTTGCTCACTAGTGTTGAGTGCACTAGGTTTTCTTTTGGGAGAATGACAAGGCCTCCTTTGAGTTTGGGCAAGGGTGGAAGTGGAAGCTGCCTATTTGGGAGAGATGACTTCTGACCTCTTCTGGGCTACATAGCTTCCCCCCGCCTTTTTATAACAAATAGAATTGTTATTATAATTACCGTCATCGTGATATTTTTATTTATCACTATCCTCTCCATCAAACATTTATAGAGCAATTAATTCTGTGCCATTCTAACTTCATCGGTGTAATGTCATCATGAGGTACAATAGCATTATTATTCCCACTTTACGGATGGGAATTGAGGCGTGACACATAGATGGCTGCCCACTGCGGAGGAGTTGAACCTTGGCGGTGGGGCCGCAGGGTCTCTCCGCTCCCTGTGGGACGGCCCTTTTCTCACTGTTCTGAGCAGGGCTGTTCCTTTCCCAGCAAGATGGTCACCGGTGTAAACGCACCTTCGCGTCCTTCCATGGACGTTTGTAGAGGTGGAGGTATTGTGTCGAAAGGCATGTGTCTTGGTATTGTTTGTTTACTGCTAAATTGCCACAGTACGTTTTTCTTCCATGAACAGCCTGCGAATACACCCTGCCATTTGTTTATTGGGTGTTCATTTTTTTCCTCTTGACTTGTGAGAGCTCTTTTTATATTAAATAAATTAGCCCTCGCCAGGTACAGTGTGGCTCACGCCTGTAATCCCAGCATTTTGGGAGGCTGAGTTGGGTGGATTGTTTGAGGGCAGGAATTTGAGACCAGCCTGGCCAACATGGTGAAACCCCTTCTCTACTAAAAATACAAAAATTAGCCGGATGTGGCGATGCGCACCTGTAATCCCAGCTACTAAGGAGGCTGAGGCATGAGAATCACTTGAACCTGGAAGGTGGAGGTTGCAGTGAGCCGAGATCGCACCACTGCACTCCAGCCTGGGTGACAGTGAGGCTCCATCTCCAAAAAAAAAACAACAAAAAAAAAAACAGACATTGGCCCTTTGACTAATACGCATACTGCACATAATCCCCCCACCTTTTTTTGAGACAGGGTCTTACTCTGTCACGCAGGCTGGAGTGCAGTGCTGTGATCCCACCTCACTGCAGCCTGGTTCCAGTGATTCTCCCGCCTCAGAGTGCTGGGACACAGGCATCAGCCACTGTGACTGGCCTCCCAATTTTTTGTTTGTCATTTGACATTATGGTATACACATACACACGCGCGTGCGTGTGCACGCACACGTGTGTGTAAATACACAAATATATATGTCATTGCATCTTTGTAAATAACGATGTGGCCAAATCGTTCATCTTTTCCTGACGCCTGGAGTGTCACATGCTTTTAAGGGACTCCTTCCCTCTTTCCACAGGTATAAGCCCTTCAGGAATTGGTCTAGTATTGGTCATTCATTTGTTAGGAAATTTAGGATGTTTCCTTTCTTAGGGCCTCTTACTGTAAACCCTGTGTCTGATTATGTCATAAATGGCCTGCCTCATTTCAAGGTGAGGGGAAGTCTGGCAGCAGAGAAGTCACAACAGTAACGGCGGCCATGTCAGGTGGGGATGTGCACGGAGAAGAAAATGGGGCAGGATAGTGGGGCTCAGGGGGCCAGGAGGAGGGCAGCCGTTTTCTGTGCTGCAGTCAGGGAGGCCTCCTGCGAGGACGTGTTTGAGCACAGGATTGACACGCAGCGCCCTTCCCGAAGCCTCCTGGGTTCCCGGGGGTGGGGAGTGCAGCTCAGGAGAATCCTCCCGGTGGGCACCCCTGTGTGGAGCGGGCACTCCTGTGCCTGGTGGGCATCCCTGTGCAGAGCGGGCACCCCTGTGCCTGGTGGGCATCCCTGTGCGGAGCGGGCACCCCTGTGCCTGGTGGGCATCCCTGTGCAGAGCGGGCACCCCTGTGCCTGGTGGGCATCCCTGTGCGGAGCGGGCACCCCTGTGCCCGGTGGGCATCCCTGTGTGGAGCGGGCACCCCTGTGCCCGGTGGGCATCCCTGTGCGGAGCGGGCACCCCTGTGCCCGGTGGGCATCCCTGTGCAGAGCGGGCACCCCTGTGCCCGGTGGGTGCCCCTGTGCGGAGCGGGCACCCCTGTGCCCGGTGGGCGCCCCTGTGCGGAGCGGGCACCCCTGTGCCCGGTGGGCGCCCCTGTGTGGAGCGGGCTGTGAGTGACGGGGGCTCCTCTGTCTGTCCCCACCCCCAGCCTCCCGCCATTGTCTTCAGCACTGAATATGCGTCCGTCTGACGGGTTGTGTATTTCTATGTGAGAAAATTAATGAGGAATTTTACTGAGAGTTGTTCTGACCATACAAACTGAATTGCCCTCTCAATGGAATGAACCACACATTTCTACAAAACAAAATACCGTAATGTAGTTTAATAGCCCGGAATAGCAGTAGAATGCTAAGAATTTACTTTCCATCATCGATAACCACAGTGTCCTTGCTGGCCATCCTACAATTGCTAAAGAGAATGTAGTTGTGAATGTAGCATCGAGACTTTCCGGGAAAGTCGGCCAGGATGCACCCACCTGGGAGTGGCTTCCACCTGGCCTCCAGCAGCTGCTGAAGGAGCCGTGTCCTTTGGAGTTAATGGAAGGACTGGCTGTGTATTCAATCACATATGCTACGTGGTCTGCACATCCTGCCCACAGGGGAGTTAACAGGCCATCTTAGCGTCTTTCACTCTAAGTCTTGGGGCAGGAGGTAGAAGTCAGTGACATCAGGCCCAGGGTAAATGAGCTAGTGTTCTCGATGATATATACGGTGGCTTACGGTTACCCCAGCCCGGACTGTTTTCTCTTACTCTGTCCCTCAGTCCCTGCGTACCTGCGTGTTATGTGGACGGCATGCGCGTGTCTGCACAGCTGCGTGATGTTCCCCTGTGGACTCAACCCTCCCCGCCCCTGGCCACCCCCCGTTATGGACAGCTGGGCTCCAATCTTCTGCTTTTTTAAATAGTGCTGCAGACGCCTTGTGAGTACCTCAGCTATATTTCTGCGAGGACAGCTTTGGGATCACTTTGGAGAAGGGAGATTTCTGAGAAGGGGGTGCGTTTGCTCCGTCAGTGCCGTAAGAGGATGCCTGTTCTCCACCTACCTCGCTAGCAGCCTGCGCTGCCCGGCTTCCCAGCTTCTGGGCCTGCCTCCCGCTGCTGGATGAGATGCCACGTCCCATTGTGGTTTTATCTTGTACTTCTCCTGCTAACAGGCAGGTTGAGAATCTTTTTATGTGTTTAAGTCCATTTGCCATTCTTTTCTCTTTTTTGAAAAAGAACAGCTTGTTTATATCTTTTGCCCATCTTTCATTTGGGTTATGTCTTGAGGAGCTCTTTATATATTTCTTTATTCTTGATATTTTTGTGTGCCTGATGCCTGACATATTTATTATTAATAATAATGGAGCAATAAAGTGAGTCACATAAAAAAATAATGGAGACAGTAATTCCCAAGCTAAGAGACACATAAATTATTTAACTGCAGTCAAACAGGCTTATGTTAGAGGCGCTTTTTCCAAAATCCAATGTAGAGTTATTTGAATTTAAAAACATGCTGAGGAATTAGAGAAAGAAGCCATCTATGTTCTTCCTGGGGCATCATTTGAGCTCATTATGTGGACACAGCTGCCTCTGAAGCTGGTTCTGCCACACGCCTGACAGGGGCAGATCACAGCCTGACCTTGGCCAGGCAGCATCCCGGGTGTTGCTCTCTCACCGTGGTCCCCGGTGTTTCGGGATCGAGGAGGGGTCCGGCTTCACTCTCTTCAGCGCCTGGGCCTTCATCCTGAGCCGCTGTTGGAGCCACGGTCCCTGCTGCTGAGATGTGAGAAAGGCCCGCCCTGGGGTCTGGGAAATTTATTTTCTCGCAGAAGGCAGAGAAGGCCCTGGAATAACAGGGCCGGGTTCTCACTGGCGGGACTGTTCACCTCTGCGATCTGCCCCTTAGTGCCTCGGCTGGTTCTTGGTCTTTGGAGACCTGGTCCCCAGTCCTACCTCTGCATGCCCTTCCAGATAATGTTCACCATGTTTGGGGCGTATGAGCATGCTCCTCGCATTCACTGTCACCCGGGCATCCCTCCCAGCGGCCCTGTGAGGCAGGCGCCACCCCACAGCCCTGCTCTCCCGCCGAGGAAACTGAGAACTGGGCTAATTTACCTGCCGAAGCTGCATGCTTGGGAAGTGGTGCTTAGAGCCAGGCGGGACTCACTGCAGCCACTGTGCTCCACGCTGGCCCCCCGCCGCCGAGAGGCAGAACTTCCAGAGCGGGCTCTCAGGCCACCTTCAGGGCCTCCTGGAGAGGTTGAGCCCCAGACTCCCAGGAAGCTGTTCCCCCACGCTCTGTACTCCACTCCCAGGTGGGCCCATCGCCTCCAAAGCCTGTGGGTCTCATTGGCCGGAATGTCTCACACTGCAGGGCACCTGGCCACCCAGGGGCGTGTCACAAATGTGGGCGGGGGGCGGGGCTCCACCCCACAAGCCTGCTCAGGAGGCCTCTCCACGATCCACAGTCGGCCACCTGTCCATGGAGCTCCGGGAATGTTGACCCGACCCCACTGCAGGGCTTCCCTAGCCCTCCTAGACACCCTGCACCTGCCCCTCCCGAGCACGTGTGCCTGACCTGCTCCGCGGTGGGCGCAGAGCTCCTGCCGAGGGCTGGATGGCACAGACCCGGGCTTCGTGGCTTTTGCAGTGCCGGCTGTGCCCTAGTAGCCGGGGCAGCCGTCCTCAGTCCACGGCTTGGGAGGGCCACTGTGGGCCGACGAAACGCGACTGTGGACGAGGAAACTGTAGTTTCCGAACATGTTCACGTGTCCCCAGACAGTTACTTTTCTTTTGATTTTTTTCAACCATTTAAGGCTGTAAAAGCATTCTCAGTTCACGGACCACACAGACAGGCTGCAGGCTGCACATGGACTGGGGGCCGGTCTGTGGGCCCCCGCTTCACAGGTCGCTGGGTTTTGGCGTCCTCTGCTCTCCATTGCACAGTCCCACCCTCTCCTCAGATCCTAGAACTCCGCCCAGCTTGGACAGTCTCTCTCCACCTAGAGACCGGTTTTCTGCTTCTCATCTGTGTCCCTTGTAGCAATCACCCACATGGCGCTTGCCACAGGACGGCCCCGAACTGCCTATGGGATCACTCCAGGTCCTCTCGGAGCCTCCGTTTCTTGCCTGTAAAATTGACACAAGAAGCGCCTTCCCTGCAGGACTGTGGCCAAGGTTAGCCAGAACCGTTTCCAGTCATGGAACCATCACTCAGAGCAGCTCCTAGAACCATTTCCAATCACGGATCATCACTCAGAGCAGCTCCTAGAACTATTTCCAGTCACGGAAGCATCACTCAGAGCAGCTCCCAGAACCATTTCCAATCATGGAACCATCACTCAGAGCGGCTCCCAGAACCATTTCCAGTCACGGAAGCATCACTCAGAGCAGCTTCTAGAACCATTTACAATCACGGAAGTATCACTCAGAGCAGCTCCCAGAACCATTTACAATCACGGAAGCGTCACTCAGAGCAGCTTCTAGAACCATTTCTAGTCACGGAAGCATCAATCAGAGCAGCTTCTAGAACCATTTCCAATCATGGAACCATCACTCAGAGCGGCTCCCAGAACCATTTCCAGTCACGGAAGCATCACTCAGAGCAGCTTCTAGAACCATTTCCAATCATGGAACCATCACTCAGAGCAGCTCCCAGAACCATTTCCAGTCACGGAACCATCACTCAGAGCAGCTCCCAGAACCATTTCCAGTCACGGAACCATCACTCAGAGCAGCTTCTAGAACCATTTCCAATCATGGAACCATCACTCAGAGCAGCTCCCAGAACCATTTCCAGTCATGGAACCATCACTCAGAGCAGCTTCTAGAACCATTTCCAGTCATGGAACCATCACTCAGAGCAGCTCCCAGAACCATTTCCAGTCACGGAAGCGTCACTCAGAGCAGCTTCTAGAACCATTTCCAATCATGGAACCATCACTCAGAGCAGCTTCTAGAACCATTTCCAGTCATGGAACCATCACTCAGAGCAGCTCCCGGAACCATTTCCAGTCACGGAAACATCACTCAGAGCAGCTTCTGGAACTATTTTCAGTCACAGAACCATCACTCAGCACGGCTCCCAGAACCATTTCCAGTCACAGAAGCGTCACTCAGAGCAGCTTCTAGAACCATTTCCAGTCACGGAATCATCACTCAGAGCAGCTTCTAGAACCATTTCCAGTCACAGAAGCGTCACTCAGAGCAGCTTCTAGAACCATTTCCAGTCACAGAACCATCACTCAGAGCGGCTCCCAGAACCATTTCCAGTCACAGAAGCATCACTCAGAGCAGCTTCTAGAACTATTTCCAGTCACGGAAGCGTCACTCAGAGCAGCTCCCAGAATCATTTCCAGTCACGGAAGCATCACTCAGAGCGGCTCCCAGAACCATTTCCAGTCACGGAAGTGTCACTCAGAGCAGCTCCTAGAAGCATTTCCAATCATGGAAGTGTCAACTCAGAGCGGCTCCTAGAACCATTTCCAGTCATGGAAGCATTACTTAGAGCAGCGTAAATTCCTTAGCAACCCTGGTGTTGACATATGTTGATTATAATGATATCCTTACAACATTAAACTACAAAGCCGAAACCAAAATACATATTAAATAAAATTTAGCCTGTGAAACAGATTAGATTCCAGGCAGGGCCTACGATTCTGGCTGGCTGTGCAAATGGACCTCTGACCCCAAATGACTAAGGGACATGTCCATCGTTGCGGTGCCTTCAGGAAAGGGGAAAGTGTTTTTCCTGGCAGTTCTTTCTCTCTAGACCCTGGAGGCCACCTCTCTCACCTGCACGTTGGGCTGCAGGATCAGGGTCCCCTTCCAGTCCAGGAGAGGCCCTTGTATCTGCCTTCTGCTCAGAGCATGTGTGCCTGTTGAGTCTGACCACTCACCGGGGTGCTTTCTTGGTAACGGGGTCCCTATCACTAGACCTTACCTCCCAGGGTCTAGCAGATGGCGGGGCGAGTGGGGGACGGCACGAAAAACAGCAGACACGATTTCAGACTGCTGGTGGCGGTTGAGCTCAGGTGGGCCTCACCTGGAGAGCCTGGACGATGTCAGAGGTGCTTCTTGGCTGGTGGCCAAGGCTTCCCAGATGCCTCTTTGCCTTTCTTCTGGGGCATGGCCCTCTGCACCCCAGGGCAGCCTGTGTGGTGTCTGACGATTTCCACAGTAGCCAGAGCAGCTTGTGGCAGCTGGGGCCTGCTCCCAGCATGGGGCCTGCTCCCAACATGGGGCCTGCTCCCAGTGCAGTGCCTGCTCCCAGCACATCCACTACATCTAGTATTTATTTATTTTTTGAGACAGAGTCTTGCTCTCTCGCCCAAGCTGGAGTGCAGTGGCGCAGTCTCGGCTCACTGCAAGCTCCGCCGCGTGGGTTCACACCATTCTCCTGTCTCAGCCTCCCGAGTAGCTGGGACTACAGGCGCCCGCCACCACACCCGGCTAATTTTTTGTATTTTTAGTAGAGACGGGGTTTCACCGTGTTAGCCAGGATGGTCTCGATCTCCTGACCTTGTGATCCGCCCGCCTCAGCCTCCCAAAGTGCTGGGATTACAGGCATGAGCCACTGCGCCCGGCCTGCTAGTTGAAATTGTTACATACCAGTTACATCGTTTACAAAATGATCATATTTTAAGAATTAGCTTTATGTGGATTTATTCCGCATTGATGTGAGCACCTACTGTACATGAGATAGCATGCTAAGTGCTTTTTATTTATTTAGGCAAAAGATAAAAAGTTACTGCTGCCACGATCTGAAGTGTTACTGGTGGAGCTATACAAGCTCTTGGATTTAGGGAGTTCAGCCTACGAGAACGGCTGCCTGTGACAGAAAGCAGGGGCGAGCGTCCGGGAACAGAGCTATGCTCATGGCAAAACAAAGACGTGCTGTGTTTCTGGCCTTTGTGTTCTCTCCGGTGGTGAATAAACATAGGAAGCTTTCATCTTCAGAGTAAACAGAAATTCCAAACCCATTTCACGCAGCTTTTTCTAGAAGGCAATGTGTTTAATCCACTTGTTTTCCGAGTCTCTTACTGTCATCATGACTTCCTCTTATGTCTGTGTTAATTACTGTCACAGGTATTTGCGAAAACTACAACGTCTGTTCAGGTCAAGACTAGCTTCTCTGTTTTTTCACATTTTACTTGGTGTTTCCACAACTGGGTTGTTATTTTTAGACCTCTGCAGAGGAGAACTGTTTTGAGTTGGGAAAAGTGGGAGGTCCCCTCACGGAGGTGGACAGGACGCCCACTCCTTTCCCAGGCTGGCCTCCTTGTCTCACCCCACGAGGGAAGGGCCAGGGGCACGGACCAGCAGGCCAGTCGTTCAGTGTTCAGGAATTTCAGGAGACATTGTTAAACATTAAATTATATAAACAATTAAGTTGTATTAAAAACAAAAGTCTTTAAAATACCTACTCAGAACGTCTTTCTTCCCGATTGTCTTGCTGAGTGTTTCGCTGCAGTCCGTGCTTCTGAGGATGGCGTCGTGTGTGTGCGGCAGAAAGGCGGGGTTCTGGCAAGGGTGAGAGGCCGCAGGTCTGCACACTGTGTTAGGGGAGCCAGGGGCCAGCGTGGTTGGGTTCCCAGAGAGCTGTTTCTGAACTTCCAGAAGCTTCCAGGGAGTCCACGCCACATGCACGAGTGCAGGACACATGCTACTCAGGTTCCATCCAAGTCTCAGCCTTTGTTTTTACACTAAAGACCTTTTTGTCACTGTTTTTGAGACAGAGTCTTGCTTTGTCGCCAGGCTGGAGTGCAGTGGCACGATCTCGGCTCATTGCAACCTCCACTTCCCAGGTTCAAGCAATTCTCCTGCCTCAGCCTCCCAACTAGCTGGGATTACAGGCACATGCCACTGTGCCTGGCTAATTTTTGTATTTTTAGTAGAGACAGGGTTTCACCATGTTGGCCAGGCTGGTCTTGAACTCCTGACCTCAGGTGATCCACCCACCCCTGCCTCCCAAAGTGCTGGGATTACAGGCGTGAGCCACCATGCCTGGCCACTAAAGACATTTGAAATAAGAAGAAGGGATCAGTAAACATTTCACGTTTCTTTTTTTTTTTTTTTTTTTTTTTTGAGACAGAGTCTCGCTCTGTCGCCCAGGCTGGAGTGCAATGGCACAATCTTGGCTTACTGCAAGTTCCACCTCCCGGGTTCATGCCATTCTCCTGTCTCAGCCTCCCGAGTAGCTGGGACTACAGGCACCCGCCACCACGCCCGGCTAATTTTTTGTATTTTTAGTAGAGACGGGGTTTCATCGTATTAGCCAGGATGGTCTCGATTTCCTGACCTCATGATCCGCCCATCTCGGCCTCCCAAAGTGCTGGGATTACTGGCGTGAGCCACTGCGCCCCGCCTGCATTTCTTAAATCTATCTTGCTAGCTCCTCTCGCACTTGAAATCAAACACTCCAGCAACTAACACTTGTGAAGTATTTTTCAATTTTCATACGCAGTTATATTATCTCAGAACGGTTCATTACCGTGGGGTGTGTGCTCTTCATAAATGCAAACTGACTCAGAAGCAGCCGTCAGCCAAAAAATTGGCTTTAGAATGTACAGTTTTGTAGTCTTCATTTTTTACGTTACATTTTCAGTTAAGATGTGAAAATCATTGAACCAATTCATTTAATAAAAAGTTGAGTAACGTTTATATTTTGTCACTTCCGTGGGTAAACATAACACCAAATACTTCACTTGTAAAAACAGCAATGTGTGTAGGGTATAGAAATTCATCCGTTCCCCACGTGGTGTCCGCTCTCATCCTGGGTGAGGGCTCAGACAGAGGATTTGCTGCAGAAACACTCGTGCCTGCAGCAAAGGAAGCGCTTAGAGCAGGAGGAGGCTGGGGGAGCTCTGGGCAACTCTAGGTGGATGAGGCCACATCCTTCAGCCCTCTGGAGAGGCTTTTCCTGTTGCGTGCTGGGGTTTAAACCTGGATCTGTCTTGCTCTGAAGCAGAGGCTCTCACCTGGGAGCAGTCTTGTTCCAGCCACCCACAACACACTTGGCAGAGTCTAGAGACTTTTGACCGTCATGACGGTGGGGGTTGCTCCCGAGACCCTGCTCTGAAGACTTCCTAACGTGCGTGCTCTTTCAACAACAGCGCGTGGACATGTTTTTAACCTGAGCGATGTAACAAAGAAATTCAGCCAGCTGTGACGATGACTTTTCAGTTTTACATTAACAGTTCATTGAACTTATACGCCAATAAAACTTCTCTGTCACCGTGAAGGGCTCAGCAAATGTACTTTCATTTATTGATGCAGAAATTGGAGATTGGTACTCTTTATCGTCTGCTTACTGTGTCAAGGATGTTTCCAGGATGATCTAGAAGGTTTTCAGTGCCTGTTTTGTAAACTTTTAATTTTTTTAACAGAACTATTTTATTTTTTTCCTATTTTGCCAAGAAGACAGAATGAAGTCAATTCTGAAATGGCAAATTCTTCTGTTTATAAAATGTTATAAACATTTTATAACCAGATAATCACGTTAATTTTTGTAAACGCCCTTGGATAGGTTATTCGCTTAGAGAACTATTGTGCCCTTCTTGGTAACAAGTTATGCATTTTTCATGTGAGTTGCTTTCACTTAAAAAAAAAAAAGTGCGTACAACAGAAAACACAACCTTGTCCAATCGATATGCTGAGCTAATTCCTGTCATCATTAACTGGATGGGAACCACAGGAAGCCGTCTGTCAATATGCCTCAGGGTGGCAGATGCAGCTTGGGGCTTAAAGGAAGAGAAATAGAAAGATTTGACTCTTTTGAAGAGCAGAGTGTCATCCCCGAGCCGGATTCTGTTTAACATCTTATAAACAAAACGTGAGTCGTTTCATTTCTCAGTCTTCCATGTAAGCAATCCAGAAAGTGGCAATAAAAGTGACTTTTCTTGTTTTTCTCTATTCAAAATTCATAGTAGTACAGTTGAGGGGGCACCTCGCTGTGAGTTTCATGCCTCCCTTCGTCCAGGGGGGCGGCTGTGTCCTGGGTGCTGTGTGTATAGGGCCCCCGCCAAGCCCAGTGTGGGTGGCAGAGATGCATCCAGAAGCCCCCAGTAAGTTTAGCATTACCCACTCGGCTGGGGACTACGGAAGAAGAGTTCCTGGTGATTTCAGTAAAAAAGATGTTTTACATACCAGATAGAAACGTGCTCAAATGATATCAACATGATTTGGGTTGGGTTCTTAAGTTGTTCTTTTAATGTTCTTTTTAAAAAAGACTTGATCTCAATATAAACAAACTTGCCTAATTTTTTTCAGCTAGTTCACACAGACATTCAGTATACGTTCATAAGCTGGTCCTGTTCCCTCTTCTTGCTCAGAGGCTGGAAGAACTTCCCATGCACCAGGTCATGTTTGCGTAAATATAGTTACACTGTATTACGTAAATATAGTTACCAGCGCAGTTGTTAACAGTTCTGCCAATAGATTATTGCTTTGATCTGAGTTTGATAATCAAACTGAGATTTAAAACACAGTGGCCCAGGAAGGATCAAAGGTAACTGTAACGATGCATTCCTTATTCCTTCAGTCCACAGGTCTTTTTAGATGTTGTTGGGAGGTGGAGTGGGGATGATGACCCCTTAGCCACAGTTTCCCTTTCTGTGGTTTCAGTTACTCGAGGTCAATTGAGGTATGAAAATACTAACAGGAAAATTCTAGAAATAAACATTTCCCAAGTTTTAACTTGCGCACCCTTTTGGGGAGCGTGGTGAAATCTGGCGCCTTCTGCTCGCTCCCTCCCGGGACTGAACCCTCCCTTCGTCTAGCGTCTCCAGGCTGCGGATGCTCCCCACCCCTCTCATGGCCTCTGGGTTATCAGATTCACGGTCCAGGGGTCGCAGTGCTTGTGTTCAAGGAACCCTCATTTCACTTCATCATGGCCCCAAAGCACAAGAGCAGTGAGGCAGGCAACGAGGGTACACCTAAGAGAAGCCGGAAGGTGCTCCTTTAAGTGAAAAGTGAAAGTTCTCGACTTAATAAGGAAAAAGAAAATGGTACGTTCACCAATCTCGGGAGACATTGTCATGTTGCCCAGATCTCCAGTCAGGTGGAATCTTCTCACTGTGAAACTGGGAACAGCATATTGTTATAATTGTTCTATTTTATTATTAGTTATTGTTAATCTCTTACTGTGCCTAATTTATAAGTTAAATTTTACCAGGGGTGTGTGCATGGGGAAAACATTGTGTACATAGGATTTGGTACTCTCTTGATTTCAGGAATCCCCTGGGGTCTTGGAAGCACCCCTGAGGATAAAGGGGACATCGTGTACATAGGTTTGGGTACCATCTCGGATTCAGGAATCCCCTGGGGTCTTGGAGGTACCCCTAATGATAAGGGGGATGCTGCACCCACACCATTGCACACCTTAGTCTGCCGCTCGTCAGCTGGTGTGGCCCCGGCTGGAACACTGTGGCTCATTCTAGCTGTGCTTTTAGAAAAGCCTTGAGACGCACCTGCTCGGCCAGGTTGCACAGTGAACCTGCAGCAGGGGTGGGGCCTCCACAGGGACATTTTGGCCTAGCGGGTAGCAGCTGCCCCAGGCTTACAGGCTGAGTGGCATACTCACCTCCTCCCTACTGGAGTCACCTGCCTCACCCTGTGGGTGTTTGAGTTCGTGACCTTGATGGAAGATAGAAAGCAGCAGGAAAGACAGTCCCTGTTATCAAGGCATTGTAACCTAAGGTCATGGAGACGTGCTTATGAAGTATATGTGTGTTTTAAGTGTGTGGGAAACCTTCACAGGGCAGCTGACTGCAGACCCCCCAACCCCTCCTCCTCCTCTGCCCCAGCTCGGGGTGGGCTTCTGGGCTGGATCCTGCTGGCCTCCTATCACAGCGAGGTTGGAATCTGTACTGTGGAGACTGTGGCATTTCTGCATCATTCCTGATGCCCGATGCTGAGATTAGGAAATCGGTCTCTGAAGCTGAGAGGCAGTTTCTCAGAGTATGAGTTGTGACCTGAAAGGCCGCTGTCGGAAAGACAGCAGCAGCCTGCAGGCCTTCGTGAGAACCGTCTGTACGGGCCCCCGAGACTGCTGTGCGCCGCATGCAACAATCAGTTGTTGACAGGAGGTGTCTTCAGTCCCGGCCGTGGTTCGGAGGAGACCACGATAAACTCCTTCAGGATACTGCTCCATCATTTTCCTCACCCGAAGATAAGAGCCAGCTACAGATGGGTGTGTTGGGTGTGACACAGGCTGGAAATGTGCAGGAGTGGTGCATTTTTCTTCCCCTTAACTCCCGTGTCCTTGCGGTAAAATTCCATTGCTGTAAAGTCATGACCTCCAAACCCAGTTACGCTCAGCTAAGTTCCATGGAATAATTTCATTCAAGATCGTAAAACGTAAAACATCACAAGCAGAAAGTGTCTGTTTACAAATGCTCACGGTATGATGGGCAGCCCTCCAGGAGTGGTGTGGAGGCCGGGGCACTCAGTCACATGTGTGCCGGGGGCACAGGCCTTCCTCGCTGTGTGCAGCTCCTGAGCTCTGAGTGAGGCAGGCGGTGGCAGTGACCCATCCTTACCTGGTAACTTCTTAGGGGCAAAGAATAAAACCATTCTTCAGTTTGCCCCGTTTTATGCCTATAATTTCAAAAAGCATTTGACAGACGCAGAAAAGCGCATCCACGAGCTGCCCTGCGCGGTGGCTGAGTGCCTGTGTCCAGGGAGTTGAGTATAAAGATCTTCTTCCCTTGTGATAATTTCTATGCCTGCATGTCTTACCATGCCTGATTATAGCAAATCCCAGGTACACGTTATACCAACAGCTATTACGTTGCAAACTGAAAACAAAATTCTAAGCCCCCAACCAACGGAATGGACCTGCCTCTTGGCCAAGGGGACCCCAAGGAAACGGGAAAGGCAAGTTCAGGCTCTGATGGGAAGAGGGGCTCGGACAGGCCTCATCCCACCCTCCTCCCTTTGGACCAGCAGTGACATTAAAACAGAGACCTGAGACTGACAAAACAGACTCTTTGTACCAGTAAGAGACCAGTTTCCAATGTGACTCTAGTGTACCCCTCACATGACCGATAGCAGGCCCTGAGAGAAATTATCTTACCTCAAAATACATTTCATTGACATATTTTGAAGTGGCCCCTCACAGCTGTCTCTTGTGGGGGAAATGTGCGTTCTGTAGAGAATCCCCTTCCCTTTCCAGCTCTTTTCTGGAGAGTCTGAACACTTGTAAGCTCTGCTAAGAGACACTCACCATCTCTTCTCTCTGGAGCCTGCTACCTGGAGGCATCCTCTACATGGAGGAACCTTGGCTTCCACGACCTCCTCCTCTTAACTTCACACTGACTTCAGCTCTTCATGCCGAGCTTCACTCTTTCAAGCAGTCGCCAGTCAGGAAATATTTGAATCCACCTGTGACCTGGAGGCTCCCCCACCCCCTGCTTGGAGATGTTGCACCTTCCCAGGCCGGACCAACGCCACCTTCCATGTGTTGGTTTATGTCTTTGCCTATCGCTTCTGTCTTCCTAAAATGTGTCAAATCAAGCTGTGCCCCAACCACCTTGAGCACATGTTCTCAAGACCACCTGGGGCCATGTCACAGGCCATGGTTTTAACTTTGGCAAAATAAACCCCTAAATTGATTGAGACCCATTTCAGGTACTTTTTGGTATAAACGTTAAGTTGCAGAAAGAGATTACATGTTTTGTTTGGAGTGTTACCAGGAGTTGTTACGATCTTGGAAAGTCACAGCTTGCAGTAGCCCTCTTTGGCCGTAGCCTCCCGTAAAATTGGGAGTATCTGTGTGGGGTGACAGAACCCCAACCCCAGGCATCCCGGCACGATGGTGCCTCTGCATTCACGGTGACATTGCTCCTGGACACTTCGCCTCTGACGTCTTCAGGGCCCCGGCCTATTCCTTACAGGCTCATGCTTGAGTGTTTATCATGACTTAGCTTCCTTCTGTCCTTCTTCATGGACAGTGCACTGTAGTGGTTTGTAGAAGTTACTGGTGCAGGTAGCCCTGTTCCTTACGTTTCGTGGTGTGGGGACATTAGGAATATTTGTTTCCTGATAGAGGGGCTCCCGGGTCTGTCAGGGTTAGAAGCCCTCCTGGTGATGAGCAGAACAGGGCAGTGAGAACTCTGGAAGGCCTAGGCCTGGGCTGAGCTCCCAACCTGCCGCCCATCCAGACAGAGTCCCAGGTGCGGCCTGTGGGCTGTGACTGCTGCAGGGACGGCATTAAAGGAGCCGAAGAGGCCCGGGAAGCCCAGGAAGCTGGTGACGTGCCCCCCGCATCAGGCTGCGCATCAAGTCACACATTCAAAGGGTTTGTGTCCCCTTGATGGGCTCGTCTGCCTGGGGCTGGGGTGGCAGTGGGCTGGAAGTGCAGAGTCCTGTGTTCACACTGGATGGCTACTGAGGTGAATGGGACCCAGGCACGTTTTCTTATGGAATGTGCACAGCCTGGTTGCTTATCCCGGAAGATCAATAATAGTGATCGCCCTCTGACCACAGGCCAACCTCTTTCCTTAGCTCAGGGCGCTACCAGTCTGGGCTGGTAGAAGCCCCGACACCTGCCTCACTCAGATCCCTGGAGGAGGATCCTATGGGCACTGGGGCAAGGCGGGGACATCTCGGCGGCCTCCCTACTGCGCACTTTTCTTGCAAGTCCTTCGAACGGCACCTGCTCCTTAGCTGCTGCCTGGCGACTTTGAGGGTTTCAGTAAGATGGGGTGAGTGCTTCCCAGCCAGCAAAGTGCCTTGACAGTGGCTGGCTTTCCGCCCGGCTCTGGAAGCTTCTCCCCCTGGGCCTTCCGGTCTCATGTCTGGACACAGACAGGAGAGGTGAGGAGGAGCTGCAGGGGCGGCCCGGGCAGTCCGTGTGACCTGGAGGCCTGGCGAGTTGTTCTGACAGCCAGGCACGTCCTCGGGGAGGCCTCTGAGGATGCTGGGAACCCCAGGCCCGCCCTGCCTTGTTTTCCAGTCCTGGCCTGGGGGTTCGTGGTCTCGTTGGTGCAGCCGCCTCCGGGCAGGCCCTGCCTCTGCTCCCTTCCCCTCACTCCATCCGATTCGGCCCCGTTTCCTTGTCCACTCCACGTTCTTCTGAGCATGTCTCTGGGACACGGTTAAGATTAAGAAGTGGCCTCTGAGCGAGGGAGAACGTACTGAAATTGCCTAAGTGAACTTCAAACACAGGAAGAAGCGTTCAGTCAATGTTCATGGTGAGAACGAGGGTTGATCTTTTGAACAAGTCACAGGTTTGAGAGAGACCTAAGAACCATTCAATCTGAAAGCTAGATTCACTTTGAACAAAACATCTCAGGTGGTAAATACTCCAGTTAGGTGTGGGGAAATGTCTCTGAGTACGAAAGCTCTGACCGACCGGAGCCTGCTGCCGTGGATCTGAAAGATGCTCATGAACAATTCTCGCTGCGGAGCTTCATAAACCAACAATACAAACGATTTTCTGTAACGAACTCCCGTAAAGCAGCCACTCCCCTCACAGTGCTGAGCAGGCATAACCGCCAGAGTCCTCCCTGTTCTGAAGCCGCAGCTTCCATGCAGGCCGGTGTCCGGTGTTGATCCTTGAGCTGACCACAGGCAGTTTTAGTCCACGAGTGTGGATTCTTGGGATACGGTCGGGGTCAGATCCCCCTGTCACGGGTTGTAGAAATTGACGCAGCATTTTCCCATGTGCCCACCTGCTTGAGGAAGGAACGGTGGTGGGGACAGATTTCTTATTCTTCCGATGTGCCCACCTGCTTGAGGAAGGAGCAGTGGTGGAGACGGATTTCTTATTCTTCCAATGTGCCCACCTGCTTGAGGAAGGAATGGTGGTGGGGACGGATTTCTTATTCTTCCCATGTGCCCACCTGCTTGAGGAAGGAACGGTGGTGGGGACGGATTTCTTATTCTTCCCATGTGCCCACCTGCTTGAGGAAGGAGCAGTGGTGGTGGGGACAGATTTCTTATTCTTCTGATGTGCCCACCTGCTTGAGGAAGGAGCAGTGGTGGAGACGGACTTCTTCTTCTTCAGACGAGGCGATCTCTGCCTCTCCGTGCAAGGTTGTCCAACCTGCCTTATTTTGTTGTTTTTCTGTTTTGTTTTGTTTTAGGCTTTTAGCAGTCTGAAGCCATGGTTTTTCATTTCTGTCTCTAGTAATAAGCAGAAGAGGGATGAGGAAGGGGCTTTGCTGGCCCAACCAGAAACAAAAAGTAAGAACCCATAACTGTATTCTGTCCCTTGGACACCCGTGCTGGAGGGAGAAGCCCGTCACCCAGAGGCTGTCACAGGGCATTCCTGGGACCCTCTTTTTCCCAGACTCTCCTCCCTACAGAGCTGCATCCAGAAGGGGCGCCCCGGCTGAATCTCTGTTGCAGCCTCAGGTCAGCGACTGCCCTGGCATGTCTTCTGGGGTCAGGGTCCTTGCAGGGCTGCTGTCACATGCTTGCATCAGTCTCCCTGTAAGGGAAGGGGAAGAGGGAGGGTTTCCCTCACTGGCTCCCGCCCACCCCACAGGATGGGGCAGAACACCTGCGGGAGTCGCCTCTTCCCTCCACGTTCACTGTGCTGAAAGCTGAAGCAGGTGGCCAGTTCTGCAGGAGACAGGCTTTGAACATGGAATCCTGTGAGGAGGATATGGGGGTGCTGGGGCCCCCGTGGGAAGGTGGGGAGGATGTGGGGGTGCTGGGGCCCCTGTGGGAAGGTGGGGAGGATGTGGGGGTATTGGGGGCCCCTATGGGAAGGTGGAGAGGCTGTGGGGGTGTTGGGGACCCCTGTGGGAAGGCAGGAAGGATGTGGGGGTGCTGTTGGGAGCCTGGCTATTTGCCTAACCACAGAATATCTGTGACTGTCTGATCATCTGCACGTAACTGACTTTTGAAAGGTGTGTGTGACTCTTTTCTCTTATTCTGAAGAGAGGACATTCTTCTGATATCCGGTCTCATCATAAAAAGTTGCTACCTTTACTTTCCCCACTTGGCCAATGATATCAGTAGCCACGCTGCAAACTCTGAAATCTCTCAGAGCTCTAGTCTAGGACTCCACAGCGTGAGTGCATCTGTGGCAGTGGGCTTGACTTGAGGCTCATCCTTGTCACCTGCTCGGTGGCAGTGCCTGTGTGAAGATCCCCCACAGCACTCAGGTGTGGCTCGTGGACTTGTGGTTTCGCTGCTGGCTGGGGAAGCCCATCCGGCTCCTCACTTCCCCGCCAAGTGCTGGTCACAGAAATGCCCTTCTCTGGTCACTGCTCTCTGGCCTGGCTTGGTGGTGGCTTTGGTGGCAGCCCCGTCACCCCTGGGATCCGTGTCTTCCTGTTTCTTTCGTTTCTCCTAAAGGTTTCCCAAGTGCCTATTTGCTTCTGGGAATTCCCTCTCTGCCTTGCTCCTACTCCTGATAGCCGTCGTTCCTTTTATTCCGGCCTCCCAAGACTGTGTGGAGCCCGGCCACTGCCAGGGCGGCCCTATGATGAGCTACACGGGATACAAGAGGCGGCCCCAGGCACCCGCCTCCACCTCCACCAGCAGCGTCTTCGCTTTCACTTCTGCCCCCTGCAGCCTCTTCCTCTGTGGAATTGGCGTCTGCCACTGGCTGTGGGGCAACCTCAGTCTCTCCAGCGGACGCTGCACCATCCCTATGGTGGAGTCTCAGCTTTGGGGATCCAGGGTGCCTGCCGGATTTCAGGCAGTGCATTCGCAGACTGTCGCCAGCTGAACCGCCGCAGCGTCTGGAGTTATTCTGTGTATGCTGTTATCCAATTTGCCCGTATTTTCACTAAACAGCAGGCTGTAATTACTGACTTGCAGTCCTGCAGTTGTCTTCACTAGATATGTGTTCAATATTTTGGAGATATGCCTACAATGCATTTGTTGTCCCGGCCAGTGGCTCGTGACCCTCTGCATTTGGAAGGTATATAATTTCCGCTGCTTAAAAGGCAACACGTATACTAACATGTTTGTTTGTGAATTGGGATATGCTTGCTTAGTTTTCTGGCTACTTCATCTTTAGAAGTAGGGACTCAGTCATGGGGAATAAACGCAGTGACCCCTCGGTGTTCCTGCTGGGCTCATGGGTGATGCAGTGTTTTCCGGTGGCTTGGGAAGAATCTGGAGGTCAGGTGCTGGGGCTTGAGTGTCTCTTCTGCAGGTTGGTTTCGCCTGGTCCTCAGGGCGGAGTTGCTGCTCATCGTCATGCTGGGCCTGTTTTCCGATTCCTGGCGCTCTCTCGCCTTCACCTGCAGTTCACTTGCGAGGGGCAGTGGAGGCTGCACTGTGACGTTAGTAACTGTGAAGGCGTGACCCACGGTGGAAAGTTGGTTATGTCTGTGATTGATGGGGAGGTGTTTATGGTCAGGGGTGGAACTGCTTTGGGGGCAGGTTTGCAAGTCGGGAGACGGGAGCAATGACAGGGCCCCATGGGCTGCCCCCCAGCTCCTCCTCCCAGGCTCCTACCCTTCCCCACGCTCGGCTTCCCCCGCTTGCCTTTCTCTTCTTGAGTCAGCACCACCACTCACACCCCCAAGTGTGTGCCAGGGCTGAGCTCCAAACCGGGCACAGGACCTCCTGGCCCCACGGCATGCCTGCAGCCCCGCCCTCCTCTCTGAGGCTGAGAGGCACAGCAGGCGCAGCACAGCCTCGGCCCTGAGGCTCCCAGGACAGTTGTCCCAGCCAGTGGCTTGTGACCCTCTGCCCGCTGCGTTTGGGGGTGAACTGAAGGAACCCGTGACCCGGGTCCCTGGCAGCTGTGGCCTCTTTGCTGCGCTTCCTCTTTGGCCAGAGCCAAAACCAGGTTCTCTTCTGCACACTGGAGCAGGGACCTTGGCCTCAAACTCTAACACCTGAGTTTATAGTTCTCCCAGCTTCCCCAGAGCCGGCCCATAGCTCAGTCATGTGAACCTCGACACCACTCTGGTTTTCCAGGTGAGATGAGCCTCAGTTACAGGCAGAAACACGTGGCCATGAGGAATGCACCGGCCTAAGTGGAAGGGGAGGCTGCCGATTTCTAGCACTGATTTGCAGAGGGATGGGTGAGCCTGCCCAGTGCCCTGTGGTGAAGAGGCATCTCTGTCCCGACAGAAGCACCGTGAAGGCACCGTGCTGAGGCCAACTTCGGAGCCTCGGGGAAGCCAGATCTGTCTGATCGCCTCCCAGCACGTTCCATGCCATCCCACGTGGCTGTAAACGGACGCACATTAACCACGGCTGCTGCTTCACAAGCAGCCTGGTCAGAAACGTACTCCTGTCAAAAATGGAGGGTGAATCGCATGAAATCAGCGTTATGTTTGCTCCTGCTGCATTTCAGGAGTCCCGCGGAGTCTGTTCCGACTGCACCCCCGATCCTGGGCGTGTTGTGGGCTCCAAGCGATGCTTTGATCGCCAGCCGTTTTCCTGTGTCTCCTGGGTGGGGACTCTTAGGAAGCTCTGTGTTTCTTCCCACTGCTGCAAACCATCAGAATTAGGCAATCCACAGTAGGCCAAGAATGATTTGGGGTGAGAATTTATATTTTTATTTCAGTTCGGGACCCAGTAAACTATGGTCTAGGTCCGCTGACACCCCACATTTCCCAGGTCAACTGTGTTTCCAGATCAAAGTGCTTCTGTGGATCATTGTGACCCAAGTGATTTTGTGTGAAATATATTTTCATGGCAGGAAAATGCCACTGAGAGCCTTGAAAATACCTGAGATTTGTTTGGGGAAAAAAAAGAAAAAAGGAAGGAGAGAAATCCAGTCGTTACCATGAGTGTGATGAGAGTGGGGAGAACCAGTGGAGCTTCTGATCCTGCCCCAGCAGATGCCAGTGGCTCGGACCAAGGAGGACAGAGGGATGGGCGTGGCCACGTGAAGCCTCACCCCAGACCCCAGACCCTGCTCGCATGCCGGGACGAAGGTGGGAGAGAACTGCACATCTCAGCACGGCAGTGGAAACGCGGTCCACCTACGGAGGGCTTGTTTGCATTTATTACACCCGAGCAAGGCCCGCACGCCCACTGGAGGGGCCAGGGTGCCCCCGGGAGCCACTGAGAGACGGGGGAGGCACAGGCTCCACGCGCCACTTCCCTGGACTGCGAGGAGGCGGGGATGACGAGTCAGGAGGAAGCCTATTTTTAGAAACGCTTAAGTGCCCACGATCTTCTGACCATCAAACAAGAAACGTTGCTGTTTGAAGCTATAAACAGACAGCAGAACAAGAAGTCACTGTGTCACTGGATACCTGTACATTTGAATACCGGCCATTAGGGAGAATCACCCTGTAAACATTGATCCAGTGATTGAGGCTGGTCGGCTTGTTTCTGTTCTGCCCCGCGGTGTAATTCAGCTAATAGGTTTTGTTTGTCTCAGCTGAAATGTGAAACTTCCATTAGGTGTCTAACCTTGGCTAAAAGTGGTTTTCAGCCTATTTTTAAAAAATCTCCTTTGTCCCTGCATGCGTTCTAACCCCATTCTAACCTGACTCTGGCAGCCACAACCCAGACCCTAACAGAGTTGATGGTGAGGTTGGTGAAGGCGTGACCCATGGTGGAAAGTTGGTTATTTCGGGTAATCCAGCGATTTTCTGATTGAACTTTGAATGCGGAAACATGTTGCCCTTACTTGGGCAACGAGGGGAGGAAAGGCGTGCGCCAGACAGAGACACCTTGGAATCCCACCCAGCCTGGATGTGTCTGCTGGGTTCTGGGACGGGTGCAGGTGACTGTATTTGCCCTGGTGGGAGGAGTTGCCCCCTTGGTTAAATCTGGAGGACACAGCTGCATGGTGCTTGCCCTCAGCTGTTTCTCTCTTCTTACTGTGAGAACAATCTCTTTTTTTTCTAGTTTCTCTTTTCTTAGGCAATACTCCTTTGGAAACTTACTGGGCTCACTTTTACCCACTATGAGACGTTACCTGTCATGAGTAGTGCAAAGTTAGAGATAACCAGGTCCACATGCGCTTGTGTCTTTCCGTAGTGTGAGGCCTTTGTTGACGTTATTTCAGTCACAAAAGCCGGGAACTGCTGGTGCTTCCCGTCACCCGGGTAGTCCCGGCCACGGGCACGCAGGCTCAAGCCACTACTCACATCAGTCAGTGTTGTAAACCATAGTAATAGTATACCTAATCAATACATAAATGTTATAAACACTCCACAACAAACACAGTAACATTTAACCTCAAGAGAAAAAGGGAGGTAGGAGGGAATGTTAATGAACCAGTCCGGTGGGGAGTGAAGCAGACACCAGGAGCCCTGGCCTGGGCAGGGTGGTCCGTGGTCTTGCGAGGAGGACTCAGGTGGCAGAGCCTGCGGGGCAGATGCCAAGTTCTTATCACAAGTGACTGCGAGGCGGCGGCTGAGGCAGAGTCCTCCCATGAGAACTGAGTGCTTTTTGTATCCTTACCTGGTTGGATACTGTCTTATTTTTTTTGTTGTTTATTAAGCAAATCACCTTATCATTGTTGGCAAAGTGCCCTATGAAATGTAAAACAAAGTCTTTTTCTAAGATGGAGTTTATTATGTCAACAGTGCTCTACATACTATATATAAAAACTAAACTTTAAAAATGTTGCTTACATGAAAATTGAGAGAAGCGTACGTTTGTGCAGAAGATGGGCAGGTAGAAGGTTCCAGCAGTGAGGGGTGCTGAGCTGGAGCGGCCTCAGAGGGGCCGTGTGGCTGGAAGCAGGGCAGTAAGCAGTGCTCAGCCCGTCGCGAGTGTGTAGGAAGAGAGCTTTGTTGAAATATAACTTACATATCATAAAATCACCCACTTAAACAATTTGATGATTTTTATTATATTTACCGAGCTACACAACATCACCACAATCTAATTTTAAAACATTTTCATCACCCTCAAATGAAACCCCATGCCCAGTACCAGGCCTCCCAAGTGCTTGTCATTACCCTGAACTGAAACCCCGTCCCCAGTACCAGGTGCTCCCAAGCCCTGTCCCCAGCTCCCGTCCCGTCACGCCCCAGCCCAGTCCTGGGCAGCCGCTAATCCACCGTCTGTCGCCTGCAGATTTGCCCGTGTGGACACTTCTTGTGGATGGAGTCAAGCAGCCTGGGGCTTTGCGACTGGCTCTGCCACTTGGTGGGGTTGCCCTGCATTTCCCTGGTGACTAAGGATGCTCTGCGTCCTCTCCTGGGCATGTTGGCCATTTGCAGGTCTCTAGAGAAATTCCACCTTATCTTTCTATTTTTGAGTTTGAATCGTTCTGTATATATTCCAGGTACAATCTCTTAATTGTTTATGATTGGCGTCTGATCACGGATGCTCCGTATAGGGAACGGCTCTGCCATGAAAGCCCAAGAACCCTGCACGTGTCCACGTGGGCTGTAAAGGGAAGGCCTGGCCCACGGTGATCTCTGTCTGGGCGGAACTCGGGAGCCTCCTAGAGCCCCGAGGGCTGTGGCCTGTGAGGTGCTGCCCTAGGCCATGGCCCATCCATCTCCCTCCCCAGAGGGTGCCATGAGGCCGTTTCTCATCGCCTCTGGGTTCTGATGAGCTGTGGCGCCTCCTGCCCTGCCCTGCCCCACCATCGACGCCCCCAGAACAGAGTGCAGGCTGTAAACCGCTTAGTGGTGGCCTGGATTGGCCTGCAACAGTTTGCATGGTGTCACCCTGCCCTTCTGTTTTCATGTATTTTCATTTATTTGCTGCTTAATCTGAGCAAAGGAAACACCGCCTCTCTCTGTCTCGACCAAACCCACCATGCCTTTCTCTTCCCACGGGAGAGTCTTGCTTTCCCGAGCTGTGAGGGTCCCAAGCCGATGCCGGGCATTCAGCCGGTGACCAGGAGTCCTTCCCCACTCTCCCTGCCCTCTGAAAGAGCAAACGAAGGGAATCCTTGAACCTCTGGAAAGCTGTAGCCCTTTTGTAAATGTGCCACCCTGTGGCGGATGGGGGTCCCAGGAAAGGCCCAGGGCTTTGTCTGCAGAAACAGCTTTTTTCCTGTGCTCTTTTGGGTAACTGGTCCTTCCTCAACACTGTCGATAGCAGCCGTGGCGCTGGGCTCCATGCAGCCTGCAGCGGGACACAGTGTTTTTAGTCGTGGTGCCCTCTGTGTGGCAGCCGCCAACGCCCCGCGTGCGTGAGTGGCGATCTGCGTCTGTGGGTGACGCGCATCACGGGGTGTGGAGAGGTGCACCTGTGTGGGATTTCCACGCCACCTCCACCCTCCACCCCACCTCGTGCCTTCCCAGGGAAGTCCTGCCTGTGCCTCTGCTGCCTTGGGAAGAGAAGGGGTCCCGGAGGGACTCACAGAGTGGTCGAAGGCATTAAAAAACCTCAGCTCCTCGAACCCAGTGCCTGCTGCCTCGCTGCTTCCCGTCCATCTCTCAAGGGGAACTAGGAATTCCCTCCTGTGTCTGGAGGAGAGAGAACCTGGCTAAGCATTGTGGCCGAAGGTTGCAGCCTTCTAGGAAATGTCCAATACAAAGGATAGACCGCAGGCTATTTTGATTTTACTCGTTTTTTAACAGAACTTTTATGAAAGCAAATTTTACTTGGGGCTGGTGCTAGGATTTTTCTTTACTTGTAAAATCAGCTGACGCCTCCCAGGTTTCGTAAGTCATCGGTTCTAAACTGGAAGCCAGGTGTCTTACATCAAAGCTTCCGGTATCTCCAGTTGCAGAAATTAGAAGAGGGTGGTTGAGGACCATGTCTTCCTGGGTGACGCCCTTGAGAAGATGTCAAGCCTGGGCCGTGTTTATTATATTTGGAGAAATGGGAGATGATGATACTTTAGAAGAACATAGATCCCATTCCAGTAACTATTTTAATCAGGGACTCTCAGGGGAGGGTGAGATTCCAACTTACAAATTGCAAATGTGCGATGTGCTGCACCCACTCACAAAAGACGTGTACCAGATCACAGTTGCAGCTCATTTTGAGGTAAAGCAGCCCTGAAAGGCGTGCAGAACCAGAGCAGGGGACCAGACTGAGCAGACAAGGGAGGCTCCGCCTTCCTGTGTTTGCACGCACAGCCCGGACTGCATGGTTACTTACAATGCATTTCTCATCCCAGGTCACAGTCTCAGAGTGTGAGAGCCCTGGGTCTCTGGGTCAGGTCTGAATGAACACTCTTTCCTTTGGGCCTTTTCTATCGCTGCCCTGTGTGTGTCAGACTGGCTAAGCAACACACACGTCTGCTGGCATCGGTGAAAAGCGCCGTTGGCATGTGAGGCTGTGTGTGTGAGCAGCCCCTCCCACCTTCCCCCGTCACGGGAGCTGCAGAGTTGCAAGACCCTAGGGAATGAAGGCTTTGCTGTTCGGTGTGTCCCACTTCCTCAGGGTAGGCGGCAAGGCCAGCAGGCTGCAGAGTTGCAAGACCCTAGGGAATGGAGGCTTTGCTGTTCGGTGTGTCCCACTCCCTCAGGGTAGGCGGCAAGGCCAGCAGGCTGCAGTGTGTGCCTCGGATGTGGCATCTGAGGGACAGCGAGTGGGTTGCCCGCGGGGGTCTTGCTTGCACTGGCTTAGAGAGCTAACAGCGTTTGGTGTGACTCAGTTTATCAGTCTTTCCCTGCTTTGAGGCAGGCCCTTGACGTGCAGGTGAAGTACCCGTGGTCTGGCCGCGTAGCTTCTAGGTGTTTCTTCTTCCAGTGGGGTTGGCAGACCACGGCGTGAAGCTCTGCTGTGAAGATGCTGCAGACAGTACCCCTCTCTGCTGAAGGGCTCGTTATCCGCCTCTGCCTTAGCCGCGTCCTCTTCCTTCCTGCCACACAGTGGGAGGCATGGGATGCACACAGGCGGGCTTCCACGGTCGGGGGGCCGCTGACAGGAGGAGCCCCTCCCGGCGGCTTCAGGGTGCTTTTGGCCCAGCAGCTTGGGGCCTCCAGGACATGCCTCCTCTAAAAGGGTGTTAGGTAACTGCAGTTTTCTCCTCTCCTACTTACCCATTGCCAGAATTTTTAAAAAGAAGGAGGTGAATACTTTCAAATGACTTATGTAAAAAATCTATATTTTAAATTTATTTCTGTAAGAAAAAAATTGGTTGGTACAAATATAGCAAAAATGTTAACATTTGTGAAATCTGGGTGATTTATTTCCTTACTCCAGTTTTCTGCATGTTTGAATTATTTCATAATGCCCCCCTCCGCCTGTGAGTGGGCGTATCTGGAGCGGTGTCATCCTTCCTGAAGAGGGACAGTGGCTGAGCCACTTGTGACCAGGGAAGCCCAGCCCACACCTCCATGGCCCTGGCGCAGGGTGGGTGCGACTTAGTTCACGACAGCCTAGTTTCTGCCCCCAGTGCCAACTTGGGGTCAGCCAGAGAACAGCAAATACGCCCCTGTCCCCTTCTCCCCTTGCCAGCCCCACAGGATGCTGCACCTCCCGGGCGTGAGCGCATGCCCGTCAGGCCCACAGCTGCCCTCCCAGCCCTCTTCCCTGGACTCCTTCCCGCCTCCCTGGCCTGGCTGGAGTCCCTGGGAGCCCGTGGAGGCAGCTGACCTGCAGGCTCGGAGTCCGTGGCTGCTGCTGCTTGTTCGGTGGCCGTCGTTTATTTCCACGGGGATTCATGTTGACATCCGTTGCTCGTCCTGAAGTGAGCCCGTCTGCGTGAAGGCACGCCTTGGGGCTGCTGAGTCGGCCACATCCTTGACAGTTCCCCACAGCCCCTCTCGTGTGTCCTGAGTGTGAGCAAAAGTGCAGGGCCGATCCCAGACCCTCCTTCCATCCCCGGACTGGGCGCATTGGAGCAAATTCCTCCATGCTGCCTGCTCCGTTCTCTCCCTTGCCCTGTTCCTTTCCAAGCTTTATTAACAGGGAAATGCGGGGAGTGTCACAGGGCCAGTGAGGCCGGTGCTGCCCCTCAAAAGGCAGGTGTCTGTGCTGCGTGACACTGAACGCTGCCTAAACCATCTGGATGATTGATCGGGTGTGAGTTTGCACGCTGTGCTCCGGCCACGTAACGATGGTTCTGGGTTTGGTGTCGCGCTCTGTCAAATGGGAAGCAATAGTAAATTCTATTTTATTTATTTTTTTGAGACAGAGTCTCACTCTGTCATCCAGGCTGAAATGCAGTGGACTATCCTGGCTCACTGCAACCTCCACCTCCCGGGTTCAAGCCATTCTCCTTGCCTCAGCCTCCCAAGTAGCTGGGACTACAGGCATGTGCCACCACTCCTGCCTAATTTTTGTATTTTTAGTAGAGACGAGGTTTTGCCATATTGGCCAGGCTGGTCTCAAACTCCTGACCTGAGGTGATCCACCCACCTTGGCCTCCGAAAGTGCTGGGATTACAGGCTTGAGCCCCCACGACTGGCCGAGATGACCTGTCGGGTGAGAGGCTCCAGCACCTGGCCTGGGATTAATATCTGACCAAATGCTGTGGTGCACACTGAGAGTGTCGCATGGTGGATCTTCTGAAACGCAGCATCTCGCCCCTTGAGCCTCTCTGCACCACGGGTTTAGAGTTCATGCTCCTGTGGCAGGGGCCATGGGGTGTTTGCTCCTTGGGGTGTTTTTTGCCTCAGGGGTGTTTGCTCCTTGGGGAAATTTTCCTCAACCACTGAACACAAGTGCTGGGCACCTGTCAGAAAGCCACACTGCCAGGCATGTGCACAAAGACTGTGATTTCAGGCAGCAGTGGATCAATCCCAAATGTCAAAACTATCTTTAAAAAAATAACTAAGGCTGGGCATGGTGGCTCACGCCTGTAATCCCAGCACTTTGGGATGCCGAGGTGGGCAAATCACCTGAGGTCAGGAGTTCGAGACCAGCCTGGCCAACATGGTGAAACCCAGTCTCTACTCAAAATACAAAAATTAGCCAGGTGTGGTGGCACACACCTGTAATCCCAGCTACTTGGGAGGCTGAGGCAGGAGAATGGCTTGAACCCGGGAGGCGGAGGTTGCAGTGTGCCGAGACCACGTCATTGCACTCCAGCCTGGGGGACAAGAGCAAGACTTCGTCTCAAAAAAACTAATAATAATAATAACATAATAATTAAGGGAAGGAGCCACAGAGGCTGCCCAGTAGCTGCATTGATGTAATTTGTGGTGACATTTTCTCTGAGGCTCCTGTGCTATGCGGTTACAGCTGCCCCTCTGTGAAGCCCCCACCTGCTGGAAGATGGGCGGGAAGGCGGCCAGGACGCTGTGCAGTGCCGTGTCCTGAGCACACATATTAGGAGAAGGGACGTAAGACTTCCTCCCCCATGGGCTCCATGCAGCCGAGAAGCCCTGCTGCCCCCTCCCCCACGCTTCCCACACGCCGCTCACCGTGCCTTTCTCCCCCAACTCCAGATGTGGAATTCCTCTCGGAGGTGCTCTCATGGCACCCTGCACAGAGAGGCCTGGGCCTGGCCCGGAAGAAGGCACAGCCCATGTGCGGGCGCCTCTGTCTGGAAGGCATGCTGCGGTCCATTTTCCTGTTTCCCCAACCCTGTGGCACTCCTTCCTGTTCCTTCTTCTACAGCCTTCCGTGTGAGCCGTGGAAATGAGACAGACGGGCATGTTTAGCATCATACCACACATACCTTTTGCAAAAATGTATTTTTTAGCCACCAGGTGAGCAGCTAATGTGGTGGACAGAAAGCTCACCGGAGGCCCCGAGGCCTCGCAGCCTCCACGTGCCTCTCATCAGTGTGTGAGGTGCAGTAGGCAGAGGTTTGCTGAGCTGAGTGGCTCTGTGAGGGTGGTGGTCCAGGTCAGCGGCTTTGAAAGCCCCGGCACACTCCAGCTCCCATGCAGTTATGCTGTGTAAGAAATGGCAACAGGGCCAAAACCTTGTAACTCTTTTCAGAGTTGCACTGAGGTAGCTAGAAATACATTCTAAGTTGAGGTAATTTGGGGCATGGTGGCATGCCTGCAATCTCAGCGCTTTGGGAGGCTGCACAGGGAGTATTGCTTGAGCCCAGGAGTTCAAGGCTACGGTGCACTGTAGTTGTCTCTGTGAACAGCTGCTGGAGTGAGTAGCCGCTGGAGTGAGGAGTAGCCGCTGGAGTGAGGAGTAGCTGCTGGAGTGAGGAGTAGCTGCTGGAGTGAGTAGCCGCTGGAGTGAGGAGTAGCTGCTGGAGTGAGGAGTAGCTGCTGGAGTGAGTAGCCGCTGGAGTGAGGAGTAGCTGCTGTGCTTCAGCCGGGACAGCGCAGCAATACCCCATCTCTAAAAAAAGGAATTATTGTTTCAAAGTAAATAGTTTTCACTTCCTCGGAGATTTTCAGGAAGAGCTTTATATCTAAGTTTCTAGAATTTACACGGAAGACTGAAACAGAGAAGCACTTCTGACATCTAGGAATGACTTTTCCTGCCGGGCGCGGTAGCTCACGCCTGTCATCTCAGCACCTTGGGAGGCTGAGGCGGGTGGATCACCCGAGGTCAGGAGTTCGAGGCTAGCCTAGCCAACACATCATTTCTACTAAAAATACAAAATTAGCTGGACGTGGTGGTGCTTGCCTGTAATCCCAGCTACTAGGGAGGCTGAGGCGGGAGAATTGCTTAAACCTGGAAGCGGAGGTTGCAGTGAGCTGAGATTTTGCCATTGCACTCCAGCCTGGGCGATGAGAGCAAAACTCTGTCTCCTTAAAAAGAAAAAAAAAAGAATGACTTTTTCCTCTAAGGTAGTAAAGAAAATCGCTTGAGTCATTAAAGCATTAAACCAAAGGCAAGCTGAAAATCAGAGCAAGTTTGATGGTGGTAGTTGTACGGATGAGTGATATCTCTTGATGCCAAGATGACTGTTAGGTTTCTAGAATGAGAAAGTGTGGAAATGATCTCGTGTGCAAACCATGCATGCCTTTCATTTGGCAAAAACATTTCTACTGAGGTATAATTCACATACCATAAAACCCTCCCTTTTAAAGCATGCAATCCGTTGGTTCCAACTGGAAAATATTCAGAGTCGTGCACCCACCACTACCTTCCAACCCAGAAGGTTTTCATCCCCCGGGCAGAGGCCATCGGCAGCCATTCGCCCAGCCCCCGGCAGCCCCCGTCTCTGCATTCGCCTTTTCTGGGCATTTCCTCAGAATGGACTCACAACACGGTGTTCACGTGCAAACACGTGTGCAAACACAAGTGCTTCACGTGCAAACACGGTGTTGCTTCACACGGGGGATGCTTTCTGGCCCCACACGTGTTGGTGTGGGCGTCGGCGCTTCCTTCCTTTCCGTGTATCCCTTCATCAGTGGACGCGTTTGGAGGCTGCCACCTTTGTCTTCCATGAACAGCGCAGCTGTGAACCTTCTCGCTGAATTTTTTGTGCCCCACCAGGAGTCGCTCGAGATGTTTCCCTTGGTTGGTTTGTGTCCTGTGGTCAGTCCCATCAGCACAGGGTAGATTTTTACTTCAGCTGGAACTTGATGCCCGCCCTCCAGGGGACATGCCACGTGGCTTTCTCGAGGCAGTTTGGACAATGGGTTGTTAATGAGTCATTAGGAAACCTGTTACTTGACATAGACAGTTTGGTGCCTGGTTTCAGCTTTGCTTTGCTGATGGAAGCCTCTGGCCGTGGGTGGGTTCTGCTGGGAGGAGTTGCACGGGGCTGGCTGAGCTGTGTTGCTGATCCTGTCTGGGAACGCGGAGAGAGAGAGGCTGGAGTCTCCATCCTCCTGCCCTGGAGAGCTTCCGGACTACCCATGTCTTTACTCTGAATCCTGAAAACAGCCCCGTGTGGTGTGACCCCGTCTTTTGTTTGTTTGTTTTTTTGAGACGGAGCCTCACTCTGTCATCCAAGCTGGAGAGCAGAGGCGGCATTTTGTCACTGCAGCCTCCACCTCCGGGTTCAAGTGATTCTCCTGCCTCAGCCTCCCAAGTAGCTAGGACTACAGGTGCCCACATGCCCGGCTAATTTTTTTTTTTTTTTTTTTTAGTAGAGGTGGAGTTTCACCGTGTTAGCCAGGATGGTCTTGAACTCCCGGCCTCAAGCGATCCACCTGCCTTGGCCTCCCAAAGTGCTAGGATTATAGGCATGAGCCACCGTGCCCAGCAGGGACCCTGTTTTGTCTATGCCCCCGTTTATGCACAGCATGTCTGGCCCTGGATTCAAGACTGGTGAGGTTCAGAAGTTACATGATTGAGGCTCCTGAGTTTGTTTTCATTGCTAACTGTACAGAGAACCAGAATCTTAGGGCTGGAAGGACCACGAAAGTTGGGCGTCCTAATCCCTTCGTGTCGCTGCTGACGACATTTGACAGAGACACGTGGTGTGAGGCAGCCGCAGCCACAGAGCCAGTGAGCAGCAGGGACTGGGTGTCCTGTCCCCAGGCCACCGTTTGTGACTGTCTGTATCCTCTGGGGGTCCAGGATGTTTTCGGCTCTGTTCCTTTTGGGCAGTTTAGTCTTCCTGGAATTTGAACATTTGCGGGCTGCTCTGTGTGTGGAGTAGCCGTTCTTTTATTCATTTACTTTCTTAATAAACTTGCTTTCACTTTGCAAAAAAAAAAAAAAAAAAGAATTTGAACATTTGTGGAGAATACAACACAAAGAGCTCCCTTTGGTTTGAAGTGTGAACCCGAAGAGACACTTATGTTTCCGACCTTCCTAATGCCCTGGGTGAGGCCGTCTAAGTGACCTCATGGCCTCAGGTCCTTTGCTGTTCCAATGTGGTGTCTTTTACGCTGACGAGGCCGTCAGGCAGGGTAGCCCACTTGCCAGGCAACGCCCGCTGCATGTTGGCAGGCAGCCTGTTTTCTGATGCCATGGCACAGACAAAAATAGTCATTCCTACTTGTGTCGGTTTAAACGCCACTACACTGTTGGGCTGTATCTGAGTTGTTTTTGATGTAATTATTTAATGATAAACATCTGCTCGCCGGCGTTGAGACTATGGAGTGGACTTCGTCCATTCATCCTGATCGTTCCTCCATGAGACAGGGTCCCTTCGTTGCTGGCTGGAAGCGGCCGGCAAGCGTGGGCTCGCTGTGGCGTGGGCAGTGCCACACGGCTCCAGGGAAGCGTTCAGCTTTCCAAACCAGTGTCTGGGCTCGTGGCCACTCCTGAAATTCAGCTGCTGTCTTTGAAGATTAGAAGAAAGTTTCTAGGATTTTCACTTTTGTATTAAAAGATATCTATATGCTTTTCTCTCTTTTTCTGGTTCACTTATATCTTATTCAGTGCAATTTCCTGATTGCACGAGAATGAGAAGCATCTGTTTGGCTATGTTCTGTGAAAACAAAGAAGCCAGGGACTTTTCTTAGCCTTTATAGGCAGCAGTTTATTTATGAAGCTCTTAGGACGCTTTTAAAGTCCACATCCCTTTGGTTTGTTGGCTTCACCACAAAACAGAGACAGCAGGGAAGGCCCCCGTCAGGCAGGGAGACCCATCCCGGAGAAGGAGGGCCCGTCCTCGTGGGGAGGGGCAGCCAGGCTGTGGCATGGTCAGGGCAGTGGAGGCTGTGCTGCCCACCTGGGTTTGAGTCTAGGTTGGTGGCTACTGCATGGCCAGCAGGCTCGCGGGGAGGCCACGACCCAAGGTCGCGCTGAGGAAAACTGCATCTGGCTCATTTGAGGGTGGAGTGTTCCTCCCTGGCCTGGTGGCTGCCTTGTGTACGTCTGTCCCCAGGACCGTGGAAGCCTCGGCTCCCCGTGGAAACACTGGTTCACAGTCTCAGCCGAACATCTCTGAAAACACAGTTGGGGCACACGGGGACTGCTGTGGTCTCTTTCCTTTATTTTACTTAGACTTTTCTGCAAAGCTGAGCCCTAATAAAAGAAATTGCAGGTGAATTACCAGTGGAATTTATTAAAGCAAATGTGCAGACATTCACACAGCTCCTGTCGGGGACGTTCTGGGTGGGACAGTGTGGAAAGACTTCCTCTGAGAGTTTGATAGAGGAGCAGAGGAGCTGATGACATAAACAAGTCCAGAAACAGCCCCATGAGGTTTATAAACGAGAGCACCATACAGACAGGACTCTGGACTGTTCAGGCCCTGCCTGCCTTTTTTGGCTTTAAAGAATGAGAGTTCCCTGAAGCACCGAGGGGCAGCCCACACGGAGAGGAGGTGGCCTCGAGCGTTTACAAGTGTCTGTGCTGGGCCGGGCCCTTGGCCGTTTTCGGTTGCCGTTGCGTCATTTCACGCTCCAGTACCCTGAGAAAGTGCTGGCGTCCCCCTCATGGGTGAGAATCTCAGTGGGAAACTATCCCCATGCCTACGGCGAGGAGTGGCCCAGCAGCCAAGCGTCAGGCCTTCGAAGGCAGTGTCCCCTCGTCCTTCCCGTCCCATCGCACCAGCGTTACCCTCATGGAGGAGGCTTCCGTATTCTCTTCAGCTGTGTTTCTCATGCCCCAGAAAGGCTAATGTCTTGTAGTTCCTTCAGAGAACTGGGGCATGGGATGAGAGCCACACGCTAACGCACCGTATTCCGAGGTGGGCCCGGGGCCATGTGCTGGGGCTGTGTATTCTGAGGTGGGCCCGGGGCCACGGCCAGGGCTGCGTATTCAGATGTGGCGTTTGGATTTCCCGTTACGAGCTAAGGTATTTTTGTGGTTTTAGTGCTGACATCAAATGGCCCGCCTGAGTGTTGTTGAAATATTTCTTGTCAGACCTGTTTCCTTAACTCCTCCAAGTACCGTGTTCTGAGTACTACAGAGATGCTCAGGCCCGAGCGAGTCATCTTTGCAGGAGAGCCTCCGTGCTCCTGAGCAGACACCCAGCAGGGTTGAGCGACCCTTATGCATCTGCAGATGCAGGGCCAGTGACCCCACAGTGGGGCAAGAACCTGGAGGGTTCTTGGCTTTGCCCAGGAAAGAATTCAAGGGCAAGCAGGAGGTGGAAGAAAACAGCTTTATTGGAGAGGCAGGGCTACAGCTCCCTGACTGCCCCTGCAGAGCGGGGCCGCCCCATAGGCGGAGAGGAGTAGCTCAGGGCAGATTTAATTGCATGCAGATTAAGGGGTGGTTTATGCAGAAATTTCTAGGAGAAGGATGTAACTTGTAGGCGATCGGGTCATTGCCATGGAAAGGGGCGGCAGCTCCTGGCTGTTGCCATGGCAATGGTAAACTGACAGTCACACCGCGGGCACGTCTTATGGAAAGCTGCCTCTGCCCCAGCCCTGTTTTCACTAGTCCTCAATCTGGTCAGGTGTCCAAGCCCCATCTCTGGAGTCAAGTCCTGCCTTCTACCCTGATATCATAGTTTTTCTTTCGTCTTCTATTGAAGACCTTTCCCAACATCACTGTCTCTTCTGTTTTGGAGGCCTTACGATTTGGCCACACGTTCTGTTCTTTTTTTTTTTTTTTTTTTTTTTTTTGAGACGGAGTCTCGCTCTGTCGCCCAGGCTGGAGTGCAGTGGTGCTATCTCAGCTCACTGCAAGCTCCGCCTCCCGGGTTCATGCCATTCTCCTGCCTCAGCCTCCCGAGTAGCTGGGACTACAGGCGCCTGCCACCACGCCCGGCTAATTTTTTGTATTTTTTAGTAGAGACGGGGTTTCACCATGTTAGCCAGGATGGTCTCGATCTCCTGACCTCGTGATCCACCCGTCTCGGCCTCCCAAAGTGCTGGGATTACAGGTGTGAGCCACTGCGCCCGGCCGCGTTCTGTTCTTATGTACACGCCCTGAGCTGTTTCCACTGGCAGTCAGCTTTGGAGTTCACTGTGTGGCTCTCACAGGAGCACAGACCCTCCTGGTGCTCACCAGAAGACCTTGGCCCATGAGGGCTGCGTAAGACAGGGTGGCTCGGGCCTGGGGTGCTGGGTCCCAGGTCTCCCTGCAGCCCTGAACGATGTTCTCAGCAGCAGGTACAGGTCTTCATTCCGATGAACGTGCCTCAAGGCAACACTCTGGGCAAGAGCCTTTGATGCGGGTTCTGAGGCAGCTGCCTAACACTGCTCTCCTTTCCACAGTGTGCAGGAGAAGAGAATTGGGTGGACAGCAGGACCATCTACGTGGGACACAGGGAGCCACCTCCGGGCACAGAGGCCTACATCCCACAGAGATACCCAGACAACAGGATCGTCTCGTCCAAGGTAACTTGGCTTGGGTCTGAGTGTCCATGATGTGTCTAAAAAGCAGCTGCCGGGGGGTGTTAGTGCTTCTCGGTTTCAAAGACCAGCTCTGCTCCTGGCCCTGCTGTCACGGCCACCAGCCACCCCCAGCAAGGGCTTCAGATCAGGACCTCACCGAGGGCGCTGCTCTCTCCCTCCCGGTGACTGCCCACAGAAGGCTTTCCACCTGCCCAGGGCTCACAGTGCAGTGTCTCCATTCTCGGGTGACCATGTCACAGAGGCAGTGCGGGTCTGAAGTCCAGGATCCAAACCCCACCCAGGTCCCACTTCTGAGGCGTCTGGCCATGTGCTTGTCATGGGCCACCCTGGCTAGAGTCTAAGCACTGGTAAGGTAGAAACGATACCAGCCACCCTGGAGAAAGAGCCGACAAATGCAGGCTGGACAGCAAAACCCAGGGGGAAATCTTTGAGCTTGTTCACGAGGTGCAGCCCAGGCGAAGTGTAGGAAGCACGAGCAGAGTGCCGCGGTCTAAACGAAGCGCGTTTCTCTCCATGGACTGGAGCGTGGAAGTGCACACACATTTCCCATGTTCAGAGAGTGACCTGGAAACGGGTCTTAAGAATAAGGTGGAAATGTAGCTGCAGCCATTAAACACGGGGTAAACTGTGCTTTCCAGGTAATGCAGAACCTGTGTGCCTGTGTTCAGACTCCATTTATCTTCACTGTCCTTCAAAATGGATGAGCTAAACACAGGCACATGCATGGACGGGCTGCACATGGGGATGCGTGTGGCGGCCCACCATTCACACGTGTGTCCTCACATGTAGACGCACTTAATTTACATCAGGTGTCCTGCCATGTAAACTCCTGTGGAGACCTACTTAATTCACACCAGGCGTGCTGATGTGTAGACCCCTGTGGAGACCTACTTAATTCATACTGGGTTTCCTGATGTGTAGACCCCCTGTGGAGACCTTCTTAATTCACACCAAGTGTCCTGATGTGTAGACCCCTGTGAAGACCCACTTAATTCACACTGGGTTTCCTGATGTGTAGACCCCTGTGGAGACCTACTTAATTCACACCGGATGTCCTGATGTGTAGACCCCTGTGGAGACCTACTTAATTCACACCAGGCGTCCTGATGTATAGACCCCTGTGGAGACCTACTTAATTCACACCAGGCGTCCTGATGTGAAGACCCCTGTGGAGACCTACTTAATTCACACCAGGCGTCCTGATGTGTAGACGCCTGTGGAGACCTATTTAATTCACACCCGGCATCCTGACGTGTAGACCCCTGTGGAGACCTATTTAATTCACACCCGGCATCCTGATGTGGAGACCCCTGTGGAGACCTACTTAATTCACACCCGGTTTCCTGATGTGTGGACCCCTGTGGAGACCTACTTAATTCACACCGGGTGTCCTGATGTGGAGACCCCTGTGAGACCTACTTAATTCACACCGGGTGTCCTGACGTGTAGACCCCTGTGGAGACCTACTTAATTCACACCGGGTGTCCTGACGTGTAGACCCCTGTGGAGACCTACTTAATTCACACCGGGTGTCCTGACGTGTAGACCCCTGTGGAGACCTACTTAATTCACACCGGGTGTCCTGACGTGTAGACCCCTGTGGAGACCTACTTAATTCACACCGGGTGTCCTGACGTGTAGACCCCTGTGGAGACCTACTTAATTCACACCGGGTGTCCTGATGTGTAGACCCCTGTGGAGACCTACTTAATTCACACCGGATGTCCTGATGTGTAGACCCCTGTGGAGACCTACTTAATTCACACTCAAGCATCCTGGCATGTCAACCCTGTGGTTCTTAATTATTTATGTGCTCTTGAAGAGTTGCACATTTTTAAAGAATATTTTACAACAGAAAAGGTCACCTTTTCAAAGCCTTTTTTATGGGATTATTTAATTTGTAACTACAGGATTACAAAAAATTTTAATAGCTTTAACCTCTAGAAACAGGACATATAAATGCTGAAAAACAAAGTCCCAACCAGATAAGTGCTGTGGGTGGTTTCCTAGTCATCATTCATGGAAGGAGAAATGTACTGATGAGAAATCACATCCAAAATATTGTCTCTGCAATGGTAACTTACAAAGTTGTAAAGTCGACGGAGCTCACTGAAGATGGTTTCCAAGCTCATGTGTACTTCACCTACCCCCCACCCTCCAGCCCAAAACGAATCCCAAACGTATTTCTTAGAACTCAGCCTGCGCGGCCCAGAGGTACAGAGAGGCAGGAAGCACCCAGGTGTCCACATGCGGTGCCATTGTGGACTTGTAGGGCAGGATTCCAGGATACGGGTGATGGGCGTGTGGAACCGCGACGCCCCCTGTACAGTGTGGCTCATCTGAGCCGGATGGGGGCCATGAAGGCATCACGCAGCCCGCCACCTGGGAGCTGGCTTCTCCCTTCCTGGGGCAGAGCTTGCCCGACAGCCCCATGTGCCTGCTTCTCCCTGCAGATGAGGGTGTCGTGTGGGGCCACGGGGAAAAAACCAGCAGCAGCGGCAGAGCTTGGTCCAGGCGTCAGAGGAGGGTCCTGGTCCCCCTGGCTGGGGCTGGCGGGAAGCCGCACTTCCTGTGATTGCCCATGGCAGTTTTGGAGGAGATAACAGAGCACGGCGATTTCTGCCTCCCACTCCTGACTCCTTTGCTGTATCATTCGAGTTTTATCCTTTTCCTACTGTCCGTTTCGAACGTCCCTGCAGGCAGTGGCCTTGGTGGCTTCGCACCACCCGGCCCTGCTCCCTGGCTCTGCGCTACCCTGTCTCCCCCTGGGCTGGGCCCCTCCTCTCCGCCGCTCCCTGTGGAACTGGAGCCCCGTGAGGTCTCTTCAGTTTCTGATCCGGGAAGCCCTGTGGTGGGCAGGTTGTCAGGATAGGTTTTGTGGGCTTATTGCTGGTTTCCAGGGCCTTTGAGAAGCCGTAAGTCTCCTTCCTACCAGGAAGCACTCACTCAGGAACGCACAGACCAGGGTCAACAGGCTCTCAGGAGCGCCGTCCAGCGCAGGTGGAAGGTGCGGCGGGGCCAGGAGAGCACTTGGCCGCCTTTCATCTCAGCCTCCGAGGACAGAAGGGAGCTCTCAAATCCGCCCATGCATTGAGATCTTCGCTCTTCACAGAGGTGGGATTAGTGGCTTAGTCTCAGTTTCAAGTGGATGAGGTTGTGTAATTTCAAGGGAAAATTACGTCCGGCATAACCTCTTTTGCTAATGGAACTCAGGAAGGAAAGGCCCTCAGAAAGGCTGGAGTCTGGAATCTAGGCAGGTAGCTGGCCTGACAGTAACCTTGATCCAGATAAACCAAAGTGGAATTCTCGAGCCTGGAATTGAGGACTCGCAATTGTTTTCATTTAACAGCTCAGGATGTGTGAAAAAAAATGCTGTTTAATTTGTAAGACATAAGTTTACAACTGATTTTGGAGAATACATTTGCGATCATGTATCTATGTTTTCCTGGGGTGGTGGAGGAAATGATTTCTACCTAAAAAAAAGAAATGCTAGTAGTTAAGACTTTTTAAGTGCCACAGAAGCTTGTTCTCAGCAAGTTTGCTTTTATGAAATCAAAGGATGAAAGCCTTTGTCATGGAAGAAGTTGTAATAGGGGATGAAAATGCCGTCAGATTATTTTTAACTTCTCATCTGTTTGACAGAAGTGCAGTTACTGGTGATCGGTGATGATAGAGTTGTTTCCATCTTAGGGGAGAGACTTTGGGCAGTGTCACAACCCGAAATGACAGCCCAGCACGCCCCATTCCCTGCTTCCTGTGTTGTGCAGAGCTCCCCCAGGCCTGCTTGCACCCCCCACGTGGGGAATCCTGAACTCCAGAAAGTGATGGATCACTGCGTGCCTCCTTTTCCAGATTTGTGCTTTGGGGCACAGAATTCACATGGTTCCCAGCTTTGCCCACAGGAGGCTACAGAATTAAATCTTGGCTTGGTCTATACTGTCCCTCCATGCCTTCAAGAAAGTTGAATCCTTCTGGTAATTCGGGAGGAAAAATTCCCTCTGCAATTCGTAGGTATAGCCAGTGTTTTCATGACTTATATTTGTATAAATGATTTCCATGTTTATTATATCATGTAATCTCTAAAACAACCCTGTGAGCCCACCAATACTCATTATTCCCAATGTTTTCATGAAGAAGCTGAGGCTTAGAGCTCAGTCATGTGCCTGAGGCCACAGAAGAGGATATGGCCCCTGTAGTCTGGCGCTGGGCTTGGACTTCCTTCCGCAGAGCCGGGGCCCTTTTCTTTTCATTTTTGAGACAGAGTCTCTATCTGCGCCCAGGCTGGAGTGCAGTGGCACGATCCTGGCTCACTGCAACCTCCACCTCCCGGGTTTAAGTGATTCTCCTGCCGCAGCCTCCCAAGTAGCTGGAACTACAGGTGCCCACCACCACACCCAGCTAATTTTTATGTTTTTAGCAAAGATGGGGTTTTGCCATTGTTGGCCAGGCTGGTCCTGAACTCCTGACCTCAGGTTATTCGCCCACCTCAGCCTCCCAAAGTGCTGGGTTTACAGACGTGAGTCACCATGCCCGTCCAGGGGTGCTTTTCTTAACAGCCCCTCTGGGTGCTCACAAATTTCCAGCATCAGTAATCCACCGTCCTGGCATAATTTTCTGTGTTTTGCATCCCTGCCTCCCGGTCATAAATGAAAGAGTGACTTCAGTTCCATGCGAGTGGCTCGTTGTTCCAAGCAGATGGGTGTCCGGTGTCCCCGCCGTTCTCAGGACTGTCAGGTGGGCCCCGTGGTGCTGGAGCCGTGTTCAGGTAAACACTAGTTGAGGCTTCAGACAGCTTGCAGGTGCTCCTGCGGGCGCCTGGGCTGCTGGCAGAGGACAGTGCCCCGGGTTTGTCTCGCCAGAGGCAGGCCAGGTGAGGCCGTGCTCTTCCCTGTCTGCACACCACACTGCTGGCGAGTAACACAAAACCAGAGACTGGCTTCCACAAGGGACAGGAGGGAGGCGGAAACATGAGGCTCAGACACTAGTGAGGCGTTTCAGCTCAGGGCCAAAATCTGAGCCACGGCAGCTGTGGACTCTGGCTATGGCGTCTGTCATACAAGTGAGAAATGAAAAGAATGACTGTGCCATGTCATTCAGCAAAATGCATGGTGTCTTTGGAGGTGAAGAGAGGTGCCAAGCGCCACTCGGTTTTCCCAGATTTCCTGTAGGAGGAAAAACACTTGGTTCTATGCTGTGGCTTTCATGCCAGGAGTTCCCAGGATTGAGGACATCTACTGATTGTATCACAGTTGAAGGGCCCAGTGTTACTTTACATTGTGTCCCCAGGCAAATATTTATATTTTTACAATTCAACAACGATGAGCAAAGGATAACTGGCCACCATTGTCAGCTTTCTCGCTCTAATGTGTGGAATAAAACGCTCATTTCAGTTTATTTTATCCCGATGGTACTGCTATGTCAGTGCAGTCATGACCATTTAAATGAGTTAATTGGGATTTCACTTGTTAGATATCACCAGGAATTAATAACCCTCCTTTTGACAATAGTAATAGTCAGCAGTAATAACTTACTCTGTGAAATGTAGAGATTACACCGCATCATGGGGCTCGACTGCAGCCCTCAGTGCCTGATTAGAATAAAGCAATTGAGGCCAGGCACAGTTTGGGAGGCCGAGGCAGGTGGATCACGAGGTCAGGAGTTCTAGACCAGCCTGACCAACCTGGTCAAACCCTGTCTCTACCAAAAAATAAAAAATTAGCTGGGCGTGGTGGTGGGTGCCTGTATTCCTAGCTACTCGGGAGGTTGAGGCAGGAAAATCGCTTGAACCCAGGAGGCAGAGGTTGCAGTGAGCCGAGATTGTGCCAACGCACTCCAGCCTGGGTGACAGACAGAGTAAGACCCTGTCTGAAGAAAAGAAAAAAAAAAAAAAGAATAAAGCAATCGTGCAGGTGGTTTCAAATTCCAAAGCTGTACAGTCACATTCAAAATGGCAAGGGCCGGCCAGGTGCGGTGGCTCATGCCTATAATTCCAGCACTCTGGGAGGCCGAGGCAGGTGGATCAGCTGAAGTCAGGAGTTCAAGATCAGCCTGGGCAACATGGTGAAATCCCGTCTCTACTAAAAATACAAAAATTAGCCGGGCATCGTGGTGGGGCGCCTGTAATCCCAGCTACTCGGGAGGCTGAGGCATGAGAATCGCTTGAACCTGGGAGGCAGAGGTTGCAGTGAGTCGAGATGGCGCCACTGCACTCCAGCCTGGGTGACAGAGTGAGACTTCATCTCAAAATAAATTATGGCAAGTCCATGAGTTTGCACAGCCTTCCAGGCCTGATGGAAGTAGATCTGCATGTTTGGAAGGATTGCAGATCATATTTTATCTCATAAATATTACCAAAACTTCCTCGTGTAACATGGGAACTTTCAAAACCATAGAGAGGAGCATTGTAAATCTCTGTGGCTCATCTCCACTGTCAGGGTTCCCAGCTTGTGGCCAGCCTGTTGCATCTGCACCTTCACTTTAGTTCCAAGGGTCCTTTAGAAGGAATCCTGGACAGCGTGTGCTTTTCATCTGAAAGTACTTCAGTAAATGAAAGGTGGAATTTTAAGTAGACTCTTTTTTCATTAATGTGACTTTGTTACTGAATGATGTATTATAGAAATTTGTGGAAACGTTTAATTATAATAAATTTTTTGGCTTGGGTGCTGGAAAGCAAGACTGGCCTCACACGGGTGGGCTAAGGTATTTCTTTAATGCGTGCTTTTAAAAGTTGATGGAGAGTAACTGACTTTTTCATTATGGCCTATTTGAGACAAAATATATCTTTCTCAAATATTTAAAAAGATCGATCACATGTATAATGTTTGCCAAGTTGTATACACAAGAAAACTAGAGCTCAGAATCATTAAATAATTTGCTGAAGTTTACATGGTTTTTAAATGGCAGGGCCAGGATCGAATGTGGGGACTGACTCTGAAGTCTGTATGTTTCATAATATGCTAAAGAGTAAATATTTCCAGAATTTCATAGAGTACCTAAATTATCTTGAGGTGGGGTTAGTAAATTGAGAATTAAGATTGTGGTTTTTGTAAAGGAAGAAAGTGCCTATACTTTTATTGGCAATCTGGAGTTTTTGCTTTTTTTCTGAATGAGAAACAAAAGGAATGAAGAGCTAGCCATGTGTTCTGTACTCTGTCTCAGTTGGTATGGCCACTTTTCCGTCCTGAGCTCTTGCCTTTTGGTTCTCAATTTGGTTGCATTCCCTTAAGAAAAGCTAGTATGGCAGGCAGAAGCATGGCCTCCCACAGATGTCCACATCCTGATCCCCAGAACCTCTGACTGTGTCACTGGCTGTGACCAGGGAATCAAGATTGCCAAACGGCTGACATAAAAATAGGGAGGTGATTATAGAACTATTCATGTGGCCAAAAGTAACCACAGAGGCACTCGTAAGTGGAAGAGGGAGGCCGAACAGAGACGGTCGGAGTCACGACTGGCTTCAGAGGTTGAAGGGGACCAAAGGATACAGGCAGCCTCTGCAGGAAGCAGGAAAAGGCAAGAAAAGTTTCTCCCTGGAGCCTCCAGGAAGGAACCAGCCCTGCTGATACTTTAATTTTAACCCAGTGAAACCCATTCCAAACTTCTGACCTCCAGAACAGTAAGATAATAAATTTGCATTGTTTTAAGTCACAAAGTGGAATTTGTTATAGCAGCATAAGAAACTCATACACCTGTCCTGACTACTTTGGGAGTTTATAATACAGACTGTACGGAGATTGACGCGGTGTCAGAGGACCCGTGACCTTGAGACATGCCCATAGAATCATACACCTGCTCTAGCCACATCGGGGATTTATAATACAGACTGTACAGAGATTGACGCAGTGTCAATGCACCTGCAAGCTTGAGACATGCCCATAGAATTATACCCCTGGCTTAGCCACATTGGGGATTTACAATACAGACTGTACAGAGATTGATGTGGTGTCAAAGCACCTGTGAGCTTGAGACATGCCCACAGAATCATACTCCTGCCCTAGCCACATCGGGGATTTATAATATAGGCTGCTCAGAGACTGATGTGGTGTGCAAAGGACCTGTGACCTTGAGACATGTCCGTAGAAACTTTCCAAACTGAAGAGCAAAGAGGAAAAAAAGAATGAAGAAACAGAACTGTGGACAATTACAATAGGTGAAGCAGGCCAGGCACGGCGGCTCACGCCTGTAATCCTAGCACTTTGGGAGGCTAAGGTGGGCAGATCACCTGAGGTCAGGAGTTTGAGACAAGCCGAGCTAACATGGTGAAACCCCGACTGTACTGAAAATACAAAACATAAAAAAGTTTTTTTTAAAATTAGCCAGGCGTAGTGGCAGGTGCTTGTAATCCCAGCTACTTGGGAGGCTGAGGCACAAGAATCCCTTGAAGCTGGGAGGCAGAGGTTGCAGTGAGCCAAGATAGCACCACTGCACTCCACCCTGGGCAGCCAGAGTGAAAACTCCATCTCAAAAAAAAAAAAAAAGGTAAAGCATATATGCATAATGAAAAAACCAAAAGAAGAGAGAAGAAATATCTTCAGTAAAAGTGGCTATTTCCAAAATTAATGGCAGATGCCAAACTGTAGATTCAGGAAGCTCAGAGATAGAATACAAAGGCAGAATAAATTTTTTTAAAAGGGTACACCTAGACATATCACATTTAAATTGCAGAAAATTGGACTCAGAAAAAATCTTGAAAGAAGCCAGAGGAAGAGAACATTTTACCTGCTGGGAAACAAGGGTAAGAATTACATCAAACTTTCTTCCAGAAACCATCTAAGGAAGAAAAGAATAATGTAAAATATTGGAAGTGTTGAAAGAAAAAGCCAGCAACCCAGAATTCCGTATCTCATAAAATTATCCTTCATACATGAAGGAGAAATAAAGACTTTTTCAGACAAACAAAAGTTGAGGAAATTCATCGCCAGTAGACCTCCCTTGCAAGAAATGTTAAAAGAAGTTCTTCAGAAAGAAGGAACATTATATAGGTCAGAAATTCAGATCTACTTAGGAGAGAACAGAGCATTAAAGTGTGAGTTTTTTTGTGCTGTTACAACAGAATACCACAGACTGGGTAATTTATAGAGAAGAGACATTGATTTCCCCCACAGTTCTAGAGTCTGGGAAGTCCAATATCAAGACACTGGCAGGTTTGGTGTCTGGTGAGGGCCCCGTCTCTGCTTCTAAGATGGCTCCTTAAGCACTGCATCCCCTGGAAGGGAGGAAGGCTGTGTCCTTATGTGGCAGAAGGCAAAAGGGCAAAGGGGCAAACTCCCTCTGCCAAGCCCTTTTATACAGGCACCTAATCCCATTCATGAGGGAGGAGCCCACATGGCGGAATCACCTCTTGAAGGCCGCACCTCCTGGGACCGTGACTAGTTGTCACATTGGCAACACTTGAATTTTGGAGGGGACACATTCAAACCATAGCAAGAAGGAGTAAGTGAAGGTAGTACAATTAAATATTTTGCTTTGTTGTTGTTTTTTATTTCTTTAAGAGATGTGATCTCACCATGTTGCCCAGGCAGGTTTAGAACTTCTGGGCTCAAGTGATCCACTGCCTTAGCCTCCTGAAGTGCTAGGATTACAGGCCACAGCACCCAGCTTGTTTTTTGTGTTCTTAATTGGTCTAACAGAGAGTACTTTATTCAGAATGATAATAGCACTTATTCAGTGGTGATTGCTCAGGGATGAATGAAATGTATGACAGAAGTGTCCTGTGGGGGGCAGGAGAAGGAACTGGGCGTGCTGTTGCGAGGACTCTGCACCACACACAGTGCGGGTTATGTGAGAGTGGGCATATATGGTGGCCTCTAGCGCAACCACTAAGTAATTAAAAAAAAAAAAAAAAGTATAGTTGATATTCTAAGACAGGAGAGAAAACAGTCAGATAAAATGCTCAATTAAAACTCAAGAAGGCAGGAAAAGAGTAGAAGTCACAAAAGAAACAAAGACTATGAAGAAAGGAACAAAAGTCGGTTACAAATATGGTAAATATTAATTTAGCTATATTAATAATCACTTTAAGTGTGAATTGTCTAAATAAACCAAATACAGAAACTGTCAGAATAGAAAAAACAAGACCTAACCATATGTTGTGTGCAGGAAAGCCACTTTAAATATAAAAACACGGGTTAAAGAGATAGAGGAAGATGTACCATGCTACTACTACTCAAAGGGACACAAGATTAGCTATATTAATTTCAGACAAAGCAGACTTCAGAACAAGAGAAGTTACCAGGGATAAAGAGGGGCATTGCTGAACAACAAAGAGGTCAGTTCTCCAAGACAACATAACAATTCTTAATGTCTCTGTAACAACAGAGGGTCAAAATATGTGAGGAAAAAAGGATAGAACTGGAAAGAGAAAGAAAATCCACTGTTTTATTTGGACACTTCATCACCTCTGTCCACAGGCAGAAAATCAGTAAGGACACAGTTGAACTGAACAGCACCATCAGTCCCTTGGACCTAATGGACATGTATGTCATGCATGCCCTTGTGAAGGGAGTCCACCAATAGGCTTTGTGTGAACAACAAGGCTGTTTATTCACTTGGGTGCAAGTGGGCTGAGTCTGAGAAAGGAGTCAGCAAAGGGAGATGGAGGTGGGGCAGTTCTATAGGATTTGCGTAGGTAGTGGAAAATTACAGTTAAAGGTGGTTATCCCTTGTGAGCAGGGGCGGGGGTCACAAGGTGCAGGGTGGGGGGTCATGAGACTCATTTTCCGGGGGGGAATATCACAAGGTCTGTTGATTAGTTGCGGTGAGGCAGGAACAAATCACAATGGTGGAATGTCATCTTTTGTGGTTCTTCAGTTTCTCCAGGCCATCTGGATGTATACGTGCAGGTCACAGGGGTTATGATGGCTTAGCTTGGGCTCAGAGGCCTGACAATTTATAAAATACTTCATTCAACAATAGCAGACCACACACTCTTCTCAAGTTCACATGGAACATTTGCCATGACAGATCACATTCTGGGCCATAAAATACACCTTAGCACATTTTCAAAAAATAGAAGTCATACCAAGTACTCTTTCAGACCGCAGTAGAATTAAACTAGAAATAAATAAATAACAAAGTTAACTGGAAAATCCCAAAATGTTTGGAGATTAAACAAAACACTACTAAATAACACATGAATCAAAGAAGTCTTAAGAGGCATAAAAATATTTTAAGCTAAACAAAAATTAAAATATAACTTATCAAATCTTGTGGGATGCAGGAAAAGCAGTGCTTAGAGGGAAATTTGTAGTATTGACTACATAGATTAGAAAAGAAGAAAGATCCAAAATCAACAAGCTTCAACATTAGGAAACTTAAAAAAAAAAAAAAAAAAACAATAAACATTAGAACAGAAATTAATGAAACTGAAAACAGGAAATCAGAGGAAATTTTAAACATCAAAAGCTGGTTCTTTGAAAAAAATCAATAAAATCAATAAACCTTTAGCCAGGCTAAACGAGGGAAAAAGAAAAGAGACACAAATTCCAAACATCAGAAATAAAAGAGGGGCATCACTACTGGTAACATGGCTAATAAAAAGATTAAAAGGAATATTATGAACAGCCCTACACCCATAAACTTGGTAACTTCGATAAAATTGACCAGTTTCTTGAAAAACACTATCTACCAAAACTCAAGGAGAAATATAATCTAGGTGGGCCTACATCAATTAAAGAAATGGAATCAATAATTAATAATCTTCCAAAACGGAAAGCACAAGACTCAGATGTTTTCACTGGTGAATTCTACCAGACATTTAAGGAAAAAAAAAAAAAATCAATTCTCTACAATCTCTTCCAGGTAATAGAAGCAGAAGGAACACTTTCTAATTCATTCTATGAGGCCAGCATTACCCTAAAACCAAAACCAGAAAAAGATGCTACCAGAAAGACGATATCACAGACCAATATTTCTCATGAACATAGAAGCAACAATTCTCAATAAAATATGAGCAAATCGAATTCAACAATGTATAAAAAGAATTATACACCATGACCAAGTGGGTTTATCCTAGGTATGCAAGGCTAATCCAACATTTGAAAATCGACTAATATAACCCATAATATTTACAGGCTAAAAAAGAAAACTTACATGATTATATCAATAGGTGCAGAAAAAGAATTTGACAAAATTCACTACCCACTCATGTATTGCAGCAAACTAAGAACAGAGGGGAATTTCCTCAGCTTCATAAAGAGCATCTACAAAAAGCCCTACAGCTGACATCATACTTAATGGTGAAAAACTAGATGATTTCACCCTAAGTTTGGGAAAAAGGCAAAAAATCCCTCATCACTGTTCCTATTCAGCATTGTACTGGAAATCCTAGCTAATACAGTAAGAGTAGAAATGGGAATAAAAGGCGTACAGATTGGGAAGGAAGGAATAAGACTATCTTTGTTCACAAGTGGTATGATTGTCCATGCAGAAAATCCCAAAGAACCAACAATAACAAAAAAACTTCTGGATGTTACAGGCGATTATAGCATGGTTGCAGGATTGAAAAATTAATCACTATCCTATATGCCAGCAACGAACAATTGGAATTTGAAATTTAAAACAACGCTATTTATGTTTATCCCCCACCCAGCAAATTACATAGGTATAAATCTAACAAGAATGTACAAGGTCTAGGTAAGGAAAACGACAAAATTGTAATGAAATCAAAGAAGACTTAAGTCAATGGAAAGATGTTCCATGTTCATGGATGGGAAACTCTATGTTTTTAAGATATCAGTTCTTCCCACTTTGACCTATAGATTCAATACAATCCTAATCAAATTCCCAGCAAATTACTTTGTAGATATCAACAAACTGATTCTACATTTATATGGAAAGGCAAAAGACCCAGAATAGCCTCACGGTATTGAAGAACCAAGTTGGAGAACTGACACTAGCCAACTTTAGGACTTAGTGTAAAACTATAGTAATCAAGACAGTTGCTGAAAGAACAGACACATAGCGGCCGGGTGCGGTGGCTCATGCCTGTAATCCCAGCACTTTGGGAGGCCAAGGCGGGCAGATCACAAGGTCAGGAGATCGAGACCATCCTGGCTAACATGGTGAAACCCTGTCTCTACTAAAAATACAAAAAAAATTAACTGGGCGTGGTGGTGGGTGCCTGTAGTCCCAGCTACTCTGGAGGCTGAGGCAGGAGAATGGCATGAACCCAGGAGGCAGAGCTTGCAGTGAACTGAGATCGTACCATTGCACTCCAGCCTGGGTGACAGAGCAAGACTCCATCTCAAAACAAAAAAAAAGAATAGACAAATAGATCAATGAAACATCATAGAGAGCCTGGGAGTAGATCCACCCAGTAAATCCACCCAGATAGTCAACCCATTCACCCAGAGAGTCAACCCATCTACTCAGATCGTCAACCCATCTTTGACAAAGGAGCAAAGGCAATTCAGGGCAGACAGAAAAGCACTATTTCTTTTCAACAAATAGTGCTAGAAAAACTGGACATGAAAAAAAAAAAAAAAAAAAAAACCCAGCAACAGTGACTCTAGACAGGGATCATACACCATTCAAGAAAATTAACTCAAAATGAGTCATAGACCTAAATGTAAAATGTATAATAATGAAACTCGTAGAAATGTAGAAGAAAGTCTAGGTGACCTTGGGTTTGGCAACAAGTTTTTGGATAACACCAAAAACACTATTCGTGAAAGGAAAATTGATAAGTTGGACTTCGTGAAGATTAAAAACTTGAGCTTTGCAAAATACAGTTAAGAGAATTAAAATAAGAGACGCTGACTGGGAGAATAGGTTTGCAAAACACATATCTGATAAAAACCTGGTATCAAACAACACGTGGAAAATAAGGGTGTTTGGATGGGTAGGGTGGGATGACCTAGGCAGGACCTGGAAAGTTAGTTTCTTTTTTAAAACTCCAGAGACTCTCCTGGAGCTCCCCTTCCCCTTTTTATTACAGTCAACCTGAGAAGGGAACTGAAAATACGGCCATAGTTGTCATGAACTGGGGGGAGCCACTACTCTGTTTTTACCCTCATTAAGGAACTTTATTATGAAAGGTAGAATCACTTTGTAAATGTGAATTAGAATAGAAAATGGAAATTCCTTATATATACTCTAAGCCACTGGAAACTTGAGGCAGAGAAGTTTTAAAAGACACACATGGATTTCCTCTGAAATATTTGTAAACACCAAATTCAGAATATGTTGGTTAGTTTAGGACCGTACCAGGCTTTAGCTGTTACATTGAATTGTAAATAACTTATGTTCATGAGCCTGGAATTAAAGAAGTTCTTGGTATGAGAATTTGACAACTACTTCTGGCTTCCAGGAGCCAGAACCCACCTCGGAATGGGATTTTGAAATAAGCACCGTTGAAGAGACACACAGATGGCAGAGGCCGCAGCACAGGCTGTGAGACCTTCTTCAGGTTTCGGTAGACTGTCTTCATTACGGCGTAAAAACATGTCAGATGAAATTTCAGAAACTATTTCCAAACTCAGTGAAGGTTCGTGACATCTGGGACGTTGTTGTTTTCAACACAGAAGTTGAATGAAACTGCTACAGAAGCAAAATGAGAAGTGTGGAGAGGAGACGCTGTGGTGGCTGGGCATTCCCCCTCCTTCCTCTCCTTCCCCTCCTTTTCTTCCTTCCTTTCCCTCCTTCCCCTCCCTCCCCTCCCTCCCCTCCCCTCCCTGCACTCCCTCCTCTCCCTCCCCTCCCTCCTCTCCCTGTCCTCCTTCCCCTCCCTGCCCTCCCCTCCCTGCACTCCCTCCTCTCCCTCCCCTCCTCCCCTCCTTCCCTCGTTCCCCTCCTTCCCTCCTTCCCCTCCCTCCCCTCCTTCCCTCCTTCCTCTCCCTCCCCTCCCTGCCCTCCTTCCCTCATTCCCCTCCTTCCCCTCCTTCCCTCTTTCCCCTCCTTCCCTCCTTCCCCTCCTTCCCTCCTTCCTCTCCCTCCCCTCCCTGCCCTCCTTCCCTCATTCCCCTCCTTCCCCTCCTTCCCCTCCTTCCCTCCTTCCTCTCCCTCCCCTCCCTGCCTTCCTTCCCCTCCCTGCCTTCCTTCCCCTCCCTCCCCTCCTTCCTCTCCTTCCCCTCCTTTCCCTCCTTCCCCTCCTTCCTCTCCTTCCCCTCCTTCCTCTCCTTCCCCTCCTTCCTCTCCCTCCCCTCCCTGCCCTCCTTCCCTCATTCCCCTCCTTCCCTCCCTCTCCCTCCCCTCCCTGCCTTCCTTTCCCTCCCTCCCCCTCCCCTCCCTGCCTTCCTTTCCCTCCCTCCCCTCCTTCCCTCCTTCCTCTCCCTCCCCTCCCTGCCTTCCTTTCCCTCCCTCCCCTCCTCCCCCTCCTTCCCCTCCTCCCCCTCCTCCCCCTCCTCCCCCTTCTTCCTTCCTTCCCTCCTTCCCCTCCTTCCCCTCCTTCCTCTCCTTCCCCTCCTTTTCCTCCTTCCCCTCTTTCCTCTCCTTCCCCTCCTTCCTCTCCTTCCCCTCCTTCCCCTCCTTCCCCTCCTTCCCCTCCTTCCCCTCCTTCCCCTCCTTTTCCTCCTTCCCCTCCTTTCCCTCCCTGCCCTCCTTCCCCTCCTTTTCCTCCTTTCTTCCCCTCCTTCCTTCCTTCCCTCCTTTCCTCCTTCCCCTCCCTCCCCCCTTCACCTCCCTCCCCCCCATCCCCTCTCTGCCCTCCTTCCCCTCCTTTTCCTCCTTTCTTCCCTTCCTTTCCTCATTCCCTTCCTTCCCTCATTCTCTCCCTTCCCCCATCCCCTCCCTCCCCCCTATCCCCTCCCTGCCCTCCTTCCCCTCCTTTTCCTGTCCTTCCCCCTGAGGCCTCAAAGCCCTGTGCCTGAGCTGTGGACAAGAAACCCGGCTGCCTCAGAAGCTGCGTGGGGCTGGGTGAAGGCTTCCCTTCAGCTCGCTGTCATCGCCTGTCGTGCTGTCACTCGGAGGAGAGATCATGCAGAAATTACTGAAGTAAAATGCTAATGTGTTAATGATCACAGGTTTACGTTTTATAAGAGACATCTTAATAATCAAACTATTGTTGAGCTACCTTGCGTTTTATCTTGAATTCTCCGGAGTTAGGTAATTTACGCACGTGTTTCAGAGTACACACTTTGTTGCAGCCGTCTTAGCTGTCAGCAGACACTCCAAATTATGAATTATGAGTTTTATGTCTAAAGCTAAACATTTTGTACTGTAAAATCCAGTGCTACTTACTATACCCTAGAGTAACACTACGACAGTAAAATCTGATCTAAATGTTGGATGTTTGTTTTTCTTTTATGCAGTACACATTTTGGAACTTTATACCCAAGAATTTATTTGAACAATTCAGAAGAGTAGCCAACTTTTATTTCCTTATCATATTTCTGGTGCAGGTAAGGCCGGTCATTGTTTTCCATCTCATCACATATAAATCTAAATAAGTGACATTTTATTCTCAGGTAACTGCCACACAGCTAATGAAAGAGCAAGGATGTGGTGCCCCTCACCTACGATTAATTTATTTATTTTCTTAAAGAAGGACAAAACGTGTTGGTTCTGTGAGATCCACACAAACTAAAGCACACAAGACGCCACTTTGGGTTTAAGTTGGTGACAGCCTTTCCTGCCCCTTTCCTTCTAGTACCAGAGGGGAAATCAGAGCTTTGTCATCTTTTGGACAAGTTCACCGCCAGGCTATGCATTGTTACACTTACTTTACTCTTCCTAAGTGTGCGTGGATGCTCTAAAGAACATCCAGGCCGGGCGCAGTGACTCACGCCTGTAATCCCAGCACTCTGGGAGGATCACGACGTCAAGAGATAGGGACCATCCTGGCCAACATGGCCAAACCCCGTCTCTACTAAAAATACAAAAATTAGCCGGGTGTGGTGGTGCATGCCTGTAGTCCCAGCTACGCAGGAGGCTGAGGCAGGAGAATCGCTTGAACCCAGGAGTGGGAGTTTGCAGCGAGCCGAGATTGTGCCACTACACTCCAGCCTGGCAACAGAGTGAGACTCCGTCTCAAAAAAAAAAAAAAAAATCTCAAGACGGTACACGTGAAAAGAGTTTAAAGAAAAGAAAAAAGAGTGAAAAAATATCTCGGGGTATGAGTTAGGGAGCAATGTGCCAGATGTGTTTTAAGAACAGTACTCTAATTTTTCTAAGTCATACAAAATACTATTGAAGGGCTTTAAAATATTTTCCAACATTAAATTATTCAAATCATATAATTAAAATGTGACACTGAGGCCAAGGGGCGAATTAACTAACACAAGGCATGCCCCGACTTCACACTGAGTCTGCCACTCTCGGTGGTTTCCTTGAGCGTGTTCCTTAATCCAAAAAAGGTGCCCTCGTTTTAACGGTCGGTGAAATAGGATGATTGACTTGCTATCTCCCGTGGTGGGCAGTCGGGTGCCAGCAAAGGGCTTTAAATAAGTCAAAGCGAATGGCAAGTGTTGGCTCAGGTCAAACTAACCTGCCTGAAGTCACTCATTTGCGTTTTTGCAGATGATTTTACAATTCTCTCTTTCTGCAGTTGATTATTGATACACCCACAAGTCCAGTGACAAGCGGACTTCCACTCTTCTTTGTCATTACTGTGACGGCTATCAAACAGGTAAGCATTTTACAGACGAAAAAGAAGCAATCGTTATCTTTGCCATGTGAATTGCCTTTCATTCAAAGCGAGGTAATTGGTTTGTTTTAGCTAGTTCACAGAAAATTCAACCAAGTTCTAGAAATTCATCTTTGTAACTGCGTTAGATTGATACTTGAAGCAAAATAAGAGATGTTATATAATTTAGTTGCTAGTCTGGCGCCATGTGAGTTCAAGAAGAAATCTATGGTTTTCACATCCGAAATCACCCAGAGATGATCTGATCACATGAGTCACTTAACCTTTCCGTATCCTCGACTGTCTTGACCACCACAGAACATGCTCTTTATGGACTCCAGCAAATGGGATGCTGGTTTTTTTTTGTTTGTTTGTTTCTGTTTTTGCTTTTTTTTCATAGCCCCAGTAAATAAGGCCAGTGACTAACATGGAGAAGAATACATCTCAGTTTTACTCTCCATGTATCCATTTTATCACCTCCAGATTCCCCGTACACATGTTCAGTCACTCCCCATTTTCTCCTCCCCGTCCCTGGCAAAGACTCATGTTTCTGTCGCCGTAGAGTCGCCTATTCTAAATGTCTCGTACTTACGGCGCGTGGGCGGTGTTTTGTGACTGGCACTTTCACTTAGCATGATGCTTCCAAGGTTTCTCCGCATCTGAGCAGGCATCAGTGCTTCATTCCGTCTGATGAATGAGTCATGGTCCACTGTGCATACCTGGCATTTTGTGTATCGCATCCTCTGTGGATGGACATTTGGGGTGTTTCCACTCTTTGGCTGTTGTGAATAATGCTGCTGAGAACATTTGTGTTTCACACCCAGCAGATTGGCTTTCAGATGTGAAAGGCTGGAGAGGGCGTGGCGAGGGAGGCACCACGGGCTGCCAGCAGGAGCTTGGCGGAGCCACCAAGCATAGCAGTTGGCAACATCTGACACAGGCAGAGATGTAGACACACAGGGTCCAGTGCAGATGCTAAACATGCAGCTGTACAGTCAGTACATGGGGCCTGTGTGTCTTCACTAGGCCAGAGCCGGCCGTGCCTACCGGGATACGTGAACCAGGATATTCATGGTGGCCGTCATTGGTTAGCAAAGGACTCGGGCAACCCGGTGTCCTCCGGTAAGGAAATGGACAGCTCCACCGCGGTGCATGGCAGAACACAGCACAGTAACCAAACGAACTGTGCTGCCTGGAAAACAGAACATGAGGGAAACTCATGCTTCCCAAGGACGCGCTGTCTGTGACTCAGGCAGTTTAACTCCTACCTGGGATAAGGCCTCACTTCACGTCGGGGGCAGGCTCTTGCAAACTTCGACTTTAAGCAAAACGATGGGTTTTCTCATCAATTTCACAAGGAAATGTTGAAGGAAACCATGTTACTCGGGGACCTACCATGTGTCCTCAGGCCTAAAGTCGCAGTTTCCAGGAACCCATCGTGGAGATTAGGTGAGGGCGTCCCGTGCTGTCTGTGACACATCTGTGTGGTAGGAGCAGAGGCTGCAGACAGGAAGGAGACCCCTGAGCCTCTCAAGGGGAGCAGAGAGAAGGGGCGCGGGGGTGCAGAACAAGGAGCTGAGGCTCTGTGGCTCTGTCGTTCCTAGCCCGGCCCCGGGAGGCAGGCGCAGCACTGTTCTTCAGCGTCCTCTGCTCTGCATTTGTTAAGGATTCCATCCCTCCCAGGACCCCACTGAGCAGGAAACTCCTGAGGACTCCAGGAGCGTCCTGGAGGAGAGGAGAGGAGAACGTGGCGTAGGGAGGGCAGCTCTGAAGACGCATCTGGGCCAGAGAGGCAGCGGCGGGGAAGCCCGAGCCCCCGTGAATGCAGAGGCTGCCTCTCTACACTGTGCAGACCATGGTCCCAGACAACATGTGGTGTCCTCGGCCCGGCTGTGCCCCATCCCTGGCTGTGTCCCCTCCCATCGGCCTGGCTTTGTCCCCTCCCATCCCAGGGCAGTGGGCGGGCATTGTTGGGGATGTTAAGAGGGGTCAGGGCAAGGCAGCGAATGAACAGAACTGCAGGTCTGGGCCCCATCACCAGCACCCCTGCCCCTGCCCGGAGGGGTCTCTTCCTCTCCCGCGTGTCCTGCTACCCAGCCTTCACTCTGGGGGCAGCCTCGTTTCCCCCACTGCTGGTCTGGATCTGTGTGTGCCAGAGCCCCCCCGCCCCCTCGGCCTTCCTCCACTACTGACCTCCTTGTCTCTCTTCCTTGGGAACCGCGCCGCTGTCTGCAGCCGGGACTTCCCAAATGGCCTCCCCACACTGTGGCTCCAGCAGGGATGTTTTGCTGGGGTCTCCATGCTCCCGACCCCTCCTCGCTTGCCTCGGAAAGCCCCCTGCACTCACAGAGGCCTCCCTGATTTTCTCTTAGGTTCCTGCCTTTCTTTTCACACCATCTTCCCACTGTCTCACCTGGGCACTGACGGGCATCTTACTGTACCTGGCTCTGCCACCGCCATCACCCGGGTCCTGCCAGAGCGGCCTTTCCCTGTGGCGCCCAGCCTCCCCTGCCGTGTGCAGGACCCGTCCGATCAGCCTGTCACATGCATGGGCCTCCACGTGTCCCTCCCATCCCAGCCAGGCTGGCCAATGGGCAGTGCCAGCCCCCGGGGGCTCCCTCACCGCTGGGCATTCCTGGGCACCTCCTCTTTGGCGTCTTCCCGCAGCCTGGGCGCTGGGCTTCTCGGGGATCCTGGGTGTCTCTCACCTGCATTGAACTTGCAGTTATTTCTGTTTCTTCTCCACCAATCCTGAGAGCAGCAGCTCTGGGGACAAGGTCTTTCGTCTGTGGGTCCCTGGTGCCTGGCATTTGCTGAGCATGCAGTTGGTGCTAAATAAGTGTGTTTAATGAACCCAGGAATCATCTACCCACTGCCACCTTCCAGGAAGACTGTTCTTCAGTTTCCCCAGAAAGAGGGTATTTCAGCGGTTTGGGAGGAATCTCTGAAAAGCAATCAGATGCCACAGTGTCACTTAGTGATGGTCACGGCTGCAGAAAGCTCGCACGTTCGGATATCCATGCATCCCAGGCTTCTTCATTCTCCAGAAGCTGGAGGTTTTGGGTTACTTGTTTATGCTCCCTTTGGAAAAGATTCTCAGTCACAGGGCCACTGATGCCGCCACGTGGCCCATAGGGAGGAGGCCCCCAGTGAGTCTCTTGCCCTACAGGCTCTCTCAACCTACGTGCAGCGGGCCCGTGGCATAGGCTTCCTGCCGCCATCCTGCGTGGTTGTGTTGTGTGTGGCAGAGCTGTGTTCCCAATCTCGACACTCATTAGATGTGGTGGATGCCTGTAGGCCCCTGGTGTGCAGTCTCTCACATACTGGGGATTGTTACTGAGAACGGCATTCCCCATCCTTATCTAAGGCACCTGCACCCGGCAACGCCAAACACAAAGGCACGTTTGTCATCCCAAGAATTGTCTGCGTGCAGCATCTCCTATTGTCGCTTCTTTCAAGATACCACCTGACTGTCCAACCAGAGGGTGTGCCTTGGTAGTTGGAATCGGAGGGCGCGTGTCTGTGCCTGTCGAAGGCATGCAGGTCCGGCAGCGCGGCCGGGGTCGGGGTTAGCTCAGGCTGCTTTTCAGCACGATGCCTGCACGTGCACAGGAGTCACGATGGGATGTTTCCCGCGTGGGTTACTCAGACGCGGAAACGCACAGAGAACCTTAAGGCTGCTGTGGGTGTCACAGAGTGAGCCGGCGTTTCACCGAGAGTCTGGGCTGCCAGATCTCATAACACTCAGTTTTTAATGAAAGAGAAGAATGGCCAGTGGGGGCTTTTCCAAGCAGAAGATTGACACTCAGCGGGTGGAAATGTAACTGGCCGCACGTCTTGAGGGCTTTTCGGTGGGGATGTGAAGAGCCTGGAAGGCTTGCTCATCATTTCATTCAGACACTTCTTTTTTGGGAATTTATCCTAAGGCCATGTCATGAATAGGCACAGAAAGTACAGTTAGATAGTACTTATACAGACTTCGATGAGCATCTTGATCCAATGTCTTTGAAGTTCTACAACTGCAAACATTTAAAGCAGCTCGCATTGCCATGGGAACATGCCGATGCTCTGTCAAGGATACAAAGAATAGTGTGTGTAGTGCATCCTGATTTTGAAAAAATACACCCCCACAGGCTTGGATTATGCTTAGACATAATTAAACACAAGCCTTCGGTCTCTCCCTCCCTTTTTCCCTCCCTCTCTCCCCGCTTCCTCTCTCCCTTCTTTCCCTCCTTTTTTTAGGGTTATGAAGACTGGCTTCGACATAAAGCGGACAATGCCATGAACCAGTGTCCTGTTCATTTCATTCAGCACGGGAAGCTCGTTCGGAAGCAAAGTCGAAAGCTGCGAGTAAGTGACGCCTGACACATTTACGCTGGTGAAGGCCAGTAACAGTTTAAAAAGTAAGTTTTACCCAGGTGCGGTGGCTCACGCCTCCAGTCCTAGCTACTCAGGAGGCTGAGGCAGGAGGATCGCTGAGTCTGGGAGTCGGAGGCCACTCAGGAGGCTTCACCATGCCTGTGAATAGCCACTGCTCTCCAGCCTGGGCAACCGAGAAAGGCCACGTCTCTTAAAACATTTTTAAAATACAAATAATAAATGTTTTTAAGTTTTTATTTTCTTTGGCAAAACAGACTGAGATGTTTTTTATTGGGTGTAGGCCCAAGCTCCCTACTACTTTTTTTTTCTTTACCTTTGATTTTTATTTGTTTGTGTTTAATAGACTTTTTAAAGCAGTTTTAGGTTCACAGCAGAATTGGGTAGATGTACCCACTGCCCCCCTAACACACACACACACACAGCCTCCCTCTGCCAGCGTCCATTGCCAGGATTGGTGGAATTTAAAATCATTATCACTGCCCCCCTCTCCACACACAGCCTCCCCATCACCAGCATCCCACACCAGGATTGGTGGAATTTAAAATTATGGGAACACACAAACCAATCAAGACAGGGGAAGATCAGAAACACTTGTTTCTAAAATTTGTTTTGGAATAAAGTATAATAAAATCATATCAATATAAACTCAACTAGGTGGAAATTTATGAAAATTGGAACAGAAAACCTCATTGAAGTGCATTTTTAAAAAAAAGTATTTATTTTTTTAGAGACAGAGTCTTGCTCTGTCACCCAGGCTGGAGTGCAATGGCACAACCTCAGCTCACTGCAACCTCCACCCCCAAGTTCAAGCGATTCTCCTGTCTCAGCCTCCCTAGTAGCTGGGATTACAGGTGCCTGCCACCACACCCAGCTAATTTTTGCATTTTTAGTAGAGACGGGGTCTTAACAAAATGTTGGCCAGGCTGGTCTCGATCTCCTGACCTTGTGATCCGCCTGCCTCGGCCTCTCAAAGTGCTGGGATTACAGGCATGAGCCACCGCATCCGGCCAAACAATTTGTTTTTTATTGATGTATAATAGTTGTACGTAGTTGGGGGTCCATGTGATATTTTGATGCCTGCACACCAATGTGTGATGATGAAGTCAGGGTAACTGGGATGTCCGTCACCCCAAACATTGATTGTTTCTTCGTGTTGGGACTATTACAATTCTTCTTGAAGGCTGCATTTTAAATCTGTTTCAAATGAATTGTTAGTGTAACTAATATCTCAGTATATTTTAAAATGTGTTTAAATTATTTAAATGAGATAGTTTCAAACTTGTACTAGTCATTTGGAAGCACCTTTATAGGTAGAAACCATGAGTGTGGTTTTTCACGTTTGTGTCGAGGTAGCGGTCAGCAGCCTGCTCCAGTCCCCCATCTGACGTGGATCTAGGTGCCAGGCCCACACCGGCCCCTTCCTGCCCCCACTGGTCCTCGTGCACCCTGCCTGGCTCTTTCCAACTCCCACGCTTCCCTCCCTCCTGCAGCCCCACTGCCTCCCCTGGCTGTTTTCCCAGCTGAGCCGTAGGAGGTTTGGTGAGGGAGGCAGGGAGCACTCCACTGGGTCCCGTGCATGTGGAGAGCCAGGCGCGTTCCAGAAGCCTTGAGGGAGGGCCTCCAAGCAGCCCAGCCAGCCTGGGCTCAGTGAACCTCTCCAGACAAGGCCGCAGCCCCTCCCTGTCCAGTGGGACGGGACCCCAGGAGGCGCTCAGAGGCCCTTCAGAGGAGCCAGCATCAACCACTAGCCCCCCACCGCTCACCTTGCTCTCACTGTTCTGTGTATCACGCACATCACCAAATGTACTTTTAAGCGTTTAAACATTTTTACTTATAAATGTGCTATCCAGGTGTTTAAATGCTTCTGAGACAGCTTTTTCCTTCAGTGAGTTCAGGTGAGGGATGTTTCCCTAGAGGTCAGGGGTTCAGAGAGCTGATGGCTCCGGCCTGGGGAACAGCCGCGAGCTCCATGCCTGTGTCAGCAGGCATCCAGTCCCAGGCCTTCAACGCCATTTCTTTTAACAATTATATTTCCCTTGCAAAGCCTTCATACTTGTAGCTAAACATCTTTCTTAAGAAATAGACCTAAACAGTGTCTGCCCGCAGAAAATTGAATTTTTAATGTATCGGTCTCCTGTGGGAAATGCCAGCTCTGTATCCTGTGTGTCATAACCAAGAGGATGCCAAACAGGCTACTCAGGACAAGAAAGAAAAGACCAGGCTTTTCCTACAACAGCAGACATCCAGCTTCCTTCGGTCGTAATGGCTTAGGCCTTTGATAGTGCAAGAGCATCCTAGAAAAGCAATCCTTTAATTAGTTTTTCTTTTTTGATTAAACTTTTTATTTCGAGGTAATTACAGGGTCATATGTGGTTGTAAGAAATAAAACAGAGGCATCCTGTGTTCCCTTTGCCCCAATGTGCTGCCCAGCTCTAAGATTTTGTCATTTCAAGGATGTGATATAAAGAGAATCCTGCAGCCTGTGACCTTTTGGGGTTGGCTGTTTTCAGGCAGTCTAATTCCCTCGGGATTCACGAAGTCTGTGCACCAGCCGATCCTTCGCTTGTATTGCTGAGGAGCGTTCCATGATGTGGACATACTGCAGTTTCACCATTCACACATTGAAGGGCTTTTCGATTTTTCTAGTTTGGGGCTGTTATCAAGAAAGCTGCTATGAGTATTTGTGTGCAAGTTTTCTTGTGAATTTAGTTTTCATTTCTTTTGCATAAAAGCTCCAGAGTTCAATTGCTGGGTCATCTAGCATATCCACGTTTGGTTTTGAAAGGAACTGCCAAACGGTTTTCCAGCATGGCCATCCCATTTCATTCCTACCCATGATGTTGCCAGCATCTTCACCAGCACTGGGTGTTACTGCTGTTCCTGTTCGGTGCAGCTTAAACGTGTCCCCGATGGCTCTGTGGGACATCTTTTCATGCTCGTTTGACATCTGTGTATCCTCGTCAGTAAAAATAACTCTTCATGTCTTTTATCCATTTTTCTAGCTGGATTCTTTGAGCTTCTTTTTACTGTTAAATGTTGAGAGGTCATATAGTCTAGATAGCAATACTTTGTCAGATATATGATTTTTAATACTCAGCAGGATATTTCACAAAGCAAGCGTTTTTAATTTTGTTCAAGTCCAATTTCTTGATTTTTTTTTCTTTTTTTAGAATTATTATTTCTTTTGAGACAGTCTTGCTCTTGTTGCCCAGGCTGGAGTGCAGTGGTGCAATCTTGGCTCACTGCCACCTCCACCTCCCAGGTTCAAGCTATTCTCCTGCCTCAGCCTCCCAAGTAGCTGGGATTACAGGCGTGCACCACCATGCCTGTCTAATTTTTTAGTGTTAGTAGAGATGGGGTTTCACCATTTTGCCCAGGCTGGTTTCGAACTGCTGGCCTCAAGTGATCTGCCTGCCTCGGCCTCCCAAAGTGCTGGGATTACAGGCGTGAGCCACCGCGCCCGGCCGATTTTTTTTTTTTTCTTTTGAGGACTGTACATTCAGTGTCCTGAAGGAAGCATTCTTTGCCTGGTCCTTTCTTTTTCTTTGCCTGGACTTTCTCCCATGTTTCTTTCTAAAAGTGTTATAGTTTCATGTTTTACATTTAAGTTCATGATCCATTTTGAGATGATTTTTGTATAAGGTGTGAGGTTTCAGTCAGGTTTGTTTCTGTCCTTATTATTTTGCCCATGGCTGTCCTGTCGCCCCTGCACCAGGGGATGGCTGGCTGTCCCTCTTCCACAGAGTGGCGCTTGCACTCTGTCCCAGTCAGTTAAACACATTTGCGTGGGTCTGTTTCTGGTTCCCTGGTCTGTCCCATTGGTCTCCATGCCCATGCCCACCAATCCCACACTGTTGGTCACTGTAGCTATCCCAGAAGCCCGGACACTGGGGATACGTATTCCTTCCCCTCAATCTTCTTTTTCAAGGTTGTTTTAGCTATTCTAGAGCCTGTGCCTTCCCATATAAATTTTAGAATTAGCTCATTTATATCTAAAAATCCTTGCTGGGATTTTGATAGGGATTTTACTAAACCCATAGGTCCATTTGGGAAGAGTAATCCTCTGATTTTAAAGTCTCACAAATTCGCAGTGTGCTGTGACCATCATGTAGTGGGACAGAGACCTCTGTTTGCAGTGTAGACAGAAGCAGGTGACGCCCTGATCCTGGCATGCCTCCCGAGTGGCAGCGAGACTGGCCGGAGCCCCACAGCGACTCACTCAAGGGTTCTGATGATCATTTACCCTTCAGACACACAGTCCAGGCCACTGAGATGCCTTCCTCACCCTTCAGACACACAGCCCAGGTCACTGAGATGCCTTCCACACCCTTCAGACACACAGCCCAGGCCACTGAGATGCCTTCCTCACTGATGAAATAAAATGGATACAGATACAAACTAGACCATGACCTTTAATTAAAAACCCACATGATGAACTTTCTGTGATTGATTTTTCTTTAGTTTTTGAAACATTGTTGCCACTTTTGCTTTATTTGTCCTCATGCTTTGATGATCTGGGCAGTGCCTTGGTTCTGTTGATCAGGAAGCTCTCAGAACTCGAGTACCTGGTTCATAAAACGCCTAGATTTAGATCAAAGCTTCTCACAGGAGTGCTTCCCACTTGGCCACGCTCACAGAACACTCCAACTCGTCGTCTTGGTCTGAATCAAAGACAACCTTGTTACAGGTGTTTGTCTATGTTTTTGCTGTGGAAGTTAGAACATTGAAACCTGACCTGGTCTTTCCTTGGTCCCAGCAGAATGTCTGGCAAGAGTCTTTTCTGGAACCATGTCCGCATCCCCGTGTCTTCCTGTGAATAGATGAACAGCTTGAGGGAAGCGGTCCCACAGGACGGGCAAGCTTTCACGAGGGGTTTTCCATTGACCGTCCTTTCTGCTTTGTCCTGTAGGTTGGGGACATTGTCATGGTCAAGGAGGACGAGACCTTTCCCTGCGACTTGATCTTCCTTTCCAGCAACCGGGGAGATGGGACGTGCCACGTCACCACCGCCAGCTTGGATGGAGAATCCAGCCATAAAGTAAGGGGCCTTTTCATTAGACTCCGGGGCAGGATCTTCCTGTCCTGCTTTGGACTGTGCCCATGTGGCCACAGAAACTAACATCCTGTTTGAAAAGTCAGCATTTTGAGTGTGTCCCGTGAAAACCCAGGGAGTTACACCAGCCAAGTTTTTCTTCACTTTTCCTTCCTCCTATTTTGCACTTTCTTCTTTTTCCTTTTTAAAAATAAATTGTATTGTGTATATTTGAGGCATATATTATGATGTTATAAGATACATATTTTTATAGTGAAATTGTTATTAGAGTGCAACAAATTAACACACCCACATCTCACTGATTTCCTATTCTCTCCCCTGGCACCCGTGCATTAGCAGCCATAACCTACTTGATGCAGCAAAACCCTGAGCCCAACACGCTCTTGTCCACTCAGTGCAGCAAAAACTCTTGAGCCCAACACGCTCTTGTCCACTCAGTGCAGCAAAAACTCTGAGCCCAACACGCTCTTGTCCACTCAGTGCAGCAAAAACTCTGAGCCCAACACGCTCTTGTCCACTTAGTGCAGCAAAAACTCTTGAGCCCAACACGCTCTTGTCCACTTAGTGCAGCAAAAACTCTTGAGCCCAACACGCTCTTGTCCACTCAGTGCAGCAAAAACTCTTGAGCCCAACACGCTCTTGTCCACTCAGTGCAGCAAAAACTCTTGAGCCCAACACGCTCTTGTCCACTCAGTGCAGCAAAAACTCTTGAGCCCAACACGCTCTTGTCCACTCAGTGCAGCAAAAACTCTTGAGCCCAACACGCTCTTGTCCACTCAGTGCAGCAAAAACTCTTGAGCCCAACATGCTCTTGTCCACTCAGTGCAGCAGAAACGCTGAGCCCAGCACGCTGTTGTCTGCTCTAGTCCTCGTGTTGTGTGTTGGGTCTTTGGACAGTTCATCCTAAATAATGCTATCTTGTGTTTTTTGACCTACACCTCCCCATTTCCTTTCTACTTTTTCTTTCCAGTCTCAATGTCTGTAACAACCAGTTACCTCAGGTTAACAAAAATAACTTCAGCGTTAGCCTGTGTCAATTAGCTAATGTACCAAATTCAGGATTTAATGAATAGATTGTTGGAATTTTAAGCATTTTCATTTTATTAGTTAAAATTAGTGTGAAAACTGGCCTAGAATTATGTGAAAAGTCACACACAATTCTAGATTTTGCCTGTTACTTCAATGAGTGTCTTTTTGTGAATGTATCTTAATCAGGATTTTCTGAAATTACTACATAAGTAATTTCCTGCACTCAGTATAAAATTCTGCACAGGCAGTTGATGCTACAAGAATTTTAATTGTCAATCATACAAGAAAAGATATAGCACCATTAATTTTAAGATTCTTATTATTTAAAAAATCTGGAAGTTTCTAAGGAGTTTATGAAAGTGAGCATAGCTCAGTGGATTCAACTAAGTCATCAGCTCACAAAAGTGCAACTCTAAAATGGTATTTAGGTAATACGTATGGATATAGGCCATTTCTACTATGAGATAGAGATATTTTCTTTACAAAATCACTGAAGGATATGCTAGTCTTTCATAGATAATTCATGATATGTATCATGAATTGATAAATGAAAAACCTATGGATCTTCTTCAGTTAAATTAGCTTCCACATTTTCTGTGTAGCGTATCCCAGGAGAATGAACACGCTAACATAATAGATTGTCAGCAGCTTCTGGGGGGTCGGAATCCCTGGGTGATTCAGGTATTCATTGTAAGCAGCTGCTGGTCCCTCTGGAACCTGGGAGGAGGTTAAGGTTCCGTCCACCCAGAGACCTTGTGAGCCCTTCACACTCTGCAGCCAGTGGCTGCCTTTACACCCCTTCCCTGCAGACTGTGGCTGGTCAGGCTCAGACGAGTCCCAGCCATGCTAGTGAACAGATGCTGTGGGTCTCCAGATACACCACGTTTGTCCAGATGAAATGTTGTAGCAGTTGTGGAAGATGTTAAAACAGCTATTGCACTTTGACCTTTTGTGGCTTTGCAGTTTGCATTATAGTTTTGTGTTCTCTCATGTCATTTTTGTGCATTTTGTTTAGCTTGAGGGACTGGAATTATTTGAGCCCTTTCCTTAAAAGCAGAGTAGGGGTGTGGGAAGGGTCCACCCGACCTCTGTTGGGATCCCGTGGGGCTCACGTGACTGCACAGGTTTGTTCACTTCTCTGGACTCTTCGCATTGTGAAATGGGGACAACCCTATCTCTCAGGGGCTCTTATGAGGATATAATTAGAAAATTCCCACTGAATTTAGAAAATAAGCACCCCCTGATTTGTACGCTTGGTGATGGAGCGGTGATCGTTTCCCCCTGACCCCCGTTTGTGCGCTTGGTAACGGAACAGTGACTGTTGGTGCGCTTGGTGACGGGGCGGTGACCGTTGGTGCGCTTGGTGACGGGGCGGTGACTGTTGGTGCGCTTGGTGACGGGGCGGTGACTGTTGGTGCGCTTGGTGACGGGGCGGTGACTGTTGGTGCCCTTGGTGATGGAACAGTGACGATTTCTGCACTTGGTGACATGGCAGTGACCGTTTGTATGCTTGGTGACAGAACGGTGACCGTTTCTGCGCTTGGTGACACGGCGGTGACCATTCATGCTCTTGGTGACAGGGCAGTGACCGTTGGTGCACTTGGTGATCGGGCAGTGACCGTTGGTGCGCTTGGTGACGGGGCAGTGACCGTTGGTGCACTTGGTGATCGGGCAGTGACCGTTGGTGCGCTTGGTGACGGGGCAGTGACCGTTGGTGCGCTTGGTGAGGGAACGGTGACCATTGGTGCGCTTGGTGACGGAGCGGTGACCGTGTCCCCCGATTTGTGTACTTGGTGGTGATGCAGTGATTGTTTCTCCCGTTTGTTGTGACTCCTGTGTTTTATTTGTCCAATACTCTTCCACTAGAAAGAAACACAGGAAGGGATTCAGAGACGCTGTTGCCTCTTCACAGATCCCTGGGCACAAGTTTCTCCTCTCTCTTCCCAAGGCACGGCTGGTGCAGCCCTCAGCCCACCTGCTGGTGCTCACAGATGCTCCTGAGGTCACCAGGCCTCAAAATGTGCTCTGAGAGCAGCAGCATCAGCATCACTGGGCACCATATTATAAGTGCAGTTCTCAGGCCCTCCCTAGACCTACTGCATCAGAAACTCTAGGGCTGAGCCCAGGAATCAGGTGCTTCAGAAGCTCTGGGTAAAACTGACATTCACGCAGGCTTGAGGAGCCCCCCCAGCCCAGGCCACGTGAACAGTTAAGTAGAAGGCGTGTGCCACCCAACAGCAATGGGCACAGGCAGGTTGTTGCCGAGAAGTGGAAATGAAGTGAAGTGATCCTGTGACCACTCCCCGTAAACAACAGGGCGTTCTGTAAAAGGAAAGGGATATTTCAGGGCCTGGATTTGTTTCCTAATTAATAGCTACTACTATGACAGATAAATCAGTGTCCACACTTGAAGAATTCGAGCATTGCTATCTGTCCTGTTTTAAGTGGAGGACACTGGCTAAGAATGGAAGGATGAGAATTTTCTGGCACCTGATAGATGCAGGAATAACAGCAGTACCTTGTCTTTCTGTAACTATTAAACATTTACAAACTCATAGGGTCAGCCAGGCTTTGTAATCACTTGGTTGGAGGCACCAACGTCTGGGTTTGTGTTGGCCGTTTTGGCGGTGAGCTCACATGTCTTGTGCATTTGTAGACGCATTACGCGGTCCAGGACACCAAAGGCTTCCACACGGAGGAGGATATCGGCGGACTTCACGCCACCATCGAGTGTGAGCAGCCCCAGCCCGACCTCTACAAGTAAGCCCGGGCTTCGGGTTCTTTAGAAACAGTTTTTTACGCCCTCAACGTTGCCCTTGCTTTTTCACCCCAAGTCGTCCAGCCATGTGGTGGTTTGGAAATAGAATGTAAATCACTGCTTAAAGATTAAGACTGAGTCAAAAATACATTACTTATTTATTCTCATAGACTCGTACCACTCAGATTTGTAGCTTTTTATACAAATATTTGAAGTGGCTTAATGGAACTATATTTGCGGGAAAAAAAAAAGAATAAGTTGTCTTTATTTTATGGAAGACATTTGTAAACTGTGGGTTAAGGAAGATCACCGAAGCCATGGGCTGATCAGAACAGAAAGTACAACAAACGAAGGGGCTGGAGCGCAGCTGGTTTAGCCACACGTGGAGCGGGCCGGGTGCAGACGTGTGGCTCACAGCGGCCTCCTCTGTGGAGACAGGAAGGCAGGCAGGCCAGGCGCGCACTTCCGGGGGGCCGCTGGGCGCGTCCAGTCAGTAACGTGGCTTTTCTGTCACCAGGTTTGTGGGTCGCATCAACGTTTACAGTGACCTGAATGACCCCGTGGTGAGGTGAGTGCCTCTGCGGACGCCTTGGCCACGGTCATCTCCCTTGTTGCGTTAGAAATGGATTCTTTGACGGACGACGGTTTCCACGGCGGCTGCTCTAGTAGATTTGGAAGGTGGAGTTCCACTTTCCCGCAGGGCCGGGTTCCACTCTTGTCTCTGGTTTGTCTCAGGCACACACCTGAGAATGTTGACAAGTTAGTGATGCTCGTGAAACAAGTTTTCGCACAAGACTCTGCCGAAAGGGTCGTCTCACAGGCCGGGAGGCGTCAGGGTCCCATGGAACAGTTTCAAAGTGAAGGGCAGAGTACAGCTTCCCTGTGAGAAATGCCCACTCATGATTCGGGTGCTGATTTGTCTTCAGATATGAAGTTGAAAGACTTCTAATTTGGAGGCCATTTTTGGGACTCTGTTCATCCACTCGCCATCATTACTGGGGTGCATTACTGGCTCAAGGCCTATCTGAGGCTCACGCCTACCTGAGAAGGTGGAATCGGTAGCCATGGCAAGGCTGGGGCAGCTCACGGTCGGCTGCTGTGCCTTCCCGTTCACCAGCATGGACTCAGCGGCAGTCACATCGCATACCCACGAGGAAACAGTGACCCTCAGACGCCTCATCTATGGCCCTGAGGCAGCCTCAGCTGAGAGCCAGCCTGTGCTGAGCCCAGCTCTGAGCAACGCCCACCTCCCAGGCCTAGGGATATTTTCTCTGACATTATTTCAAGATCTAGCATTTGTTGCTGACGAGATATTTGAATGTCACAGTTTAGGGAATTGGCTTTCACTAGGTTTAAAAGTTGCATCTTCTTCATAAACTCCACTTGTTAGGGAAATGATTTTTCTTCCATTGTAAGCACTCTCCAAGTTGTTGATGTCTTGGTAGGTACAGCATTGTGTGTTAAACAACACATCTCCCAGACACAGAAACACACTCACTGGGAAACTACTGCAAAGTGAATAGTTCCTGAAATGCTTAGCTCCTTGTAAGTCTCCAGGAGTTACTGTTTTAAGAAAACCATTTGTGCACTTCTTAGCATGTGTTTGTCATCATTACCCATCAGCAGGCTAGGAGGTGCTTTTGAGATCTGATAGTGGCCTTGCCTTGGTTTGCCTACATATATAGTGTTCTAAAGGCAAATTCCTCCTTACTTTGGAGAAATCACTTGTATTTCTGTGTGAAGTGAGAATTAATTTGTGTTTGAATAGACTTAGGCTTATTCATATTACCTATGGGATGAATCCAAAATAGTAAACATTGCAGGCTTTTCATCTTTATAGTTAGACCACGTTTATTGCTGAGCAACTTGGGACAATAATCGCTAATGTATTTTGCATTTTGATACTAACTCTAGTTTCACTTTTATTTTATATATTTTATTTTATTTTATTGGAGACAGTCTCGCTCTGTGACCAGTCTGGAGTGCAGTGGCACTATCTCAGCTCACTGCAGCCTCCACCTCCCGGGTTCAAGCAATTCTCCTGCCTCGGCTTCCTGACTAGCTAGGATTACAGGCGTGTGCCACCACGCCCAGCTAATTTTTGTATTTTTAGTAGAGATGGGGTTTTGCCATGTTGGCCAAGCTAGTCTCAAAACTCCTGGCCTCAGGGGATCCACCCACCTCGGCCTCCCAGAGTATTGGGATTATAGGCATGAAGCACCGCGCCTGGCCTAGTTTCCCTTTTAAATATTTATGCTATTCCATAGACTTTTAATATTTAGATTATCGAAGATGTTTGTAAATTTGTGATGTGGACAGTTAAGAATTACACACCCAAATTCTCAATCCATTCAGAGTGACATTTCTTCTTCCTTCTGTCCTAACTAGAAGCAAAGTACTTTTCCAAGTAAATTATTTTTAGACCTCCCTGAGTCACCTTTTTAAAAACGCCATTTGTTTTCATAAATACTTGGCAGGAATTATTATAAGTGTGTTGCAAACAGAAGCTAACAGTCCTTATAACACAGCCAGACAGCCCATATGCAGCCTGGGAGCTCCATCTTTAGTGATTGCCGGGGAGGACGCGCGTGGAGCTCTCAGCCACAGCCTGGGGTAGACACCTCTCCCTCTGGGCAGCCCCACTCTGCCTGTCTTCAGCCGGATGCAGTTCTGAGGTCTGTCGACCAAATATACTGCATGCATTTTACATTCATAATATTCAGTAGGTTCTTAACTTTCCATGATAGAGGACAGTAAATACAATGATAAATGAAAAGCAAACTTCAGCAAACACTTTTGACCCTTTACCCTCTGAAGCAATCCTTTGGATGTTATCAATAGCAAAATTTATAAATTTGAATCTTGGTGCTTATTTCTCCCTTACTACTTAGGAAATGAGAAGAGATTATTTTTCCATCAGCAAGGAACCCTGTTATATCAAGAATATAAGCCCTGATGGCAGAGACCCTGCTGGCTGCTCACTGTGGCTTCAGTGCACAAAGCGGGGCTTGTTCCTCCATGTGTGAGATTTTTAAGTTCTTTGGCTGTTGTTTGTTTTCCCCCAAAGCAGCCGTGCATGGATTGTCCCAGATTTACAGGTCCCCCCATTCAGAGGAGCTTTGCAGTGTGGCTACCAGTGTTTCTAATGGCCAGATAGAGTATCAGCCTTTGTCTCCAGGAATAAGACTGTGTTTCATGGGACTCCCCGAATCTCACTGAGGATGTAATAGAAACAATTGAGGCTGGGCGTGGGGATGCCCAACTGTAAGCTCAGCACTTTGGGAGGCCAAAGCTCAAGGATCACCTGAGCCCAGGAGGTCAAGGCTGCAATGAGCTATGATCATGCCCCCAGCCTGGGCAACAGAGTGAGCCCCTGTTGCCAAAAAAAAAAAAAAAAAAGGAAACAGTTGAAGGTTGAGTGACTTTTATTTTATTTCACATCCACCCCTCTTTAGCCTTTCCAGAACATTCTGGAACCTTCCAGTGCAGCTGTTTTCAACCTGAGGCTTGTTAGGAGAGGGCTGCTGGGCCCCACCCCAGGGTTTCAGGTTCTGACTCGGTAGGCCTGGGACGATCTTCCTGACTAGTGTGATGTTCCTGACTGGCTCCAGATGCTGCTGACGGCACTGGTGGGGCCACCGCAGGGACCCCTGCACTAGAAGTCTCTCGGGGAGTGTTGCTGAGGCTGTCGGGCGCAGCTCAGTGGGTCTGGGCGGGGCCTGAGGTCCTGCATGCGCCAACGGGAGGCCCTTGCCGCTACTCCTGGAGCCATGTGTTTGTCCCCCAAAGATAAGACCATATCTGTTCACATGGACCGGGGCTGACTTAATCATCTGAATATAAGCAAACCGCCGTATATGCCATCTCCTCTGAAAATGAGATCTGTTGAGCAAACAAGCGGGTTTCGCGTCTGCATCTTGCCCCCCACCCTGCCCACTTGCCTTCGTGTCTGCATCATTTCTGATCATCGTATCTTTACAGGCCCTTAGGATCGGAAAACTTGCTGCTTAGAGGAGCTACACTGAAGAACACTGAGAAAATCTTTGGTAAATATTTAATTAATTATTAACCATTGCCCCTAACATTAAGGATGCATGAAGCAAAGTTAAAACCCGCAGTGGAACCCGAGAGCATTTCTTGGCGCCTTGAGGTGCTGGAGGCTTTCTGGCCGCACAAGTTCTGCCCCACTGAGATTTGATCAGTGAATAAGTGCAGTCCTGAAGCAGCAGCATCCGAGAATACGGCTTACGGATTAAGGCCTCTAGTTTTGGATTCAGAAACAGAACGTTGCATCCGTGAAGGAATTTATGAAATTTAGTTGTGCAGGAAATGTTTTTCATGTCTGCGTTTCTTGGCTAGGATCTCCCATTTCTTGTGGGTTATTGTCTGTTTTAATTGAGGTAACTTTTAGAAGTATACAAGTGTGCCCCACTGTCAGAAAATGCTGTGCAGCTGTCCCTCAGTGTCCTTGGGGGACTGGTTCCAGGACGCCTGCGGATGCCAAAATCCACGGATGCCCAAGGCCTCTATTTGTGTGTAGCCTACACATGTCCGCCCGTGTAGTTCACATCATCTTAGATTACTTCTGATACCTGGCACGATGTAAATACCCTCTACTGCTTTTATCATCTGTATTTTGTATCATTGTATTGTTATTTTTATTGGGGATTTTTTTCAAATATTTTCCATCCCCAGTTGGTAGAACCTGCAGATTCAGAACTCGTGGACATGGCGGGCCCAGTGTATATTAAGATATGAACTTTTAAAAAATGAAGCATAGATTGCTTCCTATGCATGAAGAAGGGTCTTTATCCTAAGGAATCACGTGCTAGTGTTATGTGGCTATGGACACTAGCTTGTGAAATTATAAATAGGATTCGCTTTACCCAAGAATTGATTTTCCCCGCAGCTGTGTGTAACTCACCGTAAGGCAAGATACACTTGCGCCCTGGTCATCACTCTTGCTCTTCCTCTCTGTAGGTGTGGCTATTTACACGGGCATGGAAACCAAGATGGCATTAAATTATCAATCAAAATCTCAGAAGCGATCTGCCGTGGAAAAGTAAGGCTCCCTGCCCCATCGCTGGATGCGCATGAGAACCTGCAACTTGAAAGTGTCATTACCCGCTGTAGAAATGGAAGTAGCTTCCTCTTGGCCTTATTGGCAGTTCCTTTGCCACTATACAGCATCTTAGTAACTGCAGAGCTGACCATTCAGATGGACTTTCTTATTTTGTGGTGAGGTGGATGGCCACACCCCTACTTCCTGCTCTTTCTAACGCCTGATACCAGGTTCACGACACTGCCTCTTACGGATGCCCTGATGTTCCAGTTCTGAAATCAGTTCAGTGTCCAACAGCTCCTCCCACCATTTCATGAAAAACTCCAAATGGGCTTACTTTTAACTCTGGGATTTGATCGAAACCACGCATCCTCTGCTATGGTTTTACAAACGAAAGCATTAGAATCATCTTTTCATTAAACAGTAAAGTCCTGATGATAAATATGTCGGAATGGTAGCTGAATTTGTGCTGGAAAAGAAAGGCTTCTTCCTGAGGTCTGCTAAGACCTTAGTTAAGGATCTGTGCTTTTCCTGTACTGAGGACACTTCCTTTCAGAGTTACTTACTTTTCTCCCCCTCCTTTCCTCCCTCCCTCTCTTCGTTCCTCTCCTTTCCTTCCTTCCTCTACAGTGGTGGGTAGTCACTAAGTTTTGAACTAATTTGTTGATGCTTAATGGTAGAAATTGATTTCTGGATGTTCTTTTCAATGACGGAAGTCCAGGCAGTGCAGAAGCATGGTCCGCAGTGTGGCTGTGAGCAGCCCTCTTTCTCCTGCCCGTGGCACTTTCCCCCGTCTCGGTTCTTACCTTTGGCCTCTAGAAGTACATGCCAGGGACCATGGCATGGACGCAAGTACAGAGGACCCACTGTGGCACGTTGAGGGCAAACGCATCACCGTGCCCTTCCTGTTCTGTTTCTTCATGAGGTGTCATCTTGATATCTGTGAGAAGGAAGTGCAGAGCTCATTTCCTCAGGGACCAGTGATCCCCTCTGTCCTTTTGTTTTAGATCGATGAATGCGTTCCTCGTTGTGTATCTCTGCATTCTGATCAGCAAAGCCTTGATAAACACTGCGCTGAAATACGTGTGGCAGAGTGAGCCCTTTCGGGATGAGCCGTGGTATAATCAGAAAACGGAGTCGGAAAGGCAGAGGAATCTGGTATGGAGAATCACTGCCCTTGTATGATCCGAGGTGACCTGTGGGCCATTATTACGAAAATGTGGTGCAAGAAAAAGATGACGGTGAATTTACTGTAGGCAAAAAGCAGCCTTGATTGATTCAATCTCTGTGATAGATGCATTCACTGAAATTTAAAGTCTCAGTGGACACCAGCTGCTCCTGCCATCTTTGGATCTGGAAAGGTACAGGTTCCCACAGTGAAATCATCAGGACAATACCTTAAATACTTGCACTGTGTCCTTTGTTTAGAGGGTGCTGAGAAAATGCTTGCTAATGATTAAGAGATAAATGGCACATATTTGTGGTAAATACTTGAAAAAAAGGGTCTGCTCCCAGTCCAGAGCAGGGCCATGTGCAAACCCAGACCCGTGTCCACTGAGCCTAGAGTAGGGCTGTGTGCAAACCCAGACCTGTGTGCACTGACCTTAGAACAGGGCTGTGTGCAAACCCAGACCTGTGTGCACTGACCTTAGAACAGGGCTGTGTGCAAACCCAGACCTGTGTGCACTGACCTTAGAACAGGGCTGTGTGCAAACCCAGACCTGTGTGCACTGACCTTAGAACAGGGCTGTGTGCAAACCCAGACCTGTGTGCACTGACCTTAGAACAGGGCTGTGTGCAAACCCAGACCCATGTTCCCTCTGTCCACTGCAGGGCCATGTACAAACCCAGACCCATATCCACTGAGCCTAGAGCAGGGCCGTGTGCAAACCCAGACCCGTGTCCACTGAGCCTGGAGCAGGGCCGTGTGCAAACCCAGACCCTGTCCACTGAGCCTAGAGCGGGGCCGTGTGCAAACCCAGACCTGTGTCGACTGAGCCTAGAGTAGGGCTGTGTGCAAACCCAGACCTGTGTGCACTGACCTTAGAACAGGGCTGTGTGCAAACCCAGACCCATGTTCCCTCTGTCCACTGCAGGGCCATGTACAAACCCAGACCCATATCCACTGAACCTAGAGCAGGGCCGTGTGCAAACCCAGACCTGTCCAGAGCAGGGCCATGTGCAAACTCAGACCCGTGTCCACTGAGCCTGGAGCAGGGCCGTGTGCAAACCCAGACCCTGTCCACTGAGCCTAGAGCGGGGCCGTGTGCAAACCCAGACCTGTGTCCACTGAGCCTAGAGCGGGGCCGTGTGCAAACCCAGACCCTGTCCACTGAGCCTAGAGCGGGGCCATGTGCAAACCCAAACCTGTGTCCCCTCCGTCCAGAGCGGGGCTATCTCTGCATCATCTGTCCTTCCCCCATAACTAACATGGCCCCACAGATCAGGATAAAAGTATACTGAAAAGTCATTTCACCAGGCTTAGTTTTTACATCTGTAGGTTGTTACCAAGTATGTTTTGTTATAAGAGACAAAAAGATCACATGAATATACAAAAGTAAAATTGCCGCTGGTGTCTGGTCGGCGTGTCTCCTGTCATTGGCACGTGCTTGTCTTAACTCGTGATTTAATCTCCACTTGCTGGCAGGACAGCCCCACAGCTCAGCCCCTGGACCCGGCAGGTCCTGGCTCAGAGACCAGGTGACCCAGTGGCTCCCCCCCACTCATAGTCCTTGTGTTTGGACTCTGAAATCTTGTATTTAGTAGTAGCACTCATATGACTTATGCCTAAGCCTGAGGTGTTAGAGCAGCATGCTGGAGCCCGGCTGTCCCTCCTGGCGGAGGCGCTGACCTGCACCTTCTGCTTTTGCAGTTCCTCAAGGCATTCACGGACTTCCTGGCCTTCATGGTCCTCTTTAACTACATCATCCCCGTGTCCATGTACGTCACAGTCGAGATGCAGAAGTTCCTCGGCTCTTACTTCATCACCTGGGACGAAGACATGTTTGACGAGGAGACTGGCGAGGGGCCTCTGGTGAACACGTCGGACCTCAATGAAGAACTGGGACAGGTTGGTGTCTCCTGAGTCATCTGCTGTGATTTATTAACATCTGGGTGAGTCTGCTTCACGTTCCTCAGGTCCTATGCGTGTCATCCGAGCGTGGCTGTCCCTGTAGCTGGCGTAAGACAGCAGCAGGATTGTTTTGAACCCTATTTATGAAACAGTCGGCAGTGCTGTTACATTTACAACAGATGCAGAATTACCTGCACTTGCTGACTCCTGGAAACTCACCTGGAGCTTCCTGGGCAGAACTCTTTTTGTGTGCAGGTGTGAGTCAAGGCTGGTGGGTAAAAGTGGCTTTGCCAGCCTTGCACTCTGCTTCTGCACCTGATATTCAAGTCTCATAGCGAGCTGGGTATTTTCACCTTAAAGATGAACCAACCAGAGTTTCAGTGACTTGGTGGATTGCAAAGAATTCAAACGCCTCCATTCAGATCCTGCTGCTGCATGATGGCTGCGGGAGCTTAGGCTTCACCGCCACACCTCGAGTGTCTCAGTCTGTGAAATGGAGATGATAACAGATGCTGGCCTTACGGATTGGGTTGCGGATTAAATGAGATAATGGACATAAGGTGCACAGCACAGAGTCTGGTATGACCACCGCCCTGCCACCGCACCACCGGGAGGCACACACCAGACCTGCTGGCTTGGGAAGGGAGCTAGGGAAAGACCCATTCCCTGGGTTTCCCCAGCCTAGAGCGGTGACCTTCCCTACCTTCCCAGCCTTAACATTGCAGAGTGCAGGGTTGCCAGAGCAGGTACCGGTAAAGGGTAATTGGACTTTTCAGAAGAAATAGCGATTTTAAGGGATATTTTAGCAAACAAGGCCACTTTAGACAGGTAGCTGAAATCCATCTGGCTCCCAGATGACAGCCTGTAAATAGACTTAGACTCCGGCAGATACAGAGGCCTCTGTCTGTCTCCTGTGAGGAAGGCCAACAAATGGAAGGATCATGTTCCATGTTTGATGAGTTTGACTTTTGAATGTGTTCCTCCAGCATATCCCATACTCCTCACAGTGCTTTATTGTTTCAGTCAGCAATGCGCAAACTATAATTTAGTTGCTCAGTAGTCAGGTATTTTTACCTAGGAATATTCTATCTCCTTTGCAACAATAGATGGTACATTTTGTGAGCTTCTGATAAATTCTTTGGGAAAGAACTTTTTTCTGTAACAAGGAAAGTGCCCAGCAGTGTTGAGTGTGGGGGAAAGTGCCCAGCAGTGTAGAGTAGGGGGGAAAGCGCCCAGCAGTGTTGAGTGGGGGGAAAGAACCCAGCAGCATTGAGTGCCGGGGAAAGCGCCCAGCAGCGTTGAGTACGGGGGTAAGCGCCCAGCAGCGTTGAGTTGAGTGGGGAGAAAGCGCCCAGCAGTGTTGAGTGGGGGGAAGTGCCCAGCAGCGTTGAGTGGGGGGAAGCGCCCAGCAGTGTTGAGTGGGGGGAAGCGCCCAGCAGTGTTGAGTGGGGGGAAGCGCCCAGCAGCGTTGAGTGGGGGAAAGCGCCCAGCAGCGTTGAGTACAGGGGAAAGCGCCCAGCAGTGTTGAGTGGGGAGAAAGTGCCCAGCAGTGTTGAGTGGGGGGAAGCGCCCAGCTCTGTTGAGTATGGAGGAAAGCGCCCAGAGGTGTTGAGTGCAGGGGAAAGCGCCCAGCAGTGTTGAGTGGGGGGAAAGCGCCCGGCAGTGTTGAGTGGGGGGAAAGCGCCCGGCAGTGTTGAGTGGGGGGAAAGTGCCCGGCAGTGTTGAGTAGGGGGAAGCGCCCGACGGTGTTGAGTGGGGGGAAAGCGCCCGGCGGTGTTGAGTATGGAGGAAAGCGCCCAGAGGTGTTGAGTGGGAGGAAAGTGCCCAGAGGTGTTGAGTGGGAGGAAAGTGCCCAGAGGTGTTGAGTGGGAGGAAAGTGCCCAGAGGTGTTGAGTGGGAGGAAAGTGCCCAGAGGTGTTGAGTGGGAGGAAAGCGCCCAGAAGTGTTGAGTGGGGGGAAAGTGCCTGGCAGTGTTGAGTGGGGTGAAAGCGCCCGGCAGTGTTGAGTGGGGGGAAAGCGCCCAGCAGTGTTGAGTGGGGAGAAAGCGCCCAGCAGTGTGGAGTGGGGGGAAAGCGCCCAGCGGTGTTGAGTGCAGGGGAAAGCGCCCAGCAGCATTGAGTACGGCAGATTTCTTCTCTGCCCTCTTCGATACATCTCCCTGGAGTCCTGCAAAACAGAATTTGATTTCTGTTGTTCTGTCCTGACCAAAATCAGGCTCCAGCCTGGAGGCTGACCTCCTCGTACACAAAGAATTGTGTACTGTTGCTCACGGGGGACACACTGAGGTCAAGACAGGTGGACAAGCCCGAAAGGCAGGTTCATCTGACGGCATCTCCATGGGTAAACGCCTGCGCCCGCCATCACTGTGCAGTACGATAACATGACTTCTTTTGTATGTGAAATATTCACCCACCAGTCAAGCGTCTGTGTCCACAACAGAAACAACCATCTGCCATGGAGATCCTGTGCCAGAAGTGCTTTGTGCACCTTCTCTGTGTCCTGTGTGCACTTTGTGCACCTTCTCTGTGTCCTTTGTGCTCAGTGCCATTGCCCCTGTCCCGTGGAGATCCTGTGTCAAACAGTTTGTGCACCTTCTCTGTATCCTGTGTGCTCAGTACCATTGCCCTGTTTCTCAAATGACAAACTGAGTCAGGAGCAGGCAGTGCCCCGTTCTGCGATGCAGTGCTGCCTCCCAAGCACGAGTGCCTTGGAACACAAATCCTGCTTCAGGCCAAGTTGAGCAGGCAGGCGTGCGTTGTAGTGAGGGCCATCTTTTGTTCCGAGAGCTGAGGGTGGTGGCAGCATTGACCAGCACTGGGCTTAGGGTTGCCTGTCCCACCACCAGAAAAGAAAATTGCAGGCCAGGACCCCTGATGAACAAAGTTGCAAAAATCTTAACAAAACACTAGCAAACCAATTCAGTAGCATACAAAAGGATCATACCCCACCTGTGGGATGCCAGGGTGGCTCAACGTGTACAAATCAGTAAGTGTAGTGCATTATATCAGCAAAATGAAGGACAAAACCATATGATTATCTGTGATGCAGAAAAGGCATTCGACAAAATTCAGCATCCTTTCATAACATCTCTCAACAAATTTTAGGTATAGAGGAATGTACCTCAACTCAATAAAGGCCATAAATGAGAAACCCACAGCTGGCAATGGAGAAAAGCTGAAAGTTTTTCTTCGCACACAATGGAGAAAAGGTGAAAGCTTTTCCTCTGAGATCAGAAAGAAGACAAGGCTGCACACATTCACCCCTTCTGTTTAGCATAGCACTGGAAGCTGTAGCCAGAGCAGTGAGGCAAGAAAAAGAAAAGGCATTCGTATAGGAAAGGAAGAGGTGAAATTGTGTGCTGATGACACAATCTTATATATAGAAAAGCCTAAAGACTCCACCAAAAAGCTTTTAGAACTAATCAACAAATTCACTAAATTTGCAGTATACAAAATCAACACCCAAAATCAGTAGTGATTCTACATACCAGACAAGAAACTGTTTGAAAAAGCAATTAAAGACTTTAACAAACGTATTTAATAGTAACAAAGCAAACAATCTTATCTCCGCATCCCGAGTTAACAGAACTGACTGGATTTGTGTCCAGAGGTTTTAAGCTTTTGTTTTCATATTCTTAAAACTGGGATAGTAACACAGTTGATGTGTTAATCACAGTTGAAGATTAAATGAGGCGCTGCCCAGTGGCTGGCACACCCTGAGTGCTCAGTAAAGGTCTTTTATAATTAATTTTTATTATTGTTCATTTTCATGGTCATTTTTCCTAGAAATACGCCACCTATTTAGTTATAGCTAAACAGGATGATAAACCAAACCTCTTAACATTTGTTATTTCATTCTTATCCATTTTACCCTTTTAAAAATATTTTTAGGGCCAGGCACAGCGGCTCGTGCCTATAATCCCAACGCTTTGGGAGGCCAAGGTGGGTGGATCGCCTAAGGTCAGAAGTTCAAGACCAGCCTGGCCAACATGGCGAAACCCCATCTCTACTAAAAATACAAAAATTAGCCAGACGTGGTGGCAGGTGCCTGTAATCCCAGCTACTCAGGTGGCTGAGGCATGACAATTGCTTGAACCTGGGAGATGGAGGTTGCAGTGAGCCGAGATCACACCACTGCACTCCAGTCTGGGCAACAGGGTGAGATTCCATCTCAAAAAAAAGAAATAAAAATAAAAATGCTTTTGGGATTGAATAAGCGTTTATTCTAAGTTACTTCAAAGTCCTGTTTAAGAAGGGTACACAGGTTGAATATCCCTTATCCAAAATGCTTGGGAAGAAGCGTCCCCGTGGACACGCCCAAGCTCAGTCTCAAGATGCTGCCGCGCATTCCAGAACCCCCACCTTCAGTTATTCACGATAAACGTGTCACCCGTGAGCTTATCTAAAATCAGAGTTTAAGATGGGTTGTATCTTTAACACATATCAGTTTTCTCCGAGATTTGTTTTGTCCTTATTTGCTTGAATTTTACCTTCTCAACCTTACATGGAATTGTGGGTTTTGACCTCCAAGACTGTATAGAGTAAGTTCGTCCTCTCCGTAGCCTTGGTTTTTTATTGTTGTTGTTAAGATTCGGGACGACCCACTCACATTCTGTCTTCCCAAACAAACGGAGCCCTGGCCCCACCCATGTCTCTGTCCCGGGGAATGGGACTGCGAGACCATACTCTGTTTTGCTCCCAACCCAGAGAAGGTGTCCCAAGGCCTCCCCACCCATCCTCCTGAAACACCTGCCAGGACTGCAGGGTCCTGTTGGACACTGGGAAGGAGGATGAGGCGGGAGTGTGGCTCAGCCCGGTGAGGTGGTCTGTCTGGGGGAAAACCTTTAGAAATCCACCGCCTATTCAAGTCACAGTGGGAGCTGGGGAGGAAACACGGCTGCTGTGTGTCTGAGTCGGAGACGTGCGGGCCTCCCTCAGAGCGTCCTGACTTGCTGTACCCTGCCCGCAGGTGGAGTACATCTTCACAGACAAGACCGGCACCCTCACGGAAAACAACATGGAGTTCAAGGAGTGCTGCATCGAAGGCCACGTCTACGTGCCCCACGTCATCTGCAACGGGCAGGTCCTCCCAGAGTCCTCAGGAATCGACATGATTGACTCGTCCCCCAGCGTCAACGGGAGGGTAGGTGGCAGCCCCCGCGCCGTCCAAGTGTGTGAGTGAGTGGGCGGCTGTGCATGCTGAGTCCACCCCTTTTCACTCGAGTGTCCAGGAAAGTCCAGGCCCTCTCTACAGACCTCAGTGGGAGGAATGGTCAGAAGGTGCGATGTGTGTAGTGTCCCGTTAGGACACATCTGCTCGGTGATACCCGTGTTAGAATTGGTTATGAAAACCATAGAAGGAGGGCAAACACACATGCATGCACCCAGACACCATGTGCACACACGGACACACATGCTCATATGCAAACACACGCACTCTCACACACACCCAGATACCGTGTGCAGACACATGCGCACATGCTCACACGCAGACACCTACACTCACATGCCCAGACACCGTGTGCACACATACACACATGCGCACACGCTCACACGAAGACACACACTTTCACACTCCCTGACACCATGTGTCTAACACGCTCACATGCAGACACACACGTACTCTCACGCCCAGATACCGTGTGCACACACAGACTCGCTCACATGCAGACACACGCATGCACTCTCACACACGCCCCAAGTGCTGTGGCTCCAGATCTCAGCATCTCTGGGCAGGGCTGGAGTCCCAGGCCGACACTGTTCCCGAATTTCCCCACATGCAGGACAGCCTTGGGGATCAGGTCCCAGCTGGCTGTGAAAGCCGCACACAGGGCAGCCTCGGGGATCAGGTCCCAGCTGGCTGTGGCCCTGAGCACATCACTTCACCTTCCTAAACGCTGATTCTGCAGCTGCAGGTGCAGGATAATAGCTCCAACTTCTTAGGGGGTTTCAGGGTGAATGTTACAATGTGAGTCAACAGCAGGAGCGCCACAGGTCACGTCTAGTCTAACACACGCTTCGGTTAGGAGAACGTCCCCATCGCGCGGCACCAGGGCAGAGGCACAGCCAGGGTCCAGGGTGTTTGTGAATGTCTGTGTTCGCGGCACCGTGTGACTCAGTCTCCCTTCCTGTACGCTAGCGGTCATTTGCCATTTCTGAGCACATGTGAAGCCTCTGTGGTTTCTAAAAGTGTCGGTGCTGAAGAACACACGCCCGTTTCAGTCTTCATCGCCCGTCAATCTCAGTTATAAAACAGAGTGCTTGAGAATAATGGAAAGCTGTAATTCCATCCCACTGTATAACCCCTCACCGCCCACAAGCTGCCTTCGTGGCTGCGGGGACCCCCCCCGTCCCCCCTGCTTCTTGTTTTCTCTCTGCGCCTGTTTCCCTCTATCTTCAGTGGACGCACCGTGATTTGGGGGTTCTGGGAACTGCTATTTTATAGGAGCGCGAGGAGCTGTTTTTCCGGGCCCTCTGTCTCTGCCACACCGTCCAGGTGAAACACGATGACAGCGTAGACGGCCCCAGGAAATCGCCGGACGGGGGGAAATCCTGTGTGTACATCTCATCCTCGCCCGACGAGGTGGCGCTGGTCGAAGGTGTCCAGAGGTACGTCGCAGGCCAAGGGTCTGCCTGGGTTTCCTGATGTGACTCAGCCCCACCGCAGCCCCAGTCAGGGACTTGCACCTAGAGGCGTCCTCAGCCACACCCTGTGCCCTCCACACTGAGCTCTGCTGCCTTTATGCCCAGGTTCTCTGGACCCCCGTCCCTGTATGAGCCCCTCCCACCATGATAAGCAGCGTCTGGTCCCCGGCGCCTGAGTCTTCATCTCTGACTTTGCGTGGGTGGCTTTTCCTCCTGAGGTCTGCAGTAAGTTAGAGGTCATTCCCAATAACCACAGGCTTCGAAATATGGAAACAGTCCTTCCTGTAACACAAATCTCCCTCCTGCGTCTCAGAAAACTGAAGTGCAGAGGCCCAGCGGCCTTCCCAGAGCCACAGCCTGGGCTGGGCAGAGCAGAGCTGGTGCGGGACCTCTCACTGCCCACCCTTTAAGCAAACGCTTGGAAAAATACTTTAAACATTCCAGATACATTGCATAATTTCAACTCAGGGAAGTCGTTTTCAAATCCACCCAGCTCGTGACTTCTGTAATACTGAATCTCCCCTCCCCAAAAGTGATAAAGGAACACTGCCTTCAGGGACTGAGTATGGTGAGAATCATGTTCGCGCTTCTCACCTAATTACAGCCATGTTTTTGTCGCTGCTAAACTAATGTGTTTTCTCCATGCAATTTGAGTAGCAGCACAGATACGTCAACAGTATCACCGGGACCTTTCGTTCCATGCCTAAAGCCACACATGCGTAGGTGAGGCTTCTTGGAGCTGGGTTTCTCTCTCCTTGGAACACAAGTGCCCAGGAATGCCACTGCCTTCATCACAGGTGTTAGAAGTCAGGTCCGGCTGCCCCACCCACCTTTGAGACTCCTCCCCGCCCTGAAGCTTTTCCTCCAGCCGCTGCTCCCACCTGGGCTGGCCAGAGGCCTCCACTCCCATCCCCCTGGTGTCGCGAAGCACATCTGTCTCCCGGGTCCTCTGCTGGCCTCTTGCATCCCAAAGCCATGCTCTGTCTCCGCCATCCCAGCGGCTCCCACAAGGCCATGAAGGTCACTGTCCCCCAGGCGTGCAGGAGGAGGCATCTTACAGATGGGTGCACCCACGTGCTGGCTGAAGGCCTGCGCTGGGCCTTGGTTCCCCGTCAGTGACTCAAGGGGCTTGGTCTGGGGGTAACAGCCTCTCAGGGTCCCTCTCCCTCTGGCATCATGTTCTCTGCTCAACAACAACAAAGTCCACAAATCAATGAGCAAAGGTGTCATCGAAGCAAGGATTGCAGGCCATGTGCCCGCCACGCTCTTCTGGAGAACAATACCGACAAGAATGTGCCTCACTGCTGTGTGTCAGGGAGGGTTGGGTTAGGTAGAAATTCTGTTGCTCTTGGAAGATTTTTTGAGATGGTGCATAAGTTCATTATGATAATCTCCTAACTTTATAATGCAGTTTATAATCTCTATTTAACTGAAAGTATTTTGTTTTTGAAAAGAACGCTTTACCAAAATATAAAGCAAATGCTCTATGAAAGAGGAACATCAGAATCTCAGATTCACCCCGAGGTTTCCCTTCTCACTGCAGACTTGGCTTTACCTACCTGAGGCTGAAGGACAATTACATGGAGATATTAAACAGGGAGAACCACATAGAAAGGTATGTGCACCTCACCCTCACATGTGAAAGGACTAAAGAATAAAGAGTGTCCTTTATAAGGTTCTGCGTGTGAGGGAAAAGACAAGTTCTCTATGTTCTCCCACAATTCGCTTCCTCTCCTTCCCAGTGGCACCCCAGGAATGTCACCAGAATGTTCTGGAGAAGTGCTGGACACTTAGAGAAGGGCTTGGGTGCAGCCACAGGGCTGCTTCCCCTGGATAGTTTTCCTTGGAGATGTAAATTGGAGTTCAGTGAAGAAAAGTTCACCGTCAAATATGTTTTGGGTTAAGCCACCTAAAGTCAGATTTTACTGCAGGCCGTGTTCTGACCTCTCCAGGCTCCTTTGCCTCCACGAGGGGAGTGAGCAGCCACCCCTGGTGTGGCCATGAGTCCCGCAGGGAGGAACACTGGCTCATGTGCCGGGAGCACAGCGTCCTGTCGAAAACAGTTTGCACAGTACACTTTTCAGTCACCAGTTTGATGTTGGATTGTTTTACTTTTCATATCTTTAAAATTCTTCCCATTTTTTAGGGACTGTCTCTGTCCCAAATTGCATGTCCCTGAGACAAGTGACCCATCTTGAGATCTGACTCAGGAGAGTGGGTGGTGGTGTCCCCTTTATCAATAAGCACGAATGTGCAGTCACGGTTCCAGCAAAGACACAAGATCTGGTGGTGATGGCCTCAAAACACCTGGATTTTAAAATTTCATTCTTAGGGAAAATAAACTCCCCAGTGGAAGAGAAAGGACAAACCCCTTGACTCGGCGGGGCTCCTGGGCCCTCCGCTGGCACCGGCTGCGCCCTCTCCACAGCACCCTGGGCTTCCTGGGGGCCGGGGTGACCTGGGCCCTCCGCTGGCACTGACTGTGCCCTCCCCACAGCATCCTGGGCTTCCCAGGGGCTGCAACTCACTGCCGTTGAGGCTCCGGGTTTGCAGCCGTGAAGGTGGTGAGGTCATGGCCTAGATGAGAGCTCCCGTCAGGGCTCTGCCAAGGGACCGCTGGCTCTGAGCTGGGCTGGCACTGCGGCCAGAACCCCTCCGCAGCTTCCTGCTGAGTCCAAGGCCCTGAGGAGGCTGAGAGGCAGCAGCAGGGGCTGCCAAACACTTCCGATGCTCCAGACGCCACACAGGTTTTCTGAGCCTTCCGGTAACAGGACAGCACCAGCCAAAATGCCAGTGTCCTTTGCGTTTTCCATAGTTTTGATCTCTTAGGGTAACGCCAGTTCACTGACAAGGATCCAAGCTCTGACACAACTTTGAGTCTCTGTTCAGCAGTGTTTAGGGAGGGAGTCAGTGCATAGGGAACACAGCCTGCTTGGCAGAATCTGAGCCCGTGCCCTGGGTAGGGTGGAGACGTGGTGAGGAGCCGGTGCCGCAGGTGCCACGGGGCCCAGACTCTGCCCCACTGGGTACACCTGCCGCGTCCTTCAAATCCAGGCCTCTCAGAGCGTCCGTGGGAGGACGCCCCTCACCCAGCAGCCCTCGGTGTGTCCCCTGAGGAAGGGCCAGGGCTGCCCCAGCCATTCTGCTGTGGAGAGCTCCACAGTTACCAGATGGAATCACATGAGGACCCACGTGGACGGTGTGACCTTCTGCATTTCTCTTTCAGGTTTGAATTGCTGGAAATTTTGAGTTTTGACTCAGTTAGAAGGAGAATGAGTGTAATTGTAAAATCTGCTACAGGTAAAATTTCTTTTTCTTTTGATTTATTAAGTTATACACAGTGGTTGTGTTTTATTCTGACGACTAAATTGTATAGGAGCTTTAAGGATTTAGGGTTTAAGAATGATTTATTCTTTTTTTTAAAAACTATAGACAGATCCTCTCAAAATACTAATTTTTTATTTTTAAAAAGTGAAACATCTCTGGAATGCTGAGGAGGGAGTCCTGGGCTAAATATCTGGCACCCTTGCTCTGTCCATCTTTTAGTGTCGAGTTGGGGCCACTTTACTGTTGAAAATTGCTTAACTCCATTTATGAATGTTCCCCTGCCCATCCCTATCCCCCACCTGCTTTTCTCCATGCAGAGCTAAATGACATAAAATGTTTTTAAATAACTATTTTCAAGGAAAAGGTAATGTGGGTTTGCAAATATATCTATAATAATGTTCAAATTGCAAAGAGAGCTTTGTTGATTGGCAGTTGCCGTAACAGTGTGTCTGTGAGAACAGCACACTCAGTCTGTGCTCTGGAATGCTGGGATGAGCTGTGGCGGGGCACAGTCAGAGCCCTGTGGCCGCCGTGATGTTTTGGTGACCCGCACGGGTGGGCACTCTCCTGGTCCTCCCACTCTGACCTGTGGCTGCCCATCCCGGACGATTCCCTCTGCAGGCCAGATGGATGCATCTGTGGTCCCCTGACCTCCCTGCGAGGTGCTCTCCCAGGCACTTTGCATCCCCTGTGCACAGGTGAATGACCTCGTCTCCCCTCACCCTCACCAGGTCACGACACATGCCACAGGTCACTCAACACTGCAGCCCCTCAGGCTCCCGCCCACAGTGCTGAGGTTCGAAGGTGTGGGCTCCCCTGGTTGTTTGCCCTGGACAGGCAGGGCCCATGGGCTCCGTCTGCAGGGGCCACCCCTTTGCATGGCCATCGCGTCCTAAGAGCTCCCACCTGCCGGCGCTGAGCTTCTCCCAGTGCCTCCTCTGAGACTCTCACCCACCTTCATCGCCAGGCTGTCCCCAAGTGTCCCCAGAGGGCAGTGCCCACAGCCCCCACAGTGGCCTCGTTCCCTGCTGCCTGCTGTGGGCTTTCCCATAGGAAGGACCTTTCATCCATCTGTCCTTTCCATGGACGGCTCAGGAAACCTCTCCCAGCCCTCAGCCCCACAGCAGCGTGCGGGACGGTGCGCTGTGGTGGGGCCGTCCGTCCATCTGCGGCCGCTGGCAGCCTGCATGCATCCTGAACGCAGAACCGACACTCTTCTCAGCAACACGCTCACGTCACGCCACCCTCCGCCAAGTGCTCCCAAATCCTGTGCCTTTCAGAGCACTCCACGCAGCGTCGGAGCAGGGCTTCATCAAGAGCTGTGGGATCTCACTCTTCATGGTTTCCTAAAACCAGACAATCCCAGGCTGCATTTAGCTCTTTAGAAAGATGCCTGGCAAACAACCAAACAGCCACTTCCCGGAACCAGACAGACTCCAGGCTGGAGAGCTTCATGCCAGCATTTTCCTAAGACGTGCCGAATTTCATTTTAACACAGACAAGACAGAGCAGGGCCATCATCAGTGCCGTCGGGCACCCTTCGGATCAGGACCGCGGTGCCTAACTTCCTAAGACCCGGAAGGAGCTGTAGGGGAAGGCGGTGTGGCTCTCGGTGATGCCCTGTGAGTCATAGCGACTCTGGGGTTGGCAACAGCCTCAGGAGGGTGCCATGGCTGCTCTGGGGGAGTGCCGCCTGCCTCCGCTGATTCCTCAGACACAGTCCTGCTGCATCACACAGCATCACCTCTGAGACACGCCATCAAATGTGGGATGAATCCAGGCTCCACGGTGAGACGTCCACTGATGGTCATAGGATGAGGAACAATCTGTGTGTGAATGTTGCCAGGACCCCCACGAAGAGCTTCTGCCAGCCGGACCATGGGATCAGCAGGACAGAGTCTGAGAACAGGTTCAGATGTGCGAGACTTCTGTGTGTCGGAGCCCGTCCCCCCCAGCTCGGATGAGGCGCAATCCTGAGAGTCTCAGCCACTCGGAGTTATCTGGGATAAATGCATCCTGGGTAGGAAGTTGCTGGTCCATCCCGTCACGTGGTTTTCCCCATAGAAGCCGAATCTAGCTGTTGAGCCGTGGCTGGAACATGCTGCCCGTGACCTGCAGGGCTGACCACGGTGCCCAAGAAGGCAAGCATCAGCCACCCCGGAGCCGCCTCTGCCGCACACTCACCCTGGAGCTGGCCCTGCCACACGCTCACAAAGGGTCTTTGCTGCATCCTGAATGCCGGAGACCTCAGGGCTCATGTTGTGGGCCATGCCATGGAATCTTTGTAAATAACTTCTGTTACTATCAAAAGGCTGAAGAGCCACTGGATCACTCGAAGAATCCGGGTTGGAGGCATTTGTGCCATGAGAATATCCCCATCCACACCGGGACGCCTGTGGACCTCCTAGGGCCTCTCCAAGGAACTGAGAGCTTGCAGGAGAGACTGCCCTGCCGTCTGAAGCCAGCCACTCATCAGTTACTTTTAAGAGAAGTTTGAATATGTAATTAAGCAAGGTGTTCTGTAAGTAGTAGTCATCCCTGGAGAGGCTCACTAATTGCACTGGAGTTCTGCCTGCTGGGCGGGGAGACCTGCAGCCAGCTCACAGCTCATGTTTCCGCCTGGGCTCAGCCCTGTCGGGGGATGCGGCTGTCAGAGCCGGATCTCACTGTTGTGGGGCTGAGCAGCCCCAACAGGCGCCTCCCATGATGTCCGCAGGACGCTTTTTTATATGTCTGTACCTCGGTCATGTGTGCTTTCCTGGGATTCTCCACGGTGGAATTTTGAGGAAGGACTTCGGAAGTCACAGGCTACTCGGCTGCATCAGGCCTTCCCTTTCAAAGGCAGATGTGAAGTCTTTCTCTTGTGGGGGATCCTGCGGATGCTTACTGCACCCAAGGTATTATGTACGTAGTACACAGAACACCGACTCGAAAGAAGAAAAGGAGAGTACATAAGCATATTCATCTATGAAAAAGAAAAGCAAGCAGAAAAGACAAAACAGAAGAAGGAAAGTCCTAACAGTGCACCCTCCTGGAGCTCCTCCAGGAGCTGCTTCCTCGATGTCCTGTTTTCCAGCCATTTCGGGGACATTTGCTGTCATGCCTGGCTTTCCATGTCCTTGAGCTCGTCTGTGAGACACAATGAGAGACCCCCCACCATGGGCTCAAACTGTGGTTCTGTAGCCCTTTCTCTTCTCCAAATGGCAGTAAGCCCTTCTTGGTCCCAGAGGGGACAGCCACCAACCATGGCTGCACCTGCGACACAACCCAGCTGCCTTGGGGACAGGATCCTGTGTGTTCGGTCTTGTCACCTACATGTGTACGGTCTTCAGTTGCTCATTGTAGATTAACTTTTGCTCTGTCCTCTGGGTTTTTTTATTCCAAGGCTGTTCCCCACCACATCTTCAGGCTGAAGGTGTCCTGTGTCTTACAGTGGAATTCACAAGCTGAGACCGTGGGAAAGTTAAGCCATTCACATGCTCTTGGCATGAGTTGTGAGCCATGAAACACAAATTTTCTAGTAAAAAATGTGCTGTTGTTCAAGAATGCATCATTATGTCATCTGGACCACAGTTCTCATTCTAAACTGTATCTGATGAAACAACAGCATTGGCTGGAAACCGTGGGAGTCAGGAAACGGCTCTGACATCGGTTGGGTGGTTTAACCCCCAGGCCCTGCTTTTCTATGCTAAGCAACTGAGACTCTGTGGTCACACCTCTGCGGTTCTGCAGAGGCCCTCCGGGGTCCAACTCCCAGCCTCAGCCTGCTCACTCCCCTGTCCCCACCATCCCCTACCTGCTCACTCTCCTGTACCGCCCAGCCTCAGCCTCCCCACTCTCCCATCCCCTCCAGCCTCAACCTCCCCACTCTCCCATCCCCTCCAGCCTCAACCTCCCCACCCTCCCATCCCCTCCAGCCTCAACCTCCCCACTCTCCCGTCCCCTCCAGCCTCAGCCTCCCCACTCTCCCATCTCCCCCAGCTTCAGCCTCCCTACTCTCCCATCCCCTCCAGCCTCAGCCTCCCCACTCTCCCATCCCCTCCAGCCTCAGCCTCCCCAGTCTCCTGTCCCCTCCAGCCTCAGCCTCCCCACTCTCCTGTGCCCTCCAGCCTCAGCCTCCCCACTCTCCCGTGCCCTCCAGCCTCAGCCTCCCCACTCTCCTGTGCCCTCCAGCCTCAGCCTCCGTCCTCTCCCATGCCCTCCAGCCTTTGCTCGGCACTGGTTTGCTCCATGTATTGGCAACACCTGTGTCACCAGGTGCCATCCTCTCTGGCTGCAGGTTGGCAGTCACCTCGGCCACGTGAGCGTCAAGTGTAGCTGTGTTCCCACAGCTTCCCTGTTGGTGTCTCAGGACAGATCTGGGAAGGAAGGCAAGGCGGACCCTGTTCCTGCTCCTGAGTGCTTGTCTAAGCTCCAGGCCTTGGATCCGGGTAGTCAGCCCAGGAGCGTCCCCTCCCCGTGTCCCTCCCACCACCCGCCTGGGGACCACTGCCTGCCCACCCTGGGGCCCTCTGGATTTGGTCCCCAGTAGACTTCCCGAGGGCCCTCAGTATCTGGGGGTCTCAGGGCTCTGCCCCACCAGGACCTGGGCATGGAGCTTCCTACGCGTGCTGCTCAGGCTGCTGTGGTGCTTCTCCCACCCTGCCATCGCCGCGATGGAGGACCGTGGCGTTGCCCTGCGCCCAGGCACAAACCAGCTGCCTGGCAGAGTGCCACGTGGCTTTGCAGACCAGGGGATGCTTCAGGTGCAAAGAGGGCTCTGTGTGTCGGGAGCAGGTCACATCGCAGCAGAACTGTCGTGGCCTTTGCTGTGTGCTGCAGTGCCTGGAAGAGAAACTCGCTTTATCTGAGGCCTGAGAAGCCTGCGTTCACAGCACAAGTATGTCCACAGCAATCGCAGTGTTACTGGACACATGGGGAAAAATGACGCACACGTTTCCCATGACTCTTCCAAGTTCAGAGGTGGCCCGGCTGCCTTGCTCTGCATGAGGACAAATGACTCTCCGAAGGGGCTTTGTGTTCACCTTCCAGCATTTCAGAAACCGGGACCCCCTTTGGGTCACCCCAATCCCCGTCCCGAGGGCATTTTATCCCCTTTCGTGTCTTTCCCAGAGAAAAAACAGAGTCCCGGAGCCAAGTTCTTTTCCTCGTTGCTGCCTTTCCTGTGAAATTTCTAGGGTTGTAGGAATAAAACGAGGCTTTGGAGGTAATCTGTAGGTTTTATTTTTTTCCTGAATGGACGTGTTAACTGGTCCATTAAAATCTTCTTTAAAAAGATTTCCACACTGCTATCCCTGTTTTTTGTTTTTTAATAATGGCATAATTTAAAAAATAATCTAGTCTTCCTCATATTGTGATTAAACTCCTCGTTTTTCTCATTTTGTAGGAGAAATTTATCTGTTTTGCAAAGGAGCAGATTCGTCGATATTCCCCAGAGTGATAGAAGGCAAAGTTGACCAGATCCGAGCCAGAGTGGAGCGTAACGCAGTGGTGAGAGCCGGGCTGGGGAGGGCCTGGCGGCAGTCAGCTCCCCTGCTGTCAGGAAGGAATTCCGTGTTCCACAAGTTCCTGGCTGGGAATGGCGCATTGTATCCCTTGGGGAATGTTTAGAAATCAGCTGGGCCAGAGGCAGATAGACGGGCAGCCTCGGCCGGCACCGACCCCAAGGGGCCTCCGATACCCAGCCAGGCACAGGCCGTCTCCTCCCCAGCCTTGCACAGGGTTTTATTTTCGGGTGGATGCCAGGTTGGTTGATTGATGTTTTGGGGAGTCAGAATTAGCACGTTTGTGGTTATTGTATTGGAGCAAAAAAGTCTTTGTCTTGACGTTTCTAGTGATTTGTTTCAAAACAAATCAGCACTTTCGTTTTCTGTTGTGACATCACCTGTTTGGGTTTCTTTCCCCATCTGGGTCTTAAGCTTGTATGATAAGGTTTCTTTCCACCACTTGTTGTATAGCACCGCCCAGCAGCCCGCACACCTGAGCCTCCGACTCCATGGGTCCGGCTTTCTGTCTTTGGGGCTGCTGCGGTAGGGGGCCGGCCTGAGTGTCTCTCACAGCAGGGCCTCCCCTCCCCATCAGACGCACTGAAGCCGGGCAACACGTGGCTGGGTGGACACGCTCCTTCCTGTCAGACACCTTAACTCCAGGTGATGCGTGGCTGGGTGGACATGCTCCCCCTTGTGAGATGCCCTAATGCCGAGCGACGCATTGCTGGGTGGATGTGCTCCCTCCCTTCAGATGTCCTAATGCTGAGTGATGCATGGCTGGGTGCACGTGCTCCCTCCTGTGAGACACCTTAACGCCAGGTGATGCATGGCTGGGTGGATGCGCTCCCTCCTGTCAGACACCCTAAAGCTGGGTGACTTGTGGCTGGGTGGATGCACTCCCTTCTGTGAGATACCCTAAAGCAGGACTATGCGTGGCTGGGGTGGACGCACTCCCTCCTGTCAGACGTCCTAAAGCTGGGTGACACATGGCTGGGTGAACGCGTTCCCTCCCATCAGATGTCCTAACGCTGGGTGATGCGTGGCTGGGTGGACGCACTCCCTCTGCTCCCTGCGTGGCTGCTTTGTCCCACGGCGTCTGCACCCTTCTCCCCACGCCACCCTGGGGCTTTCTCCCTCACTCCAGCCCAGGGCAGCCCCTCCTCTCACACCGTCTTTATCATCTTTTCATGAAAAAGAAACAGTAACTGACAGGCTGTCCTCCCAGAGGTCCAAAATGACACTGGCCAGAATGGCTACGCACTGGGAAACAAGACTTCCAAGGCTAGCTCTGCACCAAGGAAGGCAGAGCCAAGAGAACCTTGGACTAGAGGTCATGGTACTCAGCGCTGCCTTCACTGACCATTTATGAATAAAGCAACGTTTGTCCTCGCTGTCAGTCGCAACGCGTGATTACTGTAGATGTTAGAACATTAAGAATTCCTGCTGACGGACAGGAGCCCTTTCACTCGCGAGCCCGTGCTTGCAGCAGCCAGGGCGGCTCTGAACTTTGTGGAAGGCTGTCAATGTGCGGGTCATTCATCTTTATGTTGCTATTAAAACAACTCCTAGTGCTACAAAGTAGCTGCGTTGGGACCAACAGGAATCCATAAATCAGCAGCAGGTTAAGGATTGTTGAACTTCTCCGTGAGGGATCTGGAAAATATATCACTGACTTCCACCAGCCACAGAGCGGCAGGGTGGAAGCCCAGCGGGTTCCTCCGAGCAGCACAAGCATGCTGCACATCGATGCACAAGGAGCCTCAGTACAGGGGCGTGTGGGGACTCCTGAGGGGGCAGCTCCATCTGCAGCTCGCTTTCCAACAGCGCGAGGCTGTGCTTTGCTGTGATGTGGTCGCCGTGCGACACTGAGCTCACAGTGGCTACAGGTCACAGGTGACTGGTCCTTCATGGAGGGTCTTCATGGCCTGAGTCCCAGATCTATCTTCCACCTGCTAGATCCCCACTGCTGCTGTCCGGGAGAGTAGGCGCATGGATTATGTGAATCGTGATGATTTTAAAGTCCATTTGCTGCTTGTTTCAAAAAGCTTCTTGAGATGTAATTGCCATACACTGATCTATACATATTTAAAATGCGAGAGCAGCAAGGGCGTTGACACACAAACACACACGTGGAGGCTTTGCCTGTTGGGAAGGGGATGTATCCCTCACCCTAGAGACTGTCTTGCGCCCTCATACTCCCATCCCTGCCAACTCCCACTCGCTGCAGACCACCGCACCACTTGCCGTCACTGCAGATTCGTGCCCACCTTCTGGAGCTTCCTATCAGCAGAATCACAAAAGGTGGCTGTTGTATCCGGCGTCTTTCATTCCCATAACTGCTGAGACTTGGCTATGTGGGCCTGTTCATTTCTGTTGTGATGAACAGCAGCACTCGTTCAGATGCCAAGCACTAGCAGTACTCGTTCAGTGGCCAAGCACTAGCAGTACTAGTCCAAGTGCCGGGCACTAGCGGTACTAGTCCAAGTGCCGGGCACTAGCGGTACTAACCAGTCCAGTTGCCGGGCAATAGCGGTGCTAACCAGTTTAGTTACCAGGCACTAGCAGTACTATGCAGGCCAGTTGCCAGGCACTAGCAGTACTAACCAGTCCAGTTGCCAGCAGTAACGGTACTAACCACTCCAGTTGCCGGCACTAGCGGTACTAACCAGTCCAGTTACCAGGCACTAGTGGTACTATTCAGTCCAGTTGCCAGGCACTAGTGGTACTAACCAGTCCAGTTGCCAGGCACTAGCGGTACTAACCAGTCCAGTTGCCGGGCACTGGCAATACTAGTCCAGTTACTGGGTGCTAGCAGTACTAACCAGTCTAGTTGCCAGACACTAGTGGTACTAGTCCAGTTGCTGGGTGCTAGTGGTACTAACCAGTCCAGTTGCTGGGCACTAGCGGTACTAACCAGTTTAGTTACCAGGCACTAGTGGTACTACTCAGTCCAGTTGCCAGGCACTAGTAGTACTAACCAGTCCAGTTGCCAGCACTAACAGTACTAACCATTGCAGTTGTCAGCACTAGCGGTACTAACTAGTCCAATTACCAGGCACTAGCGGTACTAACCAGTCCAGTTACCAGGCACTAGCAGTACTAACCAGTCCAGTTGCTGGCACTAGCGGTACTAACCAGTCCAGTTACCAGGCACTAGCAGTACTAACCAGTCCAGTTGCTGGCACTAGCGGTACTAACCAGTCCAGTTACCAGGCACTAGCAGTACTAACCAGTCCAGTTGCTGTCACTAGCGGTACTAACCAGTCCAGTTACCAGGCACTAGCAGTACTAACCAGTCCAGTTGCTGGCACTAGCGGTACTAACCAGTCCAGTTACCAGGCACTAGCAGTACTAACCAGTCCAGTTGCCGGCTCTAGCAGCACTAGTTCATTTGCCGGGCACTTGCAGTGCCAGTTCTTTCTACGGATGGACCAGTTTCTTGATTCTTCCGCCTGTTGGTAGACATTGGGTTGTTTGCAGTTTGGGCTGTTGTGGAAGCAGCTGCTGCGGGCCCCCTGCTGTGCGTGTCTGGGGCTGAGCCAATGTGTCCTTTTCTCCTGGGGACCCTCCTGTCACAGCGTCTTCATTTCTCTTTCCACAGCTTCCCTTTTCTGGCTGCTTTTGAGGTGTTTCGTGATGGGATGCCTTGGTGGAGTGATGCTGTGTTTCTTTGCTCAGCAGTCTTGAGCATCTTAGATCTGTGGGGTTTCATCAAGTTTAAAAGTTTTCAGCAATTATTCTACAGATATTTTTCTTGCCCGCTCCCTTCCAGCAGTTCCGGGGCCCGTGTACTCGACCGCCGGATGTTGTCTCACCACTTACGAAGGCTTTTCCCTTTAAGGTTTTCCACGTTGCGTTAGAGACAGTTTCTGTTGCCACGTCACGAGTCTTTCCTGTGCAGCGTCTAACCTGTCAGTGCCCCACACAGGACACCCCTCTCCTCAAACATTGGAGTTTTCGTGTCTAGAAATTCCACCAGCGTGGTTTTGTATCCTCATGCCCCTACTTAACATGGGGCGTGTGTGATAACAATTGCGGTGACTGTTTAAATCCTCCTCGCTAACTGCACCCCTGCTGCCAGCTCTGGGCCAGCCACAGTGGTTGCACAGTCCCCTTGTTTGGGGCAGGGACAGCGCCCCTGTGTGATGGTGGCCTGTGGCCAGATGCCTGCCTGTGAGCTTTGTTAGATGCTGGGTATCGTGGTCCTCCTGGAGGTCTTAAATCTTGTTCTGGGGTGCGGCTGAGTTCCTGGGAACAGTGTTCCTTTCAGGCCATGTCTTCGTGATGTCCAGCAGACCCACAGCAGTGCCTGCTCTGGGTGGTGCTCCCTGGCCTGCCAGGCCCTGAGCACTGTGCCTGGTGAGTGGCCATGCCTCCTGGCAGCAGGCTGTCCCACCCTTCTCCTAATGGTTTGTTCCTGGCCTCCAGGAGCTTCCTCACAGTTGCAGGTGCTTGAGGGGCCGTCCACAGCCTCTGGCATCCACTCCGTCCTAGGAACTCTGGTGCTTCTTCCCTTGACACCCAGGTTTGCCCCATAACTCAGGGAATTTACTGGCTCCGGCTACGTTCCCCTGCCCGAGCCTCGGCCTGGAAGCTCTCCAGGTAGTCAGCTGGGCACTTTCAGGGCCCCCGCAGTTGGCAGCATTTTATTTTGAAATAATTATAGATTTAGGGGAAGTTAAAATAAGTAGAAAGACAGTCCAGAGGGGCCTGTGTGTCCTTCGAGTCCAATTTATTTCTCCTTTCGCTGGCTGTGCTTGCTGTCATGTCGAAAAAACTGCTATGAAATCCAAGATGATGAAGATTTGCCACCGCTGTGTTTTTTTCTATAAGTTTTCTAGTTTTAGCTCTTAAATTTAGGAGTGTAATCCATGTTTGGCTAATTTTTGCGTCTTTCGTAAAGTGAGGGTCCTACTTTATTTCCCTGCGTGCAGTTATCCAGTTTTCCCAGCACCATTTGGTGAAGACTTCCCTCTCCCACTGAGTGATATTGACACTCTTGCTGAAAAGCATTTGATTACTTACCTGGAGGTTTATTTCTGGGCTCTCTGTTCCATCCCATTTTCTCTATGTCTGTCTTTATCCCAGTTCCCACTGTTTTGATTACTGTCAGTTTCTAGCAGGCTTTGAAACCAGGATGCGTGAGTCTTTCAACTTTGTTCTTCTGTTATAAAATGGTTTGGCTGTTCTGAGCCTCTTGAGATTTAATAGGAATTTTAGGATGGGCTTTTTCATTTGTGCAGAAAATGCCACTGGGGGCCAGGTACGGTGGCTCATACTTGTAATTCCAGCACTTTGGGAGGCTGAGACAGAAGGATCACTTGAGGCCAGAAGTTTGAGACCAGCCTGGGAAACATAGCGAGACCCTGTCTCTACAAAACATACAAAGGGAGAATCAGCCAGGGGTGGAGGCACACATCTGTGGTCCTAGCTACTAGGCAGGATGAGATGGAAGGATCGCTTGAGCACAGAAGTTTAAAGCAGCAGTGAGCCGTGATGGCACCACTGCACGTTTCTATGGGCAACTGAGTAAGACCCTGTCTCAAAAAAAGAAATGGAGGAAGAGCGGGAGGGAAGAGCCATTGGGATGTTGATAGGATTTCATTTAATCAGTAGATCACTTTGGGTAGTGTTGTCATCCTAACAATTCATGAACATGGGATATCTTTCCATTTATTTAGGTATTTTATAATTTCTTTCAGCAAACTTTGGTATTTTTCAGCCTCGAGTCTTTCACCTCCTTGGTTAAATTTATTCATAAGTATTTTACTCTTGTTGATGCTATTGTAAGTGGAATTATTTTTTAATTTCCTTTCCATATTGTTCATTGGTAGTGTATATAAATGCCACTAGTTTTCGTGTGTTGACTTTGTACCCTGAGTCTTTGCTGAATTCAGTTAGCGGGGAGCACATTCTTCATGGTCTTCTAGATATAGGATTATGTCATCTGCAAATAGGCCTTAGAAAGGCATCCTTTCTAATGTGGAAACTTTCTTTTTCTCTTTATAGCCTGATCCTCTCACTTAGAGCATCTAATACTCTGTTGAATAGAAGTGGCAAAAGCAGGCATCCCCGTCTTGTTCCTGATCCTAGGGAAAAGCTTTCAGTCCTTCACCATGGAGGGTGATGTTAGCTGTAGGTTTTCCTTTTCTTTTTTTTTTTTTTTTTTTTTTTCGGAGATAAAGTTTTGCTCTTGTCACCCAGGCTGGAGTGCAATGGCACAATCTTGGCTCACTGCAACCTCTGCCTCCTGGGTTCAAGCCATTCTCTTGCCTCAGCCTCCCGAGTAGCTGGGATTATAGGCATGCACCACCACGCCTGGCTAATTTTTGTATTTTTAGTAGAGATTTTTGTATTTTTAGAGAGATTTTGTATTTTTAGTAGAGTTTCACCACATTGGCCAGTCTGGTCTTGAATTCCTGACCTCAGGCGATCCGCCCACCTCGGCCTCCCAAAGCACTGGGATCACAGGCGTGAGCCATCGTGCCCTGCTGGTTTTTTCACTTAAGTGGTTTTTACCACGTTGAGGTTTCTTCTCTCCCCAGTTTATTAAGTGGTTTTATCACCAAAAGGTGCTGGATTTTTTTCAGATGCCTTTCTGCATCAGTTGAGATGATCATGTGGGATTTATGTCATGTATTGCATTGACTTTCATATGTTGACTCACTTTTGCATTCCTGGAATAAACCCCACTTGGTCGTGGTGTATGATCCTTTCAGTGTGCCATTGGATTCAGTTTGCTAGTATTTTGTTGAGCATATCTGCATCTATATTTCTAAGGGATATTGTTCTACAGTTTTCTTGTAGGGTATTTATCTGGCTTTGTTTTATGTGCTGTGTGCAGGGTTTTTGTAGTACTTAGCAGGAGGAATAGAGAAAAGTATTTCTATTCTGTGTTACCACAAGAGAAAGTCCCTCATTGACTTTTAAAAGCAGAAACGTATTTATTTCCAAAAGCTTCTGCTTACCACTCACAGCAACCTAAGTTCTGGGACCATTTTGGGTTATTATCCTGTAAAGCCATTTTCTTGTTATGCAATTTTTCTGGTTTCGGACTGAAGCTATATATCTTGTATGTTTTATTGCCTCTTAGGAAAAGTCAGAGAATTCATTCTGCAATTCGCATTTATGTCTCCAATCTCTAACTTGATCAACAGGTACACAAAAGATCTAATTTCAACCACTTACTTATTCAGCAAAAGTTGTTGAGTTTTGGCTGTGTGCCAGGGATTCAGTGATGAAGTCAGACACAGCGCCCACAGCCAGAGAACCCAGTGCCTAACAATAGAGGCAAACCCGTGAGCAGAAAGCTGCAAGGTCGTGTGCTCAGCAGGAGGTGAGGCTGGGGCGGCTGAGCAGTGTCTGTTCAGTGCTGCTTTCCTCTGAGATGGGTCCACTGGCTTCTCACTTATTCTTGACCAGGAGACAATATCTGGAGGATGGGAAGGAAGGAGTTCCAGAATGTTCCTGGAGAACAGGACTCAGGCACACATAGACCGTGTCTTGTGTTCTGACTTCTTCAACTCCCCCTTTCCCAACTTCCGGCTTTTGAGAGTTCAAGGGCCATGAGAGCCATTGACCCAGTGGCAATTCTGTCCCTCACATGAGTTAAGAGGTCCAGAACTAGTGATAAATATGAGCCTTCCCTGAGAGTTAGGGGACGCTTCGTCTCATATAATGGAAAACATTGAATTCTTAAAAACCAGCATTCTGCCGGATTTTAAAATGGTTATTTGGGAGGATTATGGTTCTTTTACTATTATCAGTAGGGCTGGGGCTGAAGGAGCAGGGAAAACGGAAGGGGAACACCCTAGATGATCAGGTGAACCTCTGTGACGGTTGCGCTCAGCAGCCTTGGCTGACTGAATGAAGGGGTTCATCTGTAAACCGCCCCCTGTGTGGCCGCTTCAGCCTCTGCCCCCGTTCCTTGTGTCTTGCTGGTGGCGGCTGCATTCTCTCTGTATGGTGATATCCAGAACGATGATCACAGTAAGGAATTTGTGATTCTTAATTTCTTATGTTCCTGTGCAACCAATGATTTTGGTAAATAACCTGGCAGGTTTCTTTCGTTGTGAAAGAACAACCTACCTTACAAACTTCCCGCATAAAACATGTTTACTTTAGAAATATCACTTGATATTGCCCCTAAAATTACAAATGATTATACTTAAAAAAAGGTTAAATTTAACTCTGCATTTGTCAAAATAAAGGAACAAAGTTTATCTTTTGATAGATGACCCTGATTTCTGTTACTTATCTCCAGGCTTTCTAGTCTGAAAATGCTGTGATGCATAATGATTCTTGGTATTTAATGTGGACTTAAATAATTCACTTGTTGATGACTTACTCCTTTCAAGAGTTGGTTGGGTTATACTCTTTCTTTCTTTGTTTACTTAGTACTGTAAGTTTTGAAAGGGTTACAATTCCTGGGTTAGTTAATCTAATGAGAGAAGGGATACTGGGAAGGCCGTGGAGTGTAATATTTCAGCAAGTGACACCTTGAATTCGTGCTAAACGCTGCATTGTGTTCTGCAGGAGGGGCTCCGAACTTTGTGTGTTGCTTATAAAAGGCTGATCCAAGAAGAATATGAAGGCATTTGTAAACTGCTGCAGGCTGCCAAAGTGGCCCTTCAAGATCGAGAGAAAAAGTTAGCAGAAGCCTATGAGCAAATAGAGAAAGATCTTACTCTGCTTGGTGCTACGGCTGTGGAGGACCGGTAAAGTAAACGCACGCATCCCGTCCTGAGAGGCAGACTGGGATGTGGGCCGACGGCCCAGGGTGTGTGAGGGCGAGTGGATGGGAGGCCGACGGGGCATGTTTGCTGCTCAGGGAGAGGCTAGGTGTCTTGCTACATGCTAGAGTCATGTCAGGAAGATCATGCCTGGGGGATATTTTGTTGTCCATGAATAAGATGCCTGAAAGCACACTTTCCTAGGAAGTAGTGAAAATAGCTTTGTCATATCATATTATGAACAGGCAAGATAGAAGGGCTCTTACAAATTCTTTCTTTTTTTTTTTTTAAAGGGTGGCATCTTGCTGTGTTGCCCAGGCTGGAGTGCAGTGGCACCATCACAACTCACTGCAGTCTCAAACTCCTAGGCTCAAGCTGTCCTCCCTTCTTAGCCTCCTGAGAAGCTAGAACTTCAAGCATATACCACCATGCCTGGCTAATTTTTTATATTTTTTGTAGAGATAGGATCTCACTATGTTGCCCAGGCTAGTCTCAAATTCCTGGCCTCAAGCAGTCCTCCCACTGCAGCCTCTGGAAGTGCTGGAATTGCAGGCATGAGCAGACATGGCTGACTGTAATTACTCTTTAGAATGGAATCAACAACCAACTCTGTTCCTAAACTTGTTGCTAGTTCTTTCCAAACACTGGTGTTAACTTCTTAGATCATTACATACTCAGTGTGTTTATCATTACTTGAAAAAACTTAATGAAGTAGAAAATTACAAAAACTAATAATCATCATAACCGGCAAAATTACCAATTACAGATTTTCAGGTACCTCTAAGGCAAGAGCTGCCAGTGTGCCCCAGCTCCACAATGGGGACTGAAAGTTGTTTGAGGCTGAGGCCACTAAGAAACAGTCGTCTGGTCCACATGGTGCCTTCAGAGCTGAGTGAAAGGCATGGATTTCAGTGGTTTGTAGGAATGGAAGAAAGAAAAAAAAATGCCCCAATTGATGAGAATGAAGCAGAAACTTCAGAAAGTTCACTGAGAGTTTATCTCCTAGAAGAGGTTAAAAGCATCAAGTTTGAAAGTCTTTAAGATCCATTTCGGTCCAAAACTGAAATCCTCATCACTAACCCTGCATTTTCTGAGCGTGTGGAACAAATATTCCTTGAGTTCTCGATCTGAATAGAGTATTAGGCCAAGCGGGAAGTTTTGGTTTGGTGGTTTTGTGTTTTGTTTTGTTTTGAAGTCACGCTCCCCTGTTCAGTCCAGAGTAAGCACACAGAGCACCGTGTAAAGAACGCGACTTGCACGCAGGCTTCAGAGCGCAGGGCCACAGCTGCCGAAAGGCTTTGCTGCTGGTGCTGCTGGGAGCTGGGGCCTTGCTCTAGTGGCCAGTCACTCACCTGCTGACTGTCCAGGAGAAGAGGGGTGTCCGTAGGTGGTGTTTACCTGGGGAGCAGCTGGGTCGACCTTTAGAGGCCGTGGTGGAGGAGCGTGGGGATGCCTCTGGCAGAGCAGATGGGACAGAGCCCCTGGGGCGGGGGGCAGGTTAACTTGACCGGATTGGGAATGCAGGAGAGTGGAGAGTTACTTCCTGCTGGGGGGTCTCAGTGGCTTCGAAGTGATGATGCTTGCTTATCAATTATTTCCTTAAAATCTCCAGTCAGCAAGTGCAAAACATCTCTGAGCCTCAGCTTCCTTTTGAATCGAATTATAGGGCCAGGCTCAGTGGAGCACGCTTGTAAACAGGGCCAGACCCGGTGGAGCACTCTTGTAATCCCAGCACTTTGGGAGGCTGATGCAGTAGGATTGATTAAGGCCAGGAGTTTGAGCCCAGTCTGGGCAACATAGTGAGATCCCATCTCTTGCATTCTTTTTTAATTAGTCAAGCATGGTAGCAGGCACCTGTTGTCCTAGCTACTTGGGAGGCTGAGGAGGGAGGGTCGCTTGAGCCCAGGAGTTGGAGGCTCTAGTGAGCTGAGATCATACCACTGTACCCTAGCTTGGGCGACATAACAAGGCGTTCTCTCGCTCTCGTGCTCGCTGTCTTTCTCTCTCTCTCTATATATATATATGCACACACACATATATACACACACACACATATATACATACACACACATAAAATTACAAGCATTTTTTCCATTTATAGAATACTATGATTGTCTGATCTTGAGACTTTTAGCTAGGAAGTTCTTCCCAAAACCTAACCAGATCATTCCAGTTAGAATTTAAATCCATTCCTTTCATACTTTCTAGAAGCATGGCACGTTACTTCACACGAAAGTAAAGTCTAAAACCTAGAAAAAAATGCAGGCCCCAAAATGAGGCAAACATAGTTTGACCCCAGATCTTCCAAGGAGAGGGAAGTGGCCTGACTGGTGTCAGAAGAGCCACTTACCCCCGGATACCTTCTGTAGCGTCTGCAGGCTTTGGGTTTTCCATATGTAAATGAGTGTGATGCTAACGTCCTTCCTTGTGACATCGTGGTAAGCATGAAAGATTGCACATAGGAAGTGTCACATGGGCCTGGCATGTGGCAAGCCCATGGTACCTGTTGGCCATGGAATCACTAGGGTTATTCTCAGTATTTTATATTATTTAGAGATACCTGGACCCCAAGTGGGTTCTAAGTGACAAACTTAGAACAGTTTATACAAAACAAAAGACAATGAATATTGCTGACCACCTTGAGTCCAGATCCCATCTTTCCATGGTTGAGACATTTTTGCTGGTGGTTATAACTTCCTGAAACCCTCCCCAGGTAGTGAGTCCCACCTACACACAAAACTGCCAGGCTTGTCAGACGTCAGTGACACAAGACAGCCCTTCTCAAAAGTTTGATCCATGTTTATCTCTCTGCTGTTATGAAGTGTTTCGCTGTGAAACACTAGTTCAGACCTTCAGAAGCTGCTTCAGTACTTTGTGGTGAGATCATGAGCCACAGTGTGGAGTGTTTTGATTTTGAGGGGCTACGATATTTTGACAGCTTTGCAAGTTTCTGCAGTTCCTTATTTGGATTTCCTGGGTCAGCACTGACTTTTCTCTATGCTGTGTTTGGTTTTGCCTCCCTCAGGCTGCAGGAGAAAGCTGCGGACACCATCGAGGCCCTGCAGAAGGCCGGGATCAAGGTCTGGGTTCTCACGGGAGACAAGATGGAGACGGCCGCGGCCACGTGCTACGCCTGCAAGCTCTTCCGCAGGAACACGCAGCTGCTGGAGCTGACCACCAAGAGGATCGAGGAGCAGAGCCTGCACGACGTCCTGTTCGAGCTGAGCAAGACGGTCCTGCGCCACAGCGGGAGCCTGACCAGAGACAACTTCTCCGGGTAGGCAGCGCGTCCCCGCCCCCGCCCCCACACTCCCGCAAATGGGGCTTCAGACCCAGTGGCCTTCACCTGCAAGTCGAGGAACCTCATTGTCTCTACTGGGAGTTCAGTTCTCCCCTGGGGCATTAATGCCAGCTTCTTAGAGGTCAGGTGAACACTGGGAACAAAACGGGCTGTTTTTTCCAGCAATTGTGACGTGTCTTTTTCACATGTGTGTGTATGTGTGTATGTTCAGTTTCACACTGCCGGCTAACAGATGCAAAAGGACATGATTGATAAAATATTTTGAGTGGGATAATTCTCATCTGCTTCTGAGACTTAGGGGCTCTGCTTCAGGCACCTTCAAGCGTCTGCTGGAGGAAGTGGAGATATTAATAATGCATGGTTGTTCGTCTAAGACAAAGCAGTACATGCCCAAGAGTTGTTTTTTTCCCAAGAATATTCAGTAGTTTATTCAGATACATTTTATCGACGCTGTCCTTACTGGTGTTAGATGCATTATCTGAGATTAGATGTTATTTGAATCATTTCAGTTTCATTCATGTAGATAAAGCGAAAGCAGCTCTCTAATTTACACAAATGTTAAGTTATTCATAAATAGCACAGATAATTCCCTCTACCTGATCTGCAATCTGCAGAACTCCTTTTAGGGATTAGAGGTTTGTTTTTTTTTTTGTTTTTTGTTTTTGAGATGGAGCCTCACTCTGTCGCCCAGGCTGGAGTGCAGTGATCTTGGCTCACTGCAATCTCCGCCTCCCAGGTTCAAACAATTCTCCTGCCTCAGCTTCCCAAGTAGCTGAGATTGAAAGTGCTCACCTTTTAATAGAGACGGGGTTTCACCATGTTGGCCAGGCTGGTCTTGAACTCCTGACCTCAGGTGATCCACCCGCCTTGGCCTCCCAAAGTGCTAGGATTACAGGTGTGAGCCACCGCATCCAGCCTCCTTGTCATTTTGAAACCCAGCAAGGAGGAGATTATGACCACGTTCTTTCCAACTTAGGTCATCCAGGCAGAAACCCAAGGACTTAGTTGTAAAGACTGTGACCAAGAAGGTTGAGAATAAAGACTGACCAAGCTCTTAGACCACAAGATGGACGCCTTCCTGTTGTTTCAAAAGTACAGGGACTTAAGGAGTCCACAAGGAGAGCGTGCACCTGCTTTACCTAAAATAAGAATGTTTCATAAAATACACTCTTAAATGTTGAGAAAGGTGTTATGTTCAATACTATAAAAATTGTATTGGTAAAACAAGAAACACTAGTTTCTTAATCCCATGGATTTGTAGCATCTGTCGATATCCAAAAAAATACAGTCTTCTAAAATCTATAGATTCAGTGATTGAGCCATCTTTCTGACTCGCGCACTCTAACAGACTTTCAACAGATATGCAGGACTACGGTTTAATTATCGACGGAGCTGCTCTGTCTCTGATAATGAAGCCTCGAGAAGACGGGAGTTCCGGCAACTACAGGGAGCTCTTCCTGGAAATCTGCCGGAGCTGCAGCGCGGTGCTCTGCTGCCGCATGGCGCCCTTGCAGAAGGCCCAGGTGCTGCCACCCATCCTCGACAGCTGGTGGTCAGGGCGTCTGAAACACTGAACACCGTCCGTTAGGTCTCACCACCTCGGATTGTTAAAAAAATCTAGCAGGGTACCACCTGTTAAAAATAGAAGCAACTGTGATAGAGAGATAGAGATTTAAAACACAGATCTTGTTTTGCTTGTCGGGCCAGTCTCGCTCATTAGTGGGTGTTGACCAGTCAGACGTATGACCCTTCCAGATGCAGCGGCCAGGACAGCTGCCCTGGCTGACTCCTGTTAAAAAAAAAAAAAAAAAAAAAGCTATCTCAGTCACTCCTGAGAATCTACACTAAAGGTGTAAGAGAAGGGAGCTGACATTATTGGGCACCTAATGTGTGCCTCCTACAGATACGAACGCATTTAGCCTCAGAATAACCCTCTCAGATGAATAAGGGCATCAGCTTTACAAATTGGAATAATTTGCCGAAAAGGCTGCAGTTGGGAAATGCCATGAGGATTCAACTTGTCTTGTCCATCAAACTCCAAATGTCTCACACGGCCATGTTGTGGGAAACACACACCTGCACACCTGAAGTTTTTTCTTAAATGGTGTTAAAAGCACTATGGAATATACATGTAAACATGGACGTCTTTCTGATACCAGGAAGCCTAGAAAAGTTCCGACTTTGTTATACCACATTTTAGATATGGTAGACCAATTTCTCTTGAACTGTTCATGAATAACTCCATAATTGGCCAGAGCAACCCAATGGTTAAGGTAAAATACGTCTCACACAAACTCTGGAAACCAAGCAGCTGAAAAGTTGAGGCTTTTATGCATGTGAGTGCACTAATCTGTCAATTTCATTAAAAACCCAGAACCGGGGTCCTCAGAATGACAAGTTGAGCCTAGAGCATTCACAGACCTTCCATGTGAGGAAGACAGTTGGATGTCCTCCTCTCCCTCACATGTGTCACTGCACATAAACCTTACAGAATTACTTCCCGAACGGAGCAGCAACTAAGGGTTTGCCATTTGCTCTTCATGTATTCCATAGTACTTTTTTGAGTTCTCAACTGGCTTTTGAAACGTTTCATACAAATTAACTTGTGTTTCAGTTTCCTATCTTGAAACAAGAAGGCACCCACATGTTTCCCCCCATCTCTTCAGTCTTATAGCTTGAACTGTTTCAGGCACATAGATGGCGGGGGAAAAAGACTATAAAGAAATTGGCTAAAAACTTGGAAATTATTTTTACATAAAATTGTCATATTTGATTTTGCACATGTTACAAATTTGAAAATTAAAATAGCATTAGGAATAGTTTATTTTTAGAAATAGATGCTTTATACCAAATAGCTTGAAGTACCTTGGAATAGTGATCTCTTCTAACAGAATGCAGGGTTCACATTTGCTCCCGTATATTTAAATATGTTTTCCCAGTATTTACACATTTTTCCATATATTTAAATAGATGAATATAACAATAACCACAAACTACTTCATATATCTCACATCTCCACCACCAAAGTTTGTCTACCAGCCTTTTCCAGCTCACGTCATTTTAATCATACCTCGTTTCTTTTACTTTATTTTGTTTTGCTTTCAATATGAAAAAGGTTTTATCCTTTATGGAGAAAACAGACAGAGGATTGTAAATTAGCTCTAAGTAGATAATTTTTTTATTTGCCTAGGCTAACTTTTCATCTTTGTTATTTCTGCCTAGCGAATGAATAACCTGTTCAGAAGTGAAACAGAAGATAAATTCCGCATTTCTTTCTTTTGCAGATTGTTAAATTAATCAAACTTTCAAAGGAGCACCCAATCACGTTAGCAATTGGGGATGGTGCAAACGATGTCAGCATGATTCTGGAAGCACACGTGGGCATAGGTGAGCTTCGTCCTTGCTGCTGGCACGTCCTGGTGGCCAGGTCACCCCTCCACTAGACAAAGGCCCATGGCAGCATGCAGGTGCATTCAAGACACCCCCGTCACCACCCTCGTGTGTGACCGGGAAGGCTCGTGATGATGGTTTCATCCGTTCTTCTCCCCGTCCCTGCCCTGTGCGTGGTATACACAAAGCGTTTCTTCAGCTCCTTCACCTCCGTCTTCTAGGTGTCATCGGCAAGGAAGGCCGCCAGGCTGCCAGGAACAGCGACTATGCAATCCCAAAGTTTAAGCATTTGAAGAAGATGCTGCTTGTTCACGGGCATTTTTATTACATTAGGATATCTGAGCTCGTGCAGTACTTCTTTTATAAGGTAGGAGGATCGCCGCTCCCCCTCACGGTGTCAGCAGCAGGTCACGCACAGGGTGGCACGACCCTTGTCTGAGCCACTTGATGCCACAAGAGGTCATTGATCTCCAAGTAGCAACTGTCAGAAAGGAAGGGGTAAATCTGATTGCAGTCATCTCCCGCTTAGCCGCGGCTTTGCTTTTTACAGTTTCTATTACCTACAGCCAGCCCATGCCCAAAAATATCAAATGGAAAATTGCAGAAATAAACAGTTCCTAAGTTTTAAATTGCATGCCATTCCGAGCAGCGTGATGAAGTCTCATGCCGTCCTGCTGTCACCTTCCCGGGATGTGGCTTGTCCCTTTGTCCAGTGTGCTGATGCTGTGTGTACACTACCTGCCCCTCAGTCACTCTGTAGCTGTCTTGGTGACGAGGTTGACAGATCACAAGAAGAAGAAGGGTGAATACGACACAATAATATATTTTAAGAGGAGGAGGGAGAGACCAAATTCATGTAACTTAGATTATGGTATATTATTATAGTTATTCTATGTTTTATTGTTACTCTCTTAGTGCACCTGCTTTATAAATTAAACCGTATCATGGGTGTGTATGTGTAGGAACACACATACCCATCTACAGCGTAGACAGGGTTCAGGATCATCCACAGATTCTGCATCCCCCCGGGGTCTGGGAATGTACCCCTGAGAATGAGGAGGGCCTGCCGTGCCATGGGAGGAGACCCCCAGCCCTTTCCTCCCCTCCACAGAATTGAGTGTGGAACCAGTGAGAACCTTTCAGGTGGAAATGTTTGAGGAGGGATATTTTAGAATTCGTTATTCACTGTGCAGTTCAATTCTTTCCGTTTATACTGATACCTGCATTGCCTTCTTGTTTCTCTTGGAGTTAACAAATTTCCCCTGTACGTTGTCTGTCCTGAGTGGCCAAAACGTGGTCACATGTGCATTTCAGTTGCCCCTGAAATAAAAGAAAGCTTTCTAGAACCCATTAGTGCTGTTCGGCTGCACGCTGGGCGCACGTGGATCCCTCCTCCCGCATGGGGTGGGCCACGTTGGTAGGTGGCGGCTGCCTCCCTCTGTCCTGTCACCGAACTAACAGTTCTGCCTTGCCTTTCAGAACGTCTGCTTCATCTTCCCTCAGTTTTTATACCAGTTCTTCTGTGGGTTTTCACAACAGGTCAGTCCTAGGGTCTTCAGGGACAGGCCGTCTGAGCCTTCTTTTCCTTCCCCCAGTGGGTGGCTGCCATGGGGAGAGGAGACTTGGGAATGAGCAGCACTCCCTGGCACCACGAGGAAGGCAGGGTGCCCAGCAGCAAGTGGGGGTGAAGGGTCAGGCAGGGGTGAAGAGTCAGGTATGTTGGGGGGCGGGCACGGAGCTGAGGAGTTGCCATCCTGGAGGCCGCTTGTTCCATGACTTCTGAAATTGCTGTGGCCCTGAGATGCGGGCCAGTGATGATGTGGTCTCCTCGGGGCCCAGCAGTGCCGGGCTGGGCGTCCTGATGCTACTGCAAGAATTAACTCCAACTCGAGGTCCTTGTGGACATGGGCCACCCCAGTGCCTGGCACGTTAACACATGCAATGTGCTCGTAGGGGAAGAAGACAGTTCCCATTTGGGAGGGGTGAAGGTTTCCCCGAGCATCTGCCCTAGATGGACACCTCCTTCTGTCACGTGTGTGCTCAGTGGTTGGCGGGCGAACTGTCTTCGTGGGAAGTGACTGGGACCAGAGTCACTGAAGCTTGAAGATGGCAATCAGAATTGCAAATGTTTTTTATGACTTTTTTCCTTTTTTTTTTTTTTCTTGAAGTTTGTGCTGATAGAATGGGATGAGTCAGTGTTAGGCTTTTTTGCCAGCTGTGACTTTCATCCTGAAATCACAGTTGATATCACAGACCCTAGTTTATATCGTTAAGCTTTGAAAAGTGCTCTGGTCTTTCTATGCATTTCAGAAAGAAAATACATTTAATCAAAAGATCCAAAAAGTTTGTAACAGTGCACTGAGGTGCCGCTCCCTTGTGACTTTCCTCTTACAGACTTTGTACGACACTGCATATCTGACCCTCTACAACATCAGCTTCACCTCCCTGCCAATCCTCCTGTACAGCCTCATGGAGCAGCATGTTGGCATCGACGTGCTCAAGAGAGACCCAACCCTGTACAGGTACCATCCTCCAAACAGCCTCTCCTGAGAGCAGAGAGAATAACTAGGCAGCACTCTGGCAGTTCCTTCCAGTAGCCACCTGGCAGACCCCAGTTAAGGGCCAGAAGCATTTGGCATCTGCTGATACTCTTGCTTGGTCAGGAGCTTGTTTAAACCGGAAGCAACATAGTTCAAATGGAGATTCTTCAAGTCTTGCTGGATGGTTTACGCTGCATTTGGAACGTCTGTGTGGAGCCAGTTTGCACTTTCCTGTGCTTTCTGACAGTCCTGAGGGAGCCGGGGTACAAGTGTCTTCCTCGTTGTGACCCTAGGGAATCTGTGGCCTAAGTTATCCTTTAAAACCATGTGTGTTCTATTCAGTGAGAAAAAAGAAAAATTAACAGCTCTGATTTCAGGGTGTCTTTTCTCCCAAAAAGTTATTTTTTTTAATAATATGGAAGAGATATTTTTCTGCTTCAGAAATGCCCCGCAAGGTCTATGGCAGATTCAGCATGTTACTGTTTTCCATGGTCTTTTAAATTGTATTAGCCCATTTTCATCCTGCTGCGAAGACATACCTGAGACTGGGTAATTTATGAAGGAAGGAGGTTTAATGGACTCACAGTTCCGCATGGCTGGGGAGGCCTCACAATCATGGCGGAAGGCATGAGGAGCAAAGGCACGTCTTACATGGTGGCAGACAGGAGAGCGTGTGCAGGAGAACTTTCCTTTGTAAAACCGTCAGATATGGTGAGACGTAGTCACTATTGTGAGAACAACATGGGAAAAACCGCCCCCATGACTCAATCACTGCCCATCAGGTCCCTCCCATGACACGTGGGGATCATGGGAGCTACAATTCAAGATGAGATTTGGGTGGGGACACAGCCAACCCTATCATAAATTAAAATTTTATTTTTCAGATAATTTCACATCCATATGCAGTTGTAAGAAATAATAGATTCCGTGGGCTCTGATCCCATGTCCCTTAATGGTGACACGCAAGAAACTGCAGTCCAGCATCACATCCAGTGTATTGATGTTGGTGCCGTTCACCCGTTCCCTTATTCAGATCACCCAGCTTTCCCTGCACTCATGTACGTGTGTGTACATGACACGTGTATGTGTGTGTTCAGTTCTGTGCAGTCTTCTCACGTGCTTGTTTCCTGCATCCACCACCATAGCCAAGACCACTCACTTCCCTGCCTGGGATTCACAGGAATCCATGCATCGGCCTCACTGCCCTCATCAGAATATTTAGCCATTCTGTGGGATCTTGAGGGCTTGGATCCAAAAATAATCACTGTAGGTGATTAAGGACAACGATAAAAAGGCAAACTTCTGAGTTTGTTTTACATCTTTAATAATTGGGAATAAATCTAAGAAAACGGGAGAAGATACACTGTTCTAGACATGTGTCTGAAAGGAATCCTGCAAATTCTGTCTTACTGAACAGGCGTAAGGTGTCACGTCAGGCATAAGGTGTCACGTCAGGCGTAAGGTGTCACGTCAGGCGTAAGGTGTCACAGCAGGTGTAAGGTGTCACGTCAGGCGTAAGGTGTCACGTCAGGCGTAAGGTGTCACAGCAGGCATAAGGTGTCACGTCAGGCGTAAGGTGTCACAAGCTCAGTGAATGTCAGGTGTGAGCCTTGTGTTCTCTGTTCTTTACTTTCACAAGCAGCAGCGTGTGGCAGCATCTCTGCCTATGACGATATTGCAGTGAATATGAGAGAGAAAATATCTGAGCAAAAGTTAGCCAAAGACACGAGTGGGTAGTGAAATGCTGGTTGTGACGAACATGCCACATTTGTGGCCAGAGCACAAACTTGATGTTTACTGGCTGCACACATCTTATCCCATGAAGACAACGTCCAGGGATGGCCACCCCAGAGCCCGGGGGAGGTGCCGGGCCCTGATTCTCCAAGACACACGCTGTGCACCTTTCTCCTCACACAGGGACGTCGCCAAGAATGCCCTGCTGCGCTGGCGCGTGTTCATCTACTGGACGCTCCTGGGACTGTTTGACGCGCTGGTGTTCTTCTTTGGTGCTTATTTCGTGTTTGAAAATACAACTGTGACAAGCAATGGGCAGGTCAGTACGGAGCTTGATCGCGCTGACTTAGCTGCTTAGGAATAAACCCTCCCAAGCCCATATGATGATTTTGCCAAAGCAGAATTCAATGCAGCCCATGCAGCTTCCCAGCGGGGGGTCGATCACCACATGCGCAGTAATTCAGTGCAGCCCATGCAGCTTCCCAGCGGGGGGTCGATCACCACATGTGCAGTAATTCAGTGCAGCCCCCGCAGCTTCCCAGGGGGGTCGATTACCACATGCGCAGTAATTCAGTGCAGCCCATGCAGCTTCCCAGCGGGGTCCATCACCACATGCGCAGTAATTCAGTGCAGCCCATGCAGCTTCCCAGCGGGGGGTCGATCACCACATGCGTGGTAAATCAGTGCAGCCCATGCAGCTTCCCAGTGGGGGGTCGATCACCACATGCGCAGTAATTCAGTGCAGCCCATGCAGCTTCCCAGCGGGGTCCATCACCACATGCGCAGTAATTCAGTGCAGCCCATGCAGCTTCCCAGCGGGGGGTCGATCACCACATGGGTGGTAATTCAGTGCAGCCCATGCAGCTTCCCAGTGGGGGGTCGATCACCACATGCGCAGTAATTCAGTGCAGCCCATGCAGCTTCCCAGCGGGGGGTCGATCACGACATGCGCAGTAATTCAGTGCAGCCCATGCAGCTTCCCAGCGGGGGGTCGATCACCACATGTGCAGTAATTCAGTGCAGCCCCCGCAGCTTCCCAGGGGGGTCGATTACCACATGCGCAGTAATTCAGTGCAGCCCATGCAGCTTCCCAGTGGGGGGTCGATCACCACATGCGCAGTAATTCAGTGCAGCCCATGCAGCTTCCCAGTGGGGGGGTCGATCACCACATGCGCAGTAATTCAGTGCAGCCCATGCAGCTTCCCAGCGGGGTCCATCACCACATGTGTGTAGCTCTGGGTTGCTTTAAAGATCACATTACCTGAGTGTTCAGTGTTGCTGTAAGGAAATGTCCTGCTGAGGGTTTTTTTTGGTTTTTTTTGTTGTTGTTGTTGAGACGGAGTCTCGCTCTGTCACCCAGGCTGGAGTGCAGTGGCGCAATCTTGGCTCACTGCAAGCTCCGCCTCCCGGGTTCACGCCATTCTCCTGCCTCAGCTTCCCAAGTAGCTGGGACTACAGGCGCCCGCCACCACGCCCGGCTGACTTTCTGTATTTTTAGTAGAGACGGGGTTTTACCGTGTTAGCCAGGGTGGTCTCGATCTCCTGACCTCAGGTGATCTGCCCGCCTCGGCTTCCCAAAGTGCTGCGATTACAGGCGTGAGCCACCGTGCATGGCCGGCCTGCTGAGGTTTTCAGACTTTATCTCTGTAACTTACAGTTCACCATCAGCTCGTTACCTAGTGGTACAATTATACCATTTAGACATTGCGTTTTTGATGTGGGAATGAATTCCACGTTGAGCCCGTGTTAGATTTCCCCGAGCACCATACTTAGTCGGCTTCCTCTGCGATTAATACATTTGTAGTTTTCTAGCGGGCATTCACTCTCTGGTTGTTTGCCTCACCCCTGGGGGTTTGTTTTATTCGTATCTTGCTTTTTTCTTTTTGCCACTGGCGTCCCTTCCCACCCTCAGGTAATGACTACCAACACACATATGGTAAGACAATCGTGGGTTTGTCATTTCTCTGTGTTTTTGGAGTGCATTACAAATGAAATATTTCTCGAAAATATTTTCAAACGTGACTTCCTGTGTGCTTTGTCGGTAGAAACGCTGTTAGCTGCTGCTGCCCTACGCACCCCGGAGCTAGCTCTGTGTTAGAAGGGTGTGTGCGCCTCCTGACGCACATCCTTGCCGTGTTCCCTCGGTTTCCATGTCACGGTGGCCCATTGAGTCAAGGATGTTTTCCGAATTGACTGGATTCATGGGAGCTTCCCTCGACTTTAAGTTAAAGGCAGCACAGGCATGTGTGGGAGGCCCGGTGGGACCCTGTGCTTCCTGAGAGAGCCACAGCAGGCATTCAGTAGATGTCAGAGGCCATCCCTGCTTAAATGCCTCAGGTATTTAGCCGTACAAGCAAACACCAGTGCTGACCTCGGAGAAAGTCCCTCTTCAGCAGCCCCTTCTGGGTGACTTCTAAACAGAAATCGGCTTCGTTCCTTGTTTAGCCTGACCTCTCTCTCCCTGTGTGTTTGTCCCTCAGACTGCTGGGTTCAAACACAAAAGTCCTGCTCTGTGTCCTGTGCACCGTTTACCTGCTTTAGTCATTTTCGTTTATCTTTACTAAACACTGCTGTTATCCTTCGTCATAACTTAAATCAATTTTTACCAGGTCGATCTTGAGAATCCATTCAAATATTATTTCACTGTTTTAAAAGCTTTAAGTTTTCTAGCATTTATTCTTTGTCTTCGTTTATTTTAATTGAATAATTCCTGAATGCCACCAGGCCATGAATGTCATCAAATAGAGCTACCTGTTGATTCTTTTGTATCTTTTATGAGATTTTCCTCCGGGTTGGGCTTACGTAAGCATCTTGCGTAGCCCTTAAAGAGAACTAAGAGGTAGTGTCCTGAGCACTGAGATTCCAGGCTCCTGGCGGCTGCTGATGGCGATAGCAAGTCCCCTTTTTCCCGCACTTGATTTTCCAGTTTTCTCTCACAAACACCATCCTGGTTCACTACAACCACCCTTTCAGCTGGACATTCAGATCATGTGAAAGCTGAGGAAAGAGAAGTGCGGACAGACTAGACACTCTGTGCAGGGTCAGCTCCCGAGGGGCAGGTCCTGGGTCACACCCAGACGTCCGGCACCAGACTTCATGGTGTTGCCCGGTGCAGCCTCTGGGTTGTTCCAGTTCTGAATTTCAGCATGAATGTGAAGGTGCCTCCCAAGAGCCCCCAGAGATGGACTTCAGGGGCGAGGACACGGGCGCCACTGTCCTAGAAGGGCTGCCCGGCTGTGCTCCTGAATGAGGTGCTGGCAACGCAGTGCCAGGGGCTTCTCTCAGCCTTCCTGGTAGGGTCTCTGCAGCATCTCCGCCTTCTCGGATCCCTGGAGCCCTGGCGTGTCCCCAGCCAGCTGCACCTGGTGGTCAGTGGGCACTGTAGCTCTGCTGCCTTCCTGGGATCCAAGGGTTTCTACTAGCTCCTGTTTCCTGGTCTCTTCCGGCTGTACCCTCCAGCCCCTGGCTACGTCCTGGAAGGTACCTTGAGCCCCCACGGAACCCGCGTTCAGCCCTGGGGTGATGCCAGCACTCAGGGAACTTGGGGGCAGTCCTAGTGGCTGACAGCCCTCTTGGTCCTTATTTAGCAATTTGGGGTTGGGGTGCTCACCCCTGAGAATTTCCCTTCCAACCAAGATATTCCCAATGGGGTTACAGTCCAGAAGCCCCCTGGGATTGATTGTTCTTGGGTGAGAGCTACTTTGTTTTAAAGAACTAAATTATTCTACAGAAATGTCTATAGATCCTGTGTAGGATTGGGGGAACAATAGAATTATGGACATCTCTTTCAAAAGTTCACCAATGGAGCATTTTCTGCACTGACATCGTAAGCCATAGTAACTTCTCATTTTGATGCCACAATGAGAATGCAAAGACAACAGTTATTTGTTGAACAGCAAGACATTCCTAAGTGAACGGTTAAAAGCTTGGAATGTGCTTTGATAGACGTAGGATGCAGTAAGAACAGCTGAAACACGAGCGGTCCACGTATGGGTGAGGTGGGAGGCGGAGGGATCTGCACAGGGAGGGGAAGCAGTGGATGCCACTTGTGACCATGACCTTGAGAAGGCGCAAGTAAGTTATGCTGGCCGTGGGGTGTTTTTATACATCAGAGTTAAATGGGTCTTGTCTGAGGGCTTTTTTGAGCAGAAAGCTTCTATAGGAATACTCATTCTCAAAGGAGGGAGGAAGTGGGGGCATGGGGCTTAGCCTGCAGTGGTGGAGGCTGGCCAGCCCCAGAGGCAGATCTGCTGAAGGAGTCAGGCTTTCGCGCCGGTCATGTTCTTGGCTCAGGTGTGTCTGTTGCATGAGGACAGGGTTCTGCAGAAATCAGAAACAGGAGCTTCACTGGGGATGGCGTTGATGTCACTTGGGAAAAAAGGGTCCCTGTGAACAGCCCTTTGAGAAAGGAGATTGGTGTCCCAGGGATGCCTGCCACCCCGAGAATCCGATGGAAATAACGACCAGCAATTGTGATAACAAACTATCCGCACATGTTAGTCCATTTTCACATGGCTTTAAAGAGCTACCTGAGACAGGGTGATTTAGGAAGAAAAGAGGTTGAATCGACCCACAGTTCTGCAGGCTGCACAGGAAACATGGCTGGGGAGGCCTCAGGAAACTTACAGTCATGGCAGAAGGCAAAGGGGAAGCAGGGACCTTCTTCACAAGGCTGCAGGAGAGAGAGAGAGCAAAGGGGAAAACGCTACACACTTGGAAACAACCAGATCTCATGAGAACTCACTCGCCCACCGTCACGAGATCTGCAAGGAGGACGTCCATGATTCAGTCACCTCCCACCAGGCTCTCCCTCCAACACATGGGAATTATAATTTGAGATGAGATTTGGGTGAGGACACAAAGCCAAACCACATCACGGCAGTTCACCTGGGGGCCCCACTTCAGGCCACCAAGGGAATAAGAGGGCTTTCCAGAGATGCGTTTCAGGATAGCTTCCAGAGGACGTGGACACAGGTCAGTAATGGGTCAGCGTTTCTCAGGGGCCCTGCCCAAGATGCCTGATTCTGGATTCACGATAGCTGTGCTTTGTTCCTCACCTATAAAGCTTACAGCTGTGGCCCATGTGCTCTGCAGGACCAGGCATCCTGAGGCCTGACTCCTCATCCCAGCTCTGCCATGACCCCCTAAACCCAGGGAGCCCCAGCTGGGAGCTTTTAGAAAGGCAGCTTCTCGGCTCACAGCAGGGAGAGGGGACAGTGAGGAGGCCGTGTGAGTTGACTGCAGTTATCACCTGTGGCGCTGTTGGTGACACACACTGCTTCACAGGGCACCCTTTTTTTCATGTCTTGCTGCCATCTAACTTTTTCAGAGTTCTGTGTTGGGAGGCGAGGCCTGGGGGAGGAAGAGGAGAGCTGGGCAGTGTGAGGGGCTTTTCCTTCAGGCCCAGCCGATGTGGTTGTCTGAGTACAAAGCCGCCCTCACCTGCTGTGGAGGCACCACTTGGCTGAAAGCGTTAGCTTCCAGTTACAGCACAGCAGCCTCCTGCTCCCTAGCACCTTGCTGGCCACAGGAGCTTGTAGGCTGCTGCCAAGCCACAGCTGTTCCTAGAGGCATGATATTTTCCTGCCCCAGAAGTTAAGCCATGAAGAGACGGCGCTTTTTGGTGAGTGCGAAACAGGCTTCTCACCCGGGCTCTGCTGACACTGGGGTCAGACGTACATCCTCATGGGCCACTGTCCTGTGCACTCAGCAGCCCCTCCACCCCCCATCCAAAGCTAGCAGACCCCACGCCCTACAAATGTCTCCTCCACTGCCAGGTGTCCCTGGGGGCAAGGCTGCCCCGGCCGAGAACCACAAGCGTGTGTGGATCTGAGTGACATTGTAGGCCCGGCATTTCCATACCAGAAGGAAGAGGCCCACTTTTGATCACGACGAGGAAGTGAGGGAAAACCTGAAGGATGTGTTGATGGGGGCCCCTAAGAAGCCGGTGTTCACTACAAAAGGTCCTAACACTTTTTTCTAGAATCTACAAGTAAGATGTTATCCCACTGACCATGTCGGAGGACTGTAGCCCACACCCTCACCTCAGCTGAATCAAGGGGTATGGTGATAGGTATATTGTTTTGGTTGAAAATGCATTCTGAAGAACAGCCATTTGTATTCCAGCTTTTTAATTTTTTTTTTTTTTTTTTTTCTGAGAGGGAGTCTTTGCTCTGTCGCCCAGGCTGGAGTGCAGTGGCATGATGTCTGCTCACTGCAACCTTCGCCTCCTGGGCTCAAGCAATTCTGCCTTGGCCTCCCTAGTGGCTGGGATTACAGGCATGTGCCACTACGCCCTGCTAATTTTTGTATTCTTAGTAGAGATGGGGTTTCACCATGTTGGCCAAGCTGGTCTCAAACTCTTGACCTCGTGATCCGCCCACCTCAGCCTCCCAAAGTGCTGGGATTACAGGTGTGAGTCACCACACCCAGCCCACTTTTTAATTCTTTATAAAATAAAATTCCCTGCAAGGTGCAGTTCACGGAATCCGACAAACTAGAAATTGGGCCACAGCACAGGAGCGTCCGGAAGGAAAGCGGGTTCTCCCGGACAAGTTTCCAGTCGGGGGTTTTCCCCAAGGCAGGGGGTCTGGGCAGCAGCCCTTTCTGGCCTGTGCCCCGTGCGGTAGAGAGGTGCGCTGTCCTCAGGGGTCGGGCGCGTGGTCCTCAGGGTCCTCGGGTCGGGCACGCGGTCCTCAGGGGTCGGGTGCGGTGTCCTCGGGTCGGGCGTGCTGTCCTCACGGGTCGGGCACGGTGTCCTCGGGTCGGGCGCACTGTCCTCACGGGTTGGGTGCAGTGTCCTCAGGTGTCAGACGTGCTGTCCTCACGGATCAGGCGCGCTGTCCTCAGGGTCCTTAGATGTCGGGCACGCTGTCCTCACGGGTCAGGCAAGGGGTCCTCAGGGGTCAGGCGTGGTGTCCTCGGGTCGGGCGCGGTGTCCTCAGGGGTCAGACGTGCTGTCCTCGGGGTCCTCAGAGGTCGGGCGCGCTGTCCTCAGGGTCCTCAGGGGTCGGGCGTGCGGTCCTCACGGGTTGGGTGTGTGGTCCTCAAAGGTCTGTCTGTGTCTGGGCTGCATTGCCAGCTGGCAGCTCCTGGGTCCCACTGACCCCTCCTCCACGGCCACCTGGGCGTGACTGCTGGCGGATCTGTGGTTCTGGCCGCACGCGGGGCAGCCTCTGTCCAGCCCTGTCCTGTCTGCTGGCTTGTCTTCTCTGTCCTGAGGGAGGTTCCCCAAGGGAAGCCCCCAGGCTTCCCCCTCTGCGTGGGTGCCTGGGGTGTTTCCCCTGATCATTTACTGGCAGAACGTTCCCACGGCTGTTCTTCAACAGCAGGCAGGAGTCTGAGCTGAGTTCAGAAGGGAACAGACACAATCTATGAGTTTGTTCCTGAAACCCGTGGAATGTAGCTGTGTAATCAGGCAACCGTCTCTTCTACATAAAACACAAAACAGAAAAAGGAGGTTCACATGTACCCGAGTTTGCATTATGGATATTTAAATGCCAGCTGTGAGGGAGTTTTTGTGCTCAGTCTGAGACCTTGGGACCGACGTCTGTGGTGGCTGAGAGCATTGAGCAGGAGCAGTGTCAAGAGGGAGCAGCAAGTTCCAGATAGGTGGGCTCTGAGCGCATCACCAAGCCACAGAACTGCAGCCGGGAAATGGGGGCGTCCTGCCGTGCTCTGGGGGCTGCTGCATCTTCTTTTATGTGATAATAAGAAAATACAGTGCTTATATCTTTGGGGTTTGAAGTGTTGGCATGCAAGAAAAATGAGGTGTATTTTCTAAAACTCTTGATTGTGAAGGAGAAAAAAAAAATACATAAAAACGAGATGACTTGGACTATTTTCCCCAAACAGATATTTGGAAACTGGACATTTGGGACGCTGGTATTCACTGTGATGGTGTTCACAGTCACACTAAAGGTAAGTGGTCTCGTGCTCACATTCCTCCCCCAGCCACAGTGAACCCCTGCAGTGTAGGCCTCATGTGCTCTGAGCTCTCTGAATTATAACTCCATACTGAGGCTGGAAGCCACTCTGCACCCAGCCTTGGCTGGCTCCTGGGGCACCCCCGGGCATCCTCATCCTGCTGTTTAGACAAGTAATGCACAACCACTCAGCACACCCAGCCACCCCGCGTGCAAACCTCAGAGCTACACCGCAGGTAACCTCGGGAGCAAGCTGCTGCTTCGTGAAAGAATTCAGGCTAGAATTCTTTTCAGTGGCAAGTAGCCCTCCCCTTAGCACCATCAAAATACACTTTAATTGAAACAAATTAATGTATTTTGAAAAATTTCACTCTTTAAAGTCCAGTGAAATTCTATATAGAATATATCATTATGAAATCTCAAAACCTATCAGACTGAGTCTTAAAAAGTGATATCAAAACATTCCTAAGGTGATTTTCTTAGACAGTGATATAAACAACACCTGATTCTAAAGTAACTTTCTGGCCAGGCACTGTGGCTCATGCCTGTAATCCCAGCACTTTGGGAGGCCAAGGTGGGTGGATCACCTGAGATTAGCAGTTCGAGACCAGCCTGGCAAACATGCCGAAACCGTCTTTACTAAAAAAACAAAAAGTAGCTGGGCGTGGTTGCACGCACCTATAATCCCAGCTACTTGGGAGGCTGAGGCACGAGAATCACTTGAACCCGGGAGGTTGCAGTGAGCCAAGATCCAACTACTGCACTGGGCAGTACTACTGTGTGGGGTGTGGCTTTGTCTTCCTGAGTGGTGTGAGGTGTGGCTTTGTCTCCTGAGTGGTGTGAGGTGTGGCTTTGTCTCCTGACAAAGAAAATTTTAAAAAGTAACTTTCTTCGGTAGAGACATAAAGAACACCTTAATCTGAATGACTTTCTTCAGTGGTGATATAAACAACACCTTGGTCTGTGGCCCCGATGCTAACATCTGGGAAATGCATCCATGGCTCCCTTCCCCAGGACCCAGGGCTGTGGCGTCCCCACATTCTTCCTCTCCATGGGCAGTGTGAGGTGTGGCTTTGTCTCCCGAGTGGTGTGAGGTGTGGCTTTGTCTTCCTGAGTGGTGTGAGGTGTGGCTTTGTCTTCCTGAGCGGTGTGAGCTGTGGCTTTGTCTCCTGAGCGGTGTGAGCTGTGGCTTTGTCTTCCTGAATGGTGTGGGGTGTGGCTTTGTCTTCCTGAGTGGTGTGGGGTGTGGCTTTGTCTTCCTGAGTGGTGTGGGGTGTGGCTTTGTCTTCCTGAGCGGTGTGAGGTGTGGCTTTGTCTCCTGAGTGGTGTGGGGTGTGGCTTTGTCTCCTGAGCGGTGTGAGGTGTGGCTTTGTCTCCTGAGTGGTGTGGGGTGTGGCTTTGTCTCCTGAGCGGTGTGAGGTGTGGCTTTGTCTCCTGAGTGGTGTGAGGTGTGGCTTTGTCTCCTGAGCGGTGTGAGCTGTGGCTTTGTCTTCCTGAATGGTGTGGGGTGTGGCTTTGTCTTCCTGAGTGGTGTGGGGTGTGGCTTTGTCTCCTGAGCGGTGTGAGGTGTGGCTTTGTCTCCTGAGTGGTGTGGGGTGTGGCTTTGTCTTCCTGAGTGGTGTGGGGTGTGGCTTTGTCTTCCTGAGCGGTGTGAGGTGTGGCTTTGTCTTCCTGAGCGGTGTGAGGTGTGGCTTTGTCTTCCTGAGCGGTGTGAGCTGTGGCTTTGTCTTCCTGAATGGTGTGGGGTGTGGCTTTGTCTTCCTGAGTGGTGTGGGGTGTGGCTTTGTCTTCCTGAGCGGTGTGAGGTGTGGCTTTGTCTCCTGAGTGGTGTGGGGTGTGGCTTTGTCTCCTGAGCGGTGTGAGGTGTGGCTTTGTCTCCTGAGTGGTGTGGGGTGTGGCTTTGTCTCCTGAGCGGTGTGAGGTGTGGCTTTGTCTCCTGAGTGGTGTGAGGTGTGGCTTTGTCTCCTGAGCGGTGTGAGCTGTGGCTTTGTCTTCCTGAGTGGTGTGAGGTGTGGCTTTGTCTCCTGAGCGGTGTGAGGTGTGGCTTTGTCTCCTGAGTGGTGTGGGGTGTGGCTTTGTCTCCTGAGTGGTGTGGGGTGTGGCTTTGTCTTCCTGAGTGGTGTGAGGTGTGGCTTTGTCTCCTGAGCGGTGTGAGGTGTGGCTCTGTCTGCTGAGCGGCGTGAGGTGTGGCTTTGTCTCCTGAGCGGTGTGAGGTGTGGCTCTGTCTGCTGAGCGGCGTGAGGTGTGGCTTTGTCTTCCTGAGCCGTTTTGTGTGGGCATTGAGTCGTCATTGCTGGGTCTTATGTTTGGTTTAGTTTTTCATCACTCCCCTGGCTGTCTGTCCCGCCCATCACGATCATTCTGACTGCTCAGATGACACCGTTAACTGCCCTTTTTTTTCCCTTTTAGCTTGCATTAGACACACACTACTGGACTTGGATCAACCATTTTGTCATCTGGGGGTCACTGCTGTTCTATGTCGTCTTTTCGCTTCTCTGGGGAGGAGTGATCTGGTAAATATCTAATAAGTAGCTGATAATCTGATAAACATCATGTGATTGTTATTTTTTTATCAAGGGTTGAAGACATATTTTCTGTGCAGCCTCGTTGGTTGGGGCAAGTGTTTGTTGAATACCTGCTGTGTGCTGGGTGTCATGTGGGGTCCTGGGATACAGTCAGGGGCAAGACACGGGGGGGGGGTCCCTGCTCCTATGACTTGCACCTTCAGGGGGAGAAAGATGCTAACTGATAACAGTTTGTGATGAGTTATACGGAGGAACAGACCAGGTTCTACACCAGGGGACCTATGTCCGATTGAAAGGCCAGAGATGACTTTTCAGAAACAGTCATTTGGAACCTGGAAGAAGAGCACCGTCATCACAGCAAGTCCCAGCTGGTAACCGCCTCCCACAACGAGGCACCGGCCAGGCATTCGACAGGCCCCATCTCACTCCATCCTCACACCCCACAGCAAGACGGGGCCCAGGCATGGTGGGGCTGGACCTTGCCCGCAGCAGCTTGACTCCTGGGGGAGGCTCTGGTTCGGGGGAGAGCAGCAGGCACGCAGGCCCGGGCAGGAGGAGGTCCTCGGTGAGTGGGAGCCGTGGCCAGCGGAGAGGGGCCCGGACCAGGCTGCAGAGCAGGCATGGCGGCCTCCTGGACCGCCAGCCGTGAGGATCCTGGCTTGAGGCTGTCATGGTCAGTTGAGGCAGGGCACAGCAGAGTTGAGTGGCTCCTTTAAAAACCCCACGGTGGCTGCGTGTGGAGCTGGTGAGAGCGATATAGGCAGGGTGGTCAGTCCAGAGACTGTCGCTGTAAGCCAGGAAACGACACTGAGTGGTGGGCCCAGGACCAGGTCCCAATCTCAGCCCCAGCGCAGCAGCCTCTGCCACAGCCCTCTGCAGACCTGGGGTCAGTCGCCGGCCTAGGGAAAGCCAGCAACCTGCTCGGGATCCTTCAGGGACCCTGACCTGGGCGGGATTCTCAGCTCAGGAAATGTCCCTCCGATTCTCTCGTTCAGCCAGCGGCCCCTGGTGGCCCCAGGTTGCATTACACGGTCTCAGAGATGAGACCCGAGCTTGGAGGATGTCAGTCACCCTGCCAGCCCCAGAGAACCCTGCTTCTTAGCTCTAGAGAGCTCAGCCATTCTAGCAGCCCTGAAGGTCGTGGCTCTGTAAGAGGAAGATTCCATCCCAAAACCTCTCTGACCAGCTCCTGGGCCCGTCAGCCTTGGTAGAACCACGGCCTCTCACATTGTTTCCTAAAACATTGACCCCGCGTCTCTGATGTGCTGGGAGCTCACCGTGTCACCACCGCTTGGTGATGAGACCCCATCCTCCTGCCCGCTGCCAGCACCGCATGGGTGCCCCCAGCCCCGTCCCAGGTCTGCCAGCAGCTCCGTGTCCCTCCCGTTGCCCACCATGCCCTGCTCCTGTTTCCCTCCTGTTGTCCACACACCAGTTTCACTGTGCTTCCTGGAGGTGGGGCTCTATCTCTCTGTCTCTGCCACCGTCCATTGTGCCTGGGATGTGAAAGGCGATCAGGAAACGTTACCGGAAGGCTCGTATAGACGTGGACCTGTGGACTCGGGCTGGCTGCGGGTCACCGGTCCCTGCATCCTTGCCAGCCTCCCTCATGGAGCCTGACGCAGACGTCTTTGAATTATCCTCTTTCTGGGGAGAGAATTAATTGCTTGCTCTGTATTGACGGCCAGTGCTTGGCACGTCCATCCCATCCGAGACTTCAAGATAGAAAAACATCCCTCTTTCAATCCCTTTGGTTTTTTTTTTTTTTTTTTTTTTTTGCTTCTGTGAAACTGAACTTCAGAGACTTCTATGTCCCCTTTGAGATGACTTCATATAATTCCTTCTCCCGTTCCTCTTACCCCAGCATTACCGGGAGGTTCAGCGTTCATTTTTTATATGATAAATTCAGAGCAGGCTCTGTGGCTTGCCAAGCAACTCTCACTGACCAAAGTGTAAACTCCCTGAACAAACGGCCTCTCCAGTGAGTAGAGAGGCCGGCCCCAGAGAGAACGTGCCTCACCAGCGGCTTCTCTTCCCTGCTCCTCAGGCCGTTCCTCAACTACCAGAGGATGTACTACGTGTTCATCCAGATGCTGTCCAGCGGGCCCGCCTGGCTGGCCATCGTGCTGCTGGTGACCGTCAGCCTCCTTCCCGATGTCCTCAAGAAAGTCCTGTGCCGGCAGCTGTGGCCAACAGCAACAGAGAGAGTCCAGGTACAGAGCGTCCCCAGCCAGGGTGGGGGTGCCTCAGGGCCCTGGCCTTAGGATTGGGAGATGACCATTTTGAAAGGCAGTGTGAAAGGTTTGGATTTCGTAAAATGTGATCAGTTCAAGTATCACTAATGAGTTTCCTAATGATGCATGATGTTAAACATTAGGTGAATTTGCAATGACCAATGTTTAATTTTATGTTTAAACCTAAACAGTCATCTGAAATAAGACACAAATAAGAGAAAAAAGACTGATACAAAAGGCAAATTATTTCATGTAAATGCAAACCTTTTTTAAAATTAATCATTACTTTAAAAGGTTAAATTACATAATTTTTAAGGATGGTAAATTTGGCTGGAAACGGTAGCATCTGTATCAGGAAATGCTGGTATTGATGGAGCTGCTTATTTTACACACTCCCAAGTTTTAGCCACAAGCAGAATTCTGGGTCCGGGGAAGACGTGACGATGCCAAGTGCCCCCCCAGGTGCAGGGTTCGGCAGGTGTGAGGACTCGGCCCCCAGTCCCCCATCCTTCTCAGCACCTGGGCCCTGGCTTCAAGCTCAACCCTAAATCAGAGGCAGTGACCACGTCCCCCCTCTGCTGCTTTACCGGGAAGCCTGCCTGTCCTTGGAGGGCCACTGCACCTGTCACGGTCCCTCGGGACTCTATTAACAATGCAGGTTTTCAAGTTTCATCCCCGAAATTTCTAACACTCCGTGAGGTGGGGCCCTGGACTGGGCAGTGCTGAAGCCCGGTAGGGAAACGAGGGGTGGGGGGCCCCCGGCAGTGGCCATTCCTGCAGGGTGTGAGGCTGCCCAGGACGGACACAGCGGAGCAGGTGGGAGGAAGATGGGCAGCGAGTGGGGGCCGGGGCCCCAGCCCTGACTCACTCCCGCAGCTCAGACACCTGGGGGCTGGCTCCCAGCGGTGCTGCTGTGCTGGGAGGGAAGACAGGTCGCCCTCCCTCGGGGGGCACAGCCTCACCCACCACCCACCTCCAACCACCAGAATGGGACCCTGGCTTGAGAGTTTTCTTGGGACATTGGTACCGATTTAAAATGTTGAAACCGATGCCACCAGTTCCCGGCACTCCCTCCTTCATGCCTCCTGCCACAGTTTGTAAAATCAGAGCGAGCAAAACTCGTGGTGAAGAGACCCCCTGTCAGCACAGTGAAAATGTCCACACACAGCCCCACTGACTCGGGGGCCACGGGCGGGAGCTCCACTGACTTGAGGACCACGGGCAGGAGAAACGCAGCAGAACGTGCAAGTCAGCTGCTTATAAGAGGGTCCCATTGAGGGGCCTCTGTGCAGGGAGGGGAGCCAGTGGGAGCAGGAGCCAGGGCCCAGGTTGAGACTCCATGGCCCCCAGTGCTTCCGGGGAAACTCACTGGCCCCAAGCAGCCACTGCCCAGCCCTGCCTGTGGCCCAAGCAGCAGCTGTCCAGTGGTGGTTTTCTCTAAGCGCGGTCCTTGGTTCCTGAGCTGTTCAGCCATGCAGTTCCACCGCGGGCACAAGTGTTTAAGACAGGGCTCTGTGCACGGGACATGTGTTCATAACCATATCCCATACATGGGGACACGGCAGACACGCACGTCACGAGGACACCAGGCACAGAGGAGATAGCAGGGCTGTGGGTCTGACCCCGAGAGAGAGCAGGTACAGCTTGGGGTGTCCACTGGGCCCCCAGCTGTGGTCGCAGTGGTGTGGCTTGGGGTTTACGAGAGTCTCGGCCCCACCTGGCCCCTGGGTGCGTGTGGCTGCAGAGGTGCTTGGTCAGAGATGCCTGAGCAGGCAGGAGTTGAACTCGGGGGGGTTAGGAGGGCCTCTCCCCGCAGGAGTCTGGGCTCTTCCATGCAGCCTCCAGAGTCGGGGCTGCCGAGGGCCACGCCCCCGGATGCGTCTGACAACAGGCCCTCTGCTCTGCGGCTCATCTCCAGGATGGGCGAGTCTCAGGGGCACTTTGGGAATGCCAGTGAGGACCCTCCCCATCCCACCCTTTGTTTAGAAGCCCCTGTTTTGCAGTGGGTCTCTGCGTCCCATAAGAGCCCCGGGAACCCTTATGAACAGCCACACAGCAGGACCTGCAGGAGGCATAAAGCAGAGGGTGGGAGGGGCTGGCGGGTCACGGCGGGGGGCACCAGCGTCCGCCCAGAGTGGCCAGAAGAACGTGCACGTGGTGGCGAGCCTCTGACTAACTCAGCTCTGTCTCTTGTTTCTCTTTCCTTCCTGTTTCCTTCCGTCTTCCGACCGCTTTGCCTAAATCCTCACACCTTGTTCACACACCCCTGTGTGCGTGGCCGCTGACCTCGGGACTAAGACTAAGAGCCAGTGCCTTTCTGTCGAGCAGTCAACCATCTTTATGCTTTCTCAGACTTCCAGCAGCCTGAGTTTCTGACGGAACAAGGTGATGCTCCTCTGCCTTCCACACGCTTGGGATGGTAGACACGGGGCAGCAGGGCCATGCCCGTCACCAGAGCCCCGAGTCCACGTGCTTTGATGCAGCATCCACCAGGCGCTGGGTACAGCAGCCCCACGTCGGGAAGTCCCGCCACCACTTACACCTTCTCGTGCACAGACTGATCATGGGCTGTGCTTTCCATCAGTCACAGTTAACCAGGGTTTCTCCCTCAGCATCCGTGCAGCCTCAGAACCCACCTGTGAGGGTTCAGACACAGCTGACAGCGGAGAGCCAGCCACATGACCCCTCACACAGGTGTCAGAGGGGTTCCTAAGCAGGAAGGTGTGAGAGTTTGCAATTCACAGGTCATTCAGGCACTGAGCTCACACACCCTCCCTTCTGCAGCCTGTAGAGCGGATCACAAGGCCCCCTCCATCACACACCCACTTCTGTGCCCATTCTGCAGCTGGAAAGACTGAGGGCAGCTAGGATAACATGGTTTGCTCAAGACCCACACACATTTCAGAAAAGGGGAGCCAGGCTGAGCCACACAACTGGAGACAAAGGGGACAGAAGTGTTTGGTGTCAGATGTTTGACCAAATTCCCTTTTTACTGTTTTTTAAATGAAGACCTCATTGTTTTTCAAAAAAGCCTTCTATTAATAATTTGCTTTAAAAATGACGACCTTGGCCTATCTGGGCAACGTAGAGGTGTTCACGCACCATTTTCCCACGGTGGTGTCTGTGGTCAGAGCCGAGATTGCAGGGGCCTGCGCGCCGTCCTGAAGTCGCGTTCTGTCTTTCAGCCGTGTGCTCCTGCACCAAATACCGCATTCACGCATGCCTCCAAATTAATGATGCTTTGAAAATGCATACTTGGTATTACTGTTTTACCAAATGCAGCTTAGAAAAATGCCTGAGGCAGAAAAAGCCTTTTTTCCCTTTAATAACATCATCTTTTATATATTTTAAACATGATTTTTAACTGACAAAATGGTCCTTTTTTAAGTCCAAGCAATTAATCAGAATCAAAATTTTTCTAATTTAGTGTCATCAGAATTTGTTAGATTAAATTGCAGAATTTCATCTCACCATTTCTGTACTTGAAAACATTTAGGATGAAATCATTAGGAACATTTTAATAACTCATGAGGGGTCCTTAAGAAACCAATTAAAGCATGCCAACTCTGAGCTAAAAATAAGCATTCTACCTATTGATGTAGTTTGTTGAGAGCTGATTTGCTTCTGAGCATGTGCAGAAGCTGAGCCCGGCTGCGTAGAGACAGTGGCACGGAGTTTCTCCTGCCCCCTGCGAGGCCTTGGGCCCTGGCATGACCCCCGCAGACAGGGCCGGCGTCCGCACTTGAACACAAAGCGCCTGCAGCCAGCACGTGCCCGGTGCACACAGGAACACGCCGTGGCGCTGAGACCACCTGCGTTCTGCAAAACTTTGGAGGAATAAACATGTCACTAGTCCTCACATGGGGCATGTGTTACTTCCGGTGGATGGCTTTCTTTTAACCTGTTCCTACGGAAAAGAGAAGCATCACAGGCCTCAGATGCATATATTATATATGTGCGATTCGCACATATATGCCCGTGCTGGCATCTCTGCATATCTGCATGCAGTTCACTTCTCCATCACTGTCCCCGGGAAGGGTGGCAGCCTCATCCTTTGTTTCCTGCTTCTCCTCACCTGGGCGTTTGCCCATTCAGACGAGCAATTCTGCAATTCCAAGCCTGCAGTTCTTCAGCTCCTGTGCTTCCCTTATTCCTTGAATAAGGCTGGGCTACAAGATCTCAGTGGAGTTCTGTGAGCACGCTGGCCTCAGGACACTCCGTCGCAGGGCCCTGGTAGAGCGGTTCCTGGAGCTCGCTGTCTGCCGTGGAAGTGGACATGTGGCTGAACGTGTGGCGTCAGGATTGCAGAGGTGCCTGGTAGACCTTCCAGCCGAGGGACCTCGGACCCTCTGCCTCCCGCAGGTGCCATGGCCCGTCCCGGAGCCTGTCACTGTCTCATTTCTGGGCTTGGGCTCCTCATGGGAGCGGCCCTGCTGGGACAGTGTTTTCCCAAGAGGCCCCGAGCCCTTGCCCTGGCAGCTCCGTGACACCCCATGCAGACTCCAACAGGGGCTTCGAGCCTCTTTCTGCTGGGGTCCCACGGATGGTGCAGGCAGAGGCCAGAGCACTCCCGGTGCTCGCAGGCACCGGCTCAGCAGCCCCGCGTGGCCCACATCGCTCAGTATCTTTCCTCGCCTTGCAGAGGGGCGTGAAGCACAAGGCTGCAGTCCAGGCCGCACAGAGCAGCGACGGGCCCCTCCTGAAGGACCTCCTACGGCGGCCAAGGCGCAGTTAGCTCCATGCTAGGTAACTGTGCGGCTGCTGGATGCCGCCCGTGTGCTGTTGACTGTCAGACCCGTTTTTCCTCCAAAGTTTTGCTGTGCTGTGCTGTGCTGTCTTTGATAACAAAGGTTCATGGTGAAAAAGAGCAGCCCTCTTTACATACACATGCATTTGCTGTCCCAGGTAAGTAACACACCTGAGCATGCTGTGCACACACACGTGTGCACACTCACCCCGCACGCATGGCACACAGCCTGACCAGATCCAGCATCGTCAGATACAGGCTCACGATCCTGGTCTTTCGGGGAAAACAGCTTCACTTAAAAGGCCTGTCTGGAAGGAGCCTGCTTTGAAATCAAACATGATTATTGCATGGTTTGTGTGGAACCAGGGCCCAGGCAGGTGGGAGTGTGGGTCTTCTGTGTGCCAGCCGGAGCACATAGCTTGTCGCCTCTCCGACAGCCATGGAGGCCATGAAGACACCTGCTCCTGCCAGCATTTCCGCCGCTGCCCCCTGGTCTAAAAGTGGGCTGACCTGGGGACGGCCCCTCATCAGACAGATGCGTGCTGCCGGCCTCCTGCCGCTGCCCTCGCTGGGCAGACCTGCAGGGCCCGTGCACGTCCAGGGCCCCAATGGGCTGTCAGAAGCCATGCAGGCCCCATCCGTATGGTGACACCCAAGGCAACATGCCAAGGGGACGCAAGCTGGGCACGTCCAGTACTACATCAGCCCGGTCCCAGTGAGGTGGGGCCTGCCTTCTCTGGGGCAGTGAGTTCGCCTTTTGTGGTCTCTGGGTACCAGTATGGCGTTCAAGCTCACTGCATAGGAAGCCAGGTACAGGGAGGAAGCTCGTAGGTTTCCCGTCCATGGCCTGTATCCCTGGGGCCCCTGGGTTCTTCCCTGGGATGGTGGGACAGGGGGCGGTCACTCTGTTGGTACCAAAAAGGAGAGGCCCTCATTCCTAGACAGAAACCCCTTGCCTCCATATGGCTTCTCCGGTGGGGTGGATCCCGCCTGGCCTGCCCTGAGGACGAGGCCGTGTCCTGAGTTGAGTCTAGCAGTTCCTGCAGGAGGCGATGGTAGTGAGTGCACCCCAGAGTGGCTCAGGTCACCCCAGGCAGCCCCGTGGGGACCCCTGAGACTGACCGTGTGTCTCGTTCTCTCAGCAGAATGGGTGCACACAGCCTCGGGACTGCGACTCAGAATTCACCCCTCTTGCCTCTCTGCAGAGCCCAGGCTACCAGAGCACCTGTCCCTCGGCCGCCTGGTACAGCTCCCGCTCTCAGCAGGTGACACTCGCGGCCTGGAAGGAGAAGGTTTCCACGGAGCCCCCACCCACCCTCGGCGGTTCCCATCACCGCTGCAGTTCCAAACTGAGTCACAGCTGCCCTGGGTCCCGTGTGGGAATGCTCGTGTGATGGATGGTCCTAAGCCTGTGGAGACTGTGCACGTGCCTCTTCCTGGCCCCCCCAGCAGGCAAGGAGAGGGGTCACAGGCCTTGCCCTCGAGCGTGGCACGCTGGCCGCCTGGACCCAGCACTGCGGTTGTTGAGCCACACTGGTGGCCTCCGGGCATTCAGCTCAACGCAGGAGGGACATTCTGCTGGCCCACCCTGCGCACCGTCAGGCAGAGGCCGCTCCCCCAGGCCCGTGTCTTCGCCCACCTGCCGTCATCGGCCTTTGCTGTCACTGGGAGAGAAGAGCCATCCAGGGACCCATGGCTGCTGTTTCCTGCTTGCGCGGCCGCCACCCATGCCCTCCACAGGGCGAGGTAGAGCCGTGGCGGTGCATCCTTCACTCAACAACCCTCCAATCCTCATGCTGTGGGAAGGGCCGGGTCACTCAGATGCCATCGTCCCCGCGGATGCACGGCCGTACCCTGCTCATCTGGGAGCGGTTTCCCTGCGGTTACGTCCGAGCCCGCCTGCCCTGTGTGTCGGGGCTGGCTGTTTCCGTCTCCCCATCACCGGCCGCCCTGTGGAGAAGGCAGTGCCACGTGGGAGGACAAGGCCACGCCGGCAGCTTCCAGCCCTGCAGCAGAAGTGCCAGGATGTCCATTGGCCACTCGCAGGGCACGGAGCCGTCAGTCCACTGTTACGGGAGAATGTTGATTTCATGGGTGTGAGGGCCGGGAGACAGATATTTGGCTGTGATGAGCAGACATCCCCTGTCCTCGTGGAGGGGTCAACACCAAGGTGGTGTTCGTGCACCAGAACCTGTCTTGGGCTGATGGGGGCGGCCCACAGGACACGGGTGGATCCCAACAGGCAGCACCGCACCTCCACCCGCCTCCCACGCTGCAGCTTCGCCCGTCAGTCAGGCTCTGCGTCCCCACGTTCCCTCATCCCCACATCCCCTCGTCCCCACGTCCCCTCATCCCGTCACCATATCCCTTCATCCCGTCACCTCGTCCCCACATCCCTTCATCACCTCTTCCCCATGTCCACTCGTCCCCACGTCCCCTCGTCCCCAGGTCCCCTCGTCTCCACGTCCCCTTGTCACCTCATCCCCACGTCCCCACGCAGGGCTCTCCTTCGTCTTAGGATCTGTCCAGCGCTGCTCTGGGTGGGTTAGCAACCTGAGGGCTGCTGTGATAGGAAGTCCCTGTTGCTCTCTGTACTGGCATTTCTATTTCTAGAAATAATCTTTGACGTAGCCTTAATGGTCCTTAAAGAAGACATTTCAGTGTGAGATTCAGACTTCAGACGCTGAAACTGCTGCCTTTCAGGAAAGCACCACCAATGCTGGAGGAGGAGCCAGCCCTCACGCCCGCCCGGCGCCACGCTGCGAAACGGGGCTCCAGCAAGTGAAACCCAGAGGGTGTTTCCGAGGTGCTCGACAGTAGGTATTTTTGGAAGCTCAAATTTAACCATTTGATTGTATAATCTTTTACCTATAAAATATTTATTCGAACCAGAGGATAAATCAGTGGCAAGAACAGTGAACACAGTGGTTGGGATAAAATAAGGTGACAAATAAACACCACACCAAAGATGAGGGTAGTGAGCAACTGGCTTGAGCAGACAGAAGGGGGAAGACTCTGCTCTGTCCCGAGGGGCAAGCTGCAGGCGTCCCCAGGGCCACCCTGCCCTGAGGTCCTTGTGTGGCCGCCCTGGCTTGGCAGCCCTGCCCACGCTACCCCCGCAAACAATGGCGTGTGCATTTTTACAGCCCTTTTTAAGAACCCAATATGGGCATAAATGTAATACCTGTAGCGGGGGCAGATTCTCTGTATGTTCAGTTAACAAATTATTTGTAATGTATTTTTTTAGAAATCTTAAAATTGCCTTTGCACTGAAGTATTTTCATAGCTGTTTATATCTCTTTTATTCATTTATTTAACATATTGTCTAATTTTAAAAATAGGTTTTTAAAGCTTTCATTTTTAAGTTTATGAAATTTTGGCCACTTTACATTTAGATTCTGGTGAGAGTTTTGACTGAATGTTCCAATCGCTGATGAATGTGAATTTTCAGATTTGATTTTATTCGCTACACACACTCCTTTCTTGGTATTTCTGGTGGCAGTGATCAGTTGAACATCATATTTAAGGCACGATAACTTGCTACACTTTTTCTTTACAATTTGTTGCAATTTTATCTGCTTTCTATGTTTCATTGTTAATTGCCATCCTTCAGCCTTAAAAATAGAAGATTCTCACGTGAAGGTTTAGTAAGTTGGGTCCCAGCTCTGCCTGTGTGGAGATAGCCACCATGTACCTCTGACGACAAGTCTTAGTGTGAAAGTCACTAAACTTTTACACACTCCCAAACGTCTTTTTAAAAATTGCTTGGGAAATTATTAAATGAATGTGCCTGATCATTTGAAATAGACAAGGGGCACGAGATAGGAAAGGACGAGCAGATCCTCAGTGAATGACGTGGCAGGGTCTTCATGCAATTTTCCACCTCACAGTAGTTAGTATTTACTTGCCTTAAACTAACTTTGAAGCAAGTAATGTCAACTTTGAGCACTTTGTTGAGTTTTGAAAAATCTTATTTGCTGCTGCACAGGTTAATAAATTATCAATTTGTAATTCAGCATGTTGGTCAGAGACACGGTCACTGATTCACACCCAATCCCTGCCACAGACCGTCTCAAACACGCACAGCGGGCCTGCTGCATGATTCACACCCAGTCCCTGCCACACACTGTCTGAGACACGCACAGTGGGCCTGCTGCATGATTCACAGCCAGTCCCTGCCACAGGCTGTCTGAGACACGCACAGTGGGCCTGCTGCATGACTCACAGCCAGTCCCTGCCACAGACTGTCTGAGACACGCACAGTGGGCCTGCTGCATGATTCACACCCAGTCCCTGCCACAGACCGTCTCAGACACGCACAGTAGGCCTGCTGCATGATTCACACCCAGTCCCTGCCACAGACCGTCTCAGACACGCACAGTGGGCCTGCTGCATGTGTGTTCCCTGGCTTTTAGCGCCACGCTCACTCATAGCCATGTCCACATGGGGGCTTGCACACAGGAACACACGCATACATATGTACATGCACACACCACAAACATGCAAGCTCCTGCACACATGCATGCATACAAACGTGTACACAAGTGTGAGCTACACGCATACACACATGCACACATGTGTACATCAAAGCGTGTGACCTACAGACATGCAGTACATGCACATGTGTACACATACCACAGACGCGTGTGCACGGTCCCACACACAGTGCATATGCACATACCATGAACAGTGTAAGTTCCTACACGGACGTGTGATACACACATGCATGTACAGGTAAGCACACATGTGCAAGCTCCTAGAGGCTTGCTCTCACGTGTGTGCACACCAGAAAGACGTATGAGCTTCTCCTGCACACATGCATACACACACATGCACACGTACATTCACTACAAACACGTGCAGGCTCCTGCACACATGCACATTCATGTGTACACACACCACAAATAAGTTCCCAGACATGTAAACACACGTGCACACACCATACACATGTGAGCTCCCACACGTACACACAGATGCACATGTACACACCCCAAACACGCACAGGTTCCTACACATGCACACACGTGTGTACACCACAAACATGAGTTCCCAGACATGTAAACTCGTGTGCACACCATACATACTAGCTCCCACACATTTACACATGCACATGTACACACCACAAACACATGTGCAGGCTTCTGCACACATGAATACATACACACACATATACACACACGTGCCACAAACAAGTGCACACTGTCCTGGTGTCCTGCACTGCATCCTGCCTCCTTCCTGAGGGCCCCTGTGACGGGCCTCTGGACGGGCGTGGGAAGGTGGGGCTGCCTGGCCCCTAGCCCATGCCTCCCTGGGATGAAGAGTCCCCCTCCTGGCAGAATGTCTGGGCTTTGCAGAGCAGGCCCCAGGGGTGAAGTCGCAGCTCCACTTATACCAGCTGCTCTGTGAGCAACGCTTGGTGCCCTGGGCAAGGCCTTTTCCCCTTTAGGGAGGTCCAGCCTCGCAAGCTGAAACCTCCCCTCGGCTCAGCCCTATACCAGGCAGCCACAACAGGACTGGCCACACCCACGCCGCACCTCATCCCTGCACGCGTCAGGGAGCACGGCCAGCCTTCTGCCACGAGCCAGCTGGGAAGGGCCGCGGCCTCCTAAAGCCCCAATCAACCCAGCCTGTGTCTGAGCGGACAGGGCGAACAAGCAGGCCACACCGTCTCGAGGGAGGAGGCCAGATGCAGCCAGCTTCTCCGGCAGGGTGACCATCCGCTCGGCTTGCTGAGGGTTTAAACAGATGTTTAGACAGGCTGTGGTGACTCCGAGTTGAGCCTTGTCCAGGGGTCTGGTGCCGTAGCAGGAAACCTCCAGCCTCGTCCTTCAAACCACTCAGCTCATATGTTTTGCACTGACTAGTATTGAATAATGCAACCACTTTTATTTAATGTTAATATTATTTATTTGATAACTCAGTGTCTAACAGCTCGATATGCAGGTCCTTGCATCCTACATTTCTTTAGGAAGTTACCCATTTGTAACTTTAAAAACAGGAAAAATATCAGTTGGCAAATGCAATCTTTTTTTTTTTTTAAGCTAAAGGTGGGTGAACTGGAATGAAAATCTTTCTGATATTGTGTCTCTAAGCAGCCTTGATGGGATGTGTTAGAAGTGTCATGAAAGTGTGATTCTACTTTTGCAGAAAAAATCTAAAGATCAATTTATATAGCTTTATTTTTTACTTTATCAAAGTATACAGAATTTTAATATGCATATATTGTGTCTGACTTAAAATTATAATGTCTGCGTTACCATTTAAAATGTCTATTCATTATGTAATGTAATAAAAGAAGGTCTTCAAAAATCTATTTAACATGAATAGTATCCATAGTTGTCATCATCATAAATACTGGAGTTTATTTTTAAATTATTAAACATAGTAGGTGCATTAACATAAATCAGTCTCCACACAGTAACATTTAACTCAATTCATTTAATCTGCTTTGAAAAATTAAATTGTGAATTAAACCAAATCTAACATTTCTGTAAAGTTTATTTTGTATGCTCCTGTTTTTAACTTTTATTTCTGTAGATAAACTGACTTGATAATATTATATTGGACTTTTCTCTAGATTATCTAAGCAGGAGACCTGAATCTGCTTGCAATAAAGAATAAAAATCTGCTTCAGTTTCTTTATAAAGAAAATCACACAAGTGGTGTGTACATTTTTTGCTCTTAGAAACTGGACAGTCAACACTTCGCAGCATGCTTCTGTGCGGGATGAAGGTGGCAAGCCCAGTGGGTGGTGTAGGCCCTCCCTGGCTGTCTCGGCCGCCACCCCCTGCAGGGATACCAGGTGTGCCAGGTGCGGGGCCCTGGTGCTGACCGCCCTGGACGCCAGCGCCTGCACAGAACCGGAAACTCACCACTGGGTTTCCCAACCTTCTGGTCCGTCCCCACCACGAGCTCCTCCCTGACCTCCGTCAAGCCCCTGCCTGCCACCTCGTGCTTGGGGTCTAGGTGCCCCCTTTCCATCCCAATTTTGACCAAACCCCAGGCTCCTCCAGGCCCTTCAGCCTCCTGGGCTCTGTTGGCTGAACCCAGCCTTTCCAACTCTGAAGTAGAGGGCATTTGCCCCCTGCCACTCCCAGCCCTGGCAGAATTCTGAGTGCTGCCACGGAGCCCCCAGAATGTCCCCTGGCCTTGGAGACCATGGCCTTGTCCCAACCCTGACCTCACCCTCTCTCGAGTCCCCACCCAGCCCGGACGTGTCATACTCTGCAGTTTTGTGTCTTGTCTGGAAACACCAACTTCAAAAACAAGCCACCACCAGGTCCCAACTCCTGGGATCCCAGCTCCATTGGGGCACCCGGAGAGGGGCCTTGGGGTGGATCCTAGAGCATCCCTGGTGGCTGGTGCCTGAGTCCTGCCTGGCCACATCTCCTCTCCCTGCTCACCCACCTGCTGCCCACGGAGCCTCAGCTCAGGGCCATGTGGGAAACACTCTGGGAGGGGACAGAGGGCCCCTGGCTTGCAGGCTGGAATTCTAAACATAGGACTTTTTCTGGCTCCTGAACGCCACAAAGTCGGGCTACTTTTCACGGGCAGCACACAAGCAGTGCTCCGAAGGCATCTGTGGGGTGAATGAACCTACAGCCGCCCAGGATTCGCTCCGAAATGCTTTCCTCTCATTCCCTGGTTTCTCAGCATCTTCATGTGGGCTTACCTTTACCTTTCCAGCTCGTAACCCTGCAGCCATCTTCCTCTTGTAGCAGTAAAACAGATACTGCTGTGATTTTGCGGGGCATGGGGAGAAGAGGGGAGGGGCAGAGCAGGTTGGTCCCAGGGGGCACTAGGGTGGGAAGGCCTGGCCCCTAATGAGTGACCCAAACTCGCTCCACCTCCCCCTGCTCTCCAGACAGAAGACATGAATCCTGAAAGCGAGATGCCCAGTGACCCTGCCCACTGCCCGGGGAGAAGGAAGCCTGGCCCTCCCTGCCCATCAGGGCCTCCTAGGGAAGCCAGAGGGGGATGCAAGCTTGCCCTCCACACTGGCCCATCTGTCCTGTGCCAAAGATCTTTTATTAACTGCAGATGCGAAGTCACTGGGGACCTCTGTGGGTGTTTAGCAAACATCATCAACCACACAGGCCACCCAAGGCCCTCACAGCAGATGATGCTGCCTGTGGACCTGAATGGGAGTGTCTGTGTGCCTGCAGCAGTGAGGATGGAGGAAGGCGTGGCCCGTGTGGCGTTGTGTGCCCCGCGCTGATGCTGGGGCTCCCAGAGCCGCCCATGTGGCCTGTGACGCACTTGCTCAGTGGCGGGGGGTCCTGAGGTGGACGAGGACTGGCCCTGTCCTAAGGAGGTTGCCGGGCCTTTGCACGCGCAGTGAACCCGCTCACCTCGTGCAGCCTGTCCTGACGACTGCTTTCCGCAATAGCATAGCATGTGGCCTGCCAGTGAACGGGCCCAGGTGTGGGAGGGACGCAGGGACAGGACCCACAGGAGCCCCTTCCCGGTGTCTCAAGAGGTGTCCTCGGGGCGTCCTCGGGGCATCCTCAGGTGTCCTCAGGGTGTTCTGGCATCCACCAGCCTGCCCAGGGCATCTGCTGCTCCACCACATCAACTGAGGACTGTTCCACGCCAGCCTCATACTCTCACCTGGGACAGGATTGCTGGGAGGGCTCAGGGGATGGGGGAAGGCCAGCCAAGCCCAGAAGTGCTGGAGGGAGAGCGAGGCTGGCATAAAATGGTCCTCAGATCATGTGGAGCCACAGATGCTGGTTTGGGGCAGCCTCCAGGATCTGACAGGGAGGCTGGTTTGTTCGGGTGTCCTCTGGTGTCCCAGCAAAGGGGACATTCCAGCAGCACCTGGGGCCAAGAGAGAGGGAGGAGGAGGATGGAGCCCGGAGAAGAAATAAAAGTTGGAATCAAAAATTGTTTGCTGGGAGAGAAGGAGCCATGTGCCTATCTCAAAAGCGTGGGTGAAACACGTGTTTCCTGTGAGCACACTGCAGAGGCTCCTCTGTGCACCAATCCCCGGGTCTCCCCAGGTTTGGAAGCACCGCCCCATCCTCCAACTGCATCTCCTCTGGGCGCTCTCCATGCAGCGCTGGGGTCAGGGCCCGCCCCACTGACCTCCTTTTAGCTCGGTCGTGTCTGTAAAGACCCCATCTCCAACTGAGGTCATGTTCTGAGGCACTGGGAGTTAGCACTCCGACATCTCTTTTTGGAAGACACAATTCAACCCCCAACACTCCGTTCTGAGGAGCCATGGAAATGCCTCCTCCAGCTTCAGGGCAGTCACACCTGGGAACAGCCGCGGCAGCCTGCGGAGTGGATCCGGGCCTGCGCGGCGGTGGGGTGGGGTTGGAGGGGTGTTTAAGGCCATGGCTGCTCTTTGGATGACAACCTGGAACCCACCAGGGGAGCTCACCTGCCATCGGTTCCGAGTGGCTCAACCTGGGTGACTGCAATGGACCGAGAGGGTCCCGGGCGTCCCCAGCCCGCAAAGGCATCCAGGAAGCCACCCGGGGCCCCTGCTCAGAGCAGGGCGGAGCCAGACACACAGCAACAGGCAAGCCGCCCGCAGAGGATGAGCCGAGGCAGCACGCACCAACATGGGGCGAAAATCAGCACCTCACTCATCTCACACAGTTTCCTGACTTCTTACGACATCAGTGTTTACTCTAAAAGAGAAGAGCAGGCCGTGGCGGGCAGGTGACCCCTCGCCGTTGCCCTAGGGGAAGGAGTGGGCTGTGGCGGCCGGGCGACCTCTCCCGGTCTCCGTGGCAGCATCACTGTCTTCCTGCCGGCCAAGCCATCGGGGCAGCAGGAGAGTCTCAAACAGAAACCCAGCTCAGCTCTTGTTTCTCACCTCCTTGTTTTAGCAAAATTCTCCCCAAAAGGTGTCTATATTTGTTGTCTCTGTCTCTGTACACACCCACATCTGCCTCCCACTCCGTGGACTGCTCCTGGGCCCTCGTGGGACGGCTGGGTCCTGTCTGTCTCTGCTTCCCAGCGGGCCCTGGCGCAGGCCACCGCCCCACCTGCCCTCCCGATCCGCGTTCTTTGCCTTCACAGCATGAATCTCACCCCGATCTGAGGCTGTGTCTGTGTTCATTAACCTATTTTCTGTATTTTTACTGAGACGTAAGCTCCAAGAAGTGAGAGACTTTGCCTCGCTCCGGGCCGAGTCCTGTGTCCAGCACAGGGCCTGGGGCAGAGGAAGGACTCAGTGACCACAGGGCTGGCTGGACACAGACTCAGAGCCCCTGCCCGGCTCTGCTTCCCACTGAGGATTCCAGGTGCTGGGTACCAGCTGCGGGCTGTAGCCAGACCACCCTGGCCAGAGGTTTTGGGACAAGGACTGGCAGGAAGCCCTCCCCGTACAGCTGGAGCCCGTGAGGCAGAACCGGACGGCACCTGGCCAGGGAGAAGCCAAGACCTCGGCGCCTTCGTTCTCGAGGAGGGGGTGAGGGAGGGACAGTACCGCTGTCTTGTCTACGCAGGGTTTGTGCAGATTTGGGGGCTGGAGGAGGCCAGGGCAGCCCTGCCCTGCTCCCTCCAGCCACCCAGAACTGCAGAGGGGCCAGGCCCGAGTCTGCCTGTGGCACGTCCAACACAGAAGGGCAGATTCCCAGACAAACTGGGGTGGCTACAGGTTTACATGGGGACCCTTTGGTCTTTTCTCTGTAGGTGGGAGGACACTGTCGCCGCCTTCTTCGGCTGTGTAAGGTGAGCACAAAGGTGTCTCCCACCTGAGATATGATCACTCTTTTTCTTTCCCGTACAGACATCTTTGTGGGAGCAATGCTTTCACATAAGGCGTTTAATCTCCGATGGTAAAGTTTCCAACACTAAGGTGAGAAACTGGAACAATTTGGAAGCAGATGAACCTTCCTAAACTGCTCATGGGACACAGTGACCACACAGAGATGCCCTGGAAGGATTCCAGCCTTTGGGGTCACAGGCATGGGCACCACGGCTTCCCAGGTGCCTGCTACCTGAGCTCGCTGTAAGTGCTGCACGGCTTATGTGGAATCCACAGAGGCAGATCGTACTCCCCCGCTCCATGTACAGAGCCCAGGCACGTGTGCCGAGTCTGCAGGTGCCGAGTCTGCAGGTGTGCTACAGTGCGGCATCCATCTGGCTTTCCCCCGCAGCCTCAGCTCCTGCGGGATCTGCTCACCGGTAGGCAGTGACGCCCTGGTGGGAGTTGTCCCTGAGGTCTCTGCTCCTCCTGCTGTGCTCACAGGAGAACCTGTTTGTGACGTAATCTCCTTGTGCCCCACTGGGCTTCTGAGGCTGTGAAAGCTGGTGGAGCACAAAGGGCTTGCCTGGCCCTAACAAGCCTGGCCCCAGCAGGGCACCGCGGGCAGCCTGTGATGCGCGGCTCTGGGCCTTTGTCCTTGGCTGAATTAATTTCCTCTTGAATTGCCTCAACTTTAGAATGGGCCCTAGCCTTTTCTGAAGGCACACACATCTTGGGGTTTTGTCCTCTGTATTTTCACTGCATTGGTTGCCAACGCAGAAACCTTTCATGGAGAAGACGTTCTGGCTTCTTGTCTGTCTGTTTGTCCCCCAAGGGCTGCGGGCCAGCTCCATGCCCATCCACGGTGTGCAGGCGGAGGCATCTTTCAGGATATCAGGTGGGAATCCGTGCTTCCTGGCAAAGTCTGTTCCAGTGTGGTGCCCACTGTCCATGCACCTGTGGGTTTGAGCCTGCACCCTGCATGAATGTGTGGAGCGGGGTCGTGGCTGGCTGGGGTCACTGCCTGTCCCCTCCTTTTCCGCAGCAGCGGTGCCGTCTGCTTGCACGTCCTGCAGGAGATCCTCAGGGCAGGTTCCCACGGGCAGCCTCCCTTTGGACTTTTATTGCTCGATTAAATGATATTTAATTCAGCCTGTCTGACAGTCTGACAGAATGTGCTATGTTACCAGAAGGTCTTTGATGCCAGCATGAGAAAGGGGATGTTGGTCTCCAAAAAAACAAACAAACAAAAAACAGGTAAGAAACACCATGTGGGCCCACTCTGACCTTTTTAACTGAGGCACCTTTGAGAAGGAAAGCCTGTTCCAGTCCGATTCTCAAAGCTCCTGAATGCGTTGCTAGTGACAAGCCCTTCCTCTCTCCGTGGCTAATTATGTGAAGAAACATTACTGGGCTGAGGGAGTTCCCTTGGGTTTAATTTCCTGTCCCTCTCAAATCATCCCCCCTCCTTCCCTGAGCCCAGCCTACCCCTTTCCTGCCCATGCTGGCAGGTTCTGGCCCTTCCTGGACCCCTCTCCTGCCCCCTGCACAGGTCTCTGCAGGGTTCTGCACGCTGGGGAGGGCAGGCTCCCCAGTGGACCTACTCCCTGCGGGTCTGAGTGGGGCCCGGGGTCCCTGCACGATCACCGATGCTGCCGTTGCTCCAGGGAGCATGCTTGTAGGAGGAAGGATCCAGTCCCTGAACGCACGTGCTCCCGCCCGAGAGAAATTCTGCAGCCAGGCACGGTCCACGCACCCTCCTCCCGGTCCACGCACCCTCGTCCTGGACCTCAGTCTGTCTATCACACGCCTGTCCTCAGTGTTCTGACCTCCGGTGAGCACAGCGCGGTGGACTGCACTTCCCGCTGCCTGCGCGGTTAATGTTTATCTCCCTCCTGCCAGAGCTTTGTTTTCATTTCATTCAAACAGGCTTCCTCTTTTTACCCACTAAATGGAGACATTTTAAAACTCCAACTGCAAGTGCTAAAGTCTATAGCTGGGTTCGCATCTTCCATGATTTCACCTTTTTATGCCACTTTGCTTTTTTCTTAAGTTATCAATAAGTTTCCACTGAATCTTGGAAGACACAAGAACTAAATGGTGGGGTCTTTTATAGTTCTTTTGTTTTGTTTTGTTTGTTTTGCAAACAATTTCTGCTGCACTGTTAGGTACCAAAGTGAGGCCGCGCTGGCAGAGGCCAGCGTCCTGTACCGCGACCCACAGACCAGCAGCTCCTTACTCCAACGCTGAAGAGTGAGATGGGTTCTTGTTCCTTTTTACCCTAGGACCTAAACATGGGAAACCCTAGCCCTTCTGATACATATCAGGGGCAGCCCTGATTTCCGCTGCTAACCTGGTTAACTGGTAATCTGCTTTTTGGCATGCCGGGAGCTCTGTGTGCACTAAGCCATGGACCCCAGGAGCTCTGGGATGGCTGCACAGATGAGAACACAGGCCAGAAGGGTTTGTTAGTGACTTATCTGGTGTCACAGGCTGGTCAGCTCAGCTGGGCCACATTCCAGTGGCCCCAGCCCTGTCCCACGTGCCCCAGCTTTCTCCTGGGAAGCTGCAGGGAAGGGTCCAGCTAGGGCGATCCCAGCTGGGTCCCTGTGGGGCTTCAGATGGACACAACTTCCCTGCCAGCTGGCTCAGATCCAGGGGAGCAGGTGGGACCCCGTTTTACATGTAAGCCCAAGGAAGTGAGGCCTGGGCCCCAGAAGACCTCCGACCCGTCCCCTTGTTCAGCCCTCTCCCCTCTGGAAGGGGCCGAGGGTGACCCCAGGTGGCAGGAACTGCACCCCTTAGGCACGACCCCGCCCCGCTGCCCGCGCCGAGCCGCACCCCCCGCCCCCGTCACACCCCTACCCTGTCGCCCCCTCCCCCGTCTCGGGCACAGCAGGGAGGGGTGGGAAGAGGGGGATGGGTGAGGAGAGCAAAGGGTGGGGAGAGGGGAAGAGGGAGAGAGGGAGAGGCTCTTCCCACGGCCCCGCCTCGCCGCCCTTACCCCGCCGCTCTGGGCTCTGGCCCCGCCCCGCCCCGCCCCGCCCCGCCCCGCCCCCGCCTCCGGGCCCCTATCCTCCCCTCCCCCTCCAGCCCTCCCCGCGCCCCGCCCCGCCCCGCCCCTTCTCCCTCCCTGCCCAGTGTCCGCTCAGCCCTGGGAAGAGGCGTCAGGACGCGCGGACACCTGCGGGGCGCGGAGCTCGGCGGACGCGGGAGGGCAGCACCACGGGCGGCAGGTGCGCGCGGGGCGGGGGCCTGGAGGGGGCGCGGGGGGTGACGGGAGGGGGCGCGGGGCGGAGCCGGGCAGGAAGCGTCGCGGTCGCTCCCGGAGCGGGGCCGTCTGCCCCGCGCCCCCCTTAGCCTGGCTGGGGACAGGCGCTGGGACCCGGCTCGCGGTCAGGGCGGCCTGGGATCGGCCCCCGCTGCCCCTGCCCAGCGTCCTGCGCTGGGAACTTCGAGGCGCCTGGGGGGCTCGAAATGGCAGTGGAGGAGCCCCCGGGAGTGTCCAGGCGCCCAGGCCCCTCCGCATTGTCACGGGGGTCCTCACACCCCGGCAGGTGTCACCCCCTGGACGGGCTTCTGCCGACGTTCCCTTGGGCACCTCGTAGGGCCACCCCGGGAGCTCTGCCCACCTCTACCTGCCAGAACGATGGGGGCCCAGTGTCCAGGACAGCGCCTAGGGACAGGGCTGGAGGGAAGGGTAGCCTGGGGTTCGGCTGGGGTCGGGCCCACACCTGGTGGCTGGGGACGGTGCTGGAGGGGAGGGTAGCCTGGGGTCGGGCCCACACCTGCATCTTTCATCTGCCTATTTGTCCCGGGCCAGCGTCCCCTTGGCCACAGGTCCCCAAACAGACTGCGGGAAGGCGGTGGAGTGCGGGCTGGGCGGACTCCTCCTAGGAGCTCCTTTTGACCTGGCTTGGTTGCCCTGGGCCCTCTGTGGCTCTTCTCCCAGCTGTGGGCCCCTGGCCTGGCTTCAGACCCTTATGTAGGATGCTGCGGGAGGGCTGGGCCAGAGGGGGCTCTGGAACCCAGGCAGGCTCACTCCCCGGAAACTCCCGCCCAGGGGCGTGGCCCGCATGACCCTCACAGAGCCGGGACCCTGAAGGGGTTAAGGTGGCCTGAGCCGCCCAGGCAGGATGTGCCCGCATGGCTGTAGGAGGCCCCAGGATGTGTGGCCACGGGGACAGACACGGCTGGCCACAAAAATAGAAGTGCAGTCCCCAGGGCTGCAGGCTGCAGAGTGTCAGTGTGGTCCCCTCCCTGGCAAGCAGGAGACCCACATGGCCAGGTGGGTACTGGATGCTGGGACTGAGGAGGAGCCTCTAGCCCTCCAGGGCTCCTAACATGCAAACTGTGGAGCGAGGGGTCCAGGGCTGGTCGTGAGAACGGAGTGCACACCCAGGCATTGCCTGAGTTCTGCAGCCTCCGTGGGTAGCTGGGGGGACGGGACCCCGGGACCCTGTGGAGCCCTCAGTCCCGGGGGGCAGTGAGGACTCTGGGGCGAGCTGGCAGCTAGGTAGGCAGGAGACCGGGGTTTTAAGCCTCCCTCAGGACCCTCCTTCAGCTCTTCCCCATCCTGTGGGGCCGGCCCCGCCCTCCCAGGTCCCAACTTCACCAGGCTGTGCAGGCGTCCTGGTGTCCCCGATTTCACCGGGCTGTGCAGGGGTCCAGGCGTCCCCGATTTCACCGGGCTATGCAGGGGTCCTGGTGTCCCCGATTTCACCGGGCTGTGCAGGGGTCCCGGTGTCCCCGATTTCACTGGGCTGTGCAGGGGCCCAGGTATCCGTGGCTCAAACTTCCACATTGGGTTTCCCCAAGAACCCCCCATACGTCTGTGAAATGAGGGGGCCCCTCCTTTGGAGGCCTCACAGAATTGCTGTGAAACCTGAGATTGTGGGAAACTGCTGGAATCTGTGAAGGGTCTGCAACATTAGAAGGTGGGCTTAGGAACCTACAGACTTTGGCAGGGACCCCGTGGTACCACCTCCCCCATCACTGTGCTGAATTCAGGGCCTGCAGGCACAGCCAGATGCAGAGGGGAAGGGGCACAGTCATCAACCTCACCAAGGTGATGAATTTGCTGCAAGATGAAAGGGCTGTGTGCAGCTTCACATCTGTCCTTCTCTGGAATTCAGGTCTCTTCACCGCCCCCCAAGGCCTCCTCCTGAGGTTTCCCTTTACCTGGTCCCTGAATGGGTGGTCCCAGTCAGCTCTGCTGTGGAGATGCACCCTTGCTCACATCGAGGACCCCAGGGAAGACTTTGACTGGAATCTGAACGTTTATCTTGGAAAAGGCAGCCTCTTGGTGACTCAAGGTCACTTCAGAAGAGAGGCCCCCTGTCTTTACAGCCATGTAATTTGCATTTGTAATGTGGTGGGAGAAGGCCTGGGATTGGCAGAGGGCATGGAGGAGATGAGTGGTGTAGACAGACTGGCCGAGAACGCCACCAGTTGGCAGCCTTTTGTCAGCAGTTGAGATGATTTGGGATCATTTTCAGAGGCTCCTGGAGCAGCCACCATGAGCACTGTGAGCGGAAGGATGGAGTTGTAAGGTTCTGGGTGCAGCCCACCTTTCTGTGCAGCCCACCCCGCTTCACTGTCTGCACTGGCTCCCAAGGACGCTGTGAGACTCTCATGTGGGAGGTGCACGGCTCTGGGCTGCATCTTGGTGGCAGGAGCCCTCTGGCATCCCAGTGCAGGTTCCTGGTTCCCACAACAGACCTTCCCGCCTCACGGAGGGAACAGGGCCCTGCGTCTGCGGCAGTTACTCAGTGGTGTTTCTAGGGTCCAACTTGAGTCATCAATGGATTCCCTATGGAGGGTCCTTCAGGGCACAGCAGGGCACTGGTCAGGGGCCATGCAGGCTGAGAGCCCACCCTGAGAGGAGGCCAGGCTGGCGGAGCACAGAGCCCCAGCTCAGAGTGCGGGTGGCAGAGTCCTTAGTGCGTGGCCAGCTGGAAGCGGCAGTGGCGCTTTGAGAATTTCAAGTCTTGTCTGGAGGCCTTGGTGGCCTGTGACTCACGTGGCCTGTTCATGGCAACCCCCGCTTTGGAAAAGCTACATCATGAGGGTTGCTCCTGGCTTCCTAAAGTGAACCTCTCCGAGCTCTCAGCCCACGGTAGGGTACGGGACACTATGGTCACCGAGAAGCTTTTGGACATCTGTGAGGGCCACCATCGTGAATGTGGTGGTCAGAAGCCCAGCATGAACAGACTCGGTGGAGCATCAGGGCTGCCCCAGCCAGCTCTGCGGGGTTCACAGGAAGCCCACTCCTCCTCCCCAACCATGCCTGGGATCTCCTCGGAACCCTGAAATGTCGTCCCCATGGGGTTCCACAGCAGGGACAATGATGGCTCAAGCGGCCATTGGAACCAGGGCTGGGAAGCTATGGGACGTCCCAGATGAAATGTAGGATGTAAGTCACTGTTGGGGGCCATGCAGCCCCACCTGTTGAGAAAGTGAAGGCATTACTGACATTTCCATCATGAGGTAAGGAAATCAAAGCAAATCTAGTGAGAAAGTGATACCGTGGAGACCAGAGAGGGTAACGGTGTTGTCTTCGAAGTCTCCATCTTCACTTTTCATTGATTAGAGAAACGGCAGAAAGAAAGCAGGACTGACTCCTGTGGGGACAGGCCCGCTTCTGTGTCCAGGTGGGCGGACTAGAGTGAGGTGGAGACGTGGCAGGTGGAGCCGTGGTGAGGGCAGTGCTGACTGGCAGTGGGGACTGGAGTGAGGGCTGCAGTCAGGGGTATTGGCGTGGCACCTGCTCTGTGCCAAGGCCCAGCTGACCTCTCACCCTGTGGCAGCAGAGACAGCCCTGGAGGTGCCCTGTGGCCCGTCCAGCCCCCGCCCCGGCCCCGGGTCGTGGCTTTGCAGCCTTCACTCTTTAGGGAAGCTCTCCCAGCTCCACCTGTCCTAGGGCCACAGCCTCCACCTCTACCCCACGCTATTATTAATACTGGCAATTTATGCTTGACGACATGGTGTCGTGAGTGGAAGCCGTGCAGCGGCGGCGGGGACCTTCCTATCTTTAGTGCCCAGTGCCTGGGATGGAACACACTGTGTGACCGCGAGCTCACTGCTTCCCCTGCATGTGTGGCTGATGTAAAGTCCGCCCAGTCCTCAGCGGCTTCCCCCAGCATGGACAGGTGCTCCACGGCCTCTGAGCCTCTCCGCGCTCTACCCAAGCTGGGTGCAGGGCGTGAGGTGGGTGCGTGTTTGTTTTGTTTGCTTGGAACCTGTGTGCAGAGGAGGCTGCCCACGCTGCTGCTGGGTAAAGGAACCATCCCCGTGAACCGAGCTCGGCAGGTGCTGGAACTGAGTCCAGGTCCAGCCTTTCACCACTGGCCACTCGCAGCCTCCCTCGGGCCCATCCTGCCAGACGCGGCAGCAGCAGGGGTAATGCCCACGGCCATGCAGGCCCTGCTCCTCCTGCCCCAGCGTCCTTCACTCCCCCGTGGTGCTCCCACCCCTGGGACCATCAGCACTCGCCTCCCCTCCTCCATTTGCTATTCGGCTGCCTGTGTCACCTCACCAGCTATTCAGGCTAGAAGCCCAGACGGCCTCCCTGCCCCCCAAGTCCCTGAGTCCCCAGCTACCATCATCTCCAGACTCTCCTTGTCCATCACACCCCTGCCTCCCACTTCCCTCCTGGGGATCCCTTCCCACCGGTCAGCGTCAGCTGCTCTCAGGCCCCGGGTGCCACTCTTGACCCTGAGCTTCCGCCCCTATCCTGCCTGACTTCTCGCCACCTGCTTCAGGCCCTGCACCCACCACCACCCCACCCTGTGCCCCTCCTGGGGAGCACTGGCAGGGCCCTCTCCCCCCATGCTGGGTCCGCCCCCGCTTGGTGGTGGCTGCTGAACGTGCGCAGAAGCTGGCTCTCCCTGGGATCCAAGCTCCTCGGGGACAGGAGCTGCCCTGATGTTTGTGTCCTCAGCACCTGCAGCAAACACAGTAGGTGCATCATCAACAAGGACCAGGCAAACGAGTCACAAAGCCGTGCTGACTTGGCTCTTCCGTGCTGCTGGGCTGAGTTCTAGCTGCCCGTGACTGTGCCCACATCTGCAGACAGATTTAATTCTGTGTGTGTGTGCGAGGCGCCTCACTCAGCCCAGGAAGCCCAGGAGGCCCAGCTCTCGGTTGGGCCTTCAGCCTTCGCTGCTGACGGCTTCTCGAGGCTTTGCTCAGGGGAAAGCAGAAGCTCCAAGGGCGGCGGTGCCTGTTGGGTGCCCTGTGGTCAGGCCGGTCTTGGGATTTTGAAGAGAACAGACGTGAACAGCACTGCGTCTGGCTTCGTCATCCATCCTCTCAGGGCAGGAAAGTCTGTTTTCTTGTCCTCGGGAAAACCCACTGCTGGAGAAATAGCAGTTTCCAGACTCTCTCTACCCAAGTAGCTTGGGGTTAACTCTGATGTCCTTCACCACGTGAGAGTTGTTGTCTGAAGCAGCTGGAGGAGTGAGATCCTAGAGGAAGGAGGAAGCTCTAAGCAGGGGCCACACCTGCGCCAAGACTCCTGGCCCCAGGTGTCCTCACACAACACCCAGGGGTCCTCAGGACCCCGGAGCTGACTGGCGCCTGCTGCAGAGGAGGACGGCCTGGACCTGCCCTGTGGAGGGAGGGATCGCTGCGCCCCTTTCTCCACCATGTCAGTGTGAAGGGCCGCGCGTGCCATCTGCAGCCTTCACTGGGTAAAAGTGAAGGTCACTCACCTGGATCTTTTCCACCGTACCTTGAGATCACGTGGTTAGGAATGCTTGCAGAGTCTTGCCTTGTAGGGGAGAGAAACAGCAGAACAGCCCCTTGGGTTGGTTTCAGGATGGGGAGGACATGGCCCTCATGCCTGGTGTCTGCAGAGCCCAGCTTGGGGAAGCGATTGCAGCCAGGGGCATAAACGTGACCGCTCACACCTGGCCTTTCATTTTCCCTTTTGGAGGTTTCAGATCACGATCAGCCTGCTCATGTTTGAAATTCTCTGAGCAGAATTTGGAAGAGAAAAAGGACAAAATAGTATTTTGCTTTTGTTTTTTTAACCGGGGACATTTTTCTTTCTACTTTTTAATCATTGAAATTAGATTTAAGCAATCAGAAAATAAGCCTTTAGACCTGCACCGGGTTGTCCTCAGGTCTGTGCCCCTCCCAGACCTTTCTGCAGAGATGAAGCAGGTGCCCGGACAAGGTGGTGGGCACAGCTGGGTCCCAGTGCCAGCCACTGAGGGTGGGCTTGAGACGCGCAGGCAGCCTCATGGCAGGCTCTGCAAGTCAGTTGGAGAACACGCCACACGAGCAGAAGACATGCACGAAAAACCACACAGGAGTCGGGACATGTAACAAGTTCTGAACAGTAGCAGCAAAGGGATGAGTTGAACACCGAGGGGTGAGTGTTTGTGAGGTGGTCTGGAAGGCCCGTGCCCTGATGAACACCGAGGGGTGAGTGTGTTTGTGGGGTGGGAGTCAAGGCTGTGGAGCTTGTGTGTTGGAGGAACAGGCAGGGGTGGAGAAGCACAGCCTCTGCTGTGAGGGGTGTGGGTGTGGCCCTGGTGTCCCCAGAGTGTTTGGGACCTGGACTGTGGGTTGGCGATGGGGATCGCCCTGTCCTGGGCAGGCTTCGTCCTTCAGGGCTCCATATGGTGGGGCAGTGGTTCTCGGGAGGGGCCTGCTCTCCAGGGCTGGTCATTGGTGTTTGCAAAGCTCCCTGGGGACTGACAGCAGCGGCCCTGAGAGCGCCTGTGGGGTGGTCTGGGCACCTGCAAGTCTGACCTGAGGGATGGGGATGGGGTTTAGCTGAAGACAATGAAAGGGGGAGATGTCCCAGCAGGGGCCTCCGAGTGGCTGAAGCAAGGATTTCAGGTTGGAGGGAGGCAGGTGGAATTTCCCCAGGGAGCTGAGGCCCAGGCAGCAGCAGAACTGGGCGACAGGATGCAGCGTCAACAGTGGCGTGGAAAGCGACATCCCTGGTAGAGCCAGCAATACCGTTTATTTTTTATTTTATTTTTTTCGAGATGGAGTTTCACTGTCGTGCCCAGGCTGGAGTGCGGTGGCGCAATCTCTGCTCACTGCAACCTCCGCCTCCTGGGTTCAAGTGATTCTCATCCCTCAGCCTCCTGAGTAACTGGGATTACAGGCGCCTGCCACCATGCCCAGCTAATTTTTGTATTTTTAGTAGAGACAGAGTTTCGCCATGTTGGCCAGGCTGGTCTTGAAATCCTGACCTGAGGTGATTCGCCGGCGTTGGCCTCCCAAAGTGCTGGGATTACAGGCGTGAGCCACAATACAGTTTATTTAAGTAAACTGTTGCCGTCTTTATTCCTAGGGAAGGGGTCCTGTGGGTGGGACGCCAACAGTGGGAAGTAGCAGTGAGCCATAAATGTGCTGAAAGGCAGCACGGAAAGGCACTGTAGGTCACCACCTGGGAGGGGGAGGGCTGCCAGCAAGTGACTCAGAGACTTCGGTTGGAAATGCAGCTACTAGTTTTCTCTTTACATTTAAGATTCTTCCCAAAAACTTCGTGTAAGTTTCTTTGCCACATTTTCAGTGAGGAATTATGCTTTAAAGTTTCTGGAACTCGGAGGACATTCTCTACTTAGGGAATTTAGAAATGTTTTTAGGTAATCTGAATAAGCAATCAGCACTGATTTTGAAAGTTTGCCAGTTCAGTGAATTAGATACTGAAACCTGGAGAACTAGGGACTTCTATGTCTTTGAAACAGGAGTCTAAATGTCAAGGGGAAAACCTCGGTTGTTGTTTTTTTTCTTTTCTTCAGCAGCAGAAGTCAATAATATGTTTTGCTCCTGCGACCCTTTATTCTGTGTCAGAGTTATAGAAGAAGGTTCCTTGTGTAAGTGAACCCTGATACAGTAGAAATTGACTGGAGAAGAATGAAGTTAGTTTCAAACGTACTATCTTCATTGCAGAATAAATACCACTGAAGGTTATAACTAGTTATTTCGGTTTTGTTCAAAGCAACCGTTCTTAAGTCTTTCTGCAGCATGACTTCATTGTGCTTTTAAAATCTTCTTTCTGCAGCCTCATGTTTGACTGTTGGAGATTTATCCTGTGCAAGAGACCTAGAAGCAACAGTTATTCTTCCCCACAACGACCCAATGAGGCCAAAAAGGAGGAAACGGATCACCAAATTGATGTGTCTGACATCATCAGGCTTGTTCAAGACACACCGGAGGCGACGGCCATGGCCACAGGTAGGCGGCTGGTGCTGCGGCCTCATTTGATTTTGCGGGTCTCACTACTGATCAGACCTGTGTTCTTTGCTATTCTGGTCCTTTTAGAGATTGACAAGGTTTAGATCCTGGGAATGCATGACCCCCCAGGTGGCAGGCTGTGGGAGGGGCTTCGAATGGGTTCACGTGGCTTTTACCTGCCCAGGTCCAAGTTGGGACAACTTGTGTCAAGATGTGTGGTCATTTATTTGACTTGGCATTGGCTATCTAAGTGAGTATTTTAAAATGAGTTTGGCTCCGGTTAGAGATCATGAGAAATGTTTCTTTGGGTTCCAAATAAGGCACAGTATACCTGAAGGGAACAATCTGTAGGCTTTGCTTCATTCTTTAGAAACAAAAGAGCTATTGTCTAAATTTGTATGTTTTCATATTAACATGGCAAAGCCTCAGCTGGTCTCCAGACCAGTGCCCCTGCCTGCGTGTCTGGAATTGGCTGCACCCCGAGGTGACAGCTGGGCAGGCCTGGGGTGTGAGTGGCCTCTCCAAGCTCAGCCTGACCTCCTGATCCAGGCCAGGCAATGCTTCTCTCTCCAGCCCCTGCCTGTCTGAATGTTCTGCATGTGTTTTCTAACCTGAGCAAGGGGCTGAGTTCTCTATTCCTAGTTTTGCCTGCATTTAATTATTTTTTGCCATTTCTTCCCAAATTGCTTCCAAAAGTCAAGTTTTCACTAGACAAAGCCAGTATGGGCACTTGCCACCAAGGGCAGGCGTGAATTTGGTGGCCCGGTGCTGGCCTGGCATTGCAAAATCCATCCTGTGGCTGGACAAGACGTGCAGGCTTCCAGCGCCGATGGGGTGGCCACTGAGCTGAGGAGGGATTTTGACGATTCTGCTGCCTGCTCTAAATCTGGTGCTTTTCTGGGCCTTGTCCTGAGCTGGCATTTGCACTGATTAGTGGAGTCTTGGGAGTTGCTGGGTCAAGGCATCATTCTGAGACTTTCGAGTTGTGAGTCCATCCTGTCCCCATGCCACGGCCGCTGCCCTGAGGGCTGGTGCCTGGGGATTCCGTCCTGTTTCATGTCTTCAGGTGAGAACCGCCCTGGCCCTGTCTTCAGAGCTCAGCTGTGTGTGTCTGCTGCTGTAGAAAGAGATTCCACCTGGTGATTGCCGCGTGTCTATGGTTCCCTGGCCCAGTGGTTCTGGGCCACAACTTGTGTAGACTCCTGCACTTGGAAACGCAGGTGTTTGTTTAGAGCTGGCTGGCTGGGGGGCTGTGTTTCGGTGTGGTCACCCCAGCCAGGGTATTTGCTTAGTTTTGTGGGATTAAGAATTTGATTTCTGTCACTTCCCTTGTCAGTGACTGTCACGAATGACAGGCTGAAGACTGAGCCTCTTGGGACCTCTCCCGGACTGAGAACCAGGTGCTCTCATTATTCCCTGGCACAGCGCCTGCTTCTCTGGGATGTACACACCCGAGAAACCCTGTGAGCGAGGAGACAGCTACTTCTACAAGAGCGAAGCGGGGCTGTCAGGACAGGGCTGCACACGGCTTAGCTGTTGTGCAAGGGGCTTCAGAAGAGGGCAGGAGGGGCTACTTAGCGCCTGCAGACAGCTGGCTGCCCTGACCTCTGCAACTGGAAGGTCACTGAGTCTTCCTGCGCTCAGCTTGGCTGTGAATTAACTGCCTTTGGCTGCTCAGAACCTGGCTGTGGTCGGCACTGGTGCCTTTCCCTGAGCACCCAAGTCTTGCGTGGACCAGTTCTGGGGACTGAGGGAGCTGGCTGCGGTTAGGGTTAGGGTTAGAGGTTAAGGTTAAGGTTAGGGTTAGGGTTAGGGGTTAGGACTGGGGTAGGGGTAGGTGTTAGGGGTGGGGTAGCGTTTGGGGTAAGGCTGATTTAGGACTAGGGTTAGGGAACCCTCACAACTGAACCAAGTGCTCCTGTTATTTCTCAATGTACTGAGCTCTCCCAGGTTCAGGACTGTGTCGGGGTCCACCGTGCACCGGCCGTGGAGCAGAGCCTGGACCCATGCTCTGGCTTTGTTCCTGCCCCTGCCGTCCCCACAAGCTTGGGCGGGTCGAGAAGCCTCTGCACTGTGGACAGCAGTAGCATCCAGGCAGCTGCTGTGAGGAGCCCAGACATGTGGCTGGTCAGAGCACCCACTCAGCAAGCCGTGGCTCTTAATAATGTCACATCTGACTTCTTCCTCCTCTAACTCGCAAAACCGCTCTGATCCCTGAGTCCTGGAGGCCCAGGGCTTGCTTTACCAAGAAAGCCCTTTAGGCAGCTTCCCTCCAACCCTGGACTCCAGGGGATTGGAAGATAATCCGCTTAGAGTTCTGAGCGGTGAAGCCCTTCTGGCTGTCCTTGCCTTGTCTGCTCTGTGGAAAGAGAAGCGTACTGTGTGGGCTGTGGCCTGCGGGAGAACCACACTCGGCTCTCAGGCCCTGCCTGCACCACACCTGCTCTGTCTCCAGGTCACCCGGGGCCTTGGCAATGTCCTAGCCCAGCTGGCTGGAGACCCTTTGTGGTGATGAAACCTGTTTGTATTGAACAATTTTGAAATCAGTAATAGTTTTTTTTTTTTGTCATAAAATAGACACCCATGAAATTTATCATTTTAACTACTGTTAAGTGTAGAGTTCCCTGGTATTAAATATACCCACACTGTTGTACAGCCATCACCAGCGTCCATCTTCAGAACTTTCGCATCTTCTCTGAAACTCTGTCCCCATTAAGCACCCACTCCCATTCCCCTTGTTGGAAAGAAGAACTTGGAGTTGCAAAGAAAACGAGCACTTAAATAATGGATTTCTCAACAAGGCAAATTTACTTCTGCAGAAGGGTGCTGCTCGCTCTTCTGGTTGCTGCAAAAGCACACCGAACAAAGAAGGAAAGGGGTTTTTATCCCTAACGCGGTCAGTCCCTGCTACTGTGTCCAGTCCCCACTGGCTGGAGTCAGACCACACAATCTCAGCTGATCCCAGTGGCTACTTCAAGGAGCAGGGTTGGGGGCTACAGCAGTGGGAAGAGCAGTTTCAGAACTAAAGACACCAAATAAGGAATAGATGTGGGTTGTTACAGATTGGGAATGGATGTGGGTTACAGACTGGGAATGGCAGGAAGGTTGTTTACCGTAACTAGGGGCAAGGAGGCAAGGAAGTTAGGCTTTGAACAGAGGACAAACAACAAGGGAGTTGAACAAGGGGAACTTTGAAGAGGAACTCGCTGTATCCAACACCCCAGCCCCCAGCCCAACACCCACCATCCTACTTTCTTTCTCTATGAAATTGACAACTCTAGGGACCTTATGTAACTGGAGGTTATTACACTGGGCATAACGTTCTGAGGTTCATCTGCGTTGTACCGTGTGACATAATTTCCTTCCTTTTTAAGGCTGAGTAATATTCCATGGTGTGGGTGGACCACATTTGTTTCTTCACTCGTTCATCCATGGACGTTTGGGTCACAGCCGCCTCTGCTATTGTGAATAATGCTCCTGTGAACACGGTGTGCAAATACCCGTGCAGGCTCCTACTTTCAGGCCTTGGGGTTGCCTCCCCAGAAGTGGAATTGCCGCATCATGCAAGTATTTATTTTGAAACCACGATAGAAGGTGACTCCCCCTGGTTCTACCTTTGTTTTCCTGCTAGGCACTGAACAGCATCCTGTCCAACTTCCCTGTTCTCAGTCAACAGACACTGGTCTTTGAGAAGGTCACAGGAGGCCTGGGCCCTGCTTGGTAAACATTGATGAGCTTATTTTCCAGCTCGCTCGGTGCGATCTGAAGCTGCTCTGTTTGCTCTTGCTTTCCTTCAGGCTTCTTCATTTCAGTGAAGTCTGAAATGAAGTCACCACGTTGTTTCAGTGACTCTGCGATTAACTGTTTCACAGTCAGCTATGGAAGGGCCTCTAATCCGAGGGGACATGCTGCAGACAGGCCTCCTCAGGGCTCCTGCCTGAGCCTGCAGCGTTCTGTAAGCTGACTCACTCCACTGAAGGTCAGCTCTCACAGCTGTGCTGCAGGATTTGCAGGTGCATGGGGAAGGCGTGGCCAGCATCAGCTCCCTGTGGCTTCTGGAGCTCACCCTCTGCAGGGCGTGTCTTACTGAGAACGGCAGGTGCCCACAGGAACATGCACACATGCGTATGTACACACACGGTGCATTTCCATGGGGTGCCTATGGAGCTTGCCTGACTCTCCTCTCCCTGGCAGTGCTTCCCTGTGAAAACACCAGCGCTCGCTCTGCTGTGAGTGTGTGGCCTTGCTCTTGAGTGGTGCGCAATGCGTTCTGGCTCTGGTGGGCCAGGTGAGAGCAGAGGCCTGGGAACATGTTGCTCAGCCTCTTTGGAAGGACCGCTATCATCTTAGAATTGAGGGTGAGAGAGCAAGAGGATTCGCCCACAACTTCCTTGTACAGCAGAGGTGAGGGGCCCCCGGCACAGGCGAGCACCTCTAGCTTTAGGGTGGCTTGCGGGGCCTCCTGTTAGAAATTCCATCTATCCCCATTGGTCAGTGGTGTCTTTAAAGATGCCAGTGATTTTCATCCCAGCAAACCTTTGAGCATCACACTGTTCAGGTGCTGGGCAAAGCTTTGAGGATAAAAGAACAAATGGAAGACAATCCCTGACTTGGGCTTAGGGTGAAGAAGAGCAGCACAGAAACAGACACATTTGCCACCTTGGGTGCTGTCGCAACGTTGCTGTTTCTATGTCAGAAGCCTTGGAGCATGGATGATTCCATGGCTGGACCTAATACTTCCATGCTTTATGGTAGGAGATTACACAGGATTCTGAGGGGGGACCTCGTCTCCACCTGGGGACAGGCAGGAGGGTTGGGAAGCACTTCGGGAAGGACCAAGACTTGCCCCAGCCTTGAGAAGTGATGGGGCTGCAGCATTCAGATATGAGTCTCACAGAGGGGTTTGCAGAAACAATTATCTGGAACTGAAAATGTACTTTGGGGAAGGGGAAAATGACCACAGGAAACAGATACTTGGAAGGAAATCGGCTTTTTGGCTATCCAGTGTTTCTGGCATGGGTCACAGTCGCGGCTTGGTGGAGAATGGCTGAATCCTCGCAACTGTGGCCTTTGCAGGGGCTGTAGTTGTGCATTCGTGAATCTGACGAGGGAAGATGTGTTTCTTCACAGCTTCAGGCTTCTTCTGTGGTTGGGCGCTAGCTGTTGTATGCTGATGGGCTGGTTTCTCTTGGCCCACAGAAAATGTTCTTTAATAATTTGGTAGACTCTGGACTTGAAACTTCCTGTTCTTCATGCAGTTCTCAAAGCTCATGATTTTCTTGGGAGATTCATTGTTTTCTCCTTGCATGCCATTTAGTGTTGCAGAAAACACCTCTGAGAAAAGGCAATCTCAGCAGCATGCCATGTTAAAGAACGGCGCATGTTGGGAGAATGAGCACCCACCGCTCTCTCCACTCATCTTTTCTTTATAGTTCTGTGAGTCTCGAGTGAGATGGCCTCTGAAGATGAACATGTTGTTTGTGGAAATGGTACTTGCAGTGTGGCTGTCAATGATTAACTTCTTGTTTTCAACCTTTCCTGATTCCTCAGCATCTTTCTACTTGGCCTTTGTGTATTACTCAGGAAGCTGGCAGGAATTCCTAATTTTTTTAAGGACATATGTTCAGTGCATAGGAACCTCCAGACATTTGGGAACGAGTTGTGTTACTGGTTAATGTTGGAAGCGTGGCTGGTATCTGCTCATGTCCAATGCCAAGGGTGTGGGCAGTTTCCCAAGGCCAGGTAAGCTGCCAGCATGGGGGCACAGGTGCTCTGACTCACCAGGGCTCTCGTGTTAGGGGGATGGGGTGGACCACCGCCCCAGCTTGAACAGGGGTCCTCTGGTCTCCTGAGTGCCCTCTTATACAAGGGTGCCTAAATGGACTGTTCTGAATGGAATTGGCTGGAGTATTTTTCATCTTTTAATTAAAATGGATGTGACGTATTGCCTGAAACCAGGAATAACTGTTCTGAGCTGCTGGAGAGACTCCTCAGGTAAACAGAAGGTGTCTGAAGACAGCAGGCAGCTTCTCTCCCAAAAGCCCCTTCTCAGAGCCAGAGCCGCTTCTGCACGCCCCAGAGCACACATGATTCTGTGAGTCTTTTATCAGAAAGTTAGGGGTTTTCTGCCTAACTGCGTGCTCTACAATATGTGCTCTATGATTAAAGTCAGATTTCTCCTCTGAAGAAACTGTGTTTGACATGACAGAATCAAAGGCAAGCATCACTAGTCACCAGCGCATCAGACACAAACGCCAGGCTCGTGTTTTTTGTTTTGGTTTGGTTTGGTTTTTTTTTTTTTTTTTTTTTTTTTGAGACAGAGTCTTGCTCTGTCACCCAGGGTGGAGTGCAGTGGCGTGATCTTGCATCCTCCACCTCCCGGGTTGAAGCAATTCTCCTGCCTCAGCCTCCCGAGTAGCTGGGACTACAGGTGCATGCCACCACAACTGGCTAATTTTTGTATCTTTAGTAGAGACGGGGTTTCACCATGTTAGCCAAGATGGTCTCAATCTCCTGACCTCGCGATCCGCCTGCCTCAGCCTCCCAAAGCGCTGGTATTACAGGTGTGAGCCACCACGCCCTGCCCATGCTTATGTTTATCCATGCTGCTCTCGGCTTTGCCGAGGGGATGATCTGGGTAAGAGGATTCACTTGGTTTGAACTGTTCCCACTGCAAAGAAATTCTCTCCCTCCCGCTTGCCTCATCCGCTTCTGGGTTAAGTCCAGGACTGGCAAAAACACTGCCTGTTCCCGAGGGAGCTCCTGTAACCAACCTCTCCCCAGATGTCTAATCCCTCGCTTGTGATTCCAGCAGAGGTCTCGGCATCTCGTCCACAGTGATCTGGTGTCCTGCCGGTCTCGGGAGGCACTCGGCAGTGTGAGCACATCCTTCACCTCTGTGTCTACAGACCTGGCCTCCCTGCCCAGCATGGGTTGAAGCCGGGCTAAGGCGTTGATCCCAATGGGCCGTCTGCAGGGGTTTGGGGCAGGCCTGAGCATTCACCCCAGCGTCCTGTGCAAACGTCTTCATCAGGAGTGCGCTTGGGAGGTCCTACACTAGCGCAGAGGGTGGGCAGCCAGTGGATCTGTCAACTTGAATGCAGGTAGTACTCAGTGGCATTTGGAGGAGAGTCTAGTAACCAAGAGGATGAATCTCTTTGAAGGATCTGATGGAAACAAGAAATGAAGAGGGTTTTTGTTTTGTTTGTTTGTTTGTTTGTTTTATGAGACAGAGTCTTGCTCTGTTGCCCAGGCTGGATGGAGTGCAGTGGTGCAATCGCAGCTCCTTGCGGCCTCCACCTCCTGGGTTCCAGCGATTCTACTGCCTCAGCCCCCAAGTAGCTGGGATTACAGGCATGCACTTCGACACCCCGGCTAATTTTTGTATTTTTGGTAGAGACGGGGTTTCACCATGTTATCCAGGCTGGTCTCAAGCTCTTGACCTCAAGTGATCCACCTGCCTTGGCCTCCCAAAGTGCTGGGATTACAGACATGAGCCACTGTGCCTGGCCAAGAAATGAAGAGATTTTACTACCTGAACCTTAAAACTGTTCCTGAGAAATCACCAAGAAGACTGACCAACAAATGAAAACCTGGAAAAAAAATTGCAGCAAAGGATAGATATTTATCTATGCATCTTTCTTACATAGCAGAGTGAAAAGGAGGCACACGTTCATAGAAAGTGAATATAAAGCCTGCACAGAAATAGTCTGACCTGTTCAGTTTAAAGAAATGTAATGCTGACCACAAGGTCTCTTTCTCGTTCCATTTTTATGGCCAAAAATTCCAAGCCTGCTGGTAGGAATGCCAGTCCTTATCGATATACTGGAAAACAATTGATGTCAGTAAAAGTCTTCAAATATTTTTAGTTTTCATCAGCAATGTTCACTTCTAAGAATTTAAACGAATAAAATGATAAAAATATTGTCACAAACATGAACAAAGGTGATCATCACAGCCGTTATTTATAATTATGAACACTTGCAGGAAGGCAAAATTACAGCAGGAGGGGTTTGGAAATGATTTAGTTGTTGAGATCGTAATTCTCCCTGGCACATCTTACACTATAATAAGTGAAATTGCCAGTTGTAAAAACGATACACAGTCTTCAACTTTGTAAACACCAAATATGTGCAGTTTTGTAAAAGACTTAAGATATGCACCTAAATATAAATGTTTTTAATCATACATGTGCCATTTGTTGTTCTTTTTGTTTTTCTGCATGAGGAAACCTTCTTATCTCTGTCAGAATAAATGTTTCTTAGAACAGGAAATTAGACTGAAAACAAGTAGGCACGAGGGGGGCTCGGGCTTCCTGCCCCCCGGTCCCCTGGTTTGCTGCTGACGCTAGTGGAGAGCTCTTCTCGCCTTCACCTTCCTGGTGGCTGTCTCCCCGGGACTGTGCCACTGGTGACCTGGGGGTGTTAATTACCTAACACTTTTCAAGGGGAAAATATTTCGTAGGAGAATTCGTCTGAAATTCTGCTGGAGGCACCTTGGAGAAACAGCTGCGTGTAAATAAAGCCGCAGCCAAAACGCAGGCCAGGGGGCCGAGCACTTTCCCAGAATTTGGGGGGTGGGGCTGACTCTCGCGCCCCTGCCCTGGGACCTGGCCGCTCCCTGGCGTCAGCTGGTGCAGTGCATGATGATGGAGCTGGTGTTGAACCCCAGCGGGTCTTTGGGAGCTTGTCCTGGCGGTGGGTAGCGAATGCCAAGGCCCCCTCAGGAGCCTAAGCCCAGCTTTATTTTCCATACCAGGTCAGTGACTCCAGGAGACCCAGAGCTTGGTCTGGTCAGAGGTGATGGCCAGAGGGGGCCCGTTTGCAATGTCCCACGGCCAGGATGGGTCTGGCTGGCCGACCCCCGTGTCTACACATGTAGCCTTAGGTCCCGGGGTCTGTCTGCGGCTCCGCCCAGCACCATCCATGCAGGGTGTAGACCCAGACACTCTCCTGCCTCGTGTCTGCTCCGCCCAGCCCCTCGTCCTGTGCGCCCACCAGGTTCTTCTCTCCCAGCGTGGCCGCCATGTTGGCCGTGATCCCTGGATCCTGCCTGCTGCAGGCTCCTCTGGGAATGGCCCGCCCACCATGCTCCTCTGAAACCCTCCCTCACTTCCAGAGACCTGGGACCCGGCCTCACCCAAGCCCCTGCTGTGGTCACCCGGGCTGCAGGCGTCTTCTCGGGTGTCTCAGCCGTGGGCCTGGCACGCCCTTCTGTCTTTATCTCCTTCCTGAAGGCCGAATGTGCGGTGGGCCTGTGCCAGCCTTTGCTCACAGAATACCCAGGACCTCACGCGGATGCGCCCAGCAACGATTTCTTCCGTCTTCCTCTCTTCCGACTTCTTTCCTTCTAGGAGCAAATGTGATCTTTGATCACCGGGTTTTCCCTAAACATTACTGAGCTGTGTCATCATAACTTAGACTTCAGGTACCTCAAGGAAAAGAGGTTCTGTTTAGCAGCAGAGAAGAAAAAGGCTACATGCAGGCTAAGTGGCTAATCCGCCAAGAATAGGAATGAGATGAACTTTGAATTCTTTTTAAAAAGAAAAAACAATGTCTTCATTGAGTGAGTTCCACCCCACCCTCACCAAGAGTCACATGGCCGGGGAGGTGGCCGTGCATGTGGCCCAAGTCCCTTGTTCTGTGAAGTTGCCCATCCCCAGGCCCAGCAGTCGCATCCTCGAGAGTGTCAGTTAACATGTGCCTCTGTCCCCTGTGTTTAGTTTATTCAGAACCTGAACCAGCTCCAGGAGGGCACCTTTCTCTTCAGGCAATTTCAGAGTGGTGCTCTCCATCGTGGGAGCCGGTGATGTCTGGGTGTGAGTGTCCGGGGACATTGGCAGCCAGGGGTCGTCGTTGCTTAGATTTATTAATTTATTCTTTTTTTTTTTTTTTTTTTTTTGAGATTGAGCCTCGCTCTGTCACCCAGGCTGGAGTGCAGTGGTGCAATCTGGGCTCACTTGCAACCACTGCCTCCTGGGTTCAAGCAATTCTCCTGCCTCAGCCTCCCGAGTAGCTGGGATTACAAGCACATGCCACCACACCCGGCTAATTTTTATATTTTCAGTAGAGACGGAGTTTCACCATGTTGGCCAGGCTGGTCTCGAACTTCTGACCTCAGGTGATTCACCCACCTCAGCCTCCCAAAGTGTTGAGATTACAGGTGTGAGCCACCACACCTGTCCAATTTATTCTTAAGAGTTGCAAATGTTCTCATTCTGTCATTTCTTTTTTATTTATTTGCTAGAAGTCACCTAATAAATATCCCCATATATATTTTATGTTCTTCTTTTCTTATATAAATGGCTTGTGTCTTTGTCTCTGTGTGGCTGTGTGTGTATCGTGTGTCTGTGTGTGTGTCTGTGGTGTATCTCTGTGTGTGTATGGGGTGTGCCTGTGATTGTGTGTGTGTCTGTGGTGTATCTCTGTGTCTGTATGTATGGGGTGTGTCTGTGTGTGATTGTGTGTGTATATGGCAAACCCAGAACAGAACATTATCACTCAGCTCACCTGGCAAAACAAAAAGCTTTCAGAGAGATGTGTGGCCATCATGATGTCTCAGCTGCAGGCATGTTTCAAAGTTACCTGTTATGTTTGATGCAGCTGGCACCTTTCTTCTCGGGGACAAATGTGATCTTTGGTCATTGAGTTGAGAATGAGTTTACTCAATAATTTAAAAATGCCTCGGTATGGGAGGATGGGCTGCTGGTAACCATTTGTGGCAAATATGCATTGCCTTTTCCTCCTTCAGGTGCATGGGGCAGGCTGCATCTCTGCACGTCCATTCGTGGGTCAGTCTGTCCTGCCACCTCCCTTGCCCCAGTGCTTAGTGCCCTGTGTGGCTCACGGCTGCCCCAGGGATGCTGGGGAAGGATTCAGCCCAACAAAGATTCGTTGACGTCCTCTCATTGTGTGCTTTTAAAAATGTATTTAATTTTGCACTCCATTTCATACAACAGGTGCACATTTAAAACATTTATTTTTAAACAGCCCTGTCTTCTCAGCACTGCAGACTATTTCTCGCTCACTTGACAGGCAGACGTTGGGACTGTGTTCTTTTCCTGCCAAGAATCCATCAGCCCCCCAATGCCTGTACCTCGAGTCCAGATTCCTTAGTGTTGCGTTGGGATGTAATTCCCTGTTAGCATCTCCAGCCCCTTCTCCCCCTGTGAGCCAGCCTAGGTTCTTTTGTTTTTCCTTTCTTCCCTGTTTTCCTTCTTTCTTTTTTGGGTTTGTAATAAGTAATATACAGTTTTGTGGTTAAGAAATCAAAATAATAAAGAAGATACGGGTTGAGGATTCTTGCTCTGCACTGGTGGTCCTTCCGCCAGGACCTGGTGCGTCCCCCAAGAGGGCCTTGCCACACGCGAGCTGACACACACGTTCACACTTTCCTCCTGTTTTGTACAAAAGGTAGCACATGGTAAATAGCGTCTGCACGCTTCTCCTCTCGCTCTGTCTTGGGGACTACTCCACATCCGTGGAGAAGCAGCATCCTTATTCTTTTGCACAGTGGGCAGTGGCTACACTGTATTCACCTGTCTCTGCTGACGGGCACTATTGCAATGGTGCAATTAATAACCTAGTATACATGCCCTTCAGCGTGTGTACTGGTGGATGGATTTCACATTCCCAGAGGCTGAGTGAAAGAATAAAGGCCTTTTGACAGTATTCCTCAGGTATTCACACACTCGCTCTGTGAGCCACGTGATCACGGGAGCGGCTCCCTGCAGAGGTGTCTGATGGGAGAGGCTGATGTCCTTGTCTGATGGTTGCTCCAACCTGAGAATGGTGAGCTGCCCTCTCGGTGCAGACTTTCATCACTTGCATCTCATGTGTGAGATTGAACTGCTGCTCATTTATATCTTTGTTTGCCCATATTTTAGCTGGATTGCTAATCTTTTAATGTTTTCTAGGCGCTTTTCATAAATTAGGGAGTTTAGCTGTAGTGATTTGAGTTGAAAGTATTTTTTCTCAAATCGTCACTGTCTTGACTTTCCTTTTTTTTTTCTTTTGCCACTTAAAATATGTAGTTGAATCTCAGTATTTGGGGGCTTCTGGATTTTGAGTCATAGTTGAAAAGGTCTTCCTATTCTGAGGTTATAAAGGAATTCACCCATTTTTTTCCTAGTATTTTATTTCCATTTAAACTTTTGACCCACTTGGATTGATTTTGTTGTATGGTGTCAAGTATGGATCCAAGTTTGCTTTTCTGACCTGGAGATCCTAACACCGTTTATTAAAATCATCATGTTGGCCGAGTGCGGTGGCTCAAGCCTGTAATCCCAGCACTTCAGGAGGCTGAGGTGGGTGGATCACAAGGTCAGGAGATCGAGACCACCCTGGTTAACACGGTGAAATCCTGTCTCTACTAAAAATACAAAAAATTAGCCGGGCATGGTGGCAGGCACCTATAGTCCCAGCTACTCAGGAGGCTGAGGCAGGAGAATTGCTTAAACCCGGGAAGCGGAGGTTGCAGTGAGTCGAGATTGTGCCACTGCACTCCAGCTTGGGTGACAGGGCAAGACTCTGTCTCAAAAAAAAAAAAAAAAAAAAAAAAAATCCATGCTCACTACACCCATCAGCAGTTGCCACCATTAAAATAGATTGAATTTTCATACGTATTTGAGTCTGTTTCTGGACTCCCTGTTCTGTCTCGTTTCTGCTTGCCTTCCATTTTCCCACACCCGCTACTTTAATTAATGGGGCTGGTGGTCTCGTTTCACTGCTGTCCTTGGTAAGAGCTTCCCTGGACACTCTTGCTAGTGTACCTTTTCCTAGGAACCAAAGTTCCTGTTATCTGATTACATGATTGTGTGAACAAATCTGCAGATAATCATGTTTTTCTTTCTTGTCAATTTTTGTGCTTCCCATCTCGTCCCCTGAGTGGATTGCCCAGCATCTCCCGGACGTGATTAAATAGTAATGGTGATGTTCAGGCTTGGTGATCCTGCCTTCTGTAATATCCCTATTCAATATTATACTGGCCTTCAGGCTGAGATGAGTACTTTGTTGTTTTTTCTTTTTTTAATTTTTTAAAAATTAAAAACAGGCCGGGCGCGGTAGCTCACACCTGTAATCCCAGCACTTTGGGAGGCCGAGGTATGTGGATCACGAGGTCAGGAGATCGAGACCATCCTGGCTAACACAGTGAAACCCCATCTCTACTAAAAATACAAAAAAAAAAAAAAAAAAAAAAAATTAGCCAGGCATGGTGGCGGGCGTCTGTAGTCCTAGCTACTCAGGAGGCTGAGGCAAGAGAATGGCGTGAACCCGGGAGGTGGAGGTTGCAGTGAGCTGAGATTGCGCCACTGCACTCCAGCCTGGGGGACAGGGCGAGACTCTGTCTCAAAAAAAAAAATTTTTCCCCGTATTTATTGAGTGATAATGAATGGGTAACTATTGTCTGTATTTAAGGTGCACCACGTGGTGTTTGGATGTATGTTTGCACCGAAGCAATGGCCATAGTGAAGGTAATTAACATGTCCGTCACCTCACATGGGTACCATTTGTGTGTGCAGTGAGAACACTTAAGATCTACCCTTAGCCAATTTCAGATATACAATACTTTATTGTGAACTACAGTCACCAGGCTGAGCATCACACCCCAGAACTCATTCATGAGATGGGTACTTTAGTGTAAGATCACATTCGACTACCCACCAGTGTCCTTCATTGAGTGTTTTAAAAATCGAGAATAAATGTTTAATTTAACAAATGTTTCTTCAATATCTGTGGAGATAATCATCACATTTTTATTTAGGTATGACATGATGATGCATTACATTCGTGAATATTCCTATGTTTAATCCCCTGCAACATTCTTGCTGTGTTCCTGGCGTAAAGCCCGCCAGTCATGACATCACCCTTGGGATATGACGCTGGATTCTGTTGGATGTTTGTCCTTTCCTTCCTGCCTTCCTTCCTTCCTGCCTTCCTCCCTCCCTCCTTCCCTCCCTCCTTCCTTCCCTCCTTCCCTCCCCTCCCCTCCCCTCCCCTTCCTTCTTTCCAGTTTGATTTTTATATATAATACGTCCTGTGTCAACTAAGAGTCAAGCTCTGTAAAATATTTAAAGAGGTTTATTCTGAGCCAAATATGAGTAACCAAAGCCTGTGACACAGCCCGGGTCCTGAGAACATGTGCCCAGGGTACTTGGGTCACAGCTTGATTTTATGCATTTCAGGGGAACAGAAGTTACAAGCAGACTTCAGTCAATACGTGTAAGGTATACATTGGTTCTGTCCAGAAAGGTAGGACAATTCGAGTCGGGGGAGTGGGCTTCCAGGTCATAGGTGGATTCAAAGATTTCCTGATTGGCAATTGGTTGAAAGAGTTAAGTTACTACCTAAAGAGCTGGAATCAGTAGAGAGGGGTGACTGGGTTAAGATAAGGTTCTTACACAGAACGACACCAAGGTTCTTACTACACAGAGGAAGCCCCCAGGTAGCAGGTAAATGTCTCCAATCAGAGCTAAAAGCCAGTCTCTCAGTTCATCTCTCCTGGATCAGGAAAGGACCTGGAGAGGGAAGGGGGTTCTCTACAGAATGTAGATTTCCCCATGAGAGAGAGCTTTGCTGGGCCATTTCAAAACACGTCAAAGAAATGTATTTTGGGGTCAAATACTTTACTTTCTTTCAGGGCCTGCTGTCTGTCATGTGATGCTGTTCTAGAGTCTGTTGGAATTTGGTGTCTCATTGCTATAAAGAGTTTGCTTGGGTCAGTCTTAAGGTCTCGGTTTTAATGTCGGTGCTGGTCAGCTGTACCCGAATTCCAAAGGGAGGAGGGAATACCGAGGCCTGTACGACCCCACTCCCTCTGGTCAGGGCCTGAACTGGTCTTTCAGGTTCCTGTGGATTCCCCTTGGCCAAGAACAGGGTCCATTCGGTCCGTTGTGGGGCTTAGGATTTTATTTCTGGTTCACACCTGGAAATCTTTCCATTTCCTTTACTTAGATTGACCTCATTTTTTGTATTTCAGATGTGACACAGTTCAATTACCTATTTGACAATCCTCTTTTCCAATAGACCTAAATTTTCAGAGAACAATTTTAGGTTAACAGGAAAGTTATGATAATGATACCGGGCGTTCCACATACCCCACACGTTTCCTAATTATTAACACATCATATGTTTACTATACACTTGTTACAGTTGATGAAGCGGTATGGATACATCATCGTCTAATAAAGCCTGTGTTCAGGTTTCCGTAGTTTTCACCGGCGTCCCTGGAGTCCTCTTTCTGTTCAGGCTTCTGTAGTTTTCACCGGGGTCCTCTTTCTGTTCAGGTTTCCATAGTGTTCACCGGGGTCCTCTTTCTGTTCAGGTTTCCGTAGTGTTCACCGGGGTCCTCTTTCTGTCAGGCTTCCGTAGTTTTCACCGGAGTCCTCTTCCTTTTTTTTCTTTTTTTTTTTTTTGAGACGGAGTCTCGCTCTGTCACCCAGGCTGGAGTGCAGTGGCGCGATCTCGGCTCACTGCAAGCTCCGCCTCCCGGGTTCACGCCATTCTCCTGCCTCAGCCTCCCAAGTAGCTGGGACTACAGGTGCCCGCCACCACGCCCGGCTAATTTTTTGTATTTTTAGTAGAGATGGGGTTTCACCGTGTTGCCAGGATGGTCTCGATCTCCTGACCTCGTGATCCACCTGCCTCGGCCTCCCAAAGTGCTGGGATTACAGGAGTGAGCCACCGCGCCCGGCCCGGAGTCCTCTCTCTGTTCAGGTTTCCATAGTTTTCACCGGAGTCCCTGGAGTCCCCTTTCTGTTCAGGTTTCCGTAGTTTTCACTGGGGTCCTCTTTCTGTTCAGGTTTCCATAGTTTTCACTGGAGTCCTCTTTCTGTTCAGGCTTCCGTAGTTTTCACCAGGGTCCTCTTTCTGTTCAGGCTTCCGTAGTTTTCACCGGAGTCCCTGGAGTCCTCTTTCTGTTCAGGCTTCCGTAGTTTTCACCGGGGTCCTCTTTGTTAGGCCCCTTTGGCTGGGACCGTTTCTCAGACTTTCCTTTCCTCAGTGAGCTGGAAGCTTTGAGGAGCGCTGGTCAGGTGTTTACAGGATGCCTCTCTCTGTTGGAATTTGTCTGGTGTTTCTCTCCCATCAGACTGCGGTTATGAGTTTTTGGGAGAAACGCCACAGAGGTGGAGTCCCTTCTCCCCACACCGCGTCAGGACGCCACTGTCCCCATGGTGCTGCCCGGACGGCCTGGCGAGGCTGCGCTCCTTGAGGCCCCGCACCCGGAGATGCTCTTGCCTTCACTGGGAGACATCGCCATGCACAGCCCACGCCTGAGGAGTGGGGGACTAGATACCATTTTACTTAAGACTCTGTACACGGATACTTACAGGTGAGATTAAACCATAATATTCCTGCTATTTGGTCTCTGTCAGATTTAGAATCAATGTTCCATTCTCTTCAGAAAAATAATTTGGAAGTTGCTTCTTATGCCCAGGGTGTAGAATGGCGTTGGAATTATCCATTCCGTCAAGGTTTGGTGGGAGCCCCGTTTGAAGCCCTCTGGGTCTGATGCCTTTGGAGGGAGCTGCTCTTCAACAGCTTTCTTTCCTCCATGAAACCGGAACTGTTAGGTGCGATGTATGTGCCCTGCAAGTCACCATGTACCCAGGGTTTCACCCTTCACCGCACAGGTATACAAAGTGATTGCGTGTCACTGTTAAGCTTCTCTGATTCCAAGGTAACTTTTCCCCTTTCATTTCCTATTTTAAGTATTTGTCTTTTCTCTCTTTTTTCCTTGATTAGGTTAGCGGATAATTTATCTATTTATTGTTTTTGTTCCCAGAAGCCATTTTCAAAATGTAGTTCTACTGATTTTCCAATTTCTGATTCATCGTTTTGTGCTTTTGCCTCTACTTCTTGTCCTTCTTTCTTTAGAAAATCTGAGCTCCTGCCTGACTCACTGGTGTTTCATCAGTCTTTGGGGAGGTGGTGGGATAAGTCTCCGCATCTCAGTGCTTTCCCATGCCTCACCCTGAGGTTCTCTCCCTTCTCATCCAGCGTCACACCCTGACCCCTCTGCTCCCGTGTCCTCTGACTTCCTTGCACCAGCACCCTGTTGAGCTCCACGCCTGCACTGGGGTCTGTATAGGTGGCTGTCATGTGTGCCAAGCATAGCTCAGTATAGCTGCATGAAGCATTCCACCGGGCAGACGGTGTTGATCCTCCAGTCTCTGAGCCACAGTGGTCCTCAGAGTGGTCCTCAGGGCCACTCCCCAAACAACCAGCTCACGCCTTGCTTCTCTCCTCACCCCCAAGGCCTCTTCCCCATTCTTACTTCTAACGGGTGGCCTGGATTCCTGCTTCACGGAGCTGAACCAGTTGGAAGAGCGTCCCTGCCTGTCCCCTGCCTGTCCCTGAACCTCTGCTCTGCACCATACCCCTGCCTTCCTGCCGGACCTCTGAGGGTCCTGCACGCTCTCCCCACACTGGTCTGTGTCCCCATCCCTCTTCCCACTCCAGGGCAGTCATCCTCCCTCATCGTCAAGTCTGAGTTCTCCCCGGATTCCTGTCAACTCAAAGGTGCTGTCATTTCTCCTGTTCTAAACCTGCCTGATCTCTCCATCTGTACTCAGCCCCTTGGTGATCTCACAGTCCCCTGGCTTGTGACCCACTTGAGTGTGATAACTCTTAGTCCACAGCTCCAGTCCAGACCCCTCCCCCCAGGCACCACACCGCCCTGCCTACACAGAGCCTCCACCCGGCATCCCACAGGTCTCCCAGAGCCGCGTCACCCACTGCAGCTCCATCCACCTTAGTTCACTACACCTCTCTGTCCACTTCCTTCAGCCAGAAACCCCATCATCCTCATCTGTGTTTTCACTCATGCCCGTATCTGACTTCCCGGGAAATCCTGTTAGCTGTGCCTCCAGAACAGATCCAGAATCCAGCCAGGCTACCGCCCCATCTCCCACCTTGAGGTCGCACTGCCTCTGCACCCGTCCCTCCCTACCACCGTCGCACAAAACAGCAAGCGGTGACCTCTCGAAGGTGAGTGCAGGCCCTTCTCTGCTGAAATCCTCAGTTCAGCAGGGTAAACACAGCGCCCTCCGGGTGGCCCACCTGGCCCTTCATGCCTTCCTTCCTCCCTCTGGGTGGGACCCTCTCCTGAGAGACCTCCAAAGTTGGCCGCAGTAACCCCTGATGCTCTTCTAGGCCCTCCTTGGTGTCTTCCTGTTCAGCTCTGACCTGGAGGTACTTCCACTGGATTGGTAGTTTGTGTGTTTGTAGGTTTCATTTCATAATGTGATTTTCCCTTCTCTTGTTTGCCGTGGGGGTTCTCCTTACTAAGGGTGAAGACTCACAAGAAAGCTGGCTTCTAGACCCTCTGGACTCTGACCTAACCTCACCTGCCCACTCCCCTACTCCTGGCTGGCTTGCGTCCCCGGGTGAACTCAGTCCATTCAGGACACCTTCAGGGCTGAGCCCACCGTCCGGTACCATTTCCTGGTCTGTTTGAAAGTCCCCTGGGACTTTGTATCTTTTCAGATAACTTGCCACTTTTTCTAACTGGTGGCATAATTATTTGAGTATTTGTCTTCACCTAGTTGGGTGTTAACTTCTTGAAGGCAGGACCTGTCTCTGAGTCATTGTGCTGTCTTCATAATTCCTAGCAATCGCAAATTAAGGGAACGCACTGTGTCCGGGAAGGCGTCTGCAGGGGAGGAATTAAAGCTCCGGAGTGCATGTTGGGATGAGAAGGGTCCCTGGAGACAGTGCTGACAGTCCCACAGAGGGGATAACTGTTACTACCCTAACACTGGGGATTGGGATCACAGGAACGTCATGAGAACGTCATTTTGGGAAGCCAGCGTGGTGGAAGCTCTGTGTTGGGGAACTCCAGTAGACTGGGAGGGAGAGCAGGAGTAACTGGCGCAGTTCACTTCCCCATGGGGTTTCCCACACCTCGGCAAGTTGAGGGTGTGCAGGCCCTTGTCCTTGTTGGATTGCATATGGAGAGAATGTCCATGGGGAGAGAGCAGGGAGAGGACCACACCCCGGAAAGACCAGTTTGAAAAACCTAGGCCTGGGGTAATGCAGCCTGGGGGATGCAGGGGCGTGGGGTGTCTCCGAAGTCAGCTGCCTTGGAAGATTCCAGTGATGAACAGGGGCAGAGCCGGTGTCTGTCACTCAGCTGGCTGGCATTTCCTGCTTTTGTCTCCTGGGAGGTGTTGTGGATATAAACATTATATGCAGAGCAGCAGCGCTTTCTGGTTAGGGATGCAGCATTTTAATTCACTTAGCAAAAGTGGACTGGAGAGTTGTGTTGGTAAGAGACCTGACTGAAGCATCGGCCCAGACTTTCACGAGCGGGGTCCCATTTTCCCAGTGCAGGAGCTGAGGACCCTCTGGACTGCACGGATTCTTGAAGTGCCCCATCCACCGTGTCCCCACCTGTGGGCTCTGCCCCTGCCCTTCCCTGACGCGCACCCCCTTCCACTGCACATGGCCCTGGACTTGCTGGCAGAGGCGCTGTTGAAAGGCTCTCAGACCTCTATGCTGGCACCTGTGGTCTGTGGGCCCCGTGCCTCTCTTACTATTCCTTCATTCTCTTTCCTTGTGCATAGCAACAATTTCATTAATTCAAATTCATTTACAAGATATAAAACCACACAATATAACTTTTAGTGTTTAGGCATTTTTTCAATTATATATTCTAACAAAAGACTATCAGGTAGGAATTTGCAATTTTTATAATATTTAAATGAAATTTTTCTTTCAAAAATGGTAGGAATCAGTGTTTTGTTTTCAAAAAATGCCTAGAAACGCCTTGAAAAAATAGAAATCACATAAAGCATGCAAATTCTGAGAGTAATTGTTATTAAATGGGTATTTTTCCCAAGAGTTTGTATTTGTAGTCTTAGCTAGTTTAACATTTGTTCTTCATACCTACTAGACAGATTTTTTAGTTACACTCTTGATAACAGTATTCATTCATTTTATCAGTACCATCTGTAACTCCAAAATGCAATTTTTAAATTAAACTAAGTAGACCATGAAATGTATTTGAGATGCAATATCAAATTTTTCATGCTTTGAAGGACCCCAAAACCAGTGTAATTTCTCTTTTCTCAAATATCAAGGCATGGCTAAATTATGGATGTTTCAGATTTCTCTTTCCTTCTTTTCTTACGGTAGCAAGGCACCCCTCCGTGAAATCAGTGTTTTCCTGCATTTGGAGTGACTGTTAGGTTTCCCTCATCTCAAGCTGTGCTGTCCCTCCCACAGTTTGGAGTTTTTCTAGGTCTCAAGTTAGAAGCAGGAAGGTGACCATGCTACCTGGAGAGTTAGGTTTCTAAGGGAGAGAATCTGGCGGACAAGCCTGTGTTACCTGGCTGAACTGCAGAGTGAAGAGCTCATGTATGGGTGCACGGCGGGGAGGTGGGAGGGGCGTGTGTCTGTAGGGTACAGTTCTATTGTTCTCTAACGGAAAACGTAGAGTTTTCGTTGTTTGTAGTTGGTGCAAAATGCAGAAGAAAACTCTGCATTCAAAATCAGCTATGAAGAGTGATGTCTGTGTGTTGCTGCTGGCTTGTGTGTGTGTGTGTGCACGCGTGTGTGTGATCAGTTGTCTGATATTCATGGGGCACATGTGTACCTGTTGAGCTGAGCTGGGTTCCTGAGATGTGGTTAAATGCAGAAAGACTAGAATTTACCATCTGTTGAAACTGGATGCCTGTGGATGGCCAGTGACCCCAGAACGCAGGACAGAATGGGCAAGTAGCCTGCATGTCATATGGCCTGCCGCCCTGCAGTTACCAGGCTGCTCTGAAGCTGGAGAGGAGCAGTTAGTCAATAGTAATCCAGTCAGGTTGTGGGTGGGTGCCAGGGGGAGGGCTTGCAGGGAGAGTCAGGTTGTGGGTGGGTGCTGGTGGTGGGCGGGTGGGGGGCTTGCAGCGAGGACCTGACTGAGCTCTTCCAGGTGGACAGGATTCAGAAGATGGAGAAAAGGAAGAGCCCCACAGGCTGAGGGCGCAGATTGGCTCACAAAGAGCAGTGCAGCCACTCACTCTGCACGAGAGACACTCCTGAAAGAAACACAGCCATGGCCAGGTGCGGTGGCTCAAGCCTATAATCCCAGCACTTTAGGAGGCTGAGACAGGCGGATCACAAAGTTAGGAGATTGAGACCATCCTGGCTAACATGGTGAAACCCTGTCTCTACTAAAAAAAAAAAAAATACAAAAAATTAGCTGGGTGTGGTGGCGGGCTCCTGTAGTCCCAGCTACTCGGGAGGCTGAGGCAGGAGAATGGTGTGAACCCAGGAGGCTGAGGCAAAAGAATGGCGTGAATCTGGGAGGCAGAGCTTGCAGTGAGCCGAGGCTGCGCCACTGCACTCCAGCCTGAGCGACAGAGCAAGACTCCGTTTCAAAAACAAAAAACAAAACAAAACAAAACAAAAAAACAGCCAGAAGAAGTTAAAATAGAAGGACGAATAGGGCAGGCTGGTCAAACCAAGTAAGAAAATGGAGGTTGCAAGTTTGATGCCTAACAACGTAGAATTCAGAGCAAAAGCCTTGAAGGATAAAGATGCCTCCACTGATGAAGTCTGAGATTCGCAGGGAGACTCTACACACTGTTTGTCTGTAAGCATCCAGTAGTACAGCAATAACTTTAATAATTCAGAGTCTATAGGATTTGTATGGAAAACAATCAGGAGCCAAATGACCTCCCACCTCCTCGTCTAAGATAGATCAAAGAAAATTCTGTCAAGACACAGAACCCCTGAGGGAAATCCCATAGATTCTGTCAACCTGCAAACACTGCTGCAAAATAAACCTTCCTGGTAGATACACGAGACATAATTTCTAGAAAATTGATTGTATTTTGGACGACAGAGACACCCTCAAATTCCCAGGGATACGAATAATACAGGAACATTGTCCTAGACATTAATAATAAAATCAGAAGGCTGGAAAAGAAACAAAACAAAAAATGCCACTAAGCAACTTTCGAGTTGGAGGCCGTGCCAGCTAAAATAGAAGAGTTCTTAAAAGCACAACACACAACTTAGCGAATCTATGAAATATAGCAGGAGAGAGTGTCAGAAAGATTATATCAATACTTATATCAGTAAAAATATAAAAAGGATGCAAATACTTACATAAAAAAATGGTAGAAAAAGAACAATAAAACCAAAAAAAATAAATAAAAGCAGAAAATAAGGATAGAAATAATAAAAATAATAAATCCAAAAGCTGTTTTGAAAGAGACACATGAGGCCCCAGCTCGCAGTGAATGGAGGAAAAGTCCAGAGGCCCAGAGCTGGAAACACGTGGGCCTGGAGCAGCCCCCGCCAGAGGACACTTTATACAATAGTCGACTTTGTACAACCAAATCTCAGTAAATTTGAAAGCATAGAAGAGTGCGGTGGCTCACGCTTGTAATCCCAGCACTTTGGGAGGCCGAGGCGGGTGGATCACGAGGTCAGGAGATCGAGACCACGGTGAAACCCCGTCTCCACTAAAAAAATACAAAAAATTAGCCGGGCGTGGTGGCGGGCGCCTGTAGTCCCAGCTACTCAGAGAGGCTGAGGCAGGAGAATGGCGTGAACCCGGGAGGCGGAGCTTGCAGTGAGCCGAGACTGCGCCACTGCACTCCAGCCTGGGCGACAGAGCAAGACTCCGTCTCAAAAAAAAAGAAAGCATAGAAGAAACAGATAGTTTTTCAGAAAATTACAACTTTCCAGATTTGATCCTGGTAGAGCCAAAGTCTCCTAGAATAAATGGGGAAAGGAAGGAGCTCTTCCGTGAAAGAGCACCAAGCCAGATTATTCCACATGGAATGTCTTCCAGATCGCTAAAGATCATACAATTTCAGTGCAACTTAAACTGCTTTGCGAGGTTTTCTTTTTCTGTCCTCTAATGTCACTTTATGTAGTGATTTCAACATTGATCCCCAAACCTAGCAACATAGTACTTTGGCAAAAATAAACTATGGACTGATCTCATTTCTCAGCAGTGAAGTAAAAATCTTAAAGCATTCACAACACATTAAAAAAACAAACCAAAACAAAAAAAAACGGCCAGGCACAGTGGCTCACACCTGTAATCCTAGCACTTTGGGAGACCGAGGCGGGCAGATTGCCTGAGCTCAGAAGTTTGAGACCAGCCCGGGCTACATGGTGAAACCCTGTCTCTATTAAAATACAGAAGAAATTAGCCAGGCGTGGTGGCACATGCCTGTAGTCCCAGCTACTTGGGAGGCTGAGGCAGGAGAATTGCTTGAACCTTGGAGGCGGAGGTTGCAGTGAGCTGAGATCGTGCCACTGCACTCCAGCCTGGGCGACAGAGAGAGACTCCATCTCTACAAACAAACAAACAAACAAACAAAAACTATCGTGACAATTAGGGGTATATTCAACGAATGCAAAGATGGTTAACATTAGAATCCATTAATGCATAGAGAGAAATCATGTAAGTTTCATAGATGTGGAAAAAGCACTCGACAAATGCGGTGCCTCTTTATGTTAAAAGAAATCCAGTCACATAGGAATTGGTGGATACTTTTTTTCTGTAACCTTTTAACAATTTCAGATGTACAGAACAATGGCAAGGGTAGCACAAAGAATTCTTGTATATAAGACACTCAGATTCCTCAATATCGTGTTGCACCACTTTGCTTTCTTCTCTCATTTGTGCATATTACACAAATATACATTATTATTTTCTAGGTGTCAGAGAGTACGCGACAGACAGGCTACCCTTTTATCCCCATGAACTTCAGTGTTTGCTTTTTTTTTTTTTGAGATGGAGTCTTGCTCTGTCACCCAGGCTGGAGTGCAGTGGCGCGATCTCAGCTCACTGCAAGCTCCACCTCCTGGGTTGACGCCATTCTCCTGCCTCAGCCTCCCGAGTAGCTGGGACTACAGGAGCCCGCCACCACGCCTGGATAAGTTTTTTGTATTTTTAGTAGAGACGGGGTTTCACCATGTTAGCCGGGATGGTCTCGATCTCCTGACCTCGTGATCCGCCCACCTCGGCCTCGGCCTCCTAAAGTGCTGGGATTACAGGCATGAGCCACCGCGCCTGGCCAGTGTTTGCTTCTTAACAAATATATTTGTTCTCATATAAAACTAGAGTATAATTCTCCAGATTATTTGTTTTTGCCGTTACTGTGAATGGCAAAAACCACCATTGCCTTTGCAGCAACGTAATAGGTAATTAACTTCAACACGCTCTTCTCTAATCACTGCTGTTTTGTATGTAGATCCAGAGTCTACGAGTTGTCCCCCTAAATGTTCTTTAAAGCAAAAGAAAATTCAGGAGCATGAGAATTTGGAGCAGGGGCTGCATTCAGCTGTCCTGTGTTTGATCTTTCTTTACTCTGGAGCAGCTCCTTAGTTGTTTCATGACATCGCCACTTTGGAGAGGGCAGGCCAGTTATGTTGTAGAACATTCCTAAATTGGGGTTTGTCTAATGTTTATTGTGAAATCCAGGAGATGCATTTTTGGTGCAGAAATGCTGATGTGTTCTTCCCAGAGCACCCTATCAGGAAGCATGCAAGGCTGGTTTATCCCGTTACTGGTGGTGTTAAATTTGATGATGTGGTTAAGAAGGGAGAGCTTCCGTAACATGACCTAAAAATACGCACACACATTATCCCCAAAGCCAGCACCCTACGCAGCAGGAAATGCTGTAAGCTCTCCTACTGAAGCCAAGAACAAAGTGAAGCTCCCCAAACCCCCCCAGGATGTGTTGTCGTTAGCGTGCTCCCCCACGCAGCTGGGCTACAGAGACAGCACAGACATGGGAGTTTACCGTTTCCTTTTCATTATCTCTATTTTCAACTTCTCTGTATGCAGTTGTTATATTTCTGGAAAACCCAAAAGAAGCATTGGATAAAATGCTACAAAAAAAATAAGGGAATTAATAAATTTTATACCCTGCTGCTTAACATGTAGAAATCATATGTAGGAACAAAAACCAAGGAGAAGATCTAATGGGAGAGATAATATTTATAGTAGCAAAAATAAAGTACCTCTATTTTTAGCACTCTCGTTTAATAAATGCTGATACGAGGAAAACTATAAAATACTCCTGAGACAGAGGAGACTTGAACACATGGAAAGGTATAGATACCTTTAGATAGGGAAGCTCCACGTGACAAAGACGTCAGTTCTCCCTGAATTAATGCATACACTTAAGGAGCCCCAATAAACACATCGTCTTTTTCTTTCCTCAGGATGCTAGACAAGTTGATTATAAAACCCACTTAGAGAAACAAACATGAACAGCTAAGAAAACCCTGGAGCGTATCAGAGGGGAATGGGCTGCCCAGACGTTAAAATTTTCTATAAAGCCTCTTTAATGAAAACGGTGTGGGTCCTGGCATAAGAACAAGGACAGGTGAATGGAACAGAATAAAAATCCAGAAGTAAATCAGGCTGCCTGGGGAAGATCCATGTAGCTCAAGGCAGCATATAAATTTTGTGCTGGAAAAGATGACCTTGGTTATCAATGGTGTTGGGATAACTGGATAGCCTCATGGGAAAAGATGAAAGTCAGGTCCTATCCACACCCTACACCTGGATAAGTACCAGATGGACCTGTAATATAAATGTAAAAAGTAATCCAATAGTCATATCCAATAAGCATATGAGAATGTGGTTGGCATCATGATTCAAGGCAAAATGTACGTTAAAACCACTCTTCGTCCACCAGAGTGGCTAAAATTAAAGACTGGCTATTCCAAGTGGTTGGTGCAGAAGTGGGATGGATACCAATGCTCACATTTCCTGGTGGGAAGGCATATTGCTATGACCACTTTGGAAAACAGGGTCTAAAGCTAAGCATGTGCCTGCTCTCCGATTCTACCCTAAGCGTGCACCCAAAAGGAAGGAGTGCTTCTGTACGTGTACGTATGTGGACGTTCACAGCAGCTTGATGCCCAGGAGCCCCATGCCGGACACCCTAACCTCTAGGAGCCTTAAGAGAAAGCAGGTTAAATAAAGGGCATCATATTCATACCCCACAAAGCTACACGAGAAGAAATAAACCACTACAACGTGCCTGCAGCTCAGACATCAATCTCAAGATCAGGCAAAACTAGCTTCTCTGGTAGTGGTCATAGTATTAATGGCTGCTACCTCTTGGGAAATATTGGTTGGGAAGGGGCCAGGAAGCCTCCTGGGGTACTAGAAATGTTCTTTAGCTGACCTGGGCAGTGGTCACTCGGTACATACATACCTTTGATATGATAAACTGCTCCATGCACGTTCCTATATCTAGTAAAGGAATCTTAACATAGAGCAAAACTGCACAAGAAAGCATTGTGCTGATTACATTAAATGTATTTTAAACTTTGCATGAGAAGAAAACAAGAAGCAAAGTGAAAAGTCATGTGACAGACTGGAAAAAAGTATTGGCAATTATCAAAATGAAAGATTGCTATTTAATATATAGTTTCTAAAATAAAGAATAGCATAATTTTTATCCCTATAGAAAAAAAAATGTAGAGGTATCAACCAGTAGTTCACAGAAAAAGAAATGCATCACAGTAGCCAAGATATGGGATCAGTCGCAGATGAGGGGATAAACAGAATGTGGCCCGTATCCACAGCAGAGGGCTGTACAGCCTGTTCTATTTACACTGCGGAGTGCTGCACGGCCTGGTCTATATGCACAGTGGAGTGCTCTACAGCCTGGTCTATATACACAGTAGACTGCTGCACAGCCTAATCTATATGCACAGTGGAGGGCAGTACAGCCTGGTCTATATACATGGCAGAGTGCTGCACAGCCTGGTCTACATACACAGCGGAGTGCTGCACGGCCTGGTCTACATGCATAGGGGGGTGCTGTGCCGCCCGGTCTACATGCATAGGGAGGTGCTGTGCCGCCTGGTTGATATGCACAGCGGAGTGCTGTGTGGCTTTGTCTATATACACAGTGGAGTGCTGTATAGCCTGGGAAAAGGATGAAACCCTATCATTTGTGACAACATATATGAACCCAAAAGACATTCTGTTAAGTGAAATAAGCCAGCCACAAAAAGACAAATCCTGCATGATCTCACTTACATGTGTATTCGCAGAAAGGGGAACTCATAGGAGCAGAGTGGTGGTTGCCTGGGGCAGGGGGCGGGGTGGGATGTGCTGGGAAAATGTTAGTCAGGGATTATTGTACAGTATGGTGACTATAACTAATGAATTTCTGAAATTGCTAAGAGTAGATTTAAGTGTTCTCACCACTAAGAAATAAGCATGTGAGTTAAGACGTGCTAATTAGCTCGATTTAGTCTTTCCACTCTGCATACATACTTCAGACCATCATGTTGTGTGCTATAAATACACTTTTTGTCAATTTAAAAGAAAAAAGATGCTAAATCACACTTACAGAGAAATATGAATTAAAAGCACACTGACATACTGCCTCTCGCTAATCAGAAGTTTAGCTGGAGAAGTGGGGAGGGCTGAACTCTCCCGTGGCGTGGCTGCAGCAAATGGCATGACCTCATCATGTGAACTTGGCAGTATCTAGCGAGGTCACAGACACGTTTGCCCTTTGACCAGCAATTCCACTTCTAGGAATCTTTCCCAAAAGTACTCTGGCAGAAATAGAGTTATTTGCAATTTTTTAATAGTCTTCTAGTCTTGAGGTTGAACTGGAAGCATCTGTGTAAGTCCAGTGTCTTTTATCTTAAAATACGTGGTTTCTAGATGTGTCCATGGAAAAAACTGAACACAGAGAGCCCAGTTGTGGTCTCTTCATGTCATTCCCACTGAGAGGATCTGGAGGTCTTTGGAGAAATGACCAGGTCTGGGGAAAAATGTGCCCAACGAGCCTACAACATCTTGTTCTACCAGCAAGCGCAAGACTAAAAGGTAGTGAATGACTCTATAAAACATCAACACAATACAGTCAATTCCACAGCCTCTGATCAGGAAGCTGCTGGCATCACAGAAGGCGAGTTGGACATTAGCACCTCCCTTGGTGAAGTGCTCTTGCCAAAAAAGTAAAAGTAAAAGCTGAACCAGAATCTGACCACGCATCTAGATGTAACTATCGATTTATAGGAAATACCAGGAACAGAGGTACATGATAAACACCTCCAAGGGGGCGTAATCGACAAAACCCAGATCATGTGAAGCTCCACATGACAAATGACCTGGTTTCTCCAACAACAAAAAAATTGCAAAGAAAAAAGAATCAGCAAGAAAACCTGTCTATCAAAAGAGACTCAGGAAATAGCAGCCAATTGCAGGCTATGGACTGGGTAAGATTTTGATCCTAGTTCAAACAAAATGTGCCTAGAGAACACAGAGAAAAAATAACAGGAGAAACGTTAACACTGGCTAGATATTTAATTCCGAATAATTATTAATTGTATTGTGGCTGTGGAATTGATTGTATTGTGTTTATGTGTATAAAAAGTCATTACCTTTTAGGAATATTTGCTGAACTCTGTACGTGTAACAGTTCTGTGCTGTCTGGGGTTTGCCTTGGATTGATGGTGGTGGGCAGCCATTGGTGGGGATGCGGGTGAAACGCGGCCGGCCGTGCACCAACGTTGTTGCAGTCATTGCACCGTTTCTGATGTTTTTGCACTCCTTTGAAATTTCTATGATTTCAAGAAAACTTTCTATAATGTAAGTTGCGTGGTAGACACTGCCGTACCTGCTTGGTTCCTTGGTCTCCTAAGCACTGCCGTGGTCTTTTTTTCCTCACAGTCATAATTAATTCTCTGGGTGAATGTGCCTTGTTGTAATCCTTGGAAATGTGCACAGAGCCTATTTCTGTCTAGCCATGCCAGCCGTTACTGTGACTTGCAAAGATGCTATCTAAATGGAAAGGAACTATGTCCATATCTTTCAAATAAATATGGTGCTTTTTTCCTCCCTTCACCCCCAAAAAAGTCATGATGACTCTCTACTCCTAGTATTTGTTTTATAGAAGCATTGGCATCGTTAGTGTCTGTGAATAGCTGGAGTGTGCACTCTGAAACTTTAGTTTGTCTGTTGTATGGGACACACACAGGACGAAGAGACACATGTAAAATGCATGTGGTCTTGGCACGGGGAAAGGACCATATGTTTTTTAAAAACAGTCTCCGGCAGCTCTGACGCTTCCCTACAGGGGAGATGGATGTGTGTGCTCCTCAAACCCTCCTTGAGAGGACTTCCCGGCCGAGGGCATTTTCTGGCCACATACATGGATGAGGGTCTGCGCCTCCTCCTGGCTGACAGTCTGTGGCATCTGCTATCTGTGGCTGGCACCTGTGGACACAGAACCAGGAGACACAAGCCAGCCTTTACTGGAGCATGTTAGAGCCAGGACGCGCCTCTCACCTGAGCTGCTCAGTGTGCAGGTGACAAACAGAGGTTCAGAGTCCTCCTGGCTGTGTCTTCTGGGGCCTCCCAGCGGGGAGGGAGTGGCACTCAGTGTTTCCACATCCCTTTCTCCTGCCTGCACAGGGAGCTCCAGCTGTTGGCTCATTTTGCCTTTTCCTGCCTTGAAGAAACCAGGGACTTACCTGATCAGTTTTACATGGGTTCCATAAATGGCCGCTGGGTCTCTCTCTTTAAAGGGGTGTTTGCTCTTTATTCCTGGGTTCGTGGTTGCCCTTAATGTGAATCTCTTCCCCTGATTCCTGCGCGGCTGCAGCAACGCTGCGGTTTGTTCAACTTCGTGGCTGCAGGACGCTGTCAGCAGTTTGGTCTTGTTGGCACACTGCCACTTATAGGCCAGGAAATGGGATAAAGCCGTTTATCTTTTATCGGGATAGGAGCCTGCCGTTTCCCCCTTCTCTTAAATGCATTAGTAAAACCACTTGGAAAAACAACAGGGAGTTCATTTGAAACTCATTTCCAGGTTAACTCTTCACAATCCTGATGAAATCTGTGAAGTGCATAGAGCCTGCCCCTGCCCTCAGGCCCCTCTACAGCTGGTGTCAGAATCACCAGATGGACGAAGCTCCAGACCCTGGCCCCTTACCGCTGGCCACAGCATCCTGAGCACCCTGCCCAGAACCTCTGGCCTCGGGTTCCTCTTCTGCAGAAAGCAGATGATGACACCTGCATCACAGACGGCATGGTCGGGATGGCGGAGTGACCACAGGCTCGGGAAGCAACTTGGGACGGTCACTGTGGCTGAGTTAGCAGTTGGCTGCTTGTTGTTTTCTTCCGTTTGTGGCGATCCTTTCTTTCCCAGGTGACCCCTGTTTTGTGACGTTCATTCTTCCCATTTGTCGTTGAAAGCCCTTGCTGGGATAACTCTCTAATAAAAACCAGTGCCAGAAAAGATGCTTAGAATCATTTGTCATTAGAGAGTTACATAGGCCCCTGCACACCTGTTAGAGCAGTGGCTTCCACAAAACCTTGTGACGCCTGGTACTGGCGAGGACACGGCATAGGGAGCTCTTATTCGCTGGGATGGAGTAGAGGGAGTGGGGAAGACAGTATGGCCGTTACTTCCAAAGCTAAATGCACTCTTACCATACAGTCGAGTGATCTTGCTTCTTGGTGTTTACCCAAACTAGTTGAAAACTTATGTCCACACGAAAACCCGCACATAAGTGTTTATAGGAGCTTTATTCACAAGCACTAAAACCTGGAAGCAACCAGTATGTGGTTCGGTAGATGAATAAACAAACTGTGGTCCATCCAGACGATGGGATATTACTCAGCAGTGAAAAGAAATGGGCTAAGTCATGAAGAGACATAGTGGAAACTTAGATGCTTATTGCTAAGAGGAAGAAGCCAATCTGAAAAGGCCACAGACTGTATGTTCCAACTCTGTGATATTCTGGAAAAGGCAAAACTATGGAGACAGTGACAAGATCCATAGTTGCTGAGAGGAGAGAGGGGTGAGTAGGTGGAGCTCTGGGGATTTTAGGGCAGTGAAACTACCCTATATGATATCATGTATTTGTCAAAACCCATACAAATGCACAGCACAGAGTAAATCTTAATATCTGCAAATTTAAAAATCATTTAGGACATTCCTGTAATCCCAGTACTGTGGGGGGCTGAGGCGGGCAGATCACTTGAGGTCAGGAGTTTGAGACCAGCCTGGCCAACATGGTGAAACCCTCTACTAAAAATACAAAAATTAGCCAGGCATGGTGGAGCGTGCCTGTAATCCCAGCTACTCAGGAGGCTGAGGCAAGAGAATTGCTTGAACCCAGGAGGCAGGGGTTGGAGTGAGCCAAGATCGCGCCATTGCACTCCAGCCTGGGTGACAGAATAGTAAAAATCATTTAGGAGGTCAGAGGGGTCCCAGGAAGGAATGCAAGAATCAGGAGACACAAACCAGCTTTACTGGAGCGTGGTAGAGCCAGGACGCGCCTCTCACCTGGGCTGTTAAGTGTGCAGATGACAAACAGAGGTTCAGAGTCGTGGCTGTGTCTTCTGGGGCCTCCCAGCGTGGAGGGAGTGGCACTCAGTGTTTCCACATCCCTTTCTCCTGCCCGCACAGGAGGCAGAGAGCCAACCTGTGCTGACGGATGCATGAAACCGCCTCACGGAAGAAGAGGAACAGGGTGCTGACTGGCGTGACTCTGGGCACGAGTGGGGTCTGTGAGACTAGAGGCAAAAGAAGCCACACAAACGCCCCAGGCTCCACTTAATTACGTCGTTTCCCATAGATACAGGTTGGCGCAGTGCTGATGCTGCTCTGCCTGAAGCTGAAACTGAGCAATTAGGTGAGCAGCTGTCTGCGGGTGGGAGCTGATTTCTCACTGTTCCAGGAGAGGCTACACCCGTGTTGTTACAGAACAGGTGTGCGGCCTCAGTGTGAACTCACGCTTAGCTTAATGCAGATACAGATGGCGACATGTAGGAATACTGTGCACACCCCATAGCACACACCTGCCTCTCCTCGCCTTGACAGCTGAGAGGGCCTGGAAGCAGCAGCACCTAGTGTCCACGAGCGCCCCCAGTGGCCAGATCTTGGTTTCTAATTCCATTGTTCAGTAAAAGCAACTGGGCTTCTTAGAGAAACCGCGGATTCCAGGATGGAGGCAGGAAGTATGCAAGATGAGACTGGATCATCTTATAGTGACAGAAAGGGAGGAACAAAACAAACAAAACAAAACCCAAACCCACGTGGATGGGGGCAGGCCAGAGGGATGCAGGAACCACCGAACACTCCCCATGACCAAAGCAGAACAATTTGAGCAGCAAAGTCAAGTCGCGTTGTATTATAACCCCAAGAACAAGATGAAGAAGCATGAGTCCACGCTGATGTAAATGATTGAATAGATCTTAATACATGACTGGAGACATGAGATAAGTCTCCCTTGCAGAAGAATTCCCCATCCTTCATGTAGATGATTTGCAGTCACGAGGGGAGCTCAGATCCCTACTTCCTGAGTGTGGGATTGCACAGCTATGTGGTTCCGAAGAGTTGAAGACGAAAAGAGGGAGAAAGAGTAACTTCCCAGCAGAGGACCTGACGACCTGAGCCGGGCAATCGAGGTCAGCACCAATGGCGACCAGGCGTGTAGACGCATGTGCCCTGGGTAAGGTGTGACCAGGATGGCACTTGACCCCTGTGGTCCTTCTCCCCAAGCACATCCTCCCCACTCCAATCATGAGAAGGACATCAGAATTCCAACAGAGGCTTCCAGTATACCTGACCAGTAGCCCTCAAAACCGTCAAAGTCATCAAAAACAAGGGAGCTCTGAGAAGCTGTCACAGCCAAGAGGAGCCGAAGGAGACAGGATGACTGAATCCTAGAACAGAAAAATATATTAGGCAAAAACTGTGGAAACCTGAATAAACTGTGCATAGTTAAGAATAATGCACCAATATTGGCTCATTAATTACAACAAAGGCACTATAAGCTTAAGATATGAATATTGGAGGACACTGGGGGAGTGGTGTGTGGGAGCCCTGTTCTGTGTCAGTTTTGCTGTAAATCTAAAGCTGTTCTAAACAAAGCTAAACAAAGTTAAACAAAGTTACTGAGAAAAGAAGCATCTCAGTACCGTCAGTGGGCCTGTGTGGCCCCTCATAGGTATCTGTATTTTAGCAAAAGAGAAATAAACGACTTTGGCTGGGCGCGGTGGCTCACACCTGTAATCCTAGCACTTTGGGAGGCCAGCGCGGGTGGATCATCTGGGCTCAGGAGTTGAAGACCAGCCTGGCTAACATGGTGAAACCCCGTCTCTACTAAAAATACAAAAATTAGCCTGGTGTGGTGACAACACACCTGTAATCCCAGCTACTCAGGAGGCTGAGACAGGAGAATTGCTTGAACACAGGAGGTGGAGATTTCAGTGAGGCAAGATTGTGCCACTGCCCCCCAACCTGGGTGACAGAGCAAGGCTCCATCTCAAAAAAAATAAAAATAAATAAATAAACATGAAGGAAGGAGAAAAGAAAGAAACAACCTTAACCACAAGCTGAGGGGCAGGAGTGCTGGGCCCAGAGCCTTCGGGGAGACCCACAGCCTCCTGGAGGTCCAGGCTCTGGCCCCGCAGGGGTTGGCTCCAGTCTGATCCAAGGGGACTTTCAGAGACGCCCATGCTGCCGTCTCCTTGGGCTCTGTGTGCAGAGAGGTCTGCGTGGTTGGAATTTCGGAGGTTCCTCTGCCAGTTGTTCCTCCCACCGGGAGCTCCGTGGAAGCTGTGCTCCAGGAATACTGAGGTCTGTTCTGTCACCAGCCCTGCATCTGCTCTCCCAGCCCTGGCTCTGGCAAGAGGCTTGATGGCCCCGTGAGTCAGGACCAATCAGGTCCGGCCTCGTGCCGCCGCCTTCCAAACCTGAGTGCTGGGACCGTGCACTGATGGAGGAGAACAGGAGAGGTCCCAGGACAGCCCTGGCCCTGCTGCAGATTCAGAAAGTGGGGGATTGGGTCTGGGATTTCGGTATTTTTCTTTTAATATGTGAGCAGGTGTTTTTATTATTTCAGCACAAATATTTCCAGTAGTGCACAAAGATGGAATATGTTGATGTTAACTCTTCATCCTCATGATAACCCTGTGAGGTGTGCCCGAGTCTTATTAACCCATTTCATAGACAGCAGAAATCGTGACGCAGCTGGCCCTTGGCCATCGGTCGGCAAAGAGCAGGCAGGAGAACCCAAGGCTGCGTCCCTGACGGCTCTGCCCTGCAGCCCCTGTGGCAGGCCGAGGATACGTTTCTAACAGATGCCTGCAGGAGGAAAGGCTGCTCAGCCGGCATGGCCTGGGTTTGTGTTGGGCAGTCTGTGTCCAGTGCTGATGCCGTGTGCAGGTACTGACCTCCTCCTGAGCTCTGCCCACTAGTAAATAAATAGAAATCAAAATTCTCATTTTGCTCATTTCATAAGACTTCATCCAACCTTTTGCCCATTTGTTTATTTGCTCACTGGGTTCCTGGCTTTAAAGGTATAAGGAGACCATGTCTTAACCCTATTTCCCACCAGGGGCCAGGATCTGGCCATTCACTTGTGCATCCACCTCCCTGGCAGGGACCCTGGCGGCAGATGCATGGAAGCCCCCTGCTCGCCACAGCAATGTGACTGTCACCATATGCAGCATGCCCCTGAGGCCCCCAGCAGCCTGCAGGGCACACGTCCTTCCCCCTGTAGCAACAGGAAGCATGGTCCACAGCGGGGAGGCTCAGCACTGTCTCCAGAGGGACCTGCCCTGAGCCGGGCATGTGGTCTGCACATCTTTATCCAGTGCCTGTCACGGGATTGTCATGGGGCCAGGGAAGGGGCCAGCAGGGTGAGCTAGAACAGTGCCTTAAACTGCACTGTGCCTCAGGACCCTCAAGGCTTGTGCAACTCAGACCCCTGGGCCCACATCCAGAGTCTCTGATTCAAGAGGTCTGATGTGGGCTCCAAGAGTGTGCAGATTTCCAGGGGATGCTGCCGCTGCTGCTGCTGCTGCTGGTCTGGAGACCCTACTTTGAGAACCACTGGTTGGGACCCCGAGTCTGTCTCTGGCTGTGCTGCCCGTTCTCAGCCGCCCAGTTGCAGGTAGATGCTGTCACCATGACTTGGGGTAAGAGGTCATGTGTGCTGGGGCTGTGTGCTGGGGCGGCCCTTCCACAGGCAGGTGGAAGGTTGGAGGCCACTGGGCACTGCCTGGCACTGCTGGCCTCCCAGAGATGTTCAGACACCCCACATTACAAATAGGCCAGCCTTTCCCCTGGGCGCCCCCGCCACTCCCCGCAATGCTCGGGCCAGAGGCACTAATGGAGTCATTCGAAGCGTGACTTTGCTTTCTGGTCCTGGACACGTTAGTGTTCATGTTCCCCGACAAATAAATGCTTTAGAAAATGTGATAAGATCACATTACAAGATTGAAATCCAGCAAGGTGGTTGAATTGTGCCCCCTTAAAATATGTGTGTTGAAGCCCTAACCCCCAGTACCTCAAACTCTGTTAGGGTCACTGCAAATGTATGTAATCACAGATGGCCCTCAACTTACAGTGGTTGGATTTAATTTTTTGACATTATGATGGTTCAAAAGCAATGTGCATTCACTAGAAACCATACCTCACGTTCCCGTACGGCCATTCTGCTTTGCATTTCAGTGCAGTATTCAATAAATTACATGAGATACTTCATACTTTTTTTTTGAGATGGAGTCTCGCTCTTGTCACCCAGGCTGAAGTGCGGTGGCACGATCTCAGCTCACTGCAGCCTCTGCCTCCCCGGTTCCAGCTTTCTTCTGCCTCAGCCTCCTGGGTAGCTGGGATTACAGGCACGTGTCACCATGCCTGGCTAATTTTGTATTTTTAGTAGAGATGGGATTTCACCATGTTGGCCAGGCTGGTCTCGAACTCCTGACCTCAGGTGATCCACCTGTCTCGGCCTCCCAAAATGCTGGGAATATGGGTGTGAGGAACCGCACCCGACCCCATACTTCATTTTAAGGTAGGCTTTCCGTGAGATGATTTTGCCCAACTGTAGGCTAATGTGAGTGTTCTGAGTGAGTTGAGATAGTTGGGCTGAGCTGTGATGTTTGGTAGGTCAAGTGTATTCAGTGCATTTTCTACTTATGACGTTTATCGGACGTAACCCCAGCATACATTGAGGAGAATCTGTAGTTAAGATGAAGTAATGCAGGAATGGGGGTTGCCTAGTCCAATATGACTAGTATCCTTATAGAAAGAGGAAATCTGGACACAGACACAGGGAAAAAGCCATGTGACGATGGAGGCCAAGATGGGGGTGATGCGGCCACAAGCAAAGGAGCACCAGGGTTCAGGAGCAACTAGCAGAAGCTGGGAGAGGCCTGGAACCAATCCTTCCCTCGCAGCCTCAGAAGGACCCAGCCCTTGGCCAGGCATGTTGGCTCTTGCCTGTAATCCCAGCACTTTGGGAGGCTGAGGTGGGTGGATCACCTGAGGTCAGGAGTTCAAGACCAGCCTGGCCAACATAGTGAAAGCCCGTCTCTACTAAAAATACAAAAATTAGCCGGGTACAGTGGCATGCACCTGTAATTCCAGCTACTTGAGAGGCTGAGGCAGGAGAATCACTTGAACCCAGGAGGCAGAGGTTGCAGTGAGCCGAGATTGTGCCACTGCACTCCAGCCTGGGCGACAGAGTAAGATTCTGTCTCAAAAAAAAAAAAAAGAAGGACCCAGTCCTGCCGACACCTTGACCTTGGACTTCCAGCCTCCAGAGCAGAGAGAATAAATTTAATATTTTTTTATACCACCCAATCTATGGTGCTTTGGTTCTGCAGCCCAGGAAGTAAACACCGTTTTCCGAATCACCCTCTGCCGTTTAATGCAGTTAATGAACTTTGGGTGAAAGCCTTTGATCTAATGCTGGTTATTTGGGAAAAGATGTCTTTGGGGAAGAAGAGGAGGTGACAAGGGGTGTGATTTATTCACTGGCAGCAGAAAATTCAGAGATGTCTTAGCAAGTTTATTTACCTCAAACTGCTGGTAAAAGATTTTTCCCTAATCTGGAAATAATCTGAAATGTTTTACAATATGCTCCCAAGCATTTATAATTCAGATTATAATAGGAAATTGTTTCCTAGGACATGTCTTTTCATAACAATGGAGTGTAGATACCATCATCTCTGTGATGTAAAATGGTGTAGAATTTGCATATAACCTACGTGCATTCCCTCGTAGACTTTAAATCAGCTCCAGGTTCCTTATAATACCTAATACAATGTAAATGCTGTGAAATAGTTTTTAAACAGTACTAACCTACGTGCATTCCCTCGTAGACTTTAAATCAGCTCCAGGTTCCTTATAATACCTAATACAATGTAAATGCTGTGAAATAGTTTTTAAACTGTACTGTTTGAGACATAATCATGAGAAAAAGTCTGTCTATGCTCAGTACAGATGCAATAGAATATTTCAATGTGCAGTATATTGAATCTACAAATCCAAACCTCACAGATATGACTGTTCTCAGTCACTGTAAAGTACAATAATTTTACTTAAAATGACTACATATTTTATTTATTTATTTATTACTTATTTATTTATTTATTTATTTATTTATTTATTTTTGAGATAGAGTCTTGCTTTGTCCCCCAGGCTGGAGTACAGTGGCTCGATCTTGGCTCACTGCAACCTCTGCCTCCCGGGCTCAAGCTATTCTCCTGCCTCAGCCTCCCGAGTAGCTGCGATTACAGGCACCTGCCACCATGCGCAGCTAATTTTTTGTATTTTTAGTAGAGATGGGGTTTCACCATATTGGCCAGGCTGATCTCGAACTCCTGACCTCAAGTGATCTGCCCACCTCAGCCTCCCAAAGTGCTGGGATGATTACTTATGTTTTTTAAACTCCAGGTTTGAAATTATAGTATGGTAGACGTTATCTTCACTTCAAAAGAAATTTAGAACATTTTCTTAATACATCGTTTATAAGCCTTAGGTAAAGCTGATGGTAAATTATTTTATGAACAAAAGCTCTTTGAAAAGGAGTTTGGAGGAAAGATTCTTTATTCCAGTGAACAGTTTACAAACCTGGGAGCTGCAGCCTTTGGTGTGAAAGAAAGTGTATTCCAGAGAACGCAGGGAGGGTTTGGGTTTTATAGTGATGGGTCCTGCCCAGGTCCCATTCAGGTCCATTTATGCACACGAAGGATTCAAATTTGGTTAGTTCTGATTGGTTGATACAGCTAAGCCCTGATTGGGTGATGCAGCTGAGCTCTGATTAGCCAAGGCAGATGAGCACCGATGTGCTGGTTCAGGTGAGCTCTGAGGGGTTGGTTCAGGTGAGCAATGATAAGTTGGTTTGGGTGTGCTCTGAGTGGTTGGTTCAGGTGAGCTCTGAGGTGTTGGTTCAGGTGAACTGTGATTGGTTGGTTCAGGTGAGCACTGAGGGGTTGGTTCAGGTGAGCTCTGAGTGGTTGGTTCAGGTGAGCCCTGAAAGTCCAGAAGTTGACTGGAGGTGCGAGTTCTGGGGGCTCAAAGCATGTGGCCTCTAGTCAGCAAGTGGCCTCTTGGGGCTGTTTTAAACATAGGCCCAGTTGGGCACTCAGGGTGGGCTCTTTCGGGTCCACATTTGTTCACAGTTTGTTTCATTGTGAAATGAAGGAATTGCAGGAATGTGACTGCAGCGGCATTGACGGCAGATTTGGGATCTGAAACTGGGGTGTTAAGAGAAGAGGATTTTTCTTTTGTTTGTTTTTTAAACCAAAATGGTCAATTTGAAAATTGAACACATTTTTGGCCTCAGTTTTATTATGCTCATGTCAACTATTTAATATAAAAGATCTGCCTTTTGCGTAGCCTACGTAACAACCAACATTTGGGTGCTACCAGGGTAAGGTTGTGGGGAGCACACATTCACTAACCCAGCTCCCAAAACCACCGAGGCAGGCGCTGTGGCCAGGCAGGACTAACCCAGCTCCACAACCTCCGAGGCAGGGGCTGTGGCCAGGCAGGACTAACCCAGCTCCCACAACCTCCGAGGCAGGGGCTGTGGCCAGGCAGGACTAACCCAGCTCCTACAACCTCCGAGGCAGGCGCTGTGGCCAGGCAGTTCCAACCCAGCTCCCACAACCTCCGAGGCAGGCGCTGTGGCCAGGCAGGACTAACCCAGCTCCCACAACCTCCGAGGCAGGGGCTGTGGCCAGGCAGGACTAACCCAGCTCCCACAACCTCCGAGGCAGGCACTGTGGCCAGGCAGGAGAGCTGGGGCAACTTGGAGGGCAGCAGGGCCAGCGCAGGGGGTGGGAGGTCTTGGGTTGGAGGCAGAGACCTCCCGGCTTGCCACGTGGGGACCAGGCAGGTTCTTCCAGCTTCGGAGTGAACCAGACATGTGGGCTGAGTTCTCAGGGCTGTGTGACAGCTGCTCCAAGTCCCTCTTGCACGAGGACAGGAAGAGCTATGAACATGTAAATAACATGAAATATAAGCAGTGTAGCTTTTTAAGAAAGGAAAATTATTCACACAGAAGAAAGAAAAGTGTCATTTTTGGGTTTCAATTTCCAGATACAACTGATGGTTCACTTTCATCTGTGACACTTCACAGAACAACACATAAAGAATTTTGTTTTATAGTCTGAGCAAAGAAAGGTCAAAAGGTCTCCTTGGCATTTGAAGGCTTCCGGCAGGTTTCTCAGCCTCCACGTCATGGACATCTGGGGCTGGGTGGCTCTTGGTTTTGGGTCCCCAACCTGTGCAGTGTGAGGTCTCAGCAGCATCCCTGGACCCTACATACTCCATGCCAGGACGTTTCCTCAGTGGCGACACCAAAATTGTCTCCAGAAGTTGCCCAGTGCATGCCCCCACTGCCCCCACACCAGGGGACAAAGCTGTCTCTTGGTTATCAACCTCTGGTCTCTAATAAGAGAGATAAAAATCCAACCACAAACATACTCTCCAGGGATGTCTTGTATTGCTGGATGCATGGACCCCATGTCTGCCTGGCTGTCAGTCACCTGAAGATCCACTGATGCTAACTCTGTACCTGGACACTTGGGGTTAAATTGAAAGCATGCTATGGATGTGCAGCAGAGGGAGAGACACTCTTCTTAGTATCAAAAGTGCTAGGCAAGCCGGATGCGGTGGCTCACGCCTGTAATCCCAGCACTTTGGGAGGCCGAGGTGGGAAGATCACCAGAGGTCAGGAGTTCGAGACCAGCCGGGCCAACATGATGAAACCTCATTTCTATGCAAAAAATTAGCTGGGCATGTTGGCATGCCTGTAATCCCAGCTACGTGGGAGGCTGAGGCAGGAGATCACTTGAACTCAGGAGGTAGAGGTTGCAGTGAGCTGAGATCGTGCCACTGCATTCCAGCCTGGAAGACATAGTGAGACTCCGTCTCAAAAAGAAAAAAAAAGTTCTAGGCAAGTGCAGAGCGGGCTTACAGGGGATACTTGCAGCTGAGGGTGGTGATTGGGTCAGAGGCCTTCTTCAGGGCAGTTTATCAAGTTTTTATACAACGGGGGGTGGGGGGCATCCATGTCATTAAGTCAGTCCCTCTATAATGTTGAGGTGCGTTAGTTTCCTTATGCAAGAATTTCATTTCTCATTGTTTTCATAATAAATATTTTGTCTTTAAAAACATCTTGATACTTTTTCATGTAAATCTGTGTTTTATGATAAGTAATTTGTAACTGGTATATTTTGACACTGCCAGAAACTCTAGTTGTTCATTTCACTGTCTCATCTGTCTGGAGACAGGGAGTTTCATGAATGCATCTCCAGTGCCAGCATGGGGAAGGTGCCCAGGCTTTGAACGGAACTGAATGCAGAATTCCGGGGGCGCCAGGCAAGCCAGATGGCCTTGTGGACAGTCACTTCCCGTGGTCGGCTGGGGCGGGGAAGGCCCTGAGGCGCTGCCGGCTGTGTACCGCCTGGCCCAGCTCCCTACCCACTGCCTATGTGGGTCACCTCTCAGTGGGTTTCAGGGACACGGCAAAATAGACAACTTCCATTTTGACTTTGAAACCTCATATGCCAACACTTGAATATGAATCTTTTCGTAAATGTACGTGTACACTTAAATCAGTTTTTGCAGTTAGAATATATTGTTTTGCAGTCAATCTTCTGTATGGCTTTATGTGTATTATTATAAACATAAATGTAGCTACAAAAATGGCATAATGCATTCACTGTGCACGTATTTGTATATGTATGCCAAATATCAATGGTTCATTTCATGAGCACTTAAAACAATCACATCTTCATGGGCTTGCTCTGTAGTTACTTAGCTACCTATGCAGACCCCAGCATTTGGGTGGCATGTGATTTAGAGGGCAGTTGGCACCTTTCTTTGCTCTGGCGTCATGATCGCTGAGCCCACCCTCCTCCTTGCACAGTCCCGGAAGAGGACTGCCTGGGAGCATGAAGCCCAGAATGAGTGAATCAGACACATGGGCTCTGGATGCGAAATCCACCTAGCAGCCCCGCTGCGTCTGGCACCACCATAGGGTGCATATTTTTACCATCTTTTCCGCAGGGTCAGAGTGGCCATCGTGCTTATCACATAAAAATGTAACCTACAAAAATTCAGGTCATCAGCCCGTAATGCCACCTTGTTTTATCTTGGTGCTGTCTTGGTTTGCTTTAGAAACATAGTTCCTGGGATGTGTCCTGTTCACAAAGCCCAGGGTACAGGTCTGTGTGGTGTGTGTGGTGGCACTCTGGAAGCCCATAAGCCATGTATATATACATTTCATATTATATATTATATATAATTCAAATAGAAATTATATCAAAATATATATATTTGAATATTTTATATAATTTCTATTTGAAATAAAATTCCTTGTACATTTCCTTTAGGTGTAAAAGGAAAATAACTTATAGTAAAATGTAAATCTATTAGTATTGAGCACACTGTGTGTGTGGAGCATCCTGAGTCAACGCAGGTGTAGGCGGGCGCAGGTGTGGATGTCAGGTGATCAAGTTCACAAACAGCCTTGATGTTGTCATGGAGTTTTCTGAGATTGCAAAACCTCTGGATAAAGTTCCTAAAACCATGGTCCACTGTGGGCAGCAAGCCACCCAGGTGCCAAGGCAAGAGACCGAGGGCACGAGCTGTTCCAGTATAATAAAATATATAAAATAAGAATAGTTATACTAGATATAGATCTTAGATGTGATTATATATGAATATCAATCATTAGTTTGTAGCAATTACTCTTTATTCCAATATTATAATAATCCTCGCTCTACAATCATAACCTAGGAAAAACCAGGCCATACAGAGATAGGAACTGAGGGGACATAGTGAGAAGTGATCAGAAGACAAGACTGCGAGCCTTCTGTTATGCCCAGACAGGGCCACCAGAGAGCTCCTTGGTCTAGCGGTAATGCCAGCGTCTGGGAAGACGCCCGTAGCCAAGTGGACCGTGGTCTAGCAGTAGCGTCAGTGGCAAGGAAAAACACCCGCTACTTAGCAGACCGGGAAAGGAAGTCTCCTTTTCCCCGGGGGGATTTTAGAGAAGACTCTACTGCTCCACCTCTTGTGGAGGGCCTGTCAGGCCCGCCTGCAGTTATCCAGAGGCCTAACCGTCTCCCTGTGATGCTGTGCTTCAGTGGTCACACTCCTAGTCTGCCTTCATGTTCCATCCTGTACACCTGGCTCTCCCTTTTAGATAGCAGTAGCAAATTAGTGAAAGTACTAAAAGTCTCTGATAAGCAGAAATAATGGTGTAAGCTGTCTCTCTCTCTCCTCCTTCTCTCTGCCTCAGCTGCCAAGCAGGGAAGGGCCCCCTGTCCAGTAGACACGTGACCCACGTGACCTTACCTATCATTGGAGATGGCTCACACTCCTTACCCTGCCCCTTTGTCTTGTATCCAATAAATATCAGCACAGCCTGGCATTCGGGGCCACTACCGGTCTCCGTGTCTTGGTGGTAGTGGTCCCCCGGGCCCAGCTGTCTTTTATCTCTTTGTCTTGTATCTTTATTTCTACACTCTCTCATCTCCGCACATGGGGAGAAAACCCACTGACCCTGTGGGGCTGGACCCTACAGTCCACCTGTTTGATTTACACAATGATTTATTCTAAGAAAATCTAGTCTAGTTTTAAATTAGTAAAAAAATTCTGTCTAGTTACGTGTAAAACGAAGTGAATGAGTTCAGATGCAGGTAACCAAGTTTTGCCTGCAGGAATGTGCAGCAGGTGCAGGCAGGGACATCTCTTGATGTGGTTCTGCTCCCCTATTGTGGGTGACTTAACATTCTCTCCACCCACCTGGTAGGCGTGGCCATGTCCTACTAAGTCCTTCTCCGCACCATCCCCACATGCCAGCAGAGGGTGCTGTTGGGCAGGAAAGGTGGGACAGCACCCTCGTGAGCTGCTGTTCTATTTTTCCTTCTGTATTTAGGGTTGACATGTGTCCAAAGGATATGGTGTGTGAAGATAATGGGGACATTTTGGAATGCCATTTGGAAGAAATGGAAATGCAGAGCCAGGAAGGTGCTCAGAGAGGCCTGAGAGATTTCTAGCAAAAACCTGGTAAACTTTGAGGTGAAGGCTCTCAGAAACATAGCTGCAAGGAGCATCCAGCCTAGGGCTCATGCAGATGTGACCTAAAGAATCGCAGGTGACCACTCTCAGTGGGCTCATGTCCTCACCATGTTTCTCAGTGGGCTTCTGGCTGGTTTGCAGGGAAAGTCTATGAGGGGAATTCATTCAAAAAGCCCCACTGTCATTGTCCACGAGGTGCTGGTGGATATGTGCAGATTGTCTTGTCCAGCATTCACTTTATTTTTAATAACAGCTTCATTTAGGCATAGCTCACACCATAACAATTCACCATACAGTGTGTACAATTGAGTGGTCTGGGCATATTCACAGAGTTGCATAGTGATCTCCACTATCTAATTTTAGAATATTTTCATCACCCCAAAAGCAAACACACCAATTAGCAGTTGCTCCCCATTCCCCCTTCTCTTCAATCCCTTGTAACCATGAATCTACTTTCTGTTGCTATGGTTGCCCATCCTGGACATGTCATGTAAATGGGATCATATGACTTGTGGCCTTTTGTATCTGGCTGCCTTCCCTTAGCAGTTTTCAAGTTTCACCCATGTTGTAGCATGGATCAGAACCTCCCTCCTTCTTATGGCTGCCTAATAGTCCCTTGTCTGGATAGAGCACACTTCATCTGTTCATCAGATGGTGGACATCTGGGATGTTTCTGCTGTTGGCCATTGTGAATAGTGCTGCTGTGAGCATTCATGTACAAGTTTTAATGTGGATGTATGTTGTTTTTATTTCTTTTAAGGATATATGTAAGAGTGGAATCGCCTGGCCGTACGGTAACTCTATGTTTCTTTCTTTTTTTTTTTTTTTTTTTTTTAGTCTCCCTCTGTCACCCAGGCTAGAGTGCAGTGGTGCAATCTCGGCTCACTGCAACCTCCACCTCCCAGGCTCAAGCAATTCTCCTGCCTCAGCCTCCCAAGTAGCTGGGACTACAGGTGGGCAGCACCAGATCCGGCTACTTTTTTGTATTTTTAGTAGAGAAAGGGTTTCGCTGTGTGCCTAGGCTGGTCTCAAACACCTGGACTCAAGCGATCCTCCAGCCTCGACCTCCCAAAGTGCTGGGATTATGGGCATGAGCCACCGCGCCCGGCCTTTGTTTAATTCTGTAAAGAACTGACAGACTGTCTTTCACGGCGGCTGCACTGTTCTGTGTTCCCAGCAGGCATGTGGGAGGGTTCTGATTTCTCTACATCCTCCCCAACAGCTGTTCTTATCTGTCTTTTCTGTCTTTTTTAATTCTAGCCGTCCCAGTGCAGGTGAAGCGTATATCATTGTGGTTTTAATTTACATTTCCCTTACAACTAATGATGTTGACCATCTTTTCATATGCTTATTGGCCATTTTATATCTTCTTTAAGGGTTTATTCACACGTGAATACGGTTGTCTTTTTATTGTTGAGTTGTGGGAGTTCTTAATGTGTTTTGGAGGCACATCGCTTATTAGATACAAATTCGCAAACATTCTCCCAATTGTGTAGGCTGTATGCACTTTCTTGATGGTGTTTATAAAACATAAAAGTCTTACATTGTGATGAAGTTTAATTGATCTATTTTTTGTTGTTGTTAGTTGTGCTTTTTGTGTGCTAAGAAGCCACCACCTAAGACTACAAGGACGTTCTCCTGTGTCTCCTCCAAGGGTTTCTGTGGTGCTCCCTCGGGCTCATGGGGGCCCGCGGTTCCTTCTGAGTTTCCTGAGGGCCGGGGCGGCTCAGGAGTGGGGGCGCAGCGCGTCCGCCCCTTTGGTCCCCGCTGGCGCTGCCAGGATAGACGAGCTGGAGGAGGAATATGTATTTAGGGCTCATCGGATCTCTTATTGGGCAAAATCATTTGCTTGTTCTACTACTTAAGCACAATGTTTGGAGCCCTCGGCTAGGTCAGGGCAAGGACACTGCGAGCCTTGCTTCGCCGGCCTCGCGCGCGGCCTTCGTGCATCTCGGGCTGCTCCGGTGCTCGCCGCCGCCTGCATGGGCCCTGGGCTTTCGCACCGGGGGAGGCCTCGCCTCCTTGAGCAGCCTGAGTTCAGGTGGAGCGGCCACGCCTGTGCCCGCGGCGCCGGTGCTGAGTCCCGACGCTGTGCGCCCCACTCCCGAGGCTGTGGTTGGAGGGTCGCGGTCGAGCTCTAGGACCCCCAGCTGGAGTTGGCCGCAGAGCCCAGGCGCGGGGAGGGCGGCGGCTCCCACCTCCGGGTTCCCGGCTCCGCGCCGCAGGCGTGAGCGCCCAGCAGGCCCAACAGAGGGCGCCGGCGCCCGGGAGAGGCGCGGCCTTGGTTGCAGGGGCCGGGGCGCTGCGGCCCGGGCTTTGAGAGACGGGCCCCTCTTCCCGGCGCGGTGCCTTCCAGGGAGACTGCGCCTGCAACACCGCAGCCAGAGCCGAGACTCCGCGCCTTTCAAGGAGGAGGCCCAGTGCAGGCGCACAGGGCCTGGGGTCAGGGGCTTGGGGGCAGAGGAGGCGCGGGGGGCGGGACCCTGCCGGCCAGTCCCTTACCCGGGGACAGACGGGGAAGGCGGGAGCGCTCGCAGTTCCCTCCTGGAGGGACCACACCGCCGGGAACCCGAGCAGCCTGCAGTGGCTCGGCTCGGGCCGGCGGAGATCTGGGAGCATTTTCTGGAAGCCTCCACAGGCTTCAGGCGGACAGGAGGGACCCGACGGGAGGCGTAGCAGGTGGGGTGAGGGGATCTCGGTGGCAGTGGGGACAGCGCGGCCCCGAGAACTGAGAGGGAGACGCTCTCGGGCCTCTCAGACCAGCATTAAGGAGCCGAGCCCTGCGGGCCAGGGGCGCAGAGAGGGTCCCGGGCTGTGAGGGGAGAGTCCCGGGCCGTGAGGGGAGGGTCCTGGGTGAGGGAAGGGTTCTGGACCGTGAGGGGAGGGTCCCGGGCTGTGAGAAAAAAGTCCCAGGTGAGGGGAGGGTCCCGGGCCATGAGGGGAGGGGAGGATCCTAGGCCGTGAGGGGAGGGTCCTGGGCTGTGAGGGGGGTCCCGACTGAGGGGAGGGTCCCGGGCCGTGAGGGGACGGTCCTGGCTGAGGGAAGAGTTCCGGACCGTGAGGAGAGGGTCCCTGGCTGTGAGGGGAGGGTCCCGACTGACGGGAGGATCCCAGGCTGTGAGGGGAGGGTCCCAGGTGAGGGGAGGGTCCCGGACTGTGAGGGGAGGGGAAGATCCTAGGCCGTGAAGGGAGGGTCCTGGCCTATGAAGGGAGGCTCCTGGGCTGTGAGGGGAGGGTCCTGGGCTGTGAGGGGAGGGTCCTGGGCTGTGAGGGGAGAGTCCCGGGCCGTGAGGGGAGAGTCCAGGGCTGTGAGGGGAGGGTCCTGACAGAGGGGAGGGTCCCGGGTGAAGAGCAAGCTCCTGACCCTCATTTACTGGGAATCCATTGCTCTGGTCCCATCATGAGTGGGGTTCGCAGACTGGGCCAATCCCTACAGCGTATGCGTGCTCTGGTGTCTAGGGGCAGCACAGACGTTGTTACTGCTCCATCTGGCCTGGGTGAACACCTGGGTCTCTCTGTGGAGTTGGGGGATGCCGCCTCCTCAAGGGTCGCGTTCCTAGTATGCGTGCCAGAAAGGCTATGCACCACCAGTGCTAAGCCGCAGAAGAGCTGTCAATCTGTCAGTCCTGTCCCGCCAAACCTGAACTTTTTTTTTTTTTTTTTTTTTTTTTTTTTTGAGACGGAGTCTCGCTCTGTCGCCCAGGCTGGAGTGCAGTGGCGCAATCTCGGCTCACTGCAAGCTCCGCCTCCCGGGTTCACGCCATTCTCCTGCCTCAGCCTCTCCGAGTAGCTGGGACTACAGGCGCCCGCCACCACGCCCGGCTAATTTTTTTTTTTTTTGTATTTTTAGTAAAGACGGGGTTTCACTGTGTTAGCCAGGATGGTCTCGATCTCCTGACCTGGTGATCTGCCTGCCTCTGCCTCCCAAAGTGCTGGGATTACAGGCATGAGCCACCGCGCCCGGCCAAACCTGAACTTCTGAAAGAGCCAGGGAATCAGCCTCTTAGGGAAGCCCCTCCGCCCCGCTTGCCTGGGCTTTCTCTGCAAGCTCTGTGCAGAAGGGAGCAAAGTCTGCCTGATGCCACCACCGTGGGCTCAGTGTTCATGGTGTCCTAATGGAAGCTTTGAAATCACTTTATGTTAGTCCTGGCTCTTAAGAAAATCGATGCAATGCCAATTAGGCACTACTTTTTTTTTTTTTTTTTTTTTGTATAAAACATTTGAGGAAGATGGTGCAGGGTGGGCCCTGAAGGGAGTGGGGTCCTGCCTGGAGCTGCTGTTTAGGCTCACTCTTGGTGCTCTATATACATATCTACCATTGCAGTGTCATACAGAATGTTCCATTGCCTTTTTCATTTTAAAAAGTGTTTATCACACAGGGGAGTTTTAGGGCAGTGCAACTATTGTGCATGATCCATGACATTATGCGCTTCTCAAGACCCAAAACTGCATAACAGGAAGCATGAACCCTCAAGTAAACGATATGCTTTAGTTAATAATGATGTATCAGATTGTAATGTATGGGCCACCAATGCAAGAAGTTATAATAACTGTGGAAGGAAGCGGGGCGGAGGGGGAGTATATGAGGACTCCCTGTACTTTCTGCTCAATTTTTCTGTAAAACCCAAAACTGCTCTAAAATGTAAAGTCTATTAATGTTTTTTAAAGTGCTTATTATATAAAGAAATGATTTTGATTCACTATCTGTGGGATCTTTTTTCATGAAATTTGTTTAAAGTAGTGACTGCTTTGCAGTGATGGCACCATTCTTCTGGGATGGCTTTTTGACCTCGAGCAGCAGTTCCTGCCCTACTGAGCAGGAAGATGCAGTGAGTGGGAGACAAGCCTGGATGCTCACATGGCCTCATGCCCTGGTCTGCGAAATGGGATGGCATCTTGCATCATGGCGGTTCTGTCTAGTGGGAGAATGATAAAGTGTGCCTGGCACAGTATGTACCTTCAGTAAGTGTGGTTGTCAAAAGCAATAATTGGGTTGGCACTGACATTCATCATAGATGTACAGAAGTAACATGTAGATGGTGAATTGATGAGGAGGGGCCCATGGAGAGATGGGTTTGTGCCGTGTACTTTATTCTTCTAATTTTCTTATTCTCTTTGGGACTGCCCCTGTGGCTTCCATGTGGCTTCAGACAGGTGAGGAGCTGCTGCGTGTTCAGACCGGAAACCTGCGCTCATCAGCACGTGAGCCCAGGCTCTTCTGGGGTATCATGTTTTGAGAATATTTCTCTGAAATTTTAAACTCTCTTCCATTTGTATTTGTTGAAATTCTAGAGCTTTTGATAACTCATGCTAAAATTTTTAAATCACTTTTTGCTTTATCATCTTTTTATTTGAAATGTCAAAATTTATGTAGGAAGCATCATTTTGCTACCCTGCCAAAGTATTCTGACTAAAACTATCCAAGATCCTCCAAGATGTACGTATGACTAATGTTTCTCCCTTTCTGATAAAAAAAACTATAGTAACTTTAATCCCTACATAAATAAAACACATGTGGTTGTGACCCACATGAGATCATCATTAGCTAGATACCTTGTGGTTAACGTATTGCGTTGTTTAATTTTTAAAACCTATATTGAAGTACATGCCTTACTATAGGAAATTAAACATTGTGCAAATGGGCTGGAAGTGGGAACTGCAAAGACAAGTCAGGATTGTATTCCAGAGGGCTCAGAGGGACTTAGAGTTCTGTGTCTGCTGATCCAGCCCCCTTGAGATTTTGCTGTGATGAAAATGGGTGTCACAGATGAGGTTTCCTCAAGGTCATTGTTTTCCTCTTAGGTGGTGAAGCTGACACCTAACACTCCTTGTTGTCTTAGGACTTCCTTTTGAATGAATTTAGGTAGAGAACCTGAATAAAGGGTGTAATTAGGACTCGTAGTCAGAAGAGGCATTGTGAGGATGCATATCCCGTGGCTTTACTTCAGAAACTAACCCACAAAAGACTTCATCCCAGGAAGGTGGAACAGACATACTTTTTCTTACTCTTCCCATGAGTAAAACAAAGAACCCTGGACTCAATGTAGGAAGCACACACAGGACAACTCTGAGTGGGGGAGGAGGAGGCAGAATAGTCTTGGGCCTCAGGACCCAGGGAGCAGTGGCAGGGTGGTGAGTTCCCAGGGTTTCTTTTGGTCTTGTGCGTCCTAAACGCGGGGCTTGTCTACTGTGGTGTGTTTGCGCTGCTATAACAAAACATCACAGACTGGGTAATTTATTAAAACCAGAAATTTATTTCCTCATGGTTCCCAAGGCTGGGAAGTCCACGATCAAGGAGCCGGCATCACAGGGTGAAAGGCGGGAGGGCCAGTGAAGCCTCTGTTAGGGAGGAGCCCTTGGCCTAACCACCTACCAAAGACCCTGCCTGTTCACAGCATTGGCTATTAGGTTTCAACGTGTGATTTTTGAGGGGACACGTACAAACCATAGCATTCCACCCCCAGCTCCCCAAAATGCATTTTCTTTTCACATGCAAAATACATTTATTCCATCCCAATACCCCAAAAGTCTTAGCTCATTCCAACACCAACTCAAAAATCTAAGTTCCAGAGTCTCCTCTAAATAAGGTGTGAGTGAGACTCAAGGCACGATTCATCTGAGGCAAGTTCCTCCCCAGCCGTGGGCCTGTGAAATCGCACAAGTTCTGTGCTTCCACAGTACAATGGTGGGACAGGCATAGGACAGACATTTCCCTTCCAAAAGGAAAAATAGGCAAGAGGGAGTAACAGGCCCCAAGTAAGTCCAAAACTCAACAAGGCAAACAACATTAAATCTTAAGGCTGCAGAATCGTCTTTGACTCCATGCCCCACCTTCTGGACACCCTGGGGTGGGGTTGGACACCCCAGGTCTCAGGCAGCCCTGCCCCCATGGGTTGCTGGGCTCAGTTCACCTCAGCAATTCTCCCAGGCTGGGGCTACACACTGGTGGCTCGGTAGGTCTGGAGTCTCAGGGGTGGCCCTACCTCCGCAGCTACACTAGGCATTGCCCTGGTGGAGACTCTCTGTGGTGGCTCTGTCCCTGCAACAAGTCTCTGCCTGGGCACCCAGGCTACCCACAGCATACTTTGAAATCTGGGTGGAGGAGAAAGCCATGCCCCCACAGCTCTTGCACTCTGTGTGCCTACAGAATTAGCACCACGTGGACTCTGCCAAGGATCACTGCTTGCATCCTCTAGACACCTGAGCCATAGCTGTGTGACCAAGGAGTGCTGTGCCAGAATGTGGAGAATAGAGACCTCAGATGGCTGTAGGCAGTGAGGTTGCGTGGGTGTCCTGGGCTTCTCTCCCTAAACTATTCTGTGCTGTGATGGGCATGGCAACCCTGAAGATCTCCAAAATGCCCTTGGGGCCGTTATTCCATAATCTTTATGAATAACACCAGGCTTCCTTCAATCCATACTAATCTCCTTACGAAACTAGGCCACACTGTTGGTTTTCTTCCCTAAATACTCTTTGTTGTTCTGTACATGGCCAAGCTGAGAATTTTCAAATCTTTGTATTCTGCTTCCCTTTTAATTATAAATTTTGTCCTTAAATAATTTTCTGTTCTCAAATTTTACCATAAGCAGTTAAGGAAAACTATTCTGAATACTTTGCTGCTTAGAGATTTCTTCTGCCAAATTATCTTAGTTCATCACTCTTAAGCTCTGCCTTCCACAAAGTCCTAGGACATGGACACAATTCAGTCAAGTTTTTTGCCGCTTTGTAACAAAGAAAATGAAAATATAGATATCAAAATTTATGGAACACATCTAAAGCAGTACTGAGAGGAGCATTTTTAGCACTAAAATGCATGCAATAGAAAATAGGAAAAGTCTCAAATCAATCTCAGCTTCTACCTCAAGAACTTGTCTACTTCTCTAGAAAATGAAGAGCAAAATAAACCCAAAGAAAAAGCAGAAGGAAGGAAGTAACTGAAATCAATGAAATAAAACACAGAAAAGTGGCTGGGCATGGTGGCTCATCCCTGTAATCTCAGCACTTTGGGAGGCCAAGGTGGGTGGATCACCTGAGGCCAGGAGTTCGAGACCAGCCTGACCAATATGGTGAAACCCCGTCTCTACTAAAAATACAAAAATTAGCCAGGCGTGGTGGCATGCACCTGTAGTCCCAGCTACTCATGAGGCACAGGAGAATCGCCTGAACCTGGGAAACAGAGGTTGCAGTGAGCCGAGATTGTGCTACTGCACTGCTGCCTGGGTGAAAGAGCGAGACTCCCCAGAGGTATCACTACAGACTCTGCAGACATCAAAAGGATAATAAGGGGAAAAACTGCAAACAACTGTATACACATTAATTTGACAACTTAGACAAATTGGACTACTTTCTTAAAAAGCACAAACTACCACAACTCACCCAACAGGAAGTAGATCATTGAATACCCCTATAGCTATTAAATACATTGAATTCGTAATTTCAAAAAAGAAATATTCAGGTCCAGATGGTTTTTCTAAAGAATTCTACCAAACATTTAAAAAACTAGCACCAATTCTACACAATCTTTTCCAAAAAATAGAGGAGGAGGCAATACTTCTCAGTCATCTCATGAAGCCAGTATTACATTGATACCAAAACCAGACAAAAACAAGAAAGAAAGCTAGTGACCAGTATCTCTCATGAATATAACACACAAGCCCATAACAAAATATTGGTAAATATATTAAGCAATAGATAAAGAGAATTATCCACCATGACCAAGTTTGGGTTTATACCAAGGATGCAAAGCTGGATCAATATTTGAAAATTAATCAATGTAATCTACCATATTAATAGACTAATGGAGAAAAATCATATAATCATGTCAACCAGTGCAGAAAAAGTATTTGACAAAATTTAACACACATTCATGATTAAAAAAACAAAAACAAAACAAAACTCTAGGACAGATAGGAGTAGGGGGGGACCATCTTACTTATTAATGACTACCTACAAAAAATACCCACAACTGACATGACACTAAATGGTGAAAACTGTACACTTTCTCCATAATATCAGGTACAAGGTAAGGTTGTCTGCCTTCGTCGCTTTTATTCAACATTGTACTGGAAGTTCTAGCTAGTGTAATAAATCAAGAAAAAGAAATAAAAGGCGTATGGATTGGAACGAAATAATTAAAACAGTCTCTGGTTACAGATGACATGATCATCTGATTATAAAATCCCAAGGATTCTACAAAAAAAAAAAAAAAAAAACTCCTAAAGCTAGCAAGTTCAAAAAGGTTGCAATATACAAGATAAACATAGAAAAGTCAATTGTCTTTCTTTGTATAGCATAAATACCAAAATTATGTACACCAAAATTAAAAATACAATACCATTTAAAATTACCAAAAAAACCCACTTAAGTGTAAATTCACCCAAGTATGTACAAGACTTTTGTGCTGGAAACTGCATTATGCTGATGGAGAAATCAAGGGAGATCTAAATGCATGGAGAGGCATACCATGTTCAAGGATTGGAAGATGCAATATAGTAAAGATGTCAGTTTTCCTCAAACAGATGAATAGAATTCTTATCAAAATCCCAACAGGATTTTTTTTGTAGGTATAGTCAAGATTATCCTAAAATTTGTATGGAAAGTCAGAGGAGCTAGAATACCTAAATCAATCTTGAAAAAGAATAAGGTGACAGGAATCATTCTACCCAATACTAGGACTTATTATTGCCACAGTAATCAGGGCAGTGTGGTCCTGGGCAGACTGACAGATAATAGAACAGAACAGAGAACTCAGAAACAGACCCACACAAATATGCCCAACTGATTTTTGACAGAGATGCAAAATCAATTCAGTGGAAGAAAGATGGTCTTTTCAACAAATAGTGCTAAAGTAATGGGACGTCCACAGGGAGACAAAAGAACCATGAGCTAAGTTTTACACCTTATATTAGAATGATAAGTTCTAACAATGAATTACAGATTTAAACATGAAATATAAAACTATAAAAGTTTTAGGAAAAAAAATATAGTAGACAACACTTAGGACCTAAAGCTGAACAAAGAGGTCTTAGACTTGATGCCAAAAGCATGATCCATAAAAGGAAAAAATGATAGATTAGACCTTACCAACATTGAAAACTTATGCTCTGTGAAAGAACCTGTGAAATGGATGAAAAGACAAGCTACAAACTGAAGAAAATATGTGCAAACCACATAGCTGTAAAGGGTTAAGAAATCCCAAAGCTCACCAGTACAAAAACAAACAATTCGCTTAGAAAATGGGCAGTAGACATAGAGACATTCCACCAGAGATGCCACAGCGATGGCAGAAGAGCACACGGAAAGGTGTCAGTCAATAGCAGCCAGTGGAGAAGTGCAAGACCTGGGTACCATTGCACACCCTCAGGAGATCTAAGATAAAAGATAGTGCCAACTTCGAATGCTGGCAAGGATGTGGATAAACTGGGTTACTCATAAGTTGCCGGTGGGAATGTAAAATAGTATAGTCACTTTGGAAAACAATTTAGCAGTTTCTTTTAAAACAAAATATGCAACTCTCATATGACCCAGCAAATGCACTCCTGGGAATTTATCCCAGAGAAATCAAAATTTATGTGCACATAAATACAGGCATATGAATGTTTATATTCGTTTATTTGTCACAGTCAAAAACTGGAAAGAACCCCAATGTCTTTTGGTGGGTGAAACGTCAAATTGTACGTCCGCACCATGAACTATTGATACCTGTGACAACCTGGATGAACTCTCCAGAGAATTATGCTGAGTGAAAAAAGCCAGTTCCAAAAGGTTACTGTATGATTCCATTTACGTAACATTCTTGAAATGGCAAAAGTGTAGCTGTGGAGAATAGTTCAGTGGTTTCGGGGAGTCGACGAGGGGTGATCTGGGAGGAACGTGGGTGTGTCCAGGAGGGGTCACAAGAGGTTCCTATGGGTGGAGACAGCCCGGGTCTGGCTGCATCAATGTCAGTATGCTGGCTGCAGTCGTGTGCTATAGTTTGGCAGGATGCTACCCCTGGAAGAAAACAGTACACAAGACCTCCGTTTACTGTTTCTCACAACTGCATGTGAACCTACAGTTATCTAAAACAAGAAAAATCAGTTCACACCTATTCACTCTCTGTCAACAAACCCACATATACGCACCGCATTACAAGGGCTTTACCAATGTGTAGAATCACGTGAAGTCGGAAAAGGGAAAAGGGCTTTCCTTTTAGGGAATTATGACCTTGACTGACTTAAAATCAATATTTGCTTCAGATTTGCAGGTCCGGATCTAAAAGTTTAAATAGATGTCAAGGTAGGTTAATTCAATTTCAGTGACCTTGGTGTTGAGCCTTTGAAACACTGCCTCCCAGTTAAGGCTTGAATAAATAACAGTTCTAAGACTGAATCAGGTGTGTTTAAATATTCAGAGCTGGGCGGAGGGAGGTGGAAGGCAACAGGCTACACTGTGCTTCGGGCTCCCTCCTGCTCTCCGTGAGCCTGGACTGAAGCCTCCGGTTCAGGTTCAGAGACCTTGCAGCCCCACCTCTCCCTCCAGCCAGGTGGGTGTGGGTGGCCCAGGGATGCTTCAAGTGGCAGGTTTGTTTTCTGGGGATCCCAGTGTGATTGTGAACTTGCTGCATCACAATTTCCTGCCAACCACCTCCTTCTAAAGGAGAGGTGAGGAGGAATCTCCATTTTCTTCAAATGTTTGGGTCTCCCACAGACCAGTCACCGGATCCTCTTGGCAAAATGAGGACCCCAAATGTTTAGAATCTGAATAACTTTGCCTTCCTTCTCCTTATCCTTTCAATAGTCTGTGGATTGTTTGGGGCATATCTGGTGGGGAGAATCTGAAAGTTGAAAATAAGCAGTAAAATGAAGGGTAAATGCATTACTATTAGTAAATGTCTAAACAGGCCAATGAATGCCAGCTAACTAGAAATTGGCATGTCCCCAGCATTTGCTGTTTGGGGCTGGAGTCATGTGGAGCAGGAACATAGCATCAGTTGCGTCAGCACTCAGGCGCCACTGTGCTGGAGCTCCCAAAACCTAGTGTTTTATGGTCCCAGGGTGTCCATTGTTCCAGCTTCCTGTCCATCAAAATGTCAGAGCCACTGGCCAGAGAGAACACGGGGCACCCCGTGTGATCAGCCACAAAGTAAGCGACACTAAATGCCCATTTTTGGAATGGACTGTTTACACGGGGGGGGGTTGGTTCTCAGAAGGTCTAAATGGGATGGGCCCGAGGGCTGCTGCTTCTGGGTGATCCTCTGTCCTGTGGCCTGGACTTGGACCCCACTCCTCCTGGAGAGAGTGAAATGGCCTCTGTTTACTTCAAGAGTTAAATAAATACAGGCCTTCCTTGCTTGGAGCCCTGTTTTGGAATCAGTATTTACTTGGTGTGTTCTTGGTGAACTGGAAGGTACGTTTCCAGGTCTGCTTTTCCGTAGGAATGTGGGGAAGCGCTGGCCATCTGACAACTGTGTCAGCCTTGGCATCCTCCTCCTCCAGCCCCTATGGACAAAGGGTGGGTGGGGTTGCCTGGCCCCCTTCTCACTGAAGGAGCTCCCAGGAAACATGGCCCAGACAACAGCACAGCTGCGGGGAGGGGCTCCTCGGTGAGAGGTCGTCACTGGTGCTGAACTGATACGGTGCCCGCTCCCCTCTCAAAAACAAGCTAACAGGTGTGCACGGAGCCACAGATCTGCCAAGGGTGTTGGGAGCTCGAAGACCACAGTGCCTGCTCTGTTCCACGTAATTTACCTCTGCAGAGGCAGGAACAAAGGGCAGGCAGAAAGCAGGGGTGGGAAAGATCCTGCCTGCAGACTTCACCTGTGGCCGGTGGTTCTAGGGGCCTGGGCAGGAGACCAGCTCAGTCTATGTTGTGTCTGCCCCCTGGCTGACCTGGGTTCCCAGCCACCTGAGGCCAGGCCTGCCTTGGTCCTGCGTCAGAGCCCTCCCTGCCCAGGGGAAGCACAGACCTGGGGCTGAGCCTGACCCCAGCCAGACCCCAGCCTGACAGGAGCGTTCAGCCACCTGGTAGGGGCTGGGTTAGACGGCAAAAGCAGGGAGGACGAGGAGGCTCCCAGGGCCCCGCCATGGGCACTCGCTGCCTCACCTCTCCTCCCCTTGCATGTTTCCAGGTCGCATATGAGTGTCTAGGTTGGGAAAAGGGTCTCTGTGTGGCCAACGGAACCGTCTGCTCTGAGAACGCTGCAGTATGCTGGGCCTGGCTTGTGCGCCACTGCCCTCGGAATGTCATTTTATTGTTGATCTTCTGCCTGATGTTGCGAAGTGAGGTGAGGCCATTGTGGAATGTGCACTCATCCTGGGACTTGCTATGCACTTGTCTTGTCACCCGAGGAGAGGAGAGGTGGCCTGGAGCCTGGGGCCTGCTCTGTCTCCCTGGAACTGCTGTTTCCAGGCCTCACACAAAGCCGCACTGGAAGAGAAAGTGTGCCCAGCTCTGCCCACCAAGCACTGTCCTGGGCTTTCTCAGCTGAGCCTTCTCACCTGTCCACACCCCTCCTCCCTGCTCCAGGACACCTCCTGGGGCTGGAAAGTGGCCGAGGCAACCACCCTTTCCTGAAACCCTGAGGAGGCAGCACCCCCGGCTCCTGCCAGCTGCATCCTGACATGCTGTTGATGCCCTGCTTCTCATTGCGATGTGGAGGACCTGCAGTCATTTTCACTCCCTCCTCATTTAACTTCACTATCCCTTGGACTTAGTGGAATCCACAGGGTGAAACCAGAGGGTTTGCATGGAATGACTGCTTTGTTTGGAGTGAGCCTTCCTCTGTGGCATGGCCCTCAGTGGGCTCTTCCCACCAGGCTCTGACTGGCTCCCGAGGGGGCATGGGTGGGCCCAGGGTGTTTTCAGCCCCAGTGGCTCTAACCTGCCCCATGGTGTAGAACAGCTGCTCCAGGACCCCTGGCGTGCTTTTTGCACTCTTTATGGAGCTTGGCACGTTGCTGTGTAAATAGCAGGTGCTCCTAGTTGCGCTTTGCTATGAAAAGAGAAAAGCAATCCTGAATAGTTAGAGCTGTGTGTGCTACACCTTCCTGCTGAGACCTGTGGGGCAAGTCCAGCATCTGGGGGGCCTGCAGGAGCCATGGGAACTCATGTTGTTTAGGGCGAGTTGGTCACAATGGCTGTGGCTGCAGGGTCCCAGCTATAGTGGAATCCAGCAGCCACAGTTTAATGTAGATGCTGTGCCGTTGGTGACATGGATGCTTGCATGCATCAGACCTCCAGAGCTCTGCTGAGTGATAGGCAACATGGCCGGAACCTGGTCCCAGGCGTAGCCTCTCTGGGGACTCAGGGACCCAAGGGAAAGCTGTCTGAGGCAGCAGGAGAGGAGTGAGGGGCTTCGTGAGGTGGGGACCCCGTCCCATTGCTCAGTGCTAGGTCCCCAGCATGAAGTGTCTGACACAGAGGAGGCCTCACATGTCCTAAACCTGCATCACAGCAGGATGAGTGGAGCCCAGCCCTCCGTCCTGGGTCCCTTAGGCAGTAGCCAGAGGCTCCCAGCAGCCCCTCAGGAAGCTACCAGCAAACGGAGACACGGGAGCCGCACCCGATGGGTCTGATTGGGTGTGGCTATTTCCATAGCCCGTTTTTGCGTTCAGGTTCTGATTCTCTGAACATTGTGACATTGGCTGATATTTATTTATTGCTCACCACATGCCATGTTACTGTTCAAATCAATTATATGCATTTAATCCTCAAAATAACCCACAAAGTGGGGACTTTGTGACCCCATTTTACAGATGGGGCTACTAAGGCAGAGAGATTGAGTAACTCCCTCAAGGTCACCCCCTGATAACTAGGATTGGAACCCAGGCAGGTGACTCTGGGACCCAAACTCTGAACCCCTTTGCCATAAAGCAGACTGCGCTGGAGGCTGTTTCCGTTCCCCAAAAGAGTCCCTGCGCGCAGCATTTTGCGAGCTTCGAATGTGGAAGCTAAGATCGAGGGCTTGTCTGCTGTCGGAGAGTGGCCACCTGCACACATCTTGAATGTGGGTGCCTTTAAAACACAGGTATCAAGGAGATCCCCAGAAACGCTGGAGAATAAACGTCAGCTCAGGTTGCCAGCGTTTAGATGTTGCATTTAGTCCCGGAGGACGGATGCCGCACCCAGGGGCCAGAGGCATTCTTCCCTCTGGCTTTTCATTTGGTTTCTTTTCAGTATTTGAAATGTAGAAATCAAGTCTGGATGTCAGAGTATTGATTTAGTTTTCTTTTTTCCCAGGAGGCATGATTAACAAAGAGCCAAAATGGCAAACTGTGTGGAGGCCATGGCGTGGGCTGTGCCTCGAGAGCCGTGCCTGTAGGGCTGGCCTGGGAGGGCATCTTTGGTCCACAGAGGCCAGTCTGTGCTGCAAAGCCTGGGCACAGGCATGGGGATGACAGGAGGGTCCTGGAGTCAAGGGAGCAGCTAAATTTCAATGCAGCTTCTTTTTGCCAGAGATCCAGGTTAAAAAAAGAAAATGTTTCACCTTTTAAAAAAGATCGTACTTAAAACCTGCATTTGTTCTATACCCAGATCATCTTTTTAGAGCCAAAACATCAAGAAATATGGCCTGAAAAAGGCTCATGAAAATACTGTTCCAAGAATTAAGTAGTAATGACATTCTGAAACCTCACTGTTTAAAGAGATCCACTGCTAGTGTAACAGGACTCCGATATATTTATACATTTATAAATTTATAAAATTCATTGTGAAAATCGAGTAACGTTTGCATGCGTCTGGCCCACAGATGATGAGGAGCCAGAGTTTTCAGAGGACGCTGGAGGCCAGTGCACAGCTCCCTGCCAGCGGCTGTGGCTCTCAGGCTGCTGGGACAGTGGCCGGATGCAGACCTGTGTGGTGCAGCATCTGCTGCTGCTGCAGCGAGGGTGGCTACATAGGTGATGCCCTGCTAGACTCATCCAGGTCCAGACTCGAGGTTGTCCACTTTGAGGCCAGGTCTCCTGGGAATCCAGGCCTGCTGTGTCTACACTCTCACACTCCTTAAACTCTCCTGACCAGGACACACGATGAGGTTTTCCTGTCAAACTCTATATGCATTTCATATGACATCTCTGGATTTCATCAGCTCCGAGTAGACCAAGCCTTTGTCCTTACAGCCAGGAAGGCATTGGATACCCAGATCTGGTCACATTCTGCCCGTTGGTGCATGTTTTAGAAGCATGTGTGTGTTCCTGCCCACCTCATGGCTGCTGAGGAACAGTGGCTGCTGCGTGTCATTCTTGTGATGCCTTTGTGATATTGTGTGCAAAGCCTTATTTACAGGCTGCCCCCGAGAGCAAAGGCTAATGGTGCATTATCCATTAATGTGACCCTGGAGAGCTCTAATTGAACTGCACAAATGGAAGAATCCTCCCCCACCAGCCCCTGCTGCTCACAGACAGTACGCTCAGCTCAGCAGGGGCTGCTCTTACAAATGCCATCGCAGCACAGGCGGTCAATGCTTGGCATTTTCCGGGGCCCCTGGTTTCCTTTTAGAGGACACAGTATTTTCAGAAATGGAGTTCGCATGTGTGCTCATCAGTCAGCAGCAGTCAGCTGTGATGTCCCCAAACTGAGAGGCTTTGGACTTTTTGGCCCACTTTCTTCATAGAACGATGGAGATTTAGGATCTTACTGCCCTAGTTTAATCTTGTTTTGCAGATGAGGGGCCGCGGCCCCGGGGTCCTGAGCCACATGAGCTGGGCTTCCACCCTGGGCTCCATGCCGCGCCTCCTCGCCAGATAGACGTGGCCAGTTGTGCTATTTCAAGGTCTTACTCCAGTCAGGTTTTTGTTTTATTGATTTTTTTGTTCATGAAGTAGAATATGGTTTATGTATTACGTACATTTCTGTGTGTGTGTTTTTATTACAATATCTCATTTTCATGGGTTTTTATAACTTAAGTTACCTCTAACCTGTGACCTTGTAGTCTCTTCTTCCAGCATGTGTATCGTAATGTGGAAATTCTGCTTTGGTGGATGACTTTTGTGAAGTTAATTAATATACATTTCATTTAGAATAATGCTTTGAGCAACTCAGTGAAAGTGAATTTAATTTTATCACTTAGTTTTTATTTTATACTTAAAGAGCTCTATTTGACTTATCCAGATGTTTGCCATCAGCGTTGTAGATACACAAAGGGAAGCTAAGCAAAATAACTTGGTTAGATTTTCCTAAAATTTCTTCACATTCAGCATCCAACTCTTCTGACTCCCTTACCTGGGACGTTCCCCAGCCATTGCCGTCAGTCTTCCTCAGATGCCAGTTTGTTGAGGTGTTTCTCTTTCCCTGATGCCTCATGTGCCAACAAATAAAGACTTTGAGCTCTTCCTGGGCTCTCAAGACCAGGCCTGCTGCATTCTCAGAGAAGCAGAACCTTAGGGGATGCGTGGACGTGCGTGGTTCGTCTGTGTGCCCCGTGTCATGGGCTGGCTTATGCAATTGTGCAGCTGGCATGTCTGACCTCTGTAGTGCAGACACAGGCTGGAGACCCAGGCGGGATTTCCATGTGACAGTCGCAGGCAGGTGTCCGCTTCTCCGGGATACCCTGTCCTATTCTCTTAAGGCCATGCAGGGATTGAATGAGGCCCAGCCCACTGTGGAGGGGCACATGCTCCATTGGGAGCCAGCTGACCGCAGGTGTTAATCAGCCACATCCACACGACACCCGCACAGCCCCCGACGAGGGTGTGTGTGGGTGGCTGGGACTGGGGCCTCAGCAGGCTGACCCCTGACCCACCAAAGACCAGGCTCCATCCTGACTCACCTTCCTCATTTCCCTGAAATGCATCGTTCCTTCCTGGCCACCTGCCCGGCACACGCCCAGGCTGACCGCACGGATCATTTGCTGTTTTCTAGGGTTTGTTGCTTCCCGTGCCTTCATTACCCCTGGGGCCTCTCCTCACTCGGCTCCTCAGGCCTGGAATGCCCCCAGCCCTGCTTATGTGTGGGATACGTGTGCCAGGCACCTCCTGGTGGGATTCTAGGTTCTGCCCTGGGGCTAAGAGCACCTGGAGGCTCGAGGTGACTTCTTTGAGACCCTCCCGCACAGGGTCCGGATGGATCATGGGAGAGCCATGAATAGAGAAGCTGCCGTGGAAGCAAAGCCTGGGTGGGAGGATGGGCTGCACCTCCACCCAGAGAGCACCGAGGTCCTGCAGGAAAAGCAGAGGTCTCCTGTGGCCGCTATGCCTCTTCCAGAAACTTCCTTACGCACAGAACGAGCGTCGCATCCCAAATGCCTGGTGGTGGTATTGCGGATAAATGTTAACCTAGAGGTTTTTATCTGAAAAGTTCCAGTTTAATTTTTAAAGTCTTGTTTTTACCAATTCTGCTTGTTCAAGACATACCGTATGCTTTTTTCCTCTAGTTTTTCTTTTAGAAAGAATTTAATGAATTGTGCTGGGATCACCTCGTAACATTCTCCCTCACCACCCCCTGTCCTCCGGGTCTCTCCACTCTGGCCCCAGCAGTTGGCGTGTCAGTTATATTTATATTATACATCCTGCCATCTGGGGCTCTCATCGAGAAGTTCTCGGACATGGTGTGACATCAGTGGGTCCTTTGTTTCAGAACAAGCGCGTTCTCCTTACTCTCTGGCACGGCCTCGCTGTTTAGGGGTTTCCTCTCTCTGGGAAGCTGTTCCTTCTTGAGAACACAGTGCGCTTTGTTCCTGCAGTGAGGGAGGTGGGTCATCCTGGGGGGAGAACTGCTGGCAGCTCACAGAACAATAGGACAGGAGGATACTGTCCACCGCTGTCTAGGTCTGAGCTGTTCAAAGGTATTCTCCGCGTTTCCATGCGTTTCACTTCTAAGTTAGATTTTCTCGCTATTAGAGGGAATATCTCATTCCCCTAGCATCAACAGAGGGGGAATATCTGTTGGCGAGAGGGATGTCAAAACCCAAAAGTGAATTATTGGTAGCAACCCACGTGCAGCACACACCCACGACAACCAAGCTGCACAGTGGCGTGGCGTGGCGTGTCCACAGCAGCAACGCACAGGTGCTGGAAACTGAATTTAGAATATTTGGAGTTCACACAGGCTCATGAGGCTTTCTGAATGGTCACGCATGTCTGTTCTGTCTGTGACGGCAGCAGCCCCTCCTGCAGGTGTGGGGAAAGCCCTCTCTCTGTTCTCACTCGTAGGGCTGCGGCAGAGGTGTCTGTGTCACTGAGGTCCCTCGGTACCTTCAGGGCAGAGGCCTTCTGTCCCGGACGCCTGCCCTGAGGGGCTGTGTCTTAGTCTGTTTTCTGCTGCTGTAACAGAGTATCGCAGATTGGGTAATTTACACACAATGGAAGTTTGTTCGGCTCATGGTCCTGGAGGCTTGGAAGCCCAAGATTGAGGAGCTGCATCTGGTGAGGGCCCCTGAGCGGCATCTTCCCAAGCGACGGCCTCACCTGGCAAGAGAGCGGAGAGACCGAGAGGGGGCCAAGCGCACTCCCATAACTAAAACAGTGCTCGTCCAGCCACGAGGGCAGGGTCCTCAGACCTGGTCACCTCTTCTTAGGCCCCATGTCCCAGCATGGCGGCACTGGGGGTGAGGTTTCCCACACACGACCTTTGGGGGATGCATTAAACCCCAGCAGACTGCCTTGTCCCCTGCTCATTTTGGTTGTTGCATTGAAACGTGGGTGTGATGGATGCTGGAGTTTCTCTCCGAGGGGGCGGGATAGGCCGTCATTCTGGGGAAGGGGGACTTTGGGGTTTCGGTGTCCAGGACTGTGTCAGTTTCCTATTGCAGTTGACAGATCACCGCAAACACTGGCTAACCACACACTTTCATGGTCTGTAGCTCTGGAGGCCAGAAGTTCTAACACCAAGATGTGAGCAGGGCTAGTCCCTTCTGGAGGCTCCAGGGAGAATCCTTTCCTCGCCCTGTCCAGCCCCAGGTGCTGCCTGCATTCCTGGGCTCATGGCCGCACCACCCAGACCCCTGCATCCGTCCTCACATCTCCTCCCCGCCTGAGCCTCCCGCTGCCCTGCTGGAAGGACCCTGGGATGACCCTGGATCTCCTGGATAGTCCAGGATGACCTCCCCAGGTCAAGGTCACTGACTTAATCCTATCTGCAAGGCCCTTTTGCCACATAGGGTGACATTCACAGGCGCCAAGGATCAGGTCATGAGCATCTTGGGGGCCATAACTCGGCCAACCCCAGTGGCTCTCTGTGGTGCGTGGGGGCTCAGGTTCCACTGTGAGTGACTGCAGCCCCTGCCGCAGCTCAGGTGGGGACCCCCAAGGGGCCTCCAGTGTTTGGGCTGCAGTGACCAGGCATTGAAGCACACACTTCCGGGGATGTTGGGATCCTCCCTGCCCCTGCTCTTCCCATGCATTCCTACTAGGGGGAGTCTGCTATGCCTCCACATTGTACCTGTTCTCCAGGTGTGTCCATGTGAGCACACGGCAGAGCCCTGAAGACTTCTGAAGATGCAGGCTGCTAAGCCTTCTGCATACACCACGGCTTAAAATAATACAAAACGTGATGAAGTGACTCTGCTATTATTTTATTGTCATTATAATAAAATACACCTAGGCACTAATTTCAAAGTGTCGAGTGATCTTTGCAGGTATTCACTGCTTTGTACTTGGACAAGCATTTGCCTTCCCACGAGCAGTCTTCTGCCCTGGGGCTCAGTTGGCCCTGGGAGGGGATGCCTGGTTCCCAAGTGGCCTGGGCAATCATGCAGCAGGGGTGGGGGACAGGGCCTCAAGTCTTCCTTTAAAATCTGAGGAGCTCTGGTTCTTCCTTAGGGAACATGGTCAGGCCTGGTGGGACTGGCCCTGCCGTTCCCTTCCGGCTGCTGTGGGCTTGGTGTGGGGTCCCAGGCCCAGGCCAGAGCCCACCCCTCTTGAGGCCCTTCCTGCCATGGCCTGGCTGGGACCTGCGGCCCTCCTTCCCATGTCCGTGGCCACACACACAGCTGGGCTGTTAAGGGCATCCCCATTGCTACTTCCCGGGAGCTGCGGTCACCCTCAGTGAGCCCCTCTGTCCTCCTAGTTCAGGTCCTTCCGGAAGGTGCTTTGTGTGACACTGAGTCCTCGCCCCAGCCCAGGAGAGGCCACTGATGGATGGCCTGCTGGAGTACGGAATCAGAGGGGACTCCTGCCTTGCTGCGACCACGAGAGGCCACTCATTCACCCTCACTCCCGCCCTCCCGCTCTGCTCCTCACTCACCTACCTCCTCCAGTTTCTGCCCTGCGCCAGCTTCTCCGTTGCACAGTGAGGGGACATACACACACATGCACACACAAACACGCTCACACACGGGCTCACACCCAGGCATGCACACACACATGCACAGACATGCACACACATGCACACACACACTTTCCTGCAGACATGCTCACACCTGTGCATGCACAGATGCACACACACGCACACACAAACATGCTCACACACGTACACACACATGCACACAGTCATGCTTACACATGCACACACGCATGCAGACATGCTCACACATGTGTAGGCACAGACGCTCACACACATGCATGCACACACACTCAGGCACATGCACATACACATACATGTGCACACGGGCATGCTCACACATGCACACACACATACAAACACACATGTGGACTTACCGTCTAGTGATGCGGTGCTGTTTCCTCAGAGGCCTCAATGTGCCAGTGGGTTGCGGTCCCTGTGTGGTGTCGGCCAGGCCTGCTGTGCTGTGAGGAGCCGGCCATGGGGGTGGGCCTCACTTCTAGCTGACCCAGTTGGTGGCCACATCCCTGGTGCCCAGGCCTGGTCCCTGGCCAGTGCAGCCTTCACACCTGACAGCATGGACAGACCCTTCTTGCCCAGACCACAGCAATCAGGCACTCCCTGTCCTTCAGCTCAGGGCTGCTGAGCAAAGCACAGGCCTAACTCCGGAGCAAAACCCCTCAAGGCCCCAGCTCCCGAGCCGTTCTCCCAGGACCTCCCCCCAGGCTCTGGAAGGGAAGGCCCCAACCACTACCCAGAGAGAGTATGAGGAAGGAGCCCCCCGTGTGCACTGGCTCTGCCCCTTTCTCCAGGGTACAGGCGGGAGGGGAGCCCCCAGGCAGCTGATGCCCTCAACACACAGTAGTTTGCTGAACCCAGAATCCAGGCATCTTTGCCTTCATTTTGGCTCTTCCAAGAAGAATCCCGTTGGTACCCGCTTCTCATCAAGCATCTGGCCTGTCCTGGTGCGGGATGTGCTTCCCCCCTCTGAGCAGCTGAAAGATGTTTGAAGGGGTGGGGCCCGTGGGTGAGAACCTGTCTGTGCCTGGAGCTCTGGGAGGTGGACGAAGGGGTTCTGGACTATTCCAGGCTGGTGCCAGATCTGTCATGGCAGCCTTCTCTCATACCTGGCTCAGCTCTGCCCTGGGCACAGACATCCCCTCTGAAAGGGCCCGTGGCTCCCACCCACCTCCACCGCTCTCAGCAGGGAATGCCGCTGTCTCTTCATGTCCTCCTCCCAACCTGGGGCCCAGGCACATCTCGTGGAATCTAAAGTTGCTTTTGAAGGAATTCTTTCTCCATGGAGCAGATTCGTTCTCCTCCAGCAGGGTCTGGGCACGCTCTTCCTGGCCAGGATTCTGGGGCCTGGCCTCAGAGCGGGTCGAGGGTCACTGAGCCTCCGCAGCTCCTCAGAGCACTCTCTTTGCTCAGGACTCCACAGCAGGGCATGGCTAGGAGGGAATGACTTGTGTGGGGATCAGGATAGGCACCAGGCGGAACCTCAGGTCTGTCAGCAAGGGCCCTCAGGGGGTCCCCAGGGCCACTCACCTCCCTGCACCAGCCAGTCCCACATGTGGCTGCTCTGTAGCCTGTCTTGGTCCCTTTCCTGCTATTGTGGGTAGAATTGCGTCCCCTGAAAAGATGTGTTGAGTGCTGACCCCCAGCGCCTGTGGGTGTGGCCTCATGTGGAGGTGGGGCCGCTGCCTCTGCAGATGCATGAGCTCAGATGGAGTCGCCCCGGAGTAGGAACCATAATCCAACCACCGGTGTCCACGGAAGATGGGGAGAGATACAGGGAGACAGGCTCACAGCTAGGTGGGGCCACAGCCAAGAGTGCTGGCCCAGCAGAAGCTGGCAGAGGCAGGGCGGCTCCTCCACTGGCTTCAGTGTGCACGGCCACACCAACCACCCACTTGCTCCAGGCCCCAGGGATTCCACCCCAAGGACGCAGCGGACTCAGGCTTGGCCTGCAGCCCCCGCTGGAAGGGTTGTGGATGGGGATCTGACACATTCGATGTAACAGAGAGGTTGGGTTAACCAGGCTGCCTGGGAGGAGACGGCGTCCACTTGCAGGTGCACCTCAGCACAGGGTTGCAGGGGGTGGGGGGGCCCAGCTGGGGCAGTGCATAGCCCACCTTGGATGGCCCCTGCCCACAGCAACGACTCTTGAGATTCCCTTGAGGCGGCCCCGGCACCCCAAGTTCTACAGTTGCCCATGTTGATGTCAAGCTTTGAGCTGTGGTTCTTGCCTCAGGAGCAGCTCTCTCCACCATGCAGGCAAATGGTTCTAGCTAAAGTGAGTTTGCTTTTTGTTTTTTAACCAAACAAACCCATCCTAGCAACACCTGGGCTGCCCCCAGGATGGCATGAACCCATCATGATGCTCCATGCGACAGGGACCCCCCCACCGCCAAGGAACAAGGTGCAGATTCCCACAGCGCCCTGTGTCTGCTCGTATGGATGCATGTTACCATAACACTGCACATATAAAAATCATGTACAGATTTCAGAAACTTTAAAATAGCCATACCCTTTGTCCCGTACCTCTACTTGTAGGAAATTAACCCAGAGAAACAATCAGATGTGAGATAATGATTTGCCCGTGTGTTTCTTTGCCGCAGTGTTTATGACAGTCAAGAATCACTAGAAAACCTGATGAAAATTTGAAACACACATCCCAGGGAATATTCACCCAGCTATTTAAAATCATGTAGATTAGCAGCATCATGAAAAAGCGTTTGAGTGAAAAATTTGTTACAAAGAATAGACATTGCTGTTACAATTTTGTATAAAAAGGCATCAGAAGGATAGAGACCTCTAGGTGATGCTGTTAAAGTATATTTTATTTTTATTTTCTATATTTTCCAAAGTGAACACAAAGATTTTGTACTCAGACAAAAATACATATTAAGTTACTTGTTTTATGCATCAAAACGAAACGGTCACTTGTGTGTGAGAACTTTAGATGATGGAGTCCGGGTCTGCAATCCTGCCGATTTTATCCCCAAAAGACCATCTCCTAACTGTCCTTATCAACTGATTCTGCGTTTATAGTTTATGTTACTGTGAATTGCAGACTTCCTTGCTGGGCAAAGCCATAAAAAAAGTCAGAAGTCCAGCAGCTCCTCCTCTTCCTTCCTCTCCTGCCCCTCCCCTCCCTGTCCCCCACTTCAGAAGTGCAGTCCTTCAGTCGTCCGCGTGTGGACCAGGACCTGCTCGCTGCTGGGACACAGGGACCTGTTCACACGTTACACTGGCCCCTGAGGGGGAGGTGCCAGCAGGTGCCCTCCCGTCACCGCATGGAGGCCGTCACATACCCAGGTGCCATGTCACCTCCACTGCAGCATGAGCTCTGGGCAGGCAGGAGTCACCAGCCTTGCTCAGCGCTGCACCTCAGAGCCAGCCCTGATTGTCTGGAATCGAGGGTTCATTTCCAGATTTCTGGGGCCACGGCTGCAGTGCATCCCTGACATGCTGGGTGTTATCCCACGGGGCTCTCCCCGTCACAATGAGCTTGTGAATTTCCTCACAGTCCTTTCCCAGTCTCCACCCTCTCTGATTCCCCTCCCAAGACATGGAGTGAGGCTGTGCAGAAAACATCTATGCCTGCCCTTCTGTGGCCGGGGCTACTGTGCCCCTCCATAGCCTTGCTCCCCTAGCCTCGGGGTTGGCTCTGGGAGCCTGGCCCTGCCTGCTCCAGCTCCCGTTTCTCACCTCCACTTTGCAGCTGATCATCCAGAAAGGTCGCTATGAGGATGTTTGGTATCCAGGTGTCACGTTACCTTCAGCCTCCCTCCTGGGGCGCCTCTGGTTCCAAGGAGACAGGCCGAGCCAGGGATGGAAAGAAGCGCGTCCCTTGGGACACACGGCTTGGGACCTTACCTAAGTGTCCTGGGTCTGCCTGTTGGGAACTTTGTGGATGCCATTCCCCTTGCGACACTACAGGCGTCCCCGATGCAGACACCACAGGTCTACATCTTTGTGCCTCTGTATGGCCTGGGGCAAGTCGCTGAACCTCTCTGCATATTCTGTAAAATGCGAAAAACAGTGCCTTCTCCCAGCTCTCTGTAAAGACCAATAGTTTACAGCATGGGGAGCACTCTGGCAGGTGCCTGGAGTGCCCAGTGCTCCCTAATGCCGGGTGTAATGGTGACAGTCATTCTTTAGGCAAGTATTAAATGATGTCTATGGAAAGATGGCATCATCTGTGCTATAATTTAAGGCAGAATAAAGACTTGACAGAGCTAGAGACTTAGTTTAACAAATCAACTCCTGAAATTGTGGGTGTTGGAAGGTCCAGAATCCGCAGGCCAGGGGCAGCTGGGGACTGGGGAGAGTTGGGTTGCAGTCCAGGCCGTCTGGGGGCAGAGCTCCCTCTTCCTCAGGGAAGCTCTGTCTTTTTCTCTCAAAGCCCTTGATGGATTGGGTGAGGCCCACCCACGTTATGTCACACGCCTTACTCAAAGTCTACTGATGTAAGTGCCAATCTCATCTAAACATACCTTCACAGAGACATCTAACCTAGCATTTGACCCAATATCTGGGCACGGTGGCCCAGCCAAGTTGACAAGTAATAAAGCCAACAACCACAGAGACCAAGGGTCTCCACCCAACATGACGTGGTGCCAGCCAGAGGATGTTGGCCAGGGGACAGAGTGGATGGCACAGGGTTGAGGAAAGAAGTCAGTAGCATGTGTGGAAATGCCCAAGGGGTGAAGAGGGAGATCAGAGAAGCGGGATGGGCCAGAGGGTGTGGCCCTTTCCTTTCATCTTGCTTTTAAGATGCAACAGATTTCAGCAGGGGTTCTCAAAGTGTGGACCAGCACATTCAACATCCCAGGGAATTTTGCTAGAAATGCACATCCTCGGGCCCCACCCCAGATCTCCTGGATCAGCAAGGAGCTATCAGAGCCCAGCCGTGTGAGCTTAACAAGCCCTTGGTAGATCCTGACGCAGCCCAAGGCTGGGCAGGCTGGAGGGCACCTGCGTGCCAGGAGAACGGCCGGGAGAAAAGGGCAGGTGCTCAGAGGGAGTGTGGCCTGGGGCCGTGTGGGCTGAGGACCAGGGAGGTTGTTGTGCCTTAGACCAGTGGAAAGGGCAGGGCTTGCATTTCAGGACCCTTCTGCCTGATGACAGGCTTTCCCTGAAGCTGGAGGGGCAGAGTTGGGGTCGGGGGGGCGGTGGGGAATGGGGAGTGGTGAAGGTTCCCTGAACTGACAGGGAATGGGTTAGGAGCAGACCCATTTGAGGGCACTTTTTGCAGACCATGTGTAGACAGGAGGTAGCAATTGTGCAGCCGTAGGCACCCTGGGCAGTCCGAGGCCTTTCCAGAGTTCTCCTTTCACTGGGCTCCAAAGAGATTCTGTAGAACTAAGTGAAACTGCTGATACTCAATACGTTTCTCATGTTAAACAAAAAGAAAAACAAAGCAGCCATTTCTTACAGATTTACTCAATACTTTCTATCTGTGGTTTTTATACCTCTTATTCTGTAATTATTTTTTATTATGAATTATTTATTTCCAGATCTGTCTGGCCTGTGCAGACCTGTGGGCACTATAAGGGGGAGTACTGCATCACCTTTATCTTTTTATCCCTTTGGCCTTGCTCCGTGCCTGAAAGGTCACCACACTGGAACGTCCAGGTGCATATGTGCCACTGGACACCGGGATGTTGGGGGGACACACATGTTGCCGGATGCTGGAATGGTGCATGCATGCTCTGTTGGATGCTGGAATGCTGGTGCATTGTTGCCGGATGCTGGAATGCTGCACGCATGCTCTGTTGGACGCTGGAATGCTGGTGCATGTGCATATGTTATTGGCATGAGCTGTAGTTCAAACCTCAGCCATTTGATGCTTGAATTCCCAAACCATTCATGGAAATGGGTACTTCTTCCTGCTGGAATTCTCTCTCTCTTTCTCTCTTTTTTTTTTTTTTTTTGACTGATTGGGGAGTGAGATGTTGGGGATGGGTCTTGCTACATTGCCCAGGCTCAAACTTCTGGGCTCAAATGATCCTCCTGTCTCTGCCTCTGCTTCTGCCTCGGCCTCCGGAGTAGCTGGGACTACAGGCCTGAAATACTGTTTCTTTAAGGAAGTGCATGTTACCTATAATACCAAACCGCAAAGGGATAGCCGCGGTTTTGGGCGAGGAGAGCTCAGAGAGTTTCTTGCACATGGCCCTGTGGTGGCGGCCATGGCGCTGCATAGACACGAGCTGGAATCTGCAGGTGGCAGCCAGGACGCTGCGTGTGTCGAGTGCACAGTGTGGCTTGGTGCCAACCATGGCGAGGGTGGAGAGCCCCGTGCCTGCAGCGCGCGCTTCCCTCACCGGGTCCTGCGTCCTTGGGCAGGCGATGCCCCTGCGGGGAGGGGCTGGTCCATCCCCGGCCAGCCACGGACCCACGCATGGACCCAGCGACCCACGGACCTGCTTACCTGGGCGCGGCGCGGGTGGCATGCGGCCACGCGGAGGGGGCGCGCTGGGCTGCTGCGGCCTCTGCAGCTTCTGCACCTGCCACGGTGCGGCCGGAGGTAAAGGGAGGCGGCGGCCAGGCGCGGCCCCGCGGAGGCAGCTGCACTCGCTCGGTCCACTCGCGGCTCCGCGGCTGCCCGCAAACCAGGAGGGCGTGGAGACCCGGAACCAGGGGGAGGGGCGGGGGCACTTGTGCGGCACCCGCGGGGCTCCCAGGGGACCTCGGCGATGACACGAATTTCTAGGTGACCTCGGCGGTGACACTAATTTCTAGGTGACCTGTGTGATACACTCACAGGGCTCCCAGGTGACCGCGGCGGTGACCCGCGGGGATCCCAGGTGACCGCGGTGGTGACACGCTGGGCTCCCAGGTGACCTCGTTGGTGAGCCCCGGGGCTCCCCGATGACCGCGGCGGTGACACGCGGGGCTCCCAGGTGACCTCGGCGGTGACCCGCGGGGCTCCCAGGCGACCTCAGCAGTGCACTCACAGGACTCCCAGGTGACCCGCGGTGGTGACACGCCGGGGCGGGCGCGCGCCGCTTCCGCTTCCGCCGAGCCGCCCCCCGCCCCCCGCGGCGCAGCGCGCGCCCCCCTCCCGGTGGCGCGGAACCAATCCCGGGCAGGGAGGCGGTGGCTCGAGGCTGAAAGCGCTGCCGTGGCCCCCTCCCCGCCTCCGCCGCGCCCCCTCCCCACTCGCACGGCCCCACCCGCAGGCGCCCCCCCGTGCGGAGGAAGCGGATCTGCCAGGATCATTTTTGTTGTGTCGGAGGATGAGGTTTTGGCTGAGGACTGAAGAGATGGCCCTGGAAGAAATGGTGCAGAGATTAAATGCGGTTTCCAAGCACACGGGTAGGAGGAGCTGCTGGCCGTCAGTGATCTATGCTTAAGCTTGACATCATGGGCTGAAATGTGGGGAAATGCGTCTGATTTTTGTAAGCCGCCCTCGTGTTCCTTTCTAGCCGTGGTAGCTGTGACATGGGGGGCACTGGTTGGTAGCTGATGTGTTTTCAGAGGCTGTCGGCGATCGTATGCTGCCCGGGATAGTTAAAATGACTGCACGTTGGTGACACGGGCTCTCTCAGGGATGCTGGGTCTGCATGCGGAGCCATTTGTGCGTCTGAAATCTGCCCATCAACCTGCCTGTCCGCAGCCCTCGCAGTGGAGAATGCACAAGTGCTTGCGAATTGAGAATGATCTGAGCCAAGGGCTTCCGGAGCTTGGGGTTTCAGAGCCAGGGGTAGGGCTGGTGAAGCTACCTGGAAGCTCATTTTGAGGAGGCAAAATCCTGGACTAATCAGGTGGTTCTTTTCTTCATTAAATGCAATTTAAACCTAAGACAAATGTTTGAGACGGTATGGGTAAAGAGTGGACTGGACGTTCATTTTCAGTATTAATCGAAATATTACTTCAAATAAGCTTTGAAGAGCAGTTCAGATCGATTCTTTTAGGTGTAAGCAGAGACTGGGCTGACAGCTTGCATCTGGCCGTGGCTTTCAGGTGGTGGCATCCGAGTTCTCAGGCTGTTATGCAGAAGGGAGAGGCATCCTTAACTAGTTTTCCTTGAAATGAAGAGGAAATAATGATATATCATTAAAAGTAAGTTGCCAAGTGTTTTGCCTGATGTTGCCATATGTTATGTAATATATGCCATTACTAGTTGTCTAACTAGTATTTGCCTGGGAGATTAAAATGTCAGTTGCTTGGTTTGGGCGTGGTTCTCTTTCTCTACCCACCCTGATGGATTCTGAGAGTGAACCAGTGATTAAATCAGCATAAGCACCATCGTATGGGATGGTCTAATCAAGATGTTTTTAATGGGGGCTTTTATGATCAAAGCTGCTGGGTTTATTGTATATGGGTCGAAAGAAAACAAAACCATTTTCATGCCGTCTGCTCCCTGATTCTTGGAGAATCAGCTCTTTTACAGAAGCTTGAGTGGAGCTTTTCCGTGCAGGGTTTGCAGGGTTTGAGTATGGTGAAGGGCTGCGTGGATGCCAGGTTCGCAGGGAGGCTTCTGATCGGCTGCGGGGGTGGAGGAGAAAGCCCCCCCGCTCTGCGTGCCTCTGCGTGCCGCTCGGTGTCAGAGTCACAGAGTGGGAACCGCTCCAGAGGCTGATGTCATTCCCCAGGTTTTTAGGGATCGGGGTTTCTTCATGAGCTCCGAGAGACATGTGCGCATTTCTAATTGGAAAAAGGCTACCTCAGAAGAGCAGCAGTGACACTGGCTGCTCCCTGAATGTCGTGCGAGCCGGGCGCTCGGTGTGGGGCATCGTCTCATCTGGAACAGGCAGTGAGATGCGTGTCCTCCCACACATCTGCATTACCGATAATTGCATGCTTCACCAGGACTTTCAGATCCAGCTTACCAGACACCCTCGGTTATGAGCACCCTGTAGTGTTTAGTTAGGGGAGGTGACCCTGCATCATACTCCACTTACCACCCATTAACACTGGCCTCTTCCTTCAGCACAAACCCATTTTCTGCTCACGCTGTGTGTGAGGTACCACCCAGTGGAGGCGAGTTATTAGGTTGAAGGCTATAAACCCATAATGTGGGGGGTTTATGGTGCAGTATTGACATGATGCTACTACAGAGTGTAGGGGTGTGTGGTGCACATTCTCTGGTAGGGGTGAAGGTCAAAGTAAACCTGATCCCCACCTCGGGTTTAAATTCCAAGCACTTCCTCAGGAGAGTTCTCCACCTGCAGCCAAACACCCTTCAGCGGGAGGTCATGGAGCTGCTTCTCCTTCCGGGGTCATGCTAGGGTCCATGCCAGGTGAGAGCTGATGGCAACAGGACACTGATGTGGCAGCTGGCGTAGGTCCTCAGGGCAGTGGCGGGGCTAGGTCACAGCTGAGGGATTGCATACAACAGCTGACCTTAGGGCAGCTGCCTCATTCAGCTGTGCAGAGCTTCACCCTCTGTAGATTCACCCCCAACCCACAAGCATTTTATCTTTGCTGCTGTCCAGGACATGCTGCTGTGTTTTAATTTCAGATTTATGCATTTCTTCTGTCTGAACTTAGAACCTTCATTATCTAGCTAATCTGCATGTAAAGGAGTATAATGTGTGCTGTCCATATGGTCTGTGAATCTGTAGCCTTTCACCTTGAAAATTGACATTTTATATACTCGTCTGAACCTGATCTTCAGTAATAAGGCCAGGGGCACTTTCCAGTGGCAACTTCCTCCTGGCCCCCTTTCTATGTGATAGGGCTCATTTTCGTCTGTTTTGGTTTTCTCTTTGGAATTTTAGTCATTGGCGAAAAGGTAGAAGACATTCAAGGGAGCAATGCTATGGATCTAGTTGATTTAAGCATTTGATGGAACAGAACAATGGTCCTCCAACTAGAGCATGTATCTGCATCACCTGGGGGCTTGTTAAAGCACAGGCTGCTGGGCCCACCCTCAGAGTTTCTGATTCAGGAAGTCTGGGGTAGGGTCTGAGAATTGACATTTTTTAAGTTCTTGATGAAGTTCTTCAGGAATCAAACTTGGGGAACTACTGTAGTAGAAGAATCTTTAAATCTAGCCCCACCTTTTACAGTAGTTGAACCAGTACTAACTCTTGTCATAGATGATGATAGATGGATAATGCATGGATAAATGAGTGGATGGATGGATGAATGGGTAGATGGGTGGGTGGGTGGATAGATGGGTGGGTGGATGAATGTAGGGGTGGATGAATGGATGTGTGGGTGGGTGGATGGATGGATGGATGGATGATGATGGATGGATGGATGTGTTAGTGGATGGATGGATGTGTGGGTGGATGGATGGATAAATGGATAAATGGAGGATGGTGAATGGGTAGATGGATGGATGAGTGGATGCTTGGATGGATGAGTAGATGGATGGATGGATAAATGAGTTAGTAGATAGTGGATGAGTGGGTGGATGGATGGGTGAGTGGATGAATGTAGGGGTGGATGAATGGATGTGTGGGTGGGTGGATGGATGGATGGATGATGATGGATGGATGTGTGAGTGGATGGATGGATGTGTGGGTGGATGGATGGATAAATGGATAAATGGAGGATGATGAATGGGAGATGGATGGGTGAGTGGATGCTTGGATGGATGAGTGGATGGATGGAGGGATGAATGAGTTGGTAGATGGATGAGTGGATGTATGTATGTAAGGTAGATGGAGGGGTAGGTGGATGGGTGTATGGATGGATGGATGACTGGATGACTGGATAGATGAATGGGTGGGTGGATGGATGGAGGGAGGGAGGGATGGATGCATAGATGAGTGGATGCATGGATGGATGACTGGGTGACTGGATGGATGTGTAGGTGGAGAATGGATGGATAGATGCGTGGGTAGATGGGTGGGTAGATGCATCAATGAGCAGATGGATGAGTGGATGGATGGATGCATAGATGAATGGATGGATGAATGGGTAGATGGGTAGCTGGATGGATGTGTGGGTGGATGAGTAGATGTGTGGGTGGGTGAGTGGATGGATGATGATGGATGGATAGATGGATGGGTGGGTGGATGGATGAATGACTGGGTGGATAGATGGGTGAGTGAATGGATGGATGATGGATAGATAGAAGGTGGATGGATGAATGGGTAGATAGATGAGTGGATGGATGGATGGATGGATGAGTGGATGAATGAAGTAAGGTAGATGGATGGATGGGTGAGTGGGTGAATAGGTATGTGGACAGATGGACGACTAGACAAATGGGTGGGTGGGTGGGTGGATGGATGGATGAATGGGTGGGTGGGTGGATGGATAGATAAGTGGATATATGGATGGATGGATGACTGGATGGATGGATGGATGGATGATGATAGATGGATGGGTGGGTGGGTGGGTGGATAGATGGATGCAAGGGTGGATGGATAGAATGACTGGATGGATGGGTGGGTGGATGCATAGATGAGTGGATGCATGGATGAGTGGATGGATAGATGGGTAAATGGATGGGTGGGTGGGTAGATAAATAAGTGGATGGATGATGATGGATGGGTGGGTGAGTGGGTGGGTGGATGGGTAAATGGGTGGGTGGGTGGGTAGATAAATAAGTGGATGGATGATGATGGATGGGTGGGTGAGTGGGTGGGTGGATGGATAGATGACTGGATGGATGGATGAATGATGATGGATGAATGGAGGGGTAGGTAGATGGATGGATGAATGGATGGATGGATGTGTAGGTGGATGAGTGAGTGGATGTATGGATAAATTGGTGGGTGGGTGGGTGGATGGATGGGTAGATGGATGGAGGAGTGGAGGAGTGGATGGATGGATGGAAGGTGGGTGGATGGATGAGTGGATGCATAGATGGATGAGCAAAAGCTGTGTGCCGCCTCCTGTCCTTAAGCTCTTCCTGGGAAGGGGCCTGTGGCCTGAGCAATGGGCTGAGGGACACAGCAGCATGGAGGGGCTTTGGGGGATGAGGGGGCTTCCCAGGACCACCACACAGGCACAGCTGTCCAGCACCCCTCAGTTGCAGGTCTCAGAGGAAAAGCTCTGGGGGGACGCACCCAGGAGGCAGGGGGCACGCGTTTCTGTGTGGAATTGAAGAGCTCTCAGTGGAGTAGGTGTGGCTCCCTGGCAAAATGCTGCCTGCTCATTAGCCAGCCCAGCGGTTTCTGAGGGATGCCTTAGTGCTCCCCTGTCATGCCTCTGCCTTCGGCCTCAGTGATTGGCATCTCCTCAAGGAGCCATGATTTCTTTGTCCATTTTTTAAATGTGTTGTGGCCCTTTAGGAGGAAAAGCATGCAGCCAAATGAGGTGCGTCTGTGTGGGTTGCTGACTATTTTGTAACATGAAATTTAGGTCTCTAATTAGACAGGTGTGACTATAAAGTACAGAAACATTTAAAAAAACAATTAGCTTTCATGGGATGTTGCGTTATGGATCTTGGTAGTAGGGATTCAGGAGCGGGTTTTAGAGATTTGAGCGGAGACAGGCTTGTGAGGAAACAGTGAGTACTTTGAGCATCCTTGGCGTCCCGTGTTGCTGACCTTCTGTGATCTGACGCCACGGCTCAGTGTGTCCTGAGAGCTCCTGAGAATGCAGCGCTCAGGCCTCCCAGCTGGGTGAGTCTGACGCCCTTCATGCGAAGACGGCTTGAGCACGGCCTCACCTGTGGAACTGGGGGCAGACTTACGAGCTCCCGGGGATTTCAGTTCCAACCTGCTCTGAGGACACTGGGGGGCCGGCCCTGTGTTTGCTTGGAGTGCACTTCAGGGAGACCTGTGGCTCCAGGGGCTGGCGCTGAGTGACCACAGGCCAGGTCTCAGGAGTGAGTGATGCCGGGCAGCACCTGAGAAGGGGACGCCTGCGAGGTGCGTTCCGAGTTTCGTGGGGACTTGTGTTGGCCACCGCCTCCTGAGTCACTGGCGCCTTTTCACGCTGCACCTGTGCCTTGGGATGGTGGCCGCCTTCCAGTGTCTTCCCGATCTCCCTCTTCAAAGCCGCTCCTGACTCTTCCACTGCCCCCTCTGACCTCATCCCTCACTGTTTCATCAGCTCCCATCCTGGTGCTTCCTCACCTGGTGCCTCATTGCCCGGCACTTCCTTATCTGGCGTTTCATCACCTGCTGCTCCACATACCTGCTGGCTGCCTCCTCCCTTAGTCTTATGTTTGAAGTTCCCTGCATTTGGCATTCCCTAAGGGTAAGACCACCTTCTATAGTGGTGCAAACTCCCCCTCAGAACTAGGGGCGCCAGATCCGCAAAGGCCCCTGGGCATGGCTAACCTCTGAGTCCACAAAGCCCCACGTATGGCTGACTTCCAGGTCTGCAAGGACCCCCAGCGTGGCCAACCTCCGAGTCCGCAAAGCCCCTGGCATGGCCGACCTCACTGGACGAGTTTGCTTGGACTTTTGCGCCCCTGGCATGCTGCTGTTCTGCTGCTTTTTGTAAGCCTGGCCCCTTGGTGTGGAAGGCGTATGGATTTTAGGGGTTCCACTCATTTTGCAGATGTTCTGGGGAAAAGCACATTTGTTGATCATCAATACCAGTTGAATACCAGAGGGTGCACTCCAGAATTAGACCTTCAGGGCCTAGTAAATATGAGAGATACTGGAGGGTGAACTCCAGAATTAGAACTTTGGGGACTAGTAAATATGAGAGAAGCTGGCTCGGGAGACCTGCTTTCGCTGTAATAAAGAACAAGGCGTAAGCTTCACAATCAGAAGTTCTCCAAGCTTCAGCTGCTCATGAAAGGCATGCTATGTCTGATAAACACATTTTCATGAGTAGAGAATAATTTTAACAGACCTTAGGGTCTACTGATTCATAATTTAACCAAATACAGTTTCTGGAGCCAAGTTAGTTCTGCAGCCTAATTATGGAAAGCTCGGCTGCCTTTTCTGTGTGTTTCGTTTCCTCCGCCACCCACGACGTGCAGGCAGCACTCTCAACGTAGCCCCTTCTTTCACCAGAACTATCGTCTCCACGTCAGCTCACATCACCGTCCAGAGAGTTGGAAGGATACCACTGTAAGTAGTATTTTCACACTTCTACCTTTCGGATTAACTCAATGTATCTGGTCACTTTCATTTTATAACTCTAGGTGTGGAGAAAGAAGCATCTGTTACGCCTTTCAGAATATTTACAAGCTAACTGCCCTTGTCTGATACACAGACAAAAATGGAGCTGCCTTCATTAGAATTCTAGCGAAGTACTGAAGTTAGAACGTCTAATGTCCTGTGGTCATATGTGGATAAGATGTGGGATGAGGCTCTGCACCTTGTGAGGTTAGCGGGGCCCCTGTGAAGGGTTGCATTGACTATTAGGTTAAAATCGCTGGTGCTGGACCCGTGACCTGTGAGGTCAAACTCCAGCTCTGCCGTCTGTGGCCATGTGGTGCCTTTGTTTCCTCATCTGCAAAATGGACTCAGGAGAGCACCTACCTGCTAGGATTGATGTGACGATCAAATGAGTTAAATCTGCATGAAAAGCACTGAGAAGCACCCAGCAGGCAGGAAGCTGCGCGGAACCGTTTGCTGTTAGGGTCACTTGCGCACATGGTTAGTGCCGGCGGGTGCCTGCCATGAGCTCCTGTGCACAGCTGGGAGCCGCTGCCGTGGTCATCCTCACATACAGTTAGGTGTGTGACCACACTGACGATCCCGGTAATGAAGTATGTGGGGATTTTCCAGGTAAATGAGAAAGAAAAGGAAGGTTCTGAGAGGAAGGGCCTGTGGTTGACCTCGTTACGGTCGCATGGTGATGGAGGTGACATCCGTAGTCACTGTTCTCCCAGACGCCCATGGTCGCAGAGAGCACGAGCCCAGGCTTCAGCGCGCAGCACCTCACAGGCCCCTCTGCCATAGCGAGCTCCTGCCCTCCCTCCCTCCTTCCACCCCAGGAGCCTTTGTCCAGCGTAAATCCCAGGAGATGCACAGTGCTGAGAAGAAACTGAGCCTTTGGGAACAGACACTCAAGAAAACTTAGAGCTGTGAGTTTGAAAATACAGAATATCCGATTGTTCCTTCTAAATTATGGGATTGCCTGGCATTTGCATCTAAATTGGGCTCTCGGCGAATGTTCCGGTTTTTTTGTTTGTTTGTTTGCTTGTTTTTTTGTTGTTGTTTTTTGTTTTTTATTTTTATTTTTTGCTTTACTCCTTTATTAATAATGTTAAAGAATCAAGACAAATCCCCAAAGCATGAAAACCAATTTCTCAGCATTAGTCATATCACATAATTGTGCTACTTAATTCACTAAAGGAAAGAACTAGTATTAAGTTTCATTAATGACATTTTTGGCAATATATTAGGGATGGTGAGCTAATGCCCGAAACAAGACTTCGTTTTTGTAAGAATGCTTTATCCTTTAAAACGAAACTTGTCATGGACAATGAAGAGAAGCATTCCAGCTGGAGCACCTGTTAAACGCTGCACAGGGGACCACACGCGGCTCTGGGCTCGGCCTTCAGGTCACTCATGGGGCGGCAAGGCCAGGGCGGAGGGCGGCACTCACGCGGGGAGCAGCACTGGGTCACCTGCACCTCTGAGGCCGAGCTGTGTGGCCTTCCCAGCCATTCACCAAAGGTGCCTCCGCCAGACCAGAGCCACGACCTTCCCTGGCGGGTCCCGGGCTGGGACTGAAGGAGAGGAGGGGCTGCTTGGCGAGTGGCCTCTCAGACACCATGGTGTGAAGGTGACAGGGCCACGAGGAGTCACACACCAAACCAGACGCACGGGCCTCCTGGGCAGCGGGAAACCCGGAGACAAGGACCTGGTCCGGCAGGGCTGGCGCAGAGGGGTTGGGGTCGTCTGGTCGGACAGTGTGGGGCTTCCCAGCGCTGCTGTCACTACCCTGTGGGGGCTGCGTGGGGAAGTCATCGGTCTCCACAAGCACGCTCTGTCCTTCCCTGCACCCCACGCCTTACGGAGAGAGGAAACGAGACACCTTCGTCTGTGCCGCACCCCAGGTGTGCACGGCGGCTCCCACCCGCATCAGCCCAGGAGCGTTGAATTTTAAATCACCCGACAGCTCATTTGAGACCTGCCCTAAACAACTCCCTACTCCACGACTAATGGAGTGGTTAATGTAAGGCTCTTTTGCTGCCAAAAATGGTACCACTGACTGGATTTCTTAACAGTAGCTTGGGGCCACATTGTATAAAATAGACTCCCGGGGTTCACAAAAGTCAACCCGCTTCTCAGGGGCCCAACCATTCTCGAGCCTCCCTGAGGCCAACCAGCGGGGTGACAGGAAGAACTTGGATCTCACGTGGGTTTTTTGTGTTTTCTCATGGAGGGGCTACCAAGGAGCTTAGGGAGGAAGTGGCCCCCGCCAGCCAGGAGAGGACGGCCGGGTTTTCGTGATGGTCGCTGAACCCAAAGCTTCTATGCGCTACATATGAGAAGAAATTAGCAGATCGTGAGTGAGGTTCATATCTCAGGATTTATTTTTGAAAAACGGTTTTAATTAGTAACATCTTTAAAACATATTTAGATGTTTAGGAATTGAGTGATGAATGTGTGTGCACATCCAGCCTGCTCAGCTGAAAGTGGCCCTGCCATTCCCATTCCGTGACTGTCCTCAGCACCTTACCATGCACAAGGGAAGGAAAGGCAGAGAGAGAGGTTTGGTGCTGACCCCAGAGGCGACCCTGATGGCTCCTGTGCTCACCGCTCACTGCTTCCGTGAATACAAAGCCTGTCTGCGTCTGTCCTTGTGGATGAAACCCACATTTAGGGCTTGATTTCCTGATTATTCAAAGAGGCCCTTGGAGGATCACCTTAGGTCAGGAGTTGGAGACCAGCCTGGCCAACATGGTGAAACCTGGTCTCTACTAAAAATACAAAAATTAGCCAGGTGTGGTGGCAGGCGTCTGTAATCCCAGCTACTTGGGAGGCTGAGGCAGGAGAATTGCTTGAACCCAGGAGGCGGAGGTTGCAGTGAGCTGGGATCATGCCACTGCACTCCAACCTGGGGGATAGAGCAAGACTCTGTCTCCAAACAAACAAACAAACAAAACCAAAGAGGCCTGAGCTCTGGAAACACCACGCGAAATGTGCCATCTGTTTCCCCATTTTCCTGTGGGTCAGGTTAGGGCTGACCTGTCCTGGGCTCGCACACAAGCTCCCAACAAACCGGGGTTCGTGGTCTCTGCTCCTGGGTGGCTGAGACATCAAGCCCCTCACCCTGGTTTCCTCTGCAGCTGTTTTGGGGGATGCAGCACAGAGAGCAAGCTTCCGGCTGCTTCAGGGGGCGGCGGCCTTGGGACCACCTTGTTGCATCTGGCAGGTGGGTGTGGAAGGCAGAGGGGGATGGTATGTGGAATTCTGTCTTTCCTGGCAGAAGCTGGCTCTCAACACCTGTAGCTCTCAGAGGAGCAAACCCAGCACAGAACACTTTGAACAGAATCACTGTATTTGTGGAGGCTAATAGGACACCAAGGCGTCACCTCTCAGGGCATGGAAGCATCCTTTCCCTCTTGATGTCCCCGATGCCAGTGGGAGGACACAGTAGGCGGGGACCCTCCAGCCATTCTGTGAACGCCTATGCAGGGTGGCAGGATGGGTGTGCACTCAGTAAACGATGTTGAATAAATGCATTCTTCTGCTGCAAACCAGATGCATGCTCTAATCACATCAGCTCACAGAAGGGCACATGTGGTGTTCGAGACAGCCTGTGTGCTTTCACAAGCAGGCCTGAGCGCCAGCCCTGCCACCTTCTCTTCCTGTGGCCTGGAGCATATAATAATAAGAGTTAAAATGGCACTAGGCCATTTGCACGGCCTTGCACATCAGCTGTGAGGCCTGGAGCCCTGGGTGTGCCCAGCACGGTGCCCAGTGACTCTGAGAGCCCGAGGGTGGCACGTCACCTCGGGGACCATTGGGAGCCCTGGACACTGTCACCTCTCACCCCTCGGAAGCAGCCATGGGGCAGAGGGTGGGAGCTGCTGGCTTGGGACTGGCTCAACACCTCTTGGGGAAAAGCATCTCCGGCCACGCAAAGCAACCTCATCACTTCCTCCCTCGAGGAGCTTGGCAGCAGATGGGGCCACAGGCGTGGAACTTCCCACTTTGTTTCAGGACAGCCAGCAGCACGTCCCTCCCTTCCTCTGGGTTTGTAGTTGTTTGTTTGAACTTGAGACTTCCTGAGGCCTGGAAGGTGTTTTTGGCTTGCTCCATAAGGCAAGGAGGTCCAGCCCACGCAGGCCCCCCGCCCTGTTTGAGGAAGGAAAGGCCCAGAACTTGCACACAGCAGGGCAGGCGCACCAGCTGGGTTTCTCTAGCACCACGGCATTGTCTGCCTGCTCTTCCAGGCGTGCAGGGCGGTGGTGGCTCGGGCCAGGCTCCGGGAGGCCGGGCGCTCTGAGGAGGCGGCTCAGCCCTCTTGGGTTCTTTCTCGTGACTTGGTGAAGCCCAGAGTCACCAGGGTCCTGAGCACTTGTCTCTAGTGACCGTGCGGCACCCGCCCGGCTTTTAGCTGTCGCAGCAGAGACCCGAAGGCTGTGGCTGCAGCATAAGGGGGTCGCCTGTGGTCCCTGCGTGAAGAACCGGAGCTGCCTCCGCTTTGTAGCAGCCTTTGTGACAGGGCGGCTCAATGGCCCAAAAGGGATCATCCCGGGGAACCCTGCGGCGGCTGTGGTCACTGCCCAGGAGGCGCTGGGGAACTGCAGGGCGCTCGAGGCCAGGTGAGATGCAATGGGGTCGCAGGGCGTGGGGGCAGGTGCGGTGTCCCCTCTGCAGGTGTCCTCTCTGCGGGCAGGCGCCTCCCTGGGGTATTTCTCTCACCACTTGACCAGCAAAACCTGTGCAGCTCGGAGACCTTTTAAAAAGGAGATGACTGCTGGGCACCCCACTTCAGGTCTGTGGGTCCAGTTTTCTTTGTTCATCTCTGGGTCGGCCCTGTCCTGCAGTTCTGGAACCTGGGCTTAGGAATTTCCGCTCATATTGGAAAGATGAACGGACTCAAAGTGAGGGAAACGGCAGTGGCGGGTTTAATGAGGCTTCCCTGGGCACGCGCGGTCTGTGGGCAGCTGGGTGTCCTTTGCGTCACAAGAGGTGTGTTTTGGGTGGAGTGAGGGTGCAGAGCTGTCACAGGTGCGGCCCAGGCCTGGTGGACCAACAATGCAGGCTCGAAGCACCACACACAGAGGAGCTCAGGCCACCCAGGCCCCTCCCAGCCATTCAGGAACAGCACGTTTGCTTGGCCCGATGGCACAGCCTAAACTCTCACAAGTCATAGCCAGTGCTTTTATTCACTTCAGAGGAGCAAGGGCATTCTGCTGGCTTGAGGGGGAGAAAGGAGCTTGTTGCTGATTTCCTCTCCCTCGTGCACTTTCCGCCGTCTGGCAAAGTGGAACCACGGTGGGCTGTGGAACGTGGGGCAGAAGTTGGCTGGAGCCAGCCCCCGCCCCTGCTTTGACCTGGCTCCCCACGGAGTTTGGGAGCGTTTATTTCAGAGATGGATGGGCGGCGGCTGGGCACTGGCAGGTGGGCGTCAGGGAGAGGAAAGGGAGGCAGCGAACACATCCAGGCGATGCCTGACTGTCCTGGGGCTGAGGGGCGCCACGCACAGGAGAGCCTCTCAGGCTGCCGCCTTTCCCTTTCCCCGTCTTGGGGGCACGGACAGAGCCTACAACACTGAGGAGGGCTGTGTCACTTGCTGCCAGTCAGCTGAGTGTGCGCTGTGTGGGTGTAAGTACCCCAGGGCTAAAATAACAGATCCCAGCCTCCCTTCGAGTCCACTGACATCCACCACAGCACGGTGTGACGGCGGCAGCCAGGGGCTGTGCATGAATCCCGCACGCGCCAGGGTGACCAGCGTTCCATTCATGCCCCACCACCCTCCCAAAGCTGAAGTCGCAAGACCCTGGACATGAGCACAGTGGGGGCTTGGAGATGGGGACCCCGACACGTCCCCTTCCTGTGCAGTGGGGACCCCGACACGTCCCCTTCCTGTGCAGTGCTGACCCCGACACGTCCCCTTCCTGTGCAGTGGGGACCCCGACACGTCCCCTTCCTGTGCAGTGCTGACCCCGACACGTCCCCTTCCTGTGCAGTGCTGACCCCGACACGTCCCCTTCCTGTGCAGTGCTGACCCCGACACGTCCCCTTCCTGTGCAGTGGGGACCCCGACACGTCCCCTTCCTGTGCAGTGCTGACCCCGACACGTCCCCTTCCTGTGCAGTGCTGACCCCGACACGTCCCCTTCCTGTGCAGTGCTGACCCCGACACGTCCCCTTCCTGTGCAGTGCTGACCCCGACACGTCCCCTTCCTGTGCAGTGGGGACCCCGACACGTCCCCTTCCTGTGCAGTGCTGACCCCGACACGTCCCCTTCCTGTGCAGTGGGGACCCCGACACGTCCCCTTCCTGTGCAGTGCTGACCCCGACACGTCCCCTTCCTGTGCAGTGGGGACCCCGACACGTCCCCTTCCTGTGCAGTGTTGACCCCAACACGTCCCCTTCCTGTGCAGTGGGGACCCCGACACGTCCCCTTTCTGTGCATTGGGGACCCCGACACGTCCCCTTCCTGTGCCTGAGAACCCCTGAGACGTCCCCTCACTGTACATAAGGACCCCCGGGATGTCTCCACACCGTGGGGTACCACCCTGTCTAGTGGGAGCAGGAGAACGCAGGAGCCACAGTGAACTTGTCCCTGTAACTCTCACAGCGACATGGGCCCCTCTGCAGTGGCAGCGTCGGGAGACAAGGCGATGAGTGTGTCATCCGCTGTGAGTTCTGCGGTGCTCTGGTCCCCTGTGAAGACATTGTCCACGACATTCACACTCACCGAGACACGTCCTGCCGTTGGCTGGAATGTGAGGGCGGCGAGACACCCCCATTCTGTAAGGAAGTGTGCGCCGAGCCCTGGTCCCATGGCATCTGGGTGGAGCGGCCCCTGTGGCACAGATCACCTGGGTGTAGTGAGAGGCAGACTCTGGGTCCCTGGGCCTGCGAGCCTGAGACTGGATGACCGCCAGCTCCCGGCAGGGTCCACACCCCGAGGCACAGGCAGGAGGATGCATGGCCCAGGTGTGGGGCCTCCTCCTCCAGGCTGGGCGGTGTGGGTGCAGCTCAGAGCCCAGTGCCCTCTGCCTCCCATTGCCTGGGCCGCCAGCGTGACCCACCTGGCATGGGCGCCTGGGGACTGAGCCTTGTCCAGCCCCCTCCCAGCCCTGGCTGTCTCCCTCGGCAGGAGCTCGGCACCCCGCAGGTTTTCTTCCCAGGATGTGCGTCTCCGATTGGAAGGTGGAGGAGTCACAGATGCTCCTTTGTGTTTCCAGGCCTGGACTGGACAGGCCCCTGTCAGGGCTGGGGGAAGATGCTCAGCTCACATTGGACCTGAAGGTTGTGGGGAACTAGGCCCGGAGTGCAGCAGTGGAGGCCTTGTCTGAGGGGTCGGGCAGTGGGGGCCCCAGCAGAGAGCACATGGGGCCGACGAGGGGGACCAAGGGGCAAGAGCTCGGGAGCTTTGGAAAGAGCTCTAGAGGCCTAGTGGGCTCCAAGGAGGGCAGAGAAGCCCCACTAGTAATAGAGGTTGTGCCCACCTCGTGAAGGGGATTTCTGAGCTGGGGCCGAAGGCACAGGATGTGGAGGCATAAGAAAAGCAGGTGATGGAGGCTTTCTCCAAGATGTTGGCCGTGCAATGGAGAGGACTGGACGCTGGGCCAAGGGTGGCGGCGCCCATGGGACCTGGAGCCTGCGGATTGCAGGAAGCCACAGAGTGGGTGGCAGCAGGGGACCTAGGGTTGGAGCGAGCCCAGGCTCTGTGGCAGGCGGCCGGGGGTATCTCCCCAAGGCTCTGCCCCCTCTGCCCATCAGGTGGGAGATGCGGCAGACGGGGAGTTTGGGGGCCTCCTGCGGAGGAGGGTATGCGCCATGGAAGGCTGCTGAGCTCTCACTGTGTCTGGTGGGAGGCGGGCATCGCGGCTGTGCCGAGAGGTCTGCTCTCGCGTGCTGTGGGAGGGGACAGCTGGGCAGGGGCCGTGCCATGGACACTCAGGACAGGGTGAGCTGTCCCAGCCATGGCTGAGCCCGTGCTGCATAAGGGGCTTGGTGTGATGTCTGTGATCGTGTCTGTGGTTGGAAGTGACGTCTGGGCTGGAGCTGACACCCAGTTGGAGCCGTGACAAAGGACAGGATGATCAGGGAAATTGCAGAGAACAAGGGCGAGGATGGAAGCTTGAGGGGCGCCGCAGTGTGGAGGGGGTGTCAGTGGAAGAACCCTCAGGAGCTGGGCTGGGGCTGGGGCGCAGCTCGTCCCCGAGTCCATGGTGGTGACTCTAAGGAGGCGCTGGTTCCGGTGGGGAGGTTGGGGAAAGCACTTCCTGATGCCTTTGGGTGTGGAAAGTGGTGGGGGCAGCCAGGCTGGTTCAGTGCAAGGCCTGAGGTGAGGTTCAGTTGCGGCCCATGGGCTGTGGCAGGGACGCAGCACTCAGCAGGTGCCTCAGGGTATGTTGGAGGTGAGAGGGTAGCAGGGCCCCTCACACAGGTCTAGGGTTGCAGGTTCATGGCAGCTGGGTAGGGACGGGAAGCTCCAGTAAGATCCACTGTGGGATTTTTCACTAGAAACTCCTAGAAGTTAATTCTGTGTTGTGAGAATAAAAAAGTTAAGATGCCTTTGGCTTCCCATCTGCTGGGGAGCGTGCCCAGTGGCACTGCAGAGACCCAGGCCGGACCTCACAATTGCAGGATGAGCCTCCTCCCTTCTATCTGGCGGGTGGCCTTCTCCAGGCACTGCCCTGCACCTCGAGGAGCCCAGCGGGGGCTTGAGTCAAGCTCCGTAAATGCAGCACCCGACATCTGAGGCCCGACACGCTGCAGGTTACCACCTCCGCAGCCCGTGCTGCTGGGCACGGCAGAGCCTTAGGCGGAGACAGGGAGCCGGGAGGAGCGTCGGATGCCTGTGGCCTCTTTACAGCTCCGTCGCCTGCCTTATCTCACCGGCTCTGCCCTTGGTAATCAGGATGTGAGGCGGGTGACGGACACTTGAGCGCTCTGACGCACTGTGGCCCCGGGGAAACGTGGCGTCTGCAGCCTCCTGGGCCTTCCCTTCTGCCTGGCTTCCTCCTCCTCCACCCGCGTGTCTGGGTCAGGCTGGCTTCTGCATCTCTGTGGACAGACCTATCCCCGTGCTGCAGCTGTTTTCCTTGGGTTGGGCACTGAAAAGAGCCCCTTCGGGTTAGGAGGCAGGCGGACTTCCACTCACATGGAGGAGGAGCCTCCTCTGCCCTGAGGAGACGGTGCTGGGGGAAAATGTGGCTGCAGGTGGCGATTTTCTGATAACCAGGAGTGGATGTTGTCTGTTTACTGAGTGGAGGTTGGGGCCGGTGCCAGGGTTGTCCACCTCCCCTCTGTCCCACATGGCGTGGTGGCAGAGACACCACCATACTTCAGAGACAGCAGCCGGATCTCCCAGGGTCCCCCTGTGCTGCTCTGCCCTGGGGTATTTGGAGCTGAGTTCCAATTAAGCCAAGAAAAACAGATTGTTTTACTTAGAATTTAGAAATTCTCCTTTTTTTTTTTTTTTTTTTTTTTGAGATGGAGTCTCGCTCTGTCACCCAGGCTGGAGTGCAATGGCATGATCTTGGCTCACTGCAATCCTGCCTCCTGGGTTCAAGCGATTCTCCTGCCTCAGCCTCCTGAGTAGCTGGAATTACAGGTGTGTGCCACCACACCTGGCTATTTTTTTTTTTTTTTTGTACTTTTAGTAGAGATGGAGTTTCACCATGTTGGCCAGGCTGGTCTCAAACTCCTGACCTTATGTGATCCACCCGCCTCAGCCTCCCAAAGTGCTGGGATTACAGGCGTGAGCCACTGCACCTGGCCTAGAAATTCTCTTCATAAAACGTGTTTGAGATTGGCACAGGAAGTTTCAAACAGAATCAGGATTCACCATAAGAAGCAGATAATACATTTGAGGCATCCGGGGTGAGTGATCTCAGCTGAACTCCCCTTTAAGCTTCCTGGTAGCGCATGCAAAAAGGAAAGCATTGGGATCTAAGATCGTGCACAAAGAAAAGCTGTTCTTCTGGGAGGAACCAGTCCCTCGGCGATCACACGTGACTCCCTAGAGGGAAAGCTGAAAGGGGAGAGGGTGTCAGGATTCAGGTCCCACTGTCTGTGCAGCTCATGCTCCTCCAGAGACCCCTCTGCTTCTGTCCATCCCTCACATTGCCAGTGGTGTCAGCATCTGGGGCTGTGATCAGATGGAGGGGGACTGGCAGGTAGTCACCCCCGACAGGACTCTGGCTCAGCGTCCCCAGGAATACGCTGCTCCCCAGGCACAACGGAAGACCTGCTGCGTTTCATCTTCCGGCTGCCTGTTTAAAGCAAGGGAGGCCATGCCCCCAGCGGGGTCCCTTGTGCCTGGACCCAAGGCAAGAACAGCTCAGGCTCGTTCCTTTTTCCACAAGTTCCTCTCGGGCGGGCGCGGTGTGTCACCTGGACCTGCATGTAAACATCAGGGTGGACCAGGAATCGGCCTCCAGGAGGGTAATTACCTGGTGTACTCCGTCCCAGGTAGTGGGTGAAATGAAAGTAAAAAGCCAGCTGGTCCCTCATGCAGATTTTAGGGGACAAAGTTCAGCATAGAAAGGTCCTGTTACACGGAGAGGATTGTGGGGAGCCCAGGGCAGCGCTCCTCCTCCCCGGCACTGATCCTCGCCATGGGGGACGGAAAGCCTGTCCGGATTTCCGTGGCGGAAATGAAAAGCTACTACCTGTATTCTGAGTGGTGCTCCTGGCTGCTGTCCGTGGCTGAGGGTGAGTCTCCTCGTCCCCTGTGAGTCCCTCGCAGGTGGTGTGCTCGGAGCAGTCGAGGCGGCTTCTGGGTGAGGCGGCGTGGAGGTGCCCTCTGTGGATGCCCCGTGCTCCACAGGGCAGTCTGTGTCCCCTGTGGAATTTGCAGTAGCTCAGGGAGTGGGGACAAGGAGCAAATGAGCTTTTCACCCTAAAGTTATCATCTGACCCTAATTTATGTCACAGCACCAAAAGCAAATGACCTCCCTTTGTCTGGCAAGCCTAAGCTTCACACCACTGCGCAAACAGCTGGGGGCTCAGCCTGCACCAGGCTGCCCCACATCCTGAGAGCTCTGATGTCCGGGGGCCACAGCTGCAGGTGCAGGACAGAGCCGAGGCCATGACCAAACACTTTGCTGGTCCCCTTGACCATGGGACACCCAGTGACGTGCCTGAGGATCGGCCCTGGCACACCGAAGCCCAGTTTATGCAGAGCTTCCCACGGGCAGCCGTGCAGGGAGCTGCGAGTCCCGGCCACTCTTCCTCTTCCCGTCCAATGGTCAGTGAGCCCCCGGGGCCATGCGTGGGGCTGAGCAGGTCTCCTGCCTCAGAAGGCATTTCCTTCATTCAACCTTAAAGTCCAGAAAATGCCCTGGAATGAGGGCTCGCCCCTTCACTGGCTGAATGCCATCCGTGTGTCTGCCTGGCATGACCTGCGGTCGGGGTCTCATCCTGCCTGTGAAGACACAGCCTCCGTGAGGGTGGGGCCACGGCCGGATGCCATGTGGCGCTTTCCCGGGATCCAGAGTGCTGAGTCCTTGTCCTCAGAGTCGCAGCTTTGCTGTTTATAAAACTGCATCCACTCTCTTCTGAACTCACCCGTTCTGCAGATGAGGAGTCAGAAAGTCACTGAGAGAAACGTTGCACATCACAGGGTTGTCAGAGCATCCCTCCGACGGTGCAGGAGGACACAGCAGGAGTTTAGTAGATGTCAGCACCACCACCGCCCCATTCACAGCTGGGCTTCCCCCAAACCTCCCACTTCCCCACGGTCCCACTGCCCTCAGAGGACCCACCACGCAGGGGTGTTTAAGACAGTGGTGGCACTCCTGGGAGACCACAGGCGTGTCTCTGAGGACAGGCGGTCCCCTGGGCCCACTGGTTAGGACGGAAGCGCAGGAGTCACGCAAACCTCTCTGTGACACTGGGGACCCCCTGAGGGAGGGAAGCCCCATCGGAGGGTCTGCTGGGCGGGGCCAGCCTGCCTGTGGGTGGACACTGGGCCGAGGGTGCCAACCCCACCCATGGGGCCTCAGTCCTGCTGCAGCCAGGTCTGCACTGCGCCCTCACTCCCCTGCCTGCCTCACAGACCGTGGGGGCTCCCCCGACAGTGGAGTGTACACTGCACTCTACCAGGGCCACCTAGGGTTCTCTCAGGACTGCGGGGATGCCTCAAGGGTGGCAGGAGCCACTCTTGGCCAATATGCAGTTAGAGTTGACAAGAGAACAAGCTGGCATCCTGCCGAAGGCCCCGGGGAGGCTTCAGGTGGGACTGGGAGCCAGCGCCGGAGCTGGAGCACGTGAGGTCGCAGGGCCACAGCCACCCTGGGCTGCCGCGTTTCCATCTCGGTGGGTCCTTTTACGCAGATGGCACCCGGTGAACTCACTCAGTGGAGCTGCCTTTCCCTGAAGCCATCCGTTCACCCGGCTGCAGGGCCGCAGACAGCAAAGGCCGCAGGGTCTCTGCAGCTTCTTCAGGTTCAGGTTGGGTGGGGTCCCAGAAGGCATCTCCCTCCACCTGCCCCTTCTAGCACTTTCCCGAAACGCTGTTGTCTGCAGCCACGTGGAGGGTGGCGTGGGCCTGGAGCACCTGCAGCCCCAGGTGGGGGGCGGAGACCTTGTGGACGCAGCCCAGGGCTGGTTGTCTGCCCCCGATCTGCCCAGCACAAGGTCAGCACCAGCACCCATTTGTCTTTTTCCTCTCTTGCTTTTCACTCACTGCTCAGACTCCCCTCCTCAGACAAATTAAAAGTCGGAGAGGCCCAGCAAGGGAAGCAGAGTTGGCCTTCTGCAGCCTCACAACTGAGTCCTGGAGTTCAGAGATTTTAGCTGCTCTGCTCAAAATGGTCTGGCAGACTAAGGAGGGGGCCGGGTGTGAGGTCTTGGCCTGTGCTGCATGCAACGTTTTCACTTCCATGGTGGTGGCAGAAGAAAGGGAAGTCCTCTGTACTGTGGCTTGCTGGTCTTTGCACGGTGGTGAGAAGGTTGGGTGTTGGGCTCCCTCGCCCCCGTCCAGCCTCCCATCCCTGTCCAGGGCCTGGAAGGGGCCAGTGTGTGTCTGGAAAGTGTGAAGTCTGGCAGGGGTGTGGGAAGTACCCACGAGCACCATCGCTGTGGGCGGATGGTAGGATCGTCCCCCTTGTCACAGCGGACCTGTGAGAAATGACCAGAACTGACCCCGCCCAGCCCACAGGGGACAGCCTCACCCAAGCAACACATGCCCATTGTCACAGTTACCTGGAATCCTGCTGTATATTTTTGTTCTTCAGAGAAGGGGAACAGGGTTGGGCATCAGAAGATTGCTCTGAATAAACTGTGTTTAGAAGACAGTCACAGGGTCTGGCTGCGGGGCGAGGAGGCCTCCTTCCGGAGGTGCCCACACCACTCGTCTTGGGGCTGAGACCCGGAGTTTGCGCCGATTCAGAGGGAGGGCAATGGCGTCTGTGGCAGCGCACATGCACACACCGTATGTGGTGGTGCGGCTGCCTCTGCCTGGGACGCATGTTGCTCTCTGTGGTCCTCGTCTACTGCGGGTTTTGTTTTGTTTTTTTTAATTCTACATGGTGAGCCAAAAAGGTTGTTAAGCACCTTTTGGGTACAGCCTTGCCATGATAAGAATGTATTTCTAAAATAGTGGAAAGGAAAGTCGTGGGGAAGGCCAGCACTTGCCTGATGTAGGGAGCAGGGCCCGGGCGTGTGAACCTTTCCCTGCGGAGCTAGTGCCTCTGTGTGCGCAGGTGTGGTGCGTTTTAATTCTCGGCAGCTCTGTGTGGCCTGGAGGGACATGTCTGTGCTGAGCAGATGGAGCTACCATGTCTGAGTCCTCCCTGAGCAGGGGATGCAGCTACCACACTGGAGTCCCCCGAGTCCTCCCTGAGCAGGGGATGCAGCTACCACACCCGAGTCCCCCCTGAGTCCTCCCTGAGCAGGGGATGGAGCTACCACACTGGAGTCCCCCGAGTCCTCCCTGAGCAGGGGATGGAGCTACCACACTGGAGTCCCCCGAGTCCTCCCTGAGCAGGGGATGGAGCTACCACACTGGAGTCCCACCTGAGTCCTCCCTGAGCAGGGGATGCAGCTACCACACTGGAGTCCCCCCTGAGTCCTCCCTGAGCAGGGGATGGAGCTATCACTCCCGAGTTCCCCCTGAGCTCTTAGACTCTATGCGAGTTCAGTGATGTTTTCTTTTCTAATTTGCAGTCTCTTAAACGAGCAGTCCCCAATCTTGCTGGAACCAGGGACCAGTTTCATGGAAGATAACTTTTCCACGGATCAGGGGTAGGGATGGTTTTAGGGTGAAACTGTTCCACCTCAGATCATCAGGCATTAGATTCTCATAAGGAGCTCACAGCCTAGATCCCTCGCATGCACAGTTCACCGTAGGGTTCGCTCCTAGGAGAATCAAACGCCACTGCTGATCTGACAGGAGGTGGAGCTCAGGCAGTCCTCACTCACCCACCGCTCACCTCCTGCTGTGCAGCCCGACCAGTACTGGTCTGTGGCCCGGGGCTTGGAAACCCCTGTGTTAAACCATTCAGATTTGTGGGAACCTTGTCTATCCTGAAAGCGCAGGAACTACCACACCCTTCGTCACTTTCTTATGTTTAAAGACCCCTGGAACAGAATATGGCAGCTACACCAGGTCCAGCCCTGTCGTGGGATATTTGTTCCAAACCCTGCAGTGTCAGGTAAGTTCGGGGACAGGAGACCACTTTGTCTTCACCCCAGAGAAGTCTGTTTTTTCAAGGACAAAGTAGAGTGTGCTAAGCAAACCCAATGCAAGTGCTTATCCCAAATACGGTGCCTTGAGAAGTGTGACATCATAAACCACCCGATGGCCGAGGCAGGGAGCAGTGGCTGGCAGAGACCCTCGCGCAGTTTCCTTCAGAATCACGTGGAGGGGTCTGCTCTTGCGAGGAGACCTTTGCTTTCCACGATTGCCAAGAGGAGTTCAGAGGACTTTCCACGACTTCTATGTACAGGCACGAATTTTCAGCTGTTTTCTGTGTGGAGCCAAGAACAAATGAATTAGCAGAAGATGACAAAGGTCTAAGGGGTGCTTTTCTTCATCCCGTCCTTCTTCACTTACTTTGGAAGTGTGTGCCCAGCGTCTGTTCTGTGCCAGGCCAGGCCCAATGCTGCAGGGAAAGCAAAGAATCAGCCCCTGTTCCCTAAACAACGGGCAGGGGTGACCTGGGGTTAGGAGAACTGGCGTGCTTATCAGCTTTGAGGAGAGCGCAGCTGGCTGAACGCGCTCCTGAAAACCCGCCGCCTCCTCCCCTGAGCCACCACCCTGCAGCCATGTGAGAGTAAACTAGGTGTCTGCTGGCACATCGTTGTCACAGAGACAGAAACAAAGCCTGCTCGGCCTGCGCCACCTGGCTCTGCACCTGGGGCTCTGTACCTGGGTCCAGCTGCTCTGTGGGGCCTGCAGGAGGGGACGGGACAGGAGCTTTCCTTCCAGGAAGCAGAGTCTCAGCTGAACCTGAGCATGGCCACGACACTGCCCTCGCATAGGCTTTCTGCGAAATCCGGCCGCCTGCTACCCGCTTCTGTTAACTTTGTACACGTTGTATGGGACCTGATTCGCTGTGTTTTGGGGGGTGTCTCCCAGGACCTGATTTGCTGTGTTTTGGGGGGTGTCTCCCAGGACCTGATTCGCTGTGTTTTGGGGGGCATCTCCCAGGACCTGATTTGCTGTGTTTTGGGGGGCGTCTCTCAGGGCCTGATTTGCTGTGTTTTGGGGGGCGTCTCCCAGGACCTGATTCGCTGTGTTTTGGGGGGTGTCTCCCAGGATATGAACACCTTTCAGACACATTATCCAGTTACAGTACTCATTCCACAAGGAAATAATAGCAGATTTTTAAAGTGTGACTTCATTAGAACATTGGAAATTTTATTAGAAGTTGCTAAGTATTTCAAAAATCTATCAGAAGTTTGCAAATGATTCTATAAAGAAAGACCCTCAAGACGGCAGCTCAGGATGCAACTGAAATTTGCTTTTTTTAGGGCATTTGGCGTTTGCTGTTTGTGACCCTGATTTGCATGCTCTGCAGCAGGCTGTGCTCCCTGGCCGGGAAAGGGGGTCATTTGCTCAGAGCCAGGAGCCCTTCCCTGCGGGCTAAGTTATCGGAAGTCATGTCTGGCAAGGCGGGATTTGGCTGGTTTCTGGTCTCAACCACAGCCGACTCCACAGGGCTTGGCCTATGTGGGATTCAGCCCACGAAAACAATTTCTTGTTAAAAGCACCTGTCTTACCCTCCCTAGTGATCTCACTGTATTTAAAGGATTTATTTAAACAAGGCGAGTATTCCCTTTTTATTACAGGTTGAGTGCCCCAATTAGAAAATCCAAAATGCTCCAAAACCTGAAACTTTTGAGCTCTGACATGACATCACAGGTGGAAAATCCACACCTGACCCCACGATAGTCACAGTCAAAACTTACTTCATGCACAAAATTAAAATATTGTATAAAATTACCTTCAAGCTACACGTATGAGGTGTGTGTGAAACATAAATGAATTTCCTGTTTAGACTTGGGTCACGTCCCAAATGTCTCATTATGTATATGCAAATAGTCCAAACTCTGAAAAAAACCCAAAACCCAAAACATTTCTGGCCTTAAGCATTTTGGATACGGGATACCCAGCCTGTAGGAGATACTTGGCCATGTTTAGTGGGAGCCAATGGATGTGTATCTAAGCATCTGCCTAAACCTGGACCGTGCTTCCTGATGTCATGAGGCCCAGTTGGAATTTGCCCGACTTCCCCATCTCAGTGAGGGCGGTGGAAGGGGAAGCCGTGCTCCTGCGGGGAGAGCCACCACCCACCCAGGGCGCTCCAGACGTTCCCCCTGTGCGTCTACGGTGGCCACTTCTCATCCTCAGCGGCTGCATGTCTGTTCTTTGGGAGTGGATTAGGGAAATGAGCGTGGCCTGTAGGAAGCTGCATTTGAAGCAGTGAGCTGGGCCCGCTGAATAATGATGTGGAAGCTTCTCAGCCCGGTCTCGTTTTTGTGAAATGGACACCGAATGTTCTAGTTGGGGAAAGGTGGAACTTGGCACTTACGTAACTTACCCTTCTCCCCTTCGTGTTTCATAGCCAATCATTTTTATTGCATTAGGCCTCCTATACTGTAAATCTACAGAACATCGGAAACACTGAAAAGTTCACCTCAGTTCTGGCTTTAAGCACTGACTTTCACATTATATTTGAGCTGGGACAAAAGAAAACATTTCTCAGCGACATGTGTTCATCTCGTAAGGGTGTCTACACTGGTGCAAACCCTAAAATACTTACCATGGCAGCCCCGGCTCAGTCTCTGCCAAATGTGCGCAGGCATCAGGCATGAGTCCATGGGCCATGGGGGTGAAGAGAGAGCGGCTCGCTGCCTTGAGAAGCTCCCGCCTCTGCAGTAAGGTGGCTTTTAAGCCAGAGGTTACCACGCGCTCTGCCGCGGAGGGAGAGGTGGCGCGGGGCGTGGGGAGGCCACAGAGAGGCTGTACTGACAGAGGCTGGGGGAGGGTCTGGTGATGGAGACACGGATGGCACAGCCCCAGTAAAGCCGCGCGATGTCTTCGTGTGAACACGGCGGCGGGGGAGCACTGGGCACACAACATGGCGGGTGTTCCAGGATGCTCCAGGGCAGAGGCTTGCTGGGCAGTGGGGGCCGACCTGAGGGCTCTGGTGTCAACACCGGTCCAGGAATTTGACTGTTAGCCACAGAGACCACCAGGAGGGCTTTTAGCAGAGATGTGAAATGAGACTCCGCTTTCAGCAAGGAAATCAGGGAGCAGGTGACAGTCGGGAGGGACTGCATGGAAACAAGTGGCTTAGGACCACCCTAGTCGTTCAGGCGTCGGATGAGGCTCCAGGATCGGAGCCACAGAAGTGGCAGTGGGAGGGGAGGGGGAGGGTGCCTGGAGAGAGGTTTCAGGGCAGGAGGGACAGGGCTTAGGGATGTTTCTTGGAGAGAGGGAGCGAGAAGTCATCGTCAATGGCCCCACGACGTCAGGCTTGGAATTTGGGGTGGACGGTGGTGCCATCAGTCAAGACAGACTTCAGAGGGAGAGGTTAGGTGATCCCATCCCATTTTAGCACCAGAAGTGGCTGTGTGAGCTGGGAATGGGGTGCTGGGTGAAGATGACACCACAGACACCTTGGAGATCTGCCTACGGTTAAGAGACGTGTTTGCCTCCTGGGTGGGTAGGATTTTCCCTCCCTTAGATCGGGAGGCGAAGAAAGACGGTCAGATCCACAGCTCGATTTCCCTTCAGATAAAAGGCACAATCACAACAGCAGCAAACACGCCTTCATTTTAAAGAGGGCAGAGGAGGGGTGGGGTGGTAGGGCAGTACCCAGGACAGGGTCCCAGCCAACCCTCCGCCTTCGTCTTTTTCCTGATTAAAAAAAGGCACCTTCATGTGGGGTGTGGCGCTTGGGACCACAAGCTGACGTCACTGTCTGTGCCGGTGTCTAGGGCAGGGGCAGATGTGGATGCCAACGGGGTGCGGAGCGTGGGGACACCAAGCTGAGGTCACTGTCTGTGCCGGTGTCTCGGGCGGGGGCTGGCGTGGCTGCCAACAGGGCGCGGTGCGTGGGACGTCAAGCTGACGTCACTGTGCCCGTGTCTCGGGCAGGGGCTGGCGTGGCAGCCGGCGTGGCGTGGCGTGTGGGACGTCAAGCTGACGTCACTGTCTGTGCCAGTGTCTCGGGCAGGGGCTGGCAGGGCTGCCCAGGAGGCTGTCGGTGGGGGAGTTCCTCATGAATCTCTGAGTTGAGTTTGTAAAAGTGTGTGAGAGTGGGGAAAATATCGGTGAAAATATTTTCAGACATTTGGATTCCCCTTTGGTGAGCTGTCTTGTTTCTTCCCGCTGGTCAGGGATGTGGCTGCTCGAACAGCTGGGTTCGGTGACCAATGTGCGGAAAGCCGGGAAGCCTGCGGTGAGGCGGCGTGATGTCCTTCATCCTGGGGAGTAAATCCAGCCCCGAGGGTGGGGCATCCTCCCGGGCACACGCTCTCCTGCCTGGGGTCGCCGCTGCGGGCAGACATATGGGCCTCCCAAGCCGTCCCATCTGCACAGGTCGGGTGGAGTGAGTCGGAAAGGCCACCGAGGTTGGGGGCTGCAGAGCCAGCGGGCTGGGCTCAAACCCAGGCCTGTGCTTCCCCTGTTAGCCCAGGCAGCCCTCGACCTGTGTGTGGCTCGGTTTTATCGCCCAAAAAGGGGAACAACCGCAGCGTCCGTGTGTGCCCGGCTGTGGAGACGTCCCCAGGTTCGGCTCCATCCCCTCCATCCTGTCACCTTTCTGCACATGGTGCCGCATCCTCTGACCTGCATGGCACTCACGTGTGTCTGCCCCTCCCGTGTTCTCCTCTCCAGGATGCGGCTGTTGAGTGGCACACCGCTGTGTCGAGGCACTGTGCCGGTGCCCCGGGCTCACATCGTTTTACAGACTTGCTCACGGAGGCTCAGGGCGTCTCTGAGGGCACAAAGCTTGTGTCAGCCAGCAGAATGGGGATGTAGACAGGGGCTCGCTCTCGAGCCTGTCCGCCTCCTGAACATGCCTGTTTGCTGAGCATATGATTAAGAGAAAGAAGGAAAGAGGGTCCGTTTGACAGTTTAGGGCAGCGCCCAGTATACCATCAGCACTAAGCTGTGTGAGAGCTTAGGGCAGCATCCAGTATACAGTTGGTGCTCAGTACGTGTTGGCACTGCAACTGCTGTCCTTGCCGCTGTGTGAGCTGCTGCTGGGTGGCAGTGTCTCCGGGCTGCCACTTCTGCCCCAGGAGAGCAGAGGGGAGCTGGCGGCCGAGGTGGGGTCGGTGGTGGGGTGAGCCTGTGGCGTTATGGCTCCAAGGCCTGCTGGCCTGAAGTTACCCCCAGGATGTGCTGCCCCGTGTGGGACCGTGTGGGATGCAGGGAGGAGTGTGGTTCTGGGGGTGGAGGTGGCGGGCTGCTGGCATCCTGTCACCGAACCCTCCTTCCACAGGAACGGGGGGATGAGTGGGAGAGCAGTGGGAGAGTCTGCCCTCTCCCCCAGACTCTTCCCTCCCTGTGGCATCAGAAGGGTGGAATCTGACTTACCAGGTGAGTGGGCAGGCATGGCCTGGAAGTCCGTTCAGTCCTGGGCACACCCACATGAACTGACATCCCCATGCCAAGCAGCGCCTGGGGGCCACCAGGGAGTGATGCCGGGTGCAGCCTTTACATTCAGCCGAAGCACAGTACAGCCCTGCCCTCACCCCACGCCAGGCTGACCTTCACCAGATCCGAGCCTGACGTCTTCTCCCCACGTAGTCCCGAGTTCCCCTCCCAGGGCCCCATTTAGAGACCCCCCCTTTTCCCTAAGCCACCAGATTCATGCAGTCTCCAAGGCTGGGCCAGCCCTCCTCATCTTCTAAGGATGTCCTACATCACAAAGGTAAATG